>NW_028275163.1:22878928-23501921 GCF_013281855.1 Momordica charantia | reverse complement strand
AAAAAATACAAGAACAAAAAACATACACCCAAGTTTTTCCTCAGCTTCGGTGTGCAAAAGAAGTTCTCCTGTTTCTAGCCAATTAATAAAAGCAAGCTGCGAAACAGCGGTCTGCGTCTCACTCCTCCAGTCTCCATGATACCTAAATGAAGACGTAATGAATGCAATAGCTACTTGCAAAAAAGAAAATCCACAGAAAGCAACCAAGAAAAATGTCAACCATAACCAGTCACCTCACCTATAGTAGAGGCCAGGGCTTTCACGAAGAATTTCAGCAAGTCGCTTGTAGAGCGACTTTAGTAAACCAACCTGTGCTTTTGGCTTCTCAAGAACCTCTACACCAGAAAAGTCAGATATCAAAAACATTATTACGAGTCGATACGCTGAACAGAGGGAAACAGAACGAGAGAGAAAGTCCTCATTTCCCTCAAAAACCAAAAACTGCACACGACCACACGAGTATCATAGTACAACGCAGAGAAAAATTCAGTACCGGGAGTCAGACGAGACTGGTGAACCAGAAGCAAGCTGGCCTGCATAAGCCTCGTGGAAGACTCGATCTCCATTGCCACACTTCGAATGCGCTCGCGTAAGCTTCCAGAATCCTGAAGCTGGACTCTGAAATCCTCGAATTGCTTCTCCACCGAAGAGGGCGCCGCCTCGGCGCCACTGCCTGCCATGGAAGAGGAGAAGGAACAGAAAGACGAAGCAGGGGCCGAGCGGGAGCGATGCGCTTCAGGTTTGGTCTGCAATGGAAGGCGAGAAACGGTAATGGATGGAAGGGAATGGAGGCAAAGAATTAGGGGAATTGTGTTAGGGTTTCGAGTAGGGCTTAAGGAGTGAGAGAAAATGAAGTAAGCATTTCTAAGGGCTGAGCCCATCCTTCGGCGGCTCTCACAACTCACACGGAAACAATGAATGAAATAAATGAATGGAAGGGACTACGGTAGTTCCATGAAGTGGTTAAACATTTCGTTTCTTTCTTAGCAGTCGGAAGTTTAATCCTCGTTTTAATATTTTTCAAAGAATAATTACGATACAATAAAAATTTGATACGACTGTCACTTAGATGCATGTGTAAAAAATAAAAGTCATGTGTGCATCAAGTAAACGATAGGTTGGTAGAATCTAGGTCGTTACTATATTAAACTCTTGTTTTACTTTAACGATTCAACACATGTGGAATGGATTAGGTCGAGCTATTTGGAGCAAGGTGTAAAAATTTGACCTATAACTGTTATGTTAATGAATCATAATGGTATACTTATCTACGAAATTAAATGTCTACTTATAGGAGAAAGATGGTGAGTCTCATATCTCTAACAGTAGTTCCAAAGGGGCTCGAGCTCCTCTTACTTTGGAACGTTAATATCATATATAAAATTTGACATTGGTGCAATGAGTTTAACACTCAAGTCCCCTAAGTGTTCGGGGTTCGCGGTTGTATGCATGTGTTTTTTGTAATAAAATATGTTAACAAAATTTTTTACATATAAATATGTAAATTTTTTAGAAAAGGAAAAAAAAACTTACTATATAAATATATTTTTATTTTTATTTTTTATTCATTTAACATGTAAATTTGTTTCAAGTATATGGATATATAAATCTTTTAAAAAATGAAAAAAAAAAGTAAGCAATTTCTAAACGTCCAACCACCCCTATTTGTAATTAAGAGAAAATTTTCCTCATATAAACAATTCAACTTTTTAAAAAGTAAGAAAATAAAATATATACATCGGTGGAATATTTAAACTATTATTTTCTAAAATCAATACAATTTTAAATGGTCAGCTTATTTATATATATATGTTAATTTTTTTTATAATATATATGTATTGGTGTGATATTAAACTTTAAAAATGATCAGTGTTGTTTTAAAATTGAGGAGTTGTTTTTAATTGATTGAATATTTGGTCTGGTGGTATGATTTTCATTTAGGGTGTGAGAGGTCTTGAGTTCAATTCTTGGAATGTTCCAAATATCTTTTAGTTTCAGTTTCATATGGTAAATATAAATTTTATTTTTATCTTCAATTTCTACGTTCTCAATTATAATTAGCAGCATTTTTTCATTAATTATTTTAGTTTCTAGAGCTGTTAGTGGTAGTCCAAACTATTTCTTTGTGATTAGTTGGGTCAAAAGTCAAATCCCAAATAACACAATTTCATTTTAATTAGACAAATTTAAGTTAATATCATAAATTCAATAATTCAACTTTTTGGAGTGTATTTTCTTTTTAATTTCATTCTAAATATATTTTATCTTACTTTTAAATTTCAGTTTAATTTTAATTATTCTATCTTTCTAAAATATTTAATTTTTTACTACGTCTAAATTATACTATTATGTAAATAGTTATTTTAAATAACATATAAAATATTATAGTTTCACCGACCTTTTAAATTAATACATACATACTAGTTCATGCTCATATTTATTACATACAAAAACTTGTCTCATTCTTCTGTACATATAATAAACCCTTAATAATGTTATCAATTTCCACTAACTTTAAGTATTTTAATACAATCTCCTTTGATTATTGAATCTTACATCATCCATTTCCAAACATCTAAATCTTGCATTTAAAAATTTCTCAAAAAAAAAAAAGAAAAGAAAAGAAAAATATCTTGCATTTCAAGGAGTAATTTTCTATCCTAATTTTCTATCCAAACTTTCCTTTCGTAACTATTATATTATCGAACTTTCCATTCGATGCCAATGCTTCTAAAAATGATTTGTCCACCGAATCATCAGTATTATCTCATTCTCAATACAATATTGGAAATATTTTAGGTTATATCATAAATATTATACATTTTTTTTCAACTATCACAAATATATTTTTAAATGTAATTGAGTATTGAATTTTTTAGTACAACACCTAGATGGAGTGAGATGGAGATTCGAACTCACAACTATGTTTCTTAATCAGTTGCTATGACCAGGTTGGCTAATTATAGTTATATTTAGTTCATATTGTTAACATCGTCAATAAACATACCCTAACTCTGTTTAATATATTGCATATGATCAACCTAATTTTATTTATTAGACATCGTATGTTGCATTTCGATAATAATGTTAACAATAGTGACGGTAAAATCATAATTCAGAGAGTGTAATTGACTTTTTTTTTGTGGTAAATTCAAATAAAATAAACACAATAGTTAAAACCATGTTTCGATATTTGAATATCCAAAAGGACTGTTTTAACATCTAAACCTAAAAAATAACATCAATTTCGTCCCTTTCAACCTATATGATTTAAATACACGCTCATTTTAATCATGGTTCTAAATATCCATCGACATGTCAACATTTCCATCCAGATGTCCATGTTTTCATAAGTTCGATATCAACATGAGAGGTAAATCGATATTTCCATCATGGTACAAGAAAATCGATAAAATATGAAAAATATCACCAAAATGTCACTAATATATACACAATTTTAACATTAATTTAGAAATAGGAAGATCTGTATTTATTAATTTACATATTTTTTACAATTTTTAAATTTTCTAATTCTTATAGAATATCTATCGACATTGACATTTTATCAATATTTCCATGGAATTGAGATCTCGACATCGACATTTAAAACATTGATTTTAACACATCAAGACCAAAATAATTATTTTTAGAATGTAAACTATTTATAATTAAACCTATTTTATTATCAAGGTATTAAATTTTCATCGACATATAGAGATTTTTATGTGTCAATACCTTCTACATTGTAAATCAACATAATCCACAAAGTATATAAAATATCAACAAAATATTTGTGATATACCCATAATATTAATATTAATTATTTTCAACCCATTTAAATAGATTAAAATATTTATTTGCCGATTTAAATATTTTCAACTAAAAATATACAGATAGTTAGATCGATTTTGAAATTTAAAATCTGGTTTATTGTTGGAATTAGTTCTCCTTGAAAGTACAATAATTATGAATAATTAAAAAAAAAAAAAGTACTGCATCATCTTCTTCCTCTTGTGGTTGGGCATTGTGATGAGGCGTGACGTCAGTTTTTAGCAGTGGGGACCTTTGGGCCTATGATGGAATTTGAAGCAAAAGGCATATTGTTTTTTCCCCTAATAAACAAATCAATATTCAATCACAATCGCATTCGCAGCCGTTTGATTTTCCCAAATCCAATCTCGCCCGTAAAATCCACCCTCTCAATCAACACCCATTGTCATCGTTTCTTAAACTACAATAAATCCCACTCTCGGAATTGCAGTCCGTTCAAGAAGTTTGTGCGTTGTTTTTTTAAACTGGGCACCGCCCATAGCCACTTTCTCGGCGTTTGAACGGCGTCGTAAGGGCAACTGTAGAATATGAATGCCATGATTCGCGACTGTTTCTTTTGTATTTCTCTTTTCTGCCCATTTTCGGCTTCAATCCGTTCTCCGATATCGGGGGTGTTTCTTAACTTTCTGTAATTCCACTTATTTTTCCTGTACTGCCCACCTTGTTGAGACGGAGGTTCGTTCGTGTTTTTGATCGTACTGGGTGTGAATTGAAGGTAGTTTGTTGGTGAAAATTAAACGAACATGCTTGGATTGTTCTCGGAACTCGTTTTGTTCATTGAATTACGATAAATTATTGCTACGTATCTGTTCTTAAGTACTCATTTCTTGAAATAAGTTGAAATTCTGATCTCAGAGTAGAGTCTCGTTTGTTTTGATTTGTTAATGCACTGAATATGGGAAAACTTGTTTGTTTGTATGTATCTAGATGGGTTATGAATCGGAGGATGTCATTCGGTGGGGTCTTCGTCTTTTTGATGGTGATTCAGCTTTTAATTCTGGGTATTACGGTGAGACGACAGCGGTGGATGATCATTATCCTGGGAATTATTACAGAGATCATTACAATTTAGAATCCACTTGTGTGGAGAATGATGAGATTATTGCACGAACTCTTCAAGAAAACTTGACACAGTTATCAATTGCAGAGTCCTCTGGATGCCCAATTGAAAGAGAGGAGCAATTGCAAGCATCCATTTACACAACTGATTGGCATAATCAATTTCAGAGGAATAACAGTTCAGGTATTCAATATGCCTTTTAATTCCAGTATTCCTCTCAGACTTGTGTAGCTAATTTACTTTTCACTGCAGAGAGTATTTCTGTTGAGGAAGATGCTGAAACTCGGGATCCTTCTAGTTCATGTTCTAGTCCTGGGGATGAGGACTTCTTGTATTCCCATGAAGTTGATGGTGAAGAATTCTGGAGATTCAATCAAATGATTCCTGTTCCTGTAGGTTTAAATATATAAAGTACCTTCTCTTCACACCGAATCCATTTCTTGCACACTCCTATTAATTTGTTATTGATTTTTTCAATTACATGTTCTGTACGTGCAGAGTCTTGGAGATGGCTGTTTTTTCCTATTTGTTGCCATGACTACTATTGACTTCTGTAAAACCTCCTTATGTAATGTGTTAGTCATAACCATAGTGATGGTTGGCAACTATCTAATAATTTGTTCTGCTTACAATAAAAGGAGCTTGTATGTGTAATTTCTGTAGTTCTTTGTAGATTATAAGATGTGATTTAATTTTTTCCTTTTCATTTGCATTCTTGCTGAGGGTTCAATTCTGAGACTAACCCTTTCTGTGAATTGAGCAGCATGTTCCTAGAATTAATGGGGAAATTCCTTCAGTTGATGAAGCAGCTTCTGATCATGAAAGGCTGCTTAACAGGTATCCTCTAAGAAATTTGTACTTTCAAGAAGCTGTTCAGTACTATAAGAGGAACCTACGGGGTCATGGTCTTCTTAAGCATACTCTCTCATTACTGTATTTCTGCATATCACAGCTAGATATAGCTTTCCTCATGTCATACTAAGTCGGTATTGCTATAAGAAGAATGCTAGTATTATATCATTGTGCTGGATATACAAGTTCCCTGTACAGTACACTATTAAATAGACTGATTTCAGCTATTACAACTGATGAAGGAATGTCTTCTAAATTCAGATTGCAAGTGTATGACTTTGTTGAACGAAAGGTTCAAGGTGATGGCAATTGTCAAGTTCGTTGTTCCCAGCTCTTTCTCTCTCTCTCTCTTGTAATTCAGATTCATTTTACATCATGGACATATCATGATATCAATCCTTTTTCTTTCTGTATTTTTTGTCAGTTTCGTGCATTATCTGATCAACTATATGGAACACCCGACAATCACGAATTGGTGAGACAAAAAGTTGTAAATCAGGTTTGTCATCCTGGACAACAGAAACACAATCCTTAATACGAATTAGTTTGTTATCTTGCATTTTTCCCACAACTATAGATCTTTGATTTGTTTGTTTTCTTGCCAAAAGCTTATGTCACATCCAGAGATTTATGAGGGATATGTTCCGATGGCATATGATGAGTACTTGGAGAAGATGTCCAGGTTCTAATCTAGCTTTATCTTTCATTTCTTTTCCTTTTTCTACCTTACTTTCTTTCCAAATATCATCTTAACCTTTATTTACTTCTATGAAGCAGGAACGGCGAATGGGGTGATCATGTAACATTACAGGCAGCCGTGGATTCGGTATGGTCTACATAAACTTCCTTGCCTTTTGTTATGCTATCAATCAATTCCTAGATAAATTGCTTTGGTATCTTATGGGGATTGAAGGTGACGATAATATCTTATCACCCTTCCACAAATGAAATCAATCCCGCCACTCTTCTTTCTATCGCTCCAAGACTAAAATTTGAAGTACTAAGCTTAATCAATCAATGAAGTTAGTTACATGTGAACTTCATCCTTGTCTTATCATCATCAACATCATCTTCTAATGCAGTACGGTGTACGAATATTTGTTATAACTTCTTTCAAGGATACCTGCTGCGTAGAGATTCTTCCCAATTCTCAAAAGACAAAAGGAGGTAAATTTATACCTATTTGCAGTAATGACTGATGACATTTTTCCTGCTCCAACAGCTATTTCTTTCCTCATTATGGTTGGATATTCTTGTATTTAATCTTATCGTTAGCTTCTTTTTGAACTATTCCCGTCTCTCTGTTTTTTCTTCATAGCAATGTTACATTGATGCTGCAATGAAAACTATTGTCTCATCATTTTCCTCTTCAATGGCAGGAGCCACAGAACATTATCTTGTCCCTCAGTTTTATTCCCCTTTCTTCATTTTCTTTATTAGTTTATCTGCATTGAATACTTGGCTCGGGCCCTGTTTTTATTTTTTACTTTTCCAATGATTTTTATGGCCTTTGACTATGGTGTTATACCGTACTTTGCAGTAATTTTCTTGAGTTTTTGGGCAGAGGTGCATTACAACTCAATCCATCCTCAGGGAGGTAAATGGTGTTCTATTCTGCATTGTGTTTGACGTTGCTTGAAATAAGGGTCTGATGAATTGCTAAGCCTAGAAAATGGGACAAGGAGGAAAGAAAAGAAACTTCCACAACTTAGTCCGTAACCCAACTTAGTTTGGCTAAAGGAAACTTTTCCTTTAGCCAAACTAAGTTGGGTTACGGACTAAGTTGCGTTTCCTTTAGCCAAACTAAGTTGTGTTACGGACTAAGTTGTGGAACTTGTCAAACCATGAACCCTTCAAAATTTTTTAGAACGTTTGATTTGGCAAAGCCTATATATGATATCGGTGATATTAGGTCCTAACCACAGTACTCCACATGATATATATATACATATTTTTTAGTTCAACATGAGGGGATGTGGATTCGAACTTTTGACCTTTTGGTCGAAAATACATGCCTTAACGAATTGATCTATCCTCAAGTTGCTACTCCACATGATAATTTTATTCAAACATCTCAAACTCTTACTATCAGAGTTGACAATATAAAATATGTATTTTATCGAAACTTGAAATAGGCAAAGAAAATCACTTAAATTTTCAAGTCCTCAGATTCGTAATTAGTTGTATGGTTGAGCTTTAACTTTGGCTCAACTTGATCTCCATGATTAAAATTTATGCTTTGTTGTTTTGATATACATTCAGGTATGCCATCAGCTGGAGATTCCCCACCCAGTGAGTTGAGAAAGAAGAAAAAATGGTGGAAATTTGGAAATAAGCATTGAAAAGCGCTGCTGCCTCAGATTCCCTAACTTTTTGCTGCTTCAAATGCAATCCTTTGTTAGGATTCACAATCACCAATATTGGCTAATGTTCACATGCCTTAGAATTATTTTATGACAAAAACTCATTCACTTTTCCTTCCTTATTTTATTCCCCCATAACGTTTAAGCAGGGCTGTCTGCATGTGGTTTTTTTGTAGTTGTATACTGTTTGGCCCAATTGGTTGGTATCTTGAGGGAGAAACCGATTATAATATGTCATTCTTTTGACAGAAATCCAATGCATTGAGAATCTTTACTCTCTGAAAGCATCATGTTTTCTTCTTGACCTCAGATAATGGCAAATAAATGGACCTTTGTCTTCATCACTGGAAATCGTTTGTCAGAATTACAGCGATGAAGAAAAATCAGTCGCTGTTGCTGTATGCGCACGATGGCATCTTTGAATGTATTGGGATTGTCTCAAATATGTGTTTGAAATGGCTCACATAAGCCATTCTTTTCACAATAGCATTCGCCATATTGGCTCTTTTAAAAGGCAACACAACTCTTCTGGGCCTCAAATTCCTTCTTGTGTTGCTCAAGTTCGAGATAACTTTTAACTTTTTCGTCAGCAATCCTTGGTTTATAGGACATTACCTCTTTGGAGAATTGTATCTTAACACCAAAAAACTGTTTCCTCAACGAGCTGAAATCTTATCGATGCCATTTCCCAATCCCGGAACTAAGACCCTGTTCTATGAAGGCTCCCTGTCAAGGAAGGATATATTCTATCATCAGGCTTAATGCCTGCTGCTTTCATTTCATCGTACAATCTAAAAGCTTCATTGGCTCTGCCATCCTTGGACAACCCGGATATCATCGCTGCATAAGTAACTACGTTTCTACTTAATCCTTGCTGTGGCATCTCGTTGAACAGTTCCAGTGCGGTATCCACGTTCCCACGAATGCATTCCCCATTTATAAGTGATGTATATGTAAATGTATCTGGCATTAACCCCCTTTCTTGCATCTCATTTTTGAGCTTGTATGCCTCCTCCATCTTTCTCTTCTTGCCATAGCCTTCAATGAAAGTATTGTACGTAACAACATTTGGTACCTCACCCTTCTTCTCCATCTCCTTCAACAGCCTCTTCGCTTCTGCAAAATTTCCTTCTTTGCAGTAAATGTCAATCAAAATACTGAAGCTCACTGCATTTGGAGCCACTCCCCTTTCTTCCATTGTGAGCAATAATCTCCTCGCTTCCTCTCGCCGATTCGATCTGCAAAAGCCACTTGCAATTATGTTATAAGTAAACACATCGATCTCCAATCCTTTTTGCTGCATGATCTCCTGCAACCTCAGAGCTTCATCAATCATCCCCTTTTTGCAGTACCCATCTATCAACGTATTGAATAGCACTTGATTTACATCAATCCCTTGGCTTTGCATATCATTTACCAGTATCTCAGCTGCCTCCATCAGCCCTGCCTTACACGCACCATTTATAAGAGCCCCATAAGTGTAAGAATTTGGAACAAGCCCTCTCTCAGTCATTTCATCAAACAGAGCAAAGGCCCTCTTCATGTTCCCAGAATTACAGTTCCAGTTTATAATCGAGGTGTAAACATAAACATCAGGCTCTATATTTTTCTTAAGCATTTCATCAAACAGCTTCTCTGCTTCCTCAATTTTCCCGCTTCTTGAATACCATTCAATCAAAATTGTATATGTTGCTGCATTATAATCCACACCATCCTTCTCCATCAAGCTAAGAATCTCATTTACACTACACATATCCTTCCTTTCAGTATAAGCATTCAAAAGAGTATTATATGTGAAAACATTGGGCTTAATCCCTTTGCCAACCAGTTCATCCATCAAAGTCTTAGCCCTTTCAACATCCCCCTTCCTACACAACCCATCAATCACAATCGTCAATGAATAAACAGTGATTTCCACGCCCGAATCGACCATTTTACGCAAGAGTTCTAAAGATAATTCCACATTAACAGACCTTTTCAAAGCAAGCAAAAACACAAAACAGGATCTCTCCTCAATCTCCAATCCGTTATTTTTCGCATAATCAAAAACACCCAAAGCCGAATCGAACATTCTGTTATCCACATATACCCTAAATAACATATCACACAATTTATCAACAAATTTAGGCTCATTGAACTCACTCCCAATCGAAGCAACAATCCGCTCAGTAGTGCTTCGGAGATTTTCATCGTTGGCGATAAAGTTCAACACATTTTTCATTACGGCGAACTTCCGAGCTCCATACAACCTAGAGACGAGGATTAAATGCGCCCGAAGATCGGGTTTGTGAGAAGGGTTGCTTCGGAGGAAGTTGAAAAAACTCAAACAAGACTGAGTCGGAACATTTGGATTGGACAAAACCAAGTGGGTTATCTGAGTATCAAGATTCGAAAGCAGCGATGGCGTCGTTTTGAAGGGTTTAAGGCCAGATTTCACGATTAGCTTGCAAATGTTCGTGGCAATCGCCTGATTCGACATCGGAGTGAGGAAAATTGGGTTGTGCGCCTTATTTTGAAGATCTTCTGATATGAAATTTAGGGCAAAAATTGAATCGAATCTGCGAGGAGCTCTCGTTCATCAAACTGAGTCAATCGAGCTGAACGAGTTGAGGACGCGAGTTTTGGCGGGTACGTTTGGGACTACGGCCGTTATCTGCTTACGACATGTCGTTTTTCCGCATACGATGTGTCGTTCAATGTTTTTTTTTTCTTTTCTCCTTTATTTAGTTTCACATGTGTGAATTTAATCACCCGACCTTTTAGTTAATGATCTATGTTTTAATTAGTTAAATTTTGTTTAGATTTACATCAATCTTGTTTTGATGCGATTTTATGATATGAACTACAATATGAAATTGTATAAATAGAAAATTTTATTCTATAAAATGATAAAAGAAGATAAATATTTTATAGATGGATTATACCTTATTTTGGTATTCATCTGGAAAAAACTTAAAATCACACATATTAATGGAGAATTATAATGGAAGGTAAATAATGTTCGACAATAATCCATCTTTTTGTGATTTTTGCTATTATTTTACGCCATATTTATTTATGTACAATTACTCCTATGAATTGCTATGTATATAACATGAATTTCTTCCTCTTTTTTGCCGATCTAAGTATAACTTCGGTAGGGAATGAACCCACAATTATTATTTACCTCGGATAAATACATAACTTAACCTATTTATTCATTATTAATATTGACAAAGAAATCAGTGGGATTATTTATTTATTTATTTTTGGGAAGAAAAGAGCATGGGAATTTATTTTTGGGTTGAAATTGAGCACGAGTGCACGTGTGCCCATAATAATTGTTTGGGAGAGCGTGTGCCACTTGAAATTCGTCACTTCTAACTTTATGTCGCCCAAATCTAGGTTTTATATGTACACATGCACACAATTTCACAATTATACCTCAATATTATCAATATGTTTAGTATATTAAGGAAAAAAAATCTTGTCTGAATCATATATATTATATATATATATATATATATAGATGGAGGTGAAACTAATATTTATTAATTATGTCAATTCGTTGTAGTTATAAGTATTGATATCAATACAACTTATTGGTTTGTATCATGTTAGCGTATAAGACAGAAGGATCTATGTAGTTATTGGTTAAAATTTAACGTTTAATAAATTTGTGCACATAAAAAAAGAAGAAAAAAAAGCAATAATTAAGATAAGTGAATTTAGTTTACGAGACTTCTTTTGCTCCTTTCACCAAATTTCAGGAAAAAATAATTTTAGATCAACTTTGTACCTTTAACTTGCCCATATGATAACGATTATTAGGAATATAAAAACTAATACAACATTACATATAATTACAAGTAAATAAACGGGAGGAGATGAAGATTACGTCCACATGGTGAGGGTTATAAAAGAGGTAGAGATACTTTAACCACCAAACTATATTCAAGTGATTTTAAAACTACTTTAGAAAATGTTGATTTTATGATTGATTTAATTTACATTTTGTAACATTTAGAAGTTTTCTTTCCAGAATCATTATTATATTTTTAGAATATAACATTACAATCCGAAATGTCTTAACCACTTAAACTAAGCTTGATAGCTTGTCTATTGAATCCAATTAAGCATTGGCATAAATATTTTTGATGAATAAACTTAAATGTTTATATAGTACAACAATTAATAGCTCTGCAAAGTAATTTTGGAAAATTAGGACACCCGCCATTAATGATTGGTGAAAGGGAAAAAAAAATGGAGAGGTGGGGCCATCTGCAAGCTTCCAGCTAGAAGCTTGTAGAAAAAAAATGAAAAAAAAAAGAAGTAAAAGAGAGATTTTTTTTTTTTTTTTTTTTTTATGAGAGAGAGAGAAGTTAGAGCATAGCATTGGGCCATTATTATTTCCAATTTCCCACACCTCATTCTTCTTCATATGTTCTCCTCTTCTCCTCCACACCTATAAATTCTTCCTCCATTTTTAACCAAAAAACCCATCTTTTTAATCTCCCACCAGCTGCTCAAAGCGCAGTCGTTTTGGATTGGCAAAATTGGAGAAGAAAAGTTGAGGTTTTTGATGCTTTTTTGTGGAGAAATTAGTGAAGATTATGAGGGAGAGGGGGAGCAGCAGCCATTGTAGAGAGCTTGGGAATGATCACAATGGAGGGTGTGAAGAAGGATCAAATGGGTGCAAATCTTTTGGGGAGAAGTGTAACAATTTGGTGAAGAAACAGAGGACTAAATTCTATATTCTCAGAAGGTGCATTGCAATGCTGGTGTGTTGGAGGGACAGAGGAGAGTCTTGAATTTTTTTTTTCAAACCTCTGATCTCGAGAGATAAGTACATGCTAAATATTACCAGTGAATTATGTTCGGGTGAGCGAGAGGAGTCTTGAATTAAGAAAATAGAAAGAGGGAGAGATTCGTATGTTATATATTATTGTAAGGTTAGTTTTGATGTGTATGATATATTTTAGTGATAGCTTTATGAAAGATTTTATTATTGTTATTGTTTTTGATGATATTGGTTTGTGGTGTTCTTGATTATATATATGGGTTTGGATTGGATTTCTCAAATGGGTTTTTTTTAAATTAATTATTTGAATCCAAAAATGTATGTATATGGCTTTTTATTTGAGTTCCTAGTTTGTGTGTTGATTTCTAATTATCCATTTCTTGTTTTAATTTCATATATCTCTTTTAATTGTCTCCTCAATTTCTTCCATTTGTTTCATCTCTCTCCCATATCTCCTCCATTTCTTTCTTGAGCTTTTCTTCTCTCTCTCTACTCCACTTCTTTCTTTAGTTTCATTTCTCTTGGAATTTCATGTATTCTTAATGATTTTCTAGAGTCCATAAATTATTTGGAATAATATTGTGACGTTGTGTTATGATATATCACCATAAATATGACAAGAAAAATATTGATTTTTTTTTTTTTTTTGTATTTCACATGGTCGTCTAACATTACAATGATAAAGTATCTGTCGGGTACCAATTATATAGCGCATTTCACCATCCGTAAAAGAGATATAATATGCTAACAGGACAAATATTACCATTTATTTATGTGTGCAATTAATAAAATAAATGAGGCATGAAATTTGTTGTTGTTATTGAGAAAGTGGAGGATAATAATAATAATAGTTTTTAGCACTCAATATAATTGATTGATTTGGAAAAAAAAAAAAAAAAAAGCTTGATGGCAGACATTTTTGCTCCCCCAAACCCATCAGCCCAAGATGGAAAAAGAATGATAAAAAACTCAATGAACTTTTTCATAAATTAAATTTAATGTTGGTAAAAATGCAAACATATGGTTTCACATTAGTTTTCTTTATGAAGTGTTTCACATTAGTAGGCACAAAGGACGATATCATTTCGAGTGAAAATCAAAAGTAAAATCAAATGCGCGTACTAGTGGAGTAAAGAAGGAAGGAGGATCTTTTCTTTGTTGTTAAACAAATTAACAAATTATAAGTTTAGCTTTTGAATTTTCAACGCTGTGTTTAATATAAGTTTCTAAAGTATTGGGTAGGTTTTTGAGCTTTTACATTTTGGGTGTAATAAATTTTAAAGTCTAGGTACCTATCAGGCTAGCTATTAAACAAAAGTTCATAGACCAAACTTGTAATTTATCATTTAAACTTTTTTTTTTAAATTCATTAATCACTCCCTTCAACTTCCACAGTCGAAAGATTAAACATATAAAAATGTTAGCACGTGAAAATTCTCAAACTCATTTTGGTAGATAGTTGTCGGGATCATCTCCAATCTGGGCCTCAGCCTTTGTTTGGTCGGCCTTCACAAATCACCTTCCGCCCGACAGTTTCTTCGAGACAGTCTGCTCTTGCTCAGGTGCCTCAAGTGGTACAGATGGTACTCGTGATGCTAGCGATTCCTACGTAGCCGGTGGAGGAGCTAAAGTTGTAAACTTGATGCTGCTGTTTTGAGACGTCAGATGTTCGTAAAAAAAAGAACTACAAAAATAGATATATTTTTATTAGGAATATTGAACCTCCAAATTCTAAAAAAGAAACACGATACTTCAACTGTTGAACTATACTTATGTTAACCAGTAAAAACTAATTTAAGCGACACAAATATAACTCGTGAGTCAAATAGATAGATACCGTCATAGGTAATAGGGTATTAGGGTTTGGAGTGGTCGCCGACAGCAAGAATCGTTGAGGAGAAAGAGAGGGGGAGTAGTGTGTACGGCTGGCTGCAAAGCTTCTGTTGTTTGGCTTCTCCTGAGACACCCTCTCGTGCGGCCTTCTAAAAAGCACACTTTTTTTTTTCGCTGCTCTCTTTATTTTATTATTCCATATCTTTTTTTGGGGCCCCATTCCTTAAAATCTCTCTTTCAAGCCAAACCCAAAACCCTTCTCCACTTTCTTTTCTTCCTTTTCTAGGAAATTCAAATTTCATTTCATTTTTATCCCTGCATACTTGAATCCACGATCTTTTGAGAAATCGATGCTCAATTTGTAATGGTCCAAGACTCGACGCAACACAAACCGAGACATACGTGTTTTGGGTTTGGCTTGTGCCAAAAGCAAGGGCCAAACGGGTTTGTAGGCCTCTTTGTAAAATTGAAAACATTGGGGGTAAAAGAAAAGAAAGAGGGGGCGAGGGGCAATCTGGTGAATAAAGGGAAGTGGGGGGACCCATCTGTAAGATGGACACGTGCAATCTGCAAACGTTGAAAAAAGAAAAAGGGCCAAAAAATAAAAATATTATTATTTATTTTTTATTTTTGTATAATTGAGAATCAGAGCTACAACTGGTGACAATGTTGTTATACGTACGAACCAGGCATGACCTTTCCTAGTGCCAATGCACGTGTGGTTTCACATAAAAAGTTGGACCTTTTTTTTTTTTTTTTTTTACTTGAAGTTATTTCACCCCTCTCTGCCTATCTAGAAGTTTTTTTGTAGATAATTCATAATTGTTTGTGTAATTTAAGGTTTACAAGTTTTAGTTTGTTCATTTGTGTTAGTTTGGGATTGGGAATTTTTGGTTTATGCAACTTAAATTTCAACTTCGACATAAGATATATGCTCGATTTGGTTGAGAAGTCGGAATGCATATAATTTGTTGTATAACATATATTTAGTTGGTGGATTTAAGGTTTAGAGAGAACTGTCATTTAGCTAATAAGTCGAGCTTCCTAATACTATATTTGAAGCAATTGTTTGAGTTCTTTATGATATGCAACTGAAACAAATTCTTACAAATGATAAAAATGATGGTTTGATGTGGGGGTTGTTCTTTCCCAGAACACTGTGTCTAATAAAGATGTTCACTTCTTAAAATATCCTATATACGTGAGTGAGAACAAGAAGGGAAGGGGTCCAGAAGTAAGAGTAATAATAATGTTTATAACGTTACAGTAGTAGGATATAGTAATTAGCAAAATAATAAGAAAAGAAAAATGAAGATATGAAATTCTTTCCTAGAACCCTGCGCCTAATAAAGATGTTCACTTCTTAAAATATCCTAGATACGTAGGTGAGAACAAGAAGGGAATGGGTCCGGAAGTAAGAGTAATAATAATGTTTATAATGTTGGTAGCTGGGTATAGCAAGCAAAATAATAAGAAAAGAAAAATGAGGATATAAAATAACCATGGTAGATGAAACAAACTATATTTGAGAAGTAATTGATTTTAGGTTCAAATACCATATTGGTTTCATCAACTTTCAAAAAAATTACATTAGCAAAGTTCAAACATAGAACCATATGCTCTGTTATTGTTATTATTATTATTATTATTATAGAGTTAATTCATTCAACGACTGAGTGTTTTAGAAACTTATTTTTACAAATATCTAAAATTTTCTAATTTTACACTTTTAGATTCCATGCATGTTAGAATTTTTTTATAATATCAAATTATTGCATTTAAGTTTTTTTTTTAAATCTAAAAGATTTAAATTATTAAATTTTAATCATATTCCTTTAATTATTGTGGACCCTATACAACTTTTTAACACTAATCCCTTAATTCACTCCAAAAAAATTTATTCCCATGATTTACCAATATTATTAATTAACTAAACTTTTTGAATTATATAATATATCTCCATATATAATCTAAATCCCATATAAACTTGGATATCTTACAATTATCTTC
This sequence comes from Momordica charantia, assembly GCF_013281855.1. Taxonomy (NCBI): domain Eukaryota; kingdom Viridiplantae; phylum Streptophyta; class Magnoliopsida; order Cucurbitales; family Cucurbitaceae; genus Momordica; species Momordica charantia. The sequence continues at coordinate 23,485,192 of NW_028275163.1, read as the reverse complement.
AAATACTTACAAGATGGTTTTCAACATTGTTAAAATTTGAAATCGAAAACTGGATGATATATTGGAATGCAAAATATATCAAAGTACCTTCTGGTCAGAGACTAGATAATGGTCGGGATAAACGGAGACAAAGGAGAAGCTAGACGAACTGCTAGACGAAGTAACTGACAGAAACTGAACGATAGAAAAAGTATAATAGTTTACGGACTGTTCCGACGATGAAGAAGAACAGAGACGACTGTCGGAGAAGAAGGAAAGCAGACGGCGGCCGGAGACGAAAGAACGGACAGAAACAAAATGAGAAAAAAGGTAGGAGGAATGATGTTTTCGAATTTTTTCAATAATGGAGGATTTTGGATTTGGTATTTTTTTACTTTTGTAGAGTAAACAAAATTTAAGGAATTTAAATGGTAACCTTCCAAGTAACCAATCCTAATTATAGTCTCTAAATAGCCTATCAATGTACTAATCTCATCCCATTATCATATTAAACCACCCGAATCCAAAAGTTGAAGTGAATGAGTTAGTAAATTTAATCATTTAATTTGAATATCGTCTCGTTGCATTCAAACTTTCTTTTCAGACCAATAGAGTCTCGAAAATGTCAAAAGTGATTGGTTCATGTGAATCGAACTGTCTGTTTGGAGTGAGAAGAAAAAGGAGGGGCCAAAAAATTAAAGTTGATCAAGAGCTTGGTCTGAAATTCTTGAAAAATGAACTTTTTATGAAAAATCAGACTGCATTCAACAAGTGAAAAACAAGTTTCACCACTTAGCAATATGTATGAAAATCATCAAACTTGGCGTAGACTAGTAAGAGTAACCTCCCATCCACGGGAAATGAAATGTCCTAAAATAAGTTGTTAAACAACTCCCCTCGTTTTGCTTTATTTTGGGTCACAACAAAAATAATAATTCAATCTACCATGCTCATTTTTCAATTTTCAAATTTGGTCGGCTTGACCTGGACTTCAAAATCCCAAACACATTTCAAACCTTCCATACATATTTCCAAATCAGCTGCAATTTCCAAGAAAAGATTAGAAATCAATCTCCAGACTTCCATTTTCGGTCCAAAAGTTCTATATTTAGAGTACCTGTTCATGTGGGGTGCTATAATGTACCCTGACAAAGATGATATATTATCATAAGCAATGAGAAAATATAAATAATAATCACATTCAAATTGAATCTGTTCATTTTTTGTGCAATCCATAAAAAAATTATGGATTAACAAAATGTTTCTCTTGAACTCCTTTCTTTCCATCCAATCAACTGTTTGAATTCAGAAGCAGAACTGTGTCCAATCAAAAGTGATCCATTTGAAGCTTTTACCGAGTAAATATCATACTAAAGTCTAAACATAAATGGGAGTTGGAACCTAAATGACGTACTTAGTTGTAGAGGTCATCGTCATCAGCTCCACCGGCAGAAGTTGCAAAAGGGTCGGTTGCGGCTGGTCCAGAACTCTGCTCTGAGAACCTGAACTCGGCTCCGAACCCTCTCGACTGCTGAAGTGTTTGCGCGAACGCCTGGTATTTGCGGATGTCAGCATCGCTCACACTCCTTCGTGCATACTTCATAGACTCCTCAAAGTGAGCAGCCTTAATCTCTGCCACTTCGTCATCAGCATCCTCCTCCATGGCCTCAGGGTTCTCGCTTTTCCTCCTCTCCTTTTCAATGTCCTGCAAAAGAGCTCATCATCACTACTGCTGGCTTTCAGGGTAGCGGAAGCGGTTGGATAGGCATAAACCAAAACAAGTTGAATTACAATGTTTAACCACATAACTTCACTTTTAAGATTGTATCTAATAGATCTCTATTTAAAAAGTGTTTAATTTCTTGCAGTCCATCAACTTTGAACTCTGTGTTTGAGACCGACCACCTATTTGACAATTTTCAAACTCACATATTCCTTTTCAATTTTATGTGTGATAAGCATAGACTTATTAGACACAAAATTGAAAATTTAAAGACCTATTAGATATTTTAAAAGTTTAGAGACTTATTAGATACAAAAATGAAAATCTAGAAAACTACCATTTTAAAGTTCTAGAACCTATTAGATAAGCTTTGAAACTTAAAATTCTGAAACCCAATTTTGAAAGTTAAAATACTAAACTTGTAATTTAACTAAAAATATAAAGTACACATGGGAGTAAGAAAAAGACCTTCTCGATGTTCTCTCTAATCGCATATTTGCAGGCCCGCTGACAGATTTCTGTAATATCAGCACCACTGAAGCCTTGAGTGTACTTAGCAAGGGCTCTGAGTTCTACATCTTTCGAGATTGGAGATTTCCTCAAGCAAGCCTTGAAGATTTGAAGACGAGATTCTTCATCGGGAAGAGGAATATAAATCAACTGATCAAGACGTCCAGGACGTAAAAGAGCAGGATCTATAATGTCTGGTCTGTTGGTGGCCCCAATGATGAAAACAGTTTTCTTTGCTGACATTCCATCCATTTCTGTAAGAAGTTGGTTCAGAACACGATCAGCAGCACCTCCAGCATCCCCAACGCTACTACCTCTCTGCAAGTAGTTTGAAAATAAAAGGTCTAAGAACCAACAAGAAAGGAAAATAATCTAATGTTTGCATATTTATGGTTATTAATATCCATGAGACTGCTGGATTAGGCTTTCTGTAAAATACTAAATGAAGAAATAATAAGATCTTCATCAATAAACGAAGTAACGCACTTGGGTAGCGATTGAGTCGAGTTCATCAAAGAACAAGACACAAGGAGCAGACTGGCGGGCCTTGTCAAAGATTTCTCGAACATTGGCCTCACTCTCTCCGAACCACATAGTGAGCAACTCCGGGCCCTTGACACTAATGAAGTTCGCTTGACATTCATTTGCAATAGCCTTTGCCAGAAGAGTCTTTCCACATCCTGGAGGACCATAGAAAAGAACACCTTTTGAGGGCGACATCCCGAATTTCTCAAACTTCTCAGGATGTTCAACTGGATATTGAACCGTCTGCATAAAGAGAATGTAAAATGAGCAATGATTCTCCATGAAGATGGGAAATTAAAGGTCCTAGAAGAGTATTGTGCAATACAAGAAATATTGATTTACCTCTTGAAGCTCCCTCTTAACGTTCTCAAGACCTCCAATATCCTCCCATGAAACATTAGGTACTTCGACAACCTGATTATGAAACTCAAAGTATTAGGGTAAATCCAAAGGGACGTCTGCAGGTTTGGTGAAACGGAAATGCATTAGCACCACTGGCATGTTGTTTTATAAATGTTTATAACTTACTGTTTCACGAAGAGCTGATGGGTTGCTAGTTCCAAGAGCTGTCTGAAAATGCTCATTTGTAACTGCCATGGAGTTGAGAATCTCGGCGTCTATAGAGTCATCTTCCAAGTCAATTACATCCATCTTCTCTCTAATGCATTGAAGAGCAGCCTCAGTACAGAGAGCTGCAAGATCAGCACCAACGTAGCCATGCGTATCTTTGGCAATCCTCTCTAAATCAACCTGAATGTACAGATCCACAAGGTTATTAACTCTCATTAATCACCAAAAAGGAAGAGATGAAATTATTGTGGAACTCACTTCTTCAGCTAGCTTCATGTTTTTAGTATGAATACGTAGAACTTCAAGTCGCCCAACTTCATCAGGAACACCAATGTCTATTTCCCTATCAAATCTTCCAAATCTTCTCAGAGCTGGGTCAATGCTGTTGGGTCGATTTGTAGCCCCAATCACAATGACATGTGCACGAGACTTCAATCCATCCATGAGGGTCAGTAGCTGTGAGACGATCCTTCGCTCAACTTCCCCATTAGTCTTCTCTCGCTTGGGAGCAATTGAATCAATTTCATCAATAAAAATAATAGATGGTGCATTCTTCTCTGCTTCCTCAAAAGCTTTTCTGAGGTTACTTTCACTTTCACCTGCCAACTTTGACATAATCTCTGGTCCATTGATACAGAAGAAAAATGCACCAGTTTCATTGGCTACAGCACGAGCAATCAAAGTCTTCCCAGACCCAGGGGGTCCATACAGCAAAATTCCCTTGGGTGGCTTCACACCAATTGATTTAAATAACTGTGGATGCCTCAGTGGCAGCTCAACTAATTCACGAATCTGGGCCATTTGTTTCCTAACGCCACCAACATCATCATAACCAACTTCATCTAATCTATCCTCATCTTCCCTTTTCACAGGCTCCCCATCACAAAAGATCTCCGTGTCTGGGGCTACCACACAGTATTCAGGTGGATCAGTCTCAATAACCTTGAACTCTACACTCCTCATACCTCCTCTCACAAGGAAGAGGTCACCCTTCCTCAAAGGACGATATGCTTCCAAGAAATATGCTGCAAATAAAAGATAGTTGGACAGTCTTGAAGTGATATATTACAATGCTCTAAAGTACAAGACATATATGAAGGTAAGCTATTAGCGAGTATCCCAAATATTCATTTTAGAGAACTAAAGTATTGATTGAAAGCAGAAAGCCCAAGATCATTCATGCATATGCTAGCAACAGATATCACTACATGATTAATAAAATGATTGAAGTTTACAAGAATATTACAAAAAATCTTATGCATATTGGATAGAAGAGAAGAAATAGGAGTATAACTCATGAAGGATAGTTGAAGATAGAAAACTTACGTTTTAAATATGCATCAAAAAGGTTTCCAGTAACCCCTTCAATAGTATCGTCCACAGGAAGAATATGTACACGCTTTCCATATTTAACATCAGCACATTGGTGCACAGAGACAACATCACCAAGCCTAACCCTAAGATTGCTTCTCACAACCTTGTTCATCCTTATTTTAGGTTCATCACATGTATCATCAGCCAGAGCAATGCATATTGTGTCTTTCCTCTTTTTACCCTGAATCCCAAATACAATGGAGAAACATATCAAAATAAGAATAACTGGTAATTAAGAATGGCACGTCCCTCCCAAAAAATAAAAGAGACAATACAAGTCTCCGACATGTAATTATTTTAGAATCAATAATGAATATTGCAGTAAGTTGAATAGAAAAACAAGTAATAAGTTTTTCTGTTCAAAAGGCTCCAATACATTACAATAGGGTTTGACTTAAAAACACTCGTACATTTTCACCCCCAACAAAGAATGCAGGGCATGATGAAATGAAAGGATCCTAGCCTCATGGATCATGTTCTCTCACTCTGGGTTACCACTTTTAATAAACCTAGTAATTTTTTTCTCTTGGTAAGAAACAAAGATTTCAGTAAACGACCAAAAGTACAAAATAGGGTGGTGTAATATGGTTGAAAATAACATAGCTTATGAGAGAACACGTCATAGAATGCTTGCCTCTTTTGTTATTCCAAGACCCTAGTGTCACGTTTCCAGCCCAATCTAGTGTTTTCTCAATAGAATAGAGTATATAACCTACGATATAAGTTCAAGACCAATAATAATTTTACGATGTAGTAGTTATGTTATCCTGTATCACAGAAATCCTAAAACATTTATAAGGCATTATGTTTTTACCGTAATTATAAAAGCCAAGAAATAGTGATAAACAGTGAAGAGCGCAAAAGGAAAAAAATAACATATGTCCACCAATCTTCAACTTATTATACTTATCATAGATATCTGCAACTACTTGGAAAGTATAATATACCCCACTTACAGATTACTCCCTTAGTTTTAGTGTCAAACATATAAATTGCAATATCTTAGTGCTGAAATCGACTTTAACATCTTCTTTTCAAGTGCATCAGATAGAGGACCGCGCGGCACAAACAATTGATTAAATTGAAATATGTTAACACTTCACGCTCGTATTCATAAGTACTAGTAATCCCTAAAATTACTGGCATAATGAACTCGAGGAAAAGTACCATGTGTGTCAACGTTAGAACTCTCGGTAATATGCTTAAACGAGGACAGCAAAATAAGACCCCGAATCTTCTTCCCCATCCATTTAGATTGAAAACCCTTTGTCGTAAAACAGAAACCCACAAGCCCAAAAGAAATACGCAGAAGTAAAAAAATAAAATTCCCTATCTCAAATAATCGAACAGAAATTCAAAAATCCATAAGGGTTATACAACTTGGGTAATAGAAGAAAATTTCCCATAAATCAGAAGAACAGACAGAGAATCCAGGGTAAACAGCTCATAGAAAGAGAATCATCAAACTAAATGCGTAAAAGACTGACCTTAATGAGGATCGTATCCCCGCGGAAGAGTTGAAGCTTCTCCATGGTATCGGGATGAAGAGCGACCACCGAGTTATCATCGTTGATTGCTTCATCGACAACAAGTCGATTTGGGGCCTTCTTCCGCTCCAAAATGGCGGTGCTAAAGTCCCGCTTCGTACCCTTGCTGGGAGAGAAAAAAACAAACAAATTGGAACCCAAATTTCAAGAAGATTGAGGAGACAAGTACCATCTCAATAAGAACTATATTCCTAGAAGATAATGCGGATCTGAAAATGGGAAAAAAGAATAGGCTTACGGGTCTGACGATTCAGCTTGATTGGCCATTTCAGCAGAATTGGAGAGACGAGCAGAGAGAATCAGAAGAAGGAAACTCCCGTCGAAGTTGGAATACTAAGAATTTGGGGAAAAGCCTGAGACGATTAGCGGTATTTGTACCGGAAGTAGAGAAATATTTCGCCCTTTTCTTGTTGGGAAAGAAAGGTTTTTTTTTTCTTTTTATTTTTTGGATAAAATTACATATTATTTTATTTTTGGTCATTTAAACGTTTTTTCATCCCCACCAATTTTGGAGAATGTTTTCCACGTAATTTTAGAATAAATATCCGCAATCTTTTATTTTTTAATTTTGTTTCCTAGTAATTTTGTGGGTATTGATATGTTTTGGTAGGTGGATATTAATGAATGAATGGTTAATTAGAATTTTAATATGGAAATTTTGAAGAATGAAAAGTTGAATTTAATTGCTTCAAAATAATAGAACGAATTCTTAAAAAAAAATAATAATAGATTTTTTTTAATATAATTTGTGATCTTTTAATCTTGATTAATCAGGACAATGAAATAATAGAATAATTTTTTTTATCTTACTTACTTTTAATATCGTGTTAAGGAAGAAACTTACACCATTTTTTTTAAAACTTAAACTACAAATTAATTAGAAATAATTTTTAACGTGATATTTTAATTTGATTAGAAATATCAATAAAATTAAATGATAAATAAATAACATTTTGCAATTAGACCACAACTATTATATTCTACCAAAAATACCAATTAGGCTGAATTATATTCAATAAAGGTTTTTTTTTTGGATTTATGTTTTCAAATATTAAACTTATAGAAGCTACTTATATTTAATTACTTAAGATCTTAACAAAATTTCAAAAGGAAAATCTTTGAAAACTACCTTTTAGTTTTCCATGGCTAAATTTTCACACATGTTTTTGAAAATCAATACGAAACAAAGATAAAAAGTTAAAAATATTATCAAGTTTAGCTCCCACGACATTTGGTTTAAAATTCTTAACTAAATTTAAAAACCATAAATAAATTTTTAAAAGCTACTTTTTTAAATTTTTAAAATTTGACTCAAATTTTAAAACCATTTCTAAAAAGTAGTAGTAGTGTTATATGCAAACTTTTCAAAAAACTAAAAATTAAGACTCTTGATAACAAGTTCAATTTTGATTTCTTGTTTTTAAGAACTAAATTTATAACCATTAACAACAAAATTTATAACCATTACTTTCCCTTATGTTCCTTTGTCTTGGTATATAACTTTTGTAAACATTTTTAAAATATAAATTAAATTATGAAAACGACAAAAATAATTTTCAGTACCTTTTTTTTTCTTCTTTCAAGACATACCTTATTTTTTATTTTTAAAATTTGACTAATAACTGAATTGTGGTCAGAAATAAGTGTTTTAACTACTTAAGCTCTAATAACCTATCAATGTTTTAAATTTCCCTCTTATCTATCTCATCACAATCACAGTACAGAAAGAGAAAAATCCATAGCAGAAAACGTAAAGAACATTAATCACAAATTTTGCTAATTGGGTTGAAGATGTTCTCAGCTAAAGCTTTAGCTGTGTACAATTTACGGAAACTGAACACACAGCCCTCATTAAGGAAAAAAATTTAGAAAAAAAAAACGTTAGAAATTAAGTTGATTTTTCTTTGCATGTCTATTTTGTACAAATGGGGGGAACCCCCCAAAAGCAAATAAAGTTGTTTAGATACAAAACCAAGATTCTCAACTACTTACGTGGGCAGCGCTGTGCTCTGGCATTGGCATGTCCTCCTTCCTTCAACCGTCATGGCTGAACTTTGCATCTAAAATTACAGAATCCCTCTTTCTATCCAATATTTCTGGATTCGAGAGTGAACACCTCGGCTTCCATCTTTAAAATCCGATATGGAGGCTTTTCTGGAGGTCAACTGTTGAATGCTGATGATGATTCTTTCTTGTCGAAGCCGAAAAAGGAGCAATTTTGAAATGCATCCAAGCTACTTGCTATCAAACGGTTCAAGCTGCTTAGGCTATCGCTTAAAATTAAATCCTCGTTATGGTACTTGTTAGTTGATGGCAAATCCAAATCCAACGGCCCCAAGGAATCAGGCTGAAACAAAAGGAAGGTAAAAAAAAGTACTTAGACTTGTTCTGTATTCGAGAATCATATGATAACTAGGAGAATTTTTCGACCTGGGAAGAACGTAAACGAACATACCCAATAAATGTCTGCTAGCTCATTGATATCTTTTGTTTCTGTGATCTGTGGATCCGACTGACACTCATCCATTGGGTCTCCTTGAATGTAATCTTCTCCAGTAGGGCTCCCTGGTCTGGGTAAATCATCCTGCGGACAAATTTAAAACATATTAGAACTCAGTCCACTTCCGAGCATCATTATCATTCACCAGCAGTGGTAATGTTGTTTAAACAAGGCATTTCTCGATACCTCGGTCATGTGGCCGGCGGAATTGGTTCTAGCTATGTGTTTGCAACCTCGTAAAGAAGAGAAAGTGGATGAACTAGGAAGCTCTTGTAGGTCGACAGGATTCTTTTGAAATGAGAAGGCATCACATGTCTCTTCAGCATCCCATATGGAGGATGAATGGGAGGCCAAAGTCGGTGGAGTAACAGTCTTGTCTTGCTGTCTGGATATATGAGCAGCAATTGCAGCATCAAATGAATCACAGCTGAACGGGATCTGCTGAAGACATTGGGTGCCTTCGGGAAGAGGTGTATCGATGCAGTTGGCATCCACATCGTGAGAAACTCCTGAAAGTAGGTCTCCGATGCTTATATTTGTAAGGCTGTCAGCCCACTCACCAGCTGATAAGGAAGTCCCATTGCTTAACTTCAGGTCATCCTAGTTATACACAGGATGAAACAGACAGTCTTGTCAAAATGAAACTACAAGTACATTCTCAAAAGTAGGTTCGATGTAATGAGAACAACAATTATCAAAAAGATAAGATTAGAATTTTGTCATAAAACATCACTTGCACTTAAAAGCAAACAAGACTGGTATTGGCAGATCCAATTGATGAATTTTATAGAATTCTGCTAATGCTGGAACATAAATTTCACAAACGATATTCCCAGAATGTCCAAGTGTAGAACCGTTCATGAGAGGAAACAAAATACCTTACAGTCCACAGCTATGTTATGTACCCTAGTGTGCAAAGAGAAAGAGACAACTAGTGCGCAGATTGAGAGAACGAATAAAAATCCATAAGCTAATGGCAGTAAACATGTAAGACATGAATAAGATATTCCTCAGCAGAGCTGAATTCATATCGCTTACAAAATCCCACTAATTGGAAATTAGCAGGAACTAAAAATTCACTGTCAAGCAAAGAAGTATATATAAGGTAACTAATTAACTAATATTTTTTAGTACTATAAGCATCAATGAGATAATTACAGATCAGGACAATCTTTGACATCAGAACATCAGTAAGATGACATTAGTAATACCATTTATGTCAAAAAGAAATTGTCAATCTGAAATAGTTAGAGAGAAAAAGAAAAATACCACATCATCAGATTGTTGGTTGATTGTTCTATCAGCGACATTTTTTTTATCCCATGAAATGTTTAATGCAGGATCAGAGGACCCTGTAAGACCATCATTTGGCCGTGTAGATAAGTGCCTTTCTGTCTCACTGGGCGCGTCAGGAGTTGAAATATTATTTTTATTCAATGTACCTACTTTATCCTTATTAAGATCCACAGGCTGACCGTTGATTGATGCTAAATCCACAATTCTTCCCTCAATATCTCTGGCATCCATGATATGATCATCTCTAATGCCATATGCTGGCACAGATGTCTGAAATTCAATACACCCATGTTCTGTGTTCGAACACCAACCATACCTTCAAGAAGATTTTAAGTCAGTTATTTTGTTACTCATTTATCTTTTTAAACAAAACTCCAAAAAGAATTAAACCTTAAACGAAAAACTTGGGGCCTTCCAATTGATGCATAGACGTCACCAGCACTCTCAAAGGAGTCCTGTATCCATCTCTGACAATCTGCTAGGCTTTTCCTCTGGATATTGTAAGGAAAAAGCATCAGCTCTCCATGAGCAGCACTTGAATTGCCCCATTTTCGACTTAGATGCTCTAAAACGGACGATATTTTCTTCCTTGTACTAAGAGTAAGCTCCAAGTGTGGATTGTGTTTATCCTGAACAAAAGAGGACCTCAAACATTGTATTAGTGTCGAAATGTTTCACATATAAATTGATTGATGCAATCTTTACTGGTCTCACCAATTCCAGGGCTCTACGAGTACCATCATCGACAGGGAATAACTGAAGCTTCAGCTTTGTATTAGCAACATCAATCAAGGAATTTGGCTGAAGAGGAGGCAATAGCAGCAAAGGGCTCCCAGCAGGATCAGAATTCTTTTTCCCTGAAATAAGTATGAAAGCATTCAAAGTTACTATAGTGAAGAAATTTGACACGTTTTCCATCACCCTTTAACATAGGGCCAGATTTTCCATACATCCTTTCATGTAAAGTTCAGAACAATTTAAAATATATATGTGACGTGACTCACCTGGAGTATTTTGATCGCGTAAAACATCTTTATTGGTGACAGTGCGCTCTAAATGCTCAGCAGCATCAGCAACCAAAGAAACGCCTGCTATTGCAGCTTTTTCCCATTTTTTATATGCAGCTGATGATACACCATCTAAAAGTACAAATAACCCAATGGATAAATATTTTCTTGCTTAACATTGATTGTGCAACCCAAAATACATAGCACCGTAAAATCTTATTTTTATCTTCTAAACATTTATTTTCCTATAAGAATCCATATTAAGATCTCTTACAAAAACAATCTTAGATAGCATATTACAAAAGTTGGACAAAGACAGTAGCTCGGAAAAGAAAACATTCAATAGTAAACTTATAAGGAATCAATCTTCTAAATCAAACCAACAACACCCCCAACAAAGAGTTTTGGGAGAAGAGCTCACACCTGATTTTCTTCTCTGCCTTGGTGGTTTGAGGACAGTGGAATATCCACCATTGTTTCCACGGTTAATACCAACATTCAGATTGCGTCTTGACGAGGTTTTCCTAGGGCCCAGTTTTGGAATGTTTTGAGTGTCAACTAAAACTAATTTCACTGCACGCCCATCATGCCCTAAAGCTCTGCTCTGACTAGAGACAGCACTTGGTATGGGTGGAGGGCAGTTTTCTCCCTGCAATGGTCGTTTTCTTACAGTCTTCTTCCGATCTTTCAAAAGTTGATGCTCCTACATGTAAAAGTGAGTTGGTCAGTCCAGCAGTATGCAAAAGAAGAGTTTCATACACAGAAAGGCACCAAAGGGTGGAATGGATTAGATGGTTCTGACTAACCAAGGCTTCAATAAAAATCTTGAAACGTCGGGGTTTCAGGTGAAGCTTTGAAGCTTTGCAACTATATTTTTCCAGTAAAGACCACCTGTTGGGCATGTCAAGTATGGTGAGAGAAAAACAAAAAATCCACGTTTGAGGCCTATAACACTAATCATTGCAAAACTAGTTATACTATTTTTTTAAAACTCAAAATAAATAGCTTTCTCATATTATACTTAAAGTAGTCGGACTGAACAATGAAAAATAGAAAAGTGCAATAAATTAATGCATAAATAACAAATTCTCTCGTATGTATTTCTCTCCAGATACAGGCAGGCCAACATTCTCAATAATGATGTAAAATAGCATTATGGCAGAATCCAACTTGATTTCCACAATTCATCACACATTTACCCAGAAATCAATCAAATGACAATAATCACTCACGTTTAGAAAGAATAGGTAAGATTGAAGAAAAGGTGACAGCATGATTAGCAGTAATTATTACCATCGGAGCATTGCAGCATTAGTATCCTTAGAGTTTTTAGCATCCAGACATAGCCCAGGAGCCAACAGCTTGTTCATACGCCTTACTAGACGGTAATAATAATGTCTGACCTGGTTACAGAAAGTTTGAAGAATATATATATACATAAGAAGGGATTAGAGCACAAGTCCAAGGATTAACTTTCCAAAAGAAGACCATCTATGACAAGCACCTGGTCCTTGTTTTTGCTTTGTACATGACAAGTGATCTTCTCAAAATTCTGCATAGAAGGCATGATACAGTTAGAGAGACATAACATATTTTTAGAAAAATATGCAAAATTAGTGGACAACTACATGCCTTGCCAACTTGCCGTAATGCAGTGAAGAAACTTTCCTCCTCTTCACGTGTCCAAGCAGCCCATTGCCGAGTCGGCCTTTTGGCTGCATAAACCCATAAAAATCAGTTAGAGCAGAGAATGTCAAAAACTATAAACTATAAAAAAGGAATTTAAAAGAAAAGAAATCTGCAATGACAATATAGTACCAGGCAGTGGTTCTATAACATGGTCGGGAGTTGATGCTGCAATGCCTTGATCTCCAACATGAGGAAAGATAGTCTCTGAATGAAGATGTGCCTCAGAGATGGAGGGGACAATTGAATCTGTCTGCATTTTATATTTGTTTAATGAACAATAGTAATCTTGTCCTTCATTGACTTCCAAATGATGCTCAAACCTACTGCAACAATGGATGATCATTCAAAGTTGGAGAAATCAGAGATTTAAACAAAATTATTTAAAATAGATCAATCATGCGGAAAGAATAACACTTGTAAATAGAATGTCCTTATAAGCATCAGGAGAACACCAGAAATGTGGACAATGGTAGAGCTTTCCACAGGGCTTCACATTCTCCCAATAATTAAGAAGTGAAGGTAGAACATAAGGAGTAGTTTCTTGGATTCATCAATTCTTAGATCAACAAAATATAATTAACTAGAAAAAGTATGAATATTACTAATTGCAACGGAACCCATGATTTCCAATATTTAGCCTCCCAGTCGTTCTTATTTATCCCTAATCCTGTAGCACGAAGAATGCTATAACAAAATCTAATAGCAGCAATTCAATTAAAGTCCTACACCACATAATCTTATAGTTCACACACCAAAATACGGGAAGTAATCAAAATTCGAACGAGGAAAACATCACTGCTAGGCAGATGCAAAATGCCAACTAATTCAAATAATTTAACCCAAAATTGAGTCCGAAGAACGATCGCTCACCTAAACTTTGCATGAAACAACTAATTGACCAAATTACGTTAAAATTCCTCTAATCCAATTTTCTAGCAGACGATCGAAAGCAAAGATTTAATAATCTCCACTCCGTTTCCAGGCTGCCAGAGACGATTTAGGGTTTCGAACTGCACACACGGTCAATTCAAAAATCTCCACAAAATCAATAAGCGAATCGGATATGTACACTACACTGACGATACCTGAGATGGATTCAAGAAATCGAACAATCTGCAACGCCACAAGCTTCGAAGTTTAGACGAAAACAATGAAAAAACCGGGGAGAATTTTCCGACAGCCGTCTACAGTGGGGAGGTGAGAAAGAAGAAAAGAAAATAATAAAAAAAAATAATAATAATAATAATTTTACTTTGTGAAAAGGGGAAGTGGGAAAAAACAAATTTTAAAGTTTAATTCCTCAAAATACTAAAAAATAAAAAAATTGTAACCCATGGGGAATTCAGGATCTGACCTAAACATTTAATCCCCTCCTTTATTTTATAAGGCCTATAATTTTTTGACACCAAATAAAATATATAAAATATTATCTAATCTTATTTGAAAAAAAAATAGTTTAGTTTCTAATTGCATGACTAATACAAATATAACTTAACATGCCACATTGCGTTAAAATGGAGAGAAAGTTGACTTAAAAATAAAAAAAAGTTGTTTTTCCTACCTTTCAAAGATATTAATATTTAATCGCTCGAATTATATTCAGCAAAATGTATATAGATTATTTATCGATAAAGAAGTTAAATATTATGGATTAAGAATCCTTTTTTCCATTTGGATAATATTCAATGAGGGAATCTCTGTGTTCTGTCCACAAAGAAACCAAGAAAAGTAAAGGGATTGGAGTTTTGAGGCAAATGGGAGAGTTTTCTTCCTTTAGAAGGGCTTGCTTGTTGGGTTGCTGGGAATATGTTAAAAGGGACCCAAAAAATAGTAATGCGGAAAAAAGAAAGGTGCTCGGGGTGGATATTCGAACTTCCAACATTTTAGTTGATAATAAATATTTTAATCAGTTGAGTTACACTCAAGTTGGCAAGAAAACGTTTTTCCATGCTTTACGTTTCGCCCTTTTTCCCTGATAATTTGTATGGAATAAAAAAGTTGGTCATATTCCTAATTGTTGGTTAATCAGCTTACAAGCCAAAATATGAAGCAGAAGACAAGAATGGCAGGCTGAGGCTGCAGCAGCTCATTGAATTATCAGTACAAAACTGAATGCTCAGAAACTGACCCTTAGTGGACATTGAATGAAAATAGTAAAAGAATCAGAGTTGGAGATAGTCTCCATTATCTTTTCTTTGTACTAGAGGGCATTCCAAGGTTTTCCTCTGGCAACTTCTCTGCAATCTCAAGTCGTCTCCGTCCAGTTGGAAAGAACAAGCAACACGGATTACCACACTAGTTTCTTCGACAAAATCAGCTCCTGCACCATAAACTCGACCAATGACGACAATTAGGTAGAATGCAAAGTTGAAAGTGCATGAACAGGACGATCAAGTTGCGGTATACATTCATGGTTCTGAGTTAGCTCCATTGATGGATAACTAAGTCGAATTATCTGAATCTCAGTTGAACTAATGCACTGTTGCTGATTTCGAGAGCATTAATCGGAACATAGGAGCCCCACGATCTAATACGTGTCGTTCCCAGTCTGATCTTACTCCAAATGGGTTCTCATTAAGCCATCCTTCCCCATTAGTTCCCACATCAACTTCAACTTGGTCTTGCACAACAGCTAGTTTTCCTTTTCCATATAGTAAAAAAGCTTCCTTCATTCTCAAAGCCACAGTTTCAATATCAGATTGAAGAAATACCTAAAAATGGAAAGCCAGTCATTACAGAAGCTGAGTAAAGTTCATATTATTTTGTCACAGAAGAGAAGGAGAGGCCCAGCTTCCAAGATAAACATTTACTGGAAACAAACAAACAAAAGTGAAGATGCACAGAGAAAAGGGTATTGCCTTTCCATTAGATGCAAGCAGGTCTGCCACTGCCTCCACTAATGACCTTTGCAGCATCCTCCATCTGTGCTCTGGTTTATTGAAATCAGGGTTGGGGCACTACAGTTACAAAAAAAATCCTACTTCAGTTCAGACACAAGTTTTTGGTGAGGTTAATTATAAGTTTAGTCTTTGGACTTTCAAAGTTGTTCCAAGGTTAGGCCTAACCAGTCCATAAATCGTAAAAAGTATCAAATAGATCCTTGAATTTTCAATTTTGTGTCAAATAGATCCATGACCTATTCAATGTTTTCAAAATCAACGAACCTATGAACACAAATTTTAATTTTATGCCTAATAGGATCATGATCTTTTATTTGTATATCTAATAGAACCATGAATTTTTAGGTAAAGAATCTATTTGACACCGATATAGAAAGTACTAATATTTTGAGTGGCCTGAGCAAAGCAATAAATAGCCTGGCATTAATAATGGCTCCGTTAGGCTTTAACTTTTAAGAAATAAATCCGCTCGTGGTGGAGGGTTGCGGAGTTATGAAGGTGGCACATCCTGCGAGTCTGAGGTCCTCCCCTCATTTCATTAACATTAGAGACAACGACAAGAACAGGAGAATTTATACCTGGATAGAGACGAGAACTAAATCTCCTGGGTAACTAGACACGATAGGACGAAATGTCGATGTTGCATTTGTCGCAATGAAGTGCCTGAAACCAGGAGAATTTGAGATAAGGTTCAGAAATGAAACAGGAAACCAGATGAAAAGAGTTCATAAAAAGACAAAGACTTTGTTATCATCCACAAAAAATGTGGCCAGATGCAGTCAGATGAACTTTTGCAAATTTGCATCTAGTCTAACATTTTATCTTGACAGACAGCTGAGTATAGCCTGTGCCACGTCAAAAAAAGAAATGTTCTTACCCATTCTTCATCTCGAATTGATAAACAGAATGTAGACAACGTTTCACAAGCTGAAAGGGTCATTCAAGTGTGAGATAATACGTAAAATTTAGTTTTGAGCGGTAAAGGAAACTAAAGAAGACCTTTTCATTAATCTCTAAACCGAGAAAATTGAGATCCTTCCTTCTTCTAGCCATTTCCAGAAGAAACATCCCATTACCTGTCATTTTGGCTTCTTTAAACTTGTACCAACAGGAAAGAAAAAGGGGGGGGGGGGGGGGGGGGGTGTTGAGTGATTGATAACAAGGCTACATGAAAATATAAATATTGTCTTCTTAGCTGTTAAATACAGAGTTTTACTATGGAAATGATATACAAAAGATATTACCACTTCCAATGTCAACCACCAAAGGTAGAGCTGCATCAGAAAAGACTGCATCCCAGTTAATCTTGTGTGGGTATGCCTGCGTAAAGAAATCGCTTCAAACCAACTTTAGCTGTTCATCCAGATGCATGAATTGCATAGAGTCTAAACAAGTGCAGGAAAAACTAAAAGTAATTATAGTAAGAGGCAGTCATAGCCTAGTAAAACTAGGAAATACCTGTAATATTGAAAAAATCAATCATCAAGCAAGACATGCGAAAAATGTTTTTATGACATTTTTCTCCAATAGATCAAGATAATATTCTGCTTTTTGATGTAAAAGTTTAAACTCATAATTAATTTATTAAAAAAGAAAAAAAAAGGTCAAAAAAACTTACTCGGTCCAAGGCCAAAACCCCTGGAAGTTGTTTCCCTTTAAAGAAATCCCACACGACTGAAGCATTCTCGAAGACATTATAAGCAGATAGGGTACTTGATTCCTGCATTATTGCTTTGCGTGCTGTGTTTCCAACAACAGTTACATCACAATCATTTTGGGCTAAATCATATAGCTTTCTTGCTAATTTAGAAGCTCCGACTGTACTTGGGCTTGAATCACTGAATTTCACTGGACCAATCCATATAATCTTCTGCAACATAGTGTTTAAGTGTTAGACTGATGCTTGGGCGATTAACAGAAAAACAACTAGTTGGTGCTTAAAAATAATGCAGATAGCAGAATGCTTTATTAATGAACCTCCTGCAAGTCCATGACCATAAGAGCTTTTTTTGATAAGTCAAGTTCATGACCATATGATCTGAATCTTAGGATTTGTAATATTCTCTCTTGGGTTTCATATTTGCAGAATCCATCATTCAAAAGACTAGGCAGGTCTAGCTTGTGAAACTTTGGCCAATACTTCTACCCCCACCCCTACCCCAAAGATTTGAATCGTCACGAATTGAAGTGTGAGTGCACAGACATTTCATTGAAGGTATAAATAAATCGTAGGGACAATAAAAATGATCAAATCTCTTTTATTTGAATAAAGTAGATAGTATATTGTAACTTCAAGGAAAAAATTGAATCTTACCTTGCTATTTATAAGCAGGGCATTTATTTCATCCAATGATGTAGGACCAAGATCGACCGGTAGCCAACCTAGAAGAGAAAGAAGTTAAAGATAACGAAGTAACAAGCTTTCAATTTCAAAGGATCAACCTTTTAAAATGGAGACTCACACGACGAAAGGAAAATGAAAACTTACCATCTGGAATATCATGAGAAGCAAATATTTTCATTCGCTTTGAAGTTTCAACATCTTTACACCAGAAGTCCTTTGGATACACAATTTCTACGTCGTTATCAAGCGCAAACTGAATTGTGTCTGCAGCTTCCTTACATACACCATGATTCACCAGACGTGAAGAAACAGACAGCCCCAGAGCATGCATTATCTGAAATGACATCATTCCAACAAAGACCAACCCAGAGCATGTGGAAGCTAAAAAGTGCAAGGCAGCTGCTTTGTCCAAAAGGTTGCCTCCTCCAATCTGTATTAGGGAAAAAAAAAATCTTAATATATTACACCGAATCTTTCTATGACTGGTGAAGGAAAAATCCATCGCTATTCGAGTAGGGAAGGAGGGCATACAATTGCAATGTAAGGTTGGCTCTTGGTTTCTGCAGCCTTCTTTAGCTGACATAAACTTTCTTCAAAGTTAAAACCAGCTATGCAGGTACAGCAAAAACGAGTAATCCCAACTGTGGATGCTAGAATTCTATGAGACTGAGAGAAGGTATCGTTAACAAAAATATCAACACCTGAAGATAGCAGCTTGGAAAATTTTGAGCAATTAGCAACTTCTTCTTTGAACTCGGAAAGGTTCTCTAGAAGAAGAATATCAGCTTTTTTGAAGCTTTCTTTCGTTGACAGCAAATTAAATGAACTGCACTTTACTGGAAGAACTTCAAGTTGAAGAACAGAGGACAAGTAATCTGAAACGGAAAGCCACTGAACATTAAGAAACACCCAAGTATACCAAAACCGTCTAGAAGTCTGAAAGTGGAGCTCTGTTAAAGTTTAACTTTCGTGCATTAAGGTGTTCTAGTTTGTTCTACCTTGCTTTACCATGCTGACATAGGAACAACACAATCAATTCTCTCAAAATCCGTACTAATAGGAGAGAGGAGTCCAATCTATCCTTATTGAAATTTTACCCTTCTTTTTTTTACAAATTCAATTGGGCACAACCAATGGACCGGAGGAAATCACTCCATGTTCTAACGCACCCCACATCAAACATTATATCGCATATATGTAGTAGGTTATAGAACTCCAGTCATGAAATGAAATAACAGTGTGTGATATTGAAATCAGAGAATATCCTAGAATCTGTACCAGCGACAGAATCCATATCAGGATGTCTTGCAGTAGAGTTTATATTCCAGTTGCTGGCAAGTATCACTTTTGCTCCAGATTTGTATAGGTACTTAATGGTGAAGATTGCATTCTTCACCGAGTTAATCCTTGGGTCCATTTCTTCCTGTAGCAGTAAGGTTGAATCAAACCTGACCATGACAACTTTTCCAGCAAGCTCCTCTCTAGGAAATTCTCCAAGAGTTTGTACATGTGGAACAGTCTCCAAATTCAACCAACTAAGAGCATGATCCTACAATAATCCCAATTGTCGATCAAGACCACAAGCAAATTACATATAGTGCATTGAAAGTTGCGTTAGACTTCTAAATGGAATACTTCAAAAAAGCCATAAAATAAATAAATTAAATCAAGTTTAAAAGAATCGGTCATAGAAAATAGGAAACTGCAAATTCAAGTTATATACACAGAAATTAAATAGTAATGTTTCCTTTCCATCATAAGATAAATCGGCCAGCACAAAGAGGAAATGAACAATTTTAATACCTCAGAGTTCACCAAGTTCTTCTCACAATAGACTACCCCCAGACTTCGTGCTGAGACATAACTTCAAAATAAGACAAACTTGTCTAAGAACAGGGCGCAAATTCAAAGTCTCAAAATAGTGTAAAATTAATCTTATACCTTGTGTTGATAATAAGACAGAATGGTATCTGTCGTCATACTTTGCAACGTATGGAGAAAACTTACGACAAAGTAATTTAGATGGATCTTGAGCAACTACTTTGCTTACTAAAAGAGTTCCTTGAAGTGAATTTAAAAGTCGGCTCATCTCCTTTTTCCTGATTTCAGCAATGAGAATTCTGCCTTAGACTTCAATAAACATATTGTAAAATAACATGCAGCAGACCACTTTCAAACCCGAAAGTGGCCCAAACAGTAAAAGCATCAACTTACAAGCGTGTCCGCTATTGAAAAACAGATTAAATTGAGAATTTCAAAGAGAAAATAGCTCAATATACTCCATTCCAAACCACAAATGTGACAGTAAATAGTCCGGCAGATAAAGATTCTCAATGCCAACAGTCTCTAATCAAAGAAATGTTTAATCTAATTGGTTTCTACGAACCAAAAGCAATCAATTGGCTACACACAACCACTGAAATCACCGAAATGTTTAATCTAATTGTCAACAATGGCCACAAGAATTGCTAGCTACAATAAAATCCCGAAGAAAATAAAACATTGGCCTTTAAATCGATGAATTTCAGTTATGTAAAATGAAACCCAAGACATCAATCGGCCATTTTTTTCATCTCTCTTTATCACTTACCGGTGAGGAAACGGACGCTTTGGAGGTGAAGAAAGTAGCAACCCGCAAGCTTCGAAGTCTATAATATGACGACGTGTCGTCTGTTCTTCGCGTATTATCCACTAAACTATTTTAGTTCAATTAAATTCGTTAATCGTAACATAATTTAGTAAATAAGATACAATATATCTTATTTAAAAGTTAAATATTCAATTCTCCACTCCTCCCCATACTTCTAAATATCTGTCAACACGTTGATATTTACATTTATATATTCACGTTTCTATGGGTTCGACATCGACATGAGGGATGAATCAACATTTCCATCATAGCATAAAAAAATCAATAAAATATGAAAAATATCAACAAAAAAAAATCTCACTAATATATAATTAATATTAATTATTTTTGAAATAGAAAAATATTTATTTATTAATTTAAATATTTTTTACTATTTTTTAATTTTTCTAACTTTTATAGAAATTTCTATGGACATCTACATTTTATCGATAATTCCATAAAATTGAAACCTCGACATTTTCATCGACATCGACATTAAAAATCTTGTTTCTATCTCTGTAGGAGAAAAATAAAATTAGTTAAAAGGATTTTAGGGTTGGTATCAATGTTTTTTTTCATCCCTCTATGTTCACGAGTGAAATGGAAAGTAAAAAGAATGCCAAGTTACAAAAAAAAACAATTCTAAAGTATTTTGTTTAGAAAAATATCTCTATTATTTAAAAAATATTTAGTATTTTTCTCGACGTTTCATAAATATTTTAAAAATATATTTTGAACAAACCTACGTTAATATTTTGAACAACAAATTGATGGATCTAAAACGACGTGACAATTAACATGAAAACTTACGTTGAACAATTAATTGTTGACACTACAATATATTTAATATTTAATATAGTCGATTGTGTGTATCATTGTTTCAAAAATAAAAAATAAAAAATAAAATTGTGTGTCTATCCTACTTGTTAATCTTGTTGCATAATCGTTCCAAGCAACCTCCTAAGTTAATTGGCATATCAACTTCACATTCCAAATATTAACGAATATTTGTTCAAACATTTATAAAAAGTCAAGTGTACTACTGAAACTTTTGGAATGATACGGGTATTTTTGAAACTAATAGCAACGTTCAACGGTACCTCTCTCTTTTTAATTTAGCCTAAATAAAATTGAAGTTTAAATCTTACTTTGTTTCAAGTTTGGTATGTTTTGGGTATATACTTCTAAAATATTATTTTGGTCTATATTTACTCTAATAAAAGTCTAACAATATAAACGTTTTAATGCAAAGCTATAATAACAGTGTTTGCATTGAAACTGTGATCGAACACAAGTATCAGGGGAAACAAAAACAGAGTGACCAAATAGAAGTTTTGAAATTGAAAGCCAAAAATTAAAATACATAAATAAATACATATGTTTTATAAGTACGTAAACTAACTAAATAAAAAAGAACAGTAGATTCGAATCATCACCTCATATATTATACGCAACACAGAACCTAAAATAAGCCCGATTTAAAAGCAAGTGCCTGGAAACAACATTTTAAACAACAACAAACTAATATAAGCTATATTTAATTTAATTTTTCTCTCTCTCAAATCCTATTTTTATTTTCTACGTAAAATCCTAAACATTAAACATACTCCGAAGTCAAGTGAGAATTTTGTTTTGATTTTAAATATAGAAGAAAAAGTTTAAAAGAGGATATTAAATTTCACATCTTCATATCTTCATGAATTTAAAATTAAGATAAATAGATATTTTTAAAATATTAAAAAAGAAAATCGATAAAATATAAAAAATATTAACAAAACATCGACATAAACATAATATTAAAGTAGTATTCATCGGTCAAATACTTATCTATTAATTTAAATATTTTGACAAATTTTTTGTTTTTACAATATTTTCAAACATATTTATTGACATCAATACAATATTTTCATCAAATATTTCTGTAAAAGTTTTTACAATATCAAAAACGTTTTCAGCATAATAAAAATCTATATTTCTTTTTAGACATTTCTTATAAAAATAATAAATAAATAAAAAGAAGAAAAAAGAAAAAAAAAGGGTGACGATCTATTTCATTGTTTCTGTCAATCTCCCCATTCACAGCGAGTATTTTGACTTCCGGCGACATCACCGTCGACTCTGTACCTTCCGCCGTCCGGTTATAGAAATCTGTCAGTCGACATGGGAGTGAGCTTCGTTGTTGGCGTCTTCGGAGTTCTAATTCTGGCTCATGCTGCTTATTCTACCATCCAATGTATGCCCTAAAACAACCATGATTATACTCTCTAATTATACCTTTCCTTGCTTGTTGAGTTCCCGATTGATCTTGTTTTGGTTGCAGATAGGAACTTATTGAAGATCATGCAGGAAGAGTTCTCAGCACCTCCAGTTAATGTATTTTTCTGCTTCTTCTTCTCACTCGATTTGAGGTGTTTTTGAATTAAGGATTTCTTTTTCCCGTGATGTTAGGTGGCAATCGAATTGATCATAGGGTTAGTATTGTCTATGTGGGCTGCGCTCACCGTGCCAGGGAAGTTCCTATCGATTAATCCAGATTCTGAGGAGAATAGGTACCTTTTCCTGTCAATTTGTGCGTTAAATGTGATTTTGCTAAATGGGGTTTTTAGATTGGAATCGCGTCATTAGTTTTTCCCATTGGATGATATCTGTCCATCTCCATAAAACAGTGATACTTGAATATATCGTATATTGGTAAACGATAAGGTTTAGGGTTGAAAGTTACTGACCCATTGCCAATCCAGAGAAGCTAGCTCCGGTAGCAGAGCTCAGCTTTAAGGTAATTACCAAATTCTAACATGTCCAAAAGATCAACCCAATTGTGTGGATATGCAATATGTCAAACATTCTTTTAGGGCTATCTGATCATCCTGTCTTGCCTTCAATTTGAGGAATTATAATCGAATAGAAGTCGAACTTTGTTCCTACTGAATCAAAAAAGCCCCACAAATAATAAAAATGGCTAACCCTAGTTGCAAGTGCAACAGAGCAAATTCACTATCACTTGTATTGTGTCTCCATAAGAATTTTGTTAGGTAAACAGCAGCATTTGCACTCTTGTGACAATGCTTCTATCCTGATTCATAATTTTGGCATTTTGTTAAATAATTATCAATGAATGGCTTAAATTAGGCGGAAACCTCAATCCAAAGTCATGTAACCTTTGTTATAACAGTCTTTAGCTCTGCTGTTCTATCTCAGTCTGTCCACCTTCTTTGTGGTCTGGTGATTTATTGCTGTTCCTTCTTCCGTTTCAAAGTTCAAATTAGAAGCGCAAGGGCATTGAGTTTCTTAGGATTTAGTAGTTATTTTTGTTTTTTTAGAAGGTTTTATAAAGCCACTCTTAAATATACGAGATAGTTGGATATCTATCAATTATAAGTTTTATAGAATTTCTCTTTTTGGGCTGTCCAATTTATTTGCATGGAGTAGATTCCATCCCTTCAAATCTGCTGCATCGTGTACTTTATTCAAGCTCAGAACATTCCAAGAATTTGGAGTTGTTACTACTAAGTTCACTGTTATTAGCATCTTTTTTGGCACGAAAGTTCATTTGTTTACTTATAGAAGAACATTTTCTCCGTTGCAGGATAGTTTCTCTTCCCGCCAATTCAGATTTTATGGTCTTCAACCACAGAGGCAGATTATTTCCCCTGCAAACGGATTTGAAGCTGAAACATTGAGATCTCATTCATGCTCCAAGAAGGTCCTGGGGAGTTAAAGCTGGAAGCATGAAGTGGACGTTATAGAGCTTAAAGGAGATATTGCTGCATTCCATCAATCTAATGTTTCTTTACTTGTTTCTATTTTGGATATTGTGAGACCTTTTCCCTGTTTAGACAGTCTCTTCCTTAAAACAAGTTTTCACCATTGTTATTGAATTATTCTCTTCCATAAAAGATTAGTATGTTTTTCTGCATTCTCCATCAAAATGAGATTAGTTTGTTTTCTAACTGCAATTGGTGATTGGTATCATCGATATGGTAGTTAATCTCTCTTCTGTTTACGATCCATTGTCATTGAAATAGACCTCTTTTGGATGGAATAAAAGATGTGGTTCTTGTTTCAAAATGAACTCTGTA
This sequence comes from Momordica charantia, assembly GCF_013281855.1. Taxonomy (NCBI): domain Eukaryota; kingdom Viridiplantae; phylum Streptophyta; class Magnoliopsida; order Cucurbitales; family Cucurbitaceae; genus Momordica; species Momordica charantia. The sequence goes on along the minus strand of NW_028275163.1, from coordinate 23,460,520 downwards.
TTCTGATGCAAACTTGATAATGTCTTTTTGCTAATTGTTGTGCTAACCTTTGTTAATAAGGTTTTCTCTCGATAAGAAGAGTCGGGGTTTTAAAGCAACATTGTGACCAATGTAAGGTTCGAACTTGAGACCTTTAAGGAAGGTGATAGTTTATCGTTCCAAGCACTTGCCACTGCGCCATCCTCGTAGGACATATCAAAACTAGGTTAAATTGATCAAATCTAAAAGAAATGAATGAAACAAGAAAGAAAAGCTTGTTCATTTTATAGATTTAGAACCTAGGCACATTTGCCATTGCAATATTGAAGAGGAAGCATGGGCTTCAGAAAAAAAACTTTAACAGGGTTGTTGGTTTATGACTGGTTGAGCTCCTCTGGCTTGTCTATAGAATGTCTGAGAATATATTCAACTCTCCTCTTCTTTTCATCTCTCTCGTGGTTCTTTTGATCTCTTTCATCGTCTCGTCTGACCCCAGATTCCCTAATTCCTGCCATTTTAGCACCCAAATTCATAGATCCTCCAAGAAACGTTTTGCTAGTTTCTAACTTGAAATGAACAAGAGGTCTCGCATGAGGAAGAATCTTTGCCTTCTCGTCCTCACCATTGGGAAAATCACCACCTTTAATCGCTTCAATGGCAGGAGCAAACACCTCCGGCACAGACAAATGGCCTCTCCCATCCTCGGAGATTAAATTTTCAGAAGCCAATCCAATCAGGGGAACCCCATCTTGTACCTCTTCCAAACATGTTCCTGAAAATGCAATCTCGCCATTGCCACATCTTTCTGAACCACAGGAAACCAATCTCTGCTGCAGACCCAACAAAGATTTCTCCGCCTTCCGCCGCTGCCGCGCCAGCTCTATCTTCTCGGCCCGGGGCTCTCTTGGCTTCCTTCTCCACAAAGCCGAATGATGGTAAGTGTGAGCATCAGGGAGAGCTGGTAACCAGTTGGGAATATGTTTGCCTGGCGGGGTTTCACCAATCTGAACAAAGCTTGGAATTGGTTCCCTGTTTTTGATCACTGGGAAACGCGGTAGAGGCTGAGCAAAAGGGATCTCTTCAACTGAATCAACATAGCGAACGATGTTCTTCACTGACCCAGAATTGGCAAGACACTTATTGGGTTCCCAAGCACCTTGAAAACCCTGCGATGATTCCAATTCTTCAAGCCCTCTAATTATATCAAACACATTGCATTCAACTCTACCAGATAAATTGGCGTAGAATGCTGCTATTTCCCCCAAATGACGAAGGTATTTGATGGCGATGTCGGCCAGCGAGTCGAGAGCGGACCCCTCGAAGCTCTGAAACCCCGCGGTGTTACACATCTGCGCCACAGCGATCCTCGACACCTCCCGCCCGAACTCATTGGGTCTGAATTTCCTCGAATCGGAGCTTTGATGGTGGTTGGACTGCATGTTATTCCGAGCCCCATCGCTCATTGGTTCTGCATTTGAATCTTCTTCGAATCCATTCCACCGCACGCTCAAATCGAGATTCTAAAAAGGCATCGGGAAGAAACTAAGTCGAAAAGCTAAAAGGGAAGCCTTAAATTGATGGAAATAAGACTCCAACTCCAACCCATCTCGCGAATAATCAAGGGAGGATCTTTGAAAATTGTAAAGGCGCAAAACCCTAGAGGAGGAGGAGGGGGAAATGTTGAAAATTTGAGAAGCAACAGAAATCGAGAAAGAGGGAAAACGAAGGTGGAGGGAAAAAACGCCGCCGCAGATCCTCGACGTTTGAAAGCCGATTAAACTCTTAACTCCAAAACTTTCAGGTTTTCGTTTTAAACAGCACTGAGAATGCCTCTTGCTCTGGTATTTATGCGTATATTAGTGTTTTAAATTTTATTTTATCAAAATTTTAGCGTAACAATTTATTCACCGAAATTTTTGAAATAAGAACATAAATTTGTATTTAAAAAGTTAAAATATTGGGTATAAAAATTGTGTTTAAATTTTGCAAATAGATATTGAAATACTTGAAATAGTTATGAGAAATCGGAAGTGCAACTACCAAAATAAATATTTTAAAATATCAAAATGAAAAAAAGTCAAAGTAGACCACAGAGATGGTTTTTAAACTTTTTTTTTTCTTTTTGCACAATTATGTATTTTCCTAGGTTTGGATTGGTATTTATACCGTAATTTAAATAAAATGGTTTTTTTTTTAATGTTCAAATTTATTGAAATCTTGTTTTCTTTTTCTAATAAAAGTAAAATTTTATTCTTAACTTTGAAAGGTGTGTTCTAATATTTCAAACTTTTGTTCTTTTGGAAATTTTACTTTTGACAAATGTATAGTGTGATTTAAGTACTTGTATTAAAATAGTGATGGGAGTATATACTATAGCCCCATAGATTAGGTTAAGACAAGTATTAGGTGTTGGGAATTAAGTTATGAAATAATGACAATCAAAAAAATAGTTATTCAATTTATGTACTAAAATATACCTTTCAAAATTTACAAAATATATTTATTTTTTAAAAAATTCGAATGACTAAAATATACGTTTATAAAAATGGTATAAATTTAAAAGTCTAGTTTTTTTTTCCTTGTTTCAAAAATTGTGGTGCAGAGGTCCGACCTTAAACTTCAAGTAAAATAATAGTTATCTTATCTATTGAGTCATATTTATGTTAATCTTCAAAATAGTTATTTGTTTAAAAAAAAATTCAATGACTAAAGCAGACATTTTTAAGAAATAGAAAATAAACTTGAAAATTTAGAAGCGAAAATGAGATTTAAACTTAATAAAAATTGTTAAATTTTAATACTATTTTATTTAATTTGACTCCATAGAGTGTGAAATCCAACATTCAATCTTAGAGAATGAAATAAGCCTCATGTTTGGATGGGCCATTAACAACGTTTTGACATGATGGCGAGACATGAAATATCTTGTTGGACTCAAGTGGGCCTAATACAAATCGGCCCATGTGTATGAATATCCTGCAGTGAAGTTGGGCCTCAGTATCGAATGGGCCCGTCACGTATCGGCCCATGAATGGCCCCTATTATGGATGGGGCATTCTGTTCTACCCGCAGCGCAGATAAGCAGATAGAAGAAAACCAGGAAATATCGGTGCTTCTGAGAAGGCGCAGCGAGAGAGACGAGGAAATGGAGAAGTACTTCGGAAATGCGTACAGAGGTGACCCGGGAGTTCCCCACGCCGACCCGGATCGTTTCGTCAACATTTGGATTGGATCCGCCGCCTTCTCCGTCCTCACCTGGTTCAATCCCTACATGTGGCAGCTCTCCAATCAATTCAAGTACTCTTCTTCAACTCTTATTCTGCTGCGCAATTCGCTTTCCCGTTTCTCTAATCTGTTTGTAGCTAATTCGTCTGTGTTTTGTGAATTCGCTACATGGATAGTCACTACATCGATGTGCTAATGTTCAATTTCTGTAGGAATAGTTTCACCTTGTTTTTGGTGGGTCGGTTTTGAAATTAATTTTTAATGGAGGAAGACTCTGAAGGGATTTAATTGTTGATCGATTTCTGTCAGGCTCCCACAATATACCCGCTTTATATCTGACCAGGTAGGAATGCACAATTACAAGAGACCATATCTAAGAATCACCGACAGTTTAATTTGAATAATGTATTCGACACGAACACATGTTGGATACTCTTGACACTCAGTGACACACTTATCGGAAATTTGTTAGTTCAATGATGTGTGTCACACGCTAATTGTACAAAGGAAATATGGATTTAACATTTATTATAGTTATGGAACACTTATTAAGCATAATAAATAGAAATAAATGATAATATTAACAAAATAATAAATTTTGGGAGCAAAATACATCACATTCATTTTTTTAACCATAAACTTATTGAATTTGAATTTCCTTATGGTATAAAAGTTGATATATACTTTAAAGAATTGTATATTTCAATTAACGTATCATTGACGTGTCCATGTCTTAGATTTTTAGAAAATAAAGTGTCATCATATCCCTATCTTGTCATATTCCTGTCTCGTGTTTGTATTCGTGCCGCTTAAGACCATATCGTTCTAGAAGTATTAAGGACTTCTTTCAGCTTCATGGCCTGTATAGTTACAGTTATAATCTAGCCACTTATTATTCAACTAGTTGTGGAATTGGAAAAAATGTACATTTATTTTCCTGCGGCGGTGTAAATTTGGTTATTGGACTTAATATTCGATTCACATTACAATTTATGCTATTGTACAAACAATAGTATCGCCGATGCATCCACATTTACCAAGAAGAAAAGAAATTCGCTTTTCTTGACGTCTTCTGGCGAAGGTATAATTTTTTATTTTCTGCGGACTAGTTTGAGCACAGCTCGACTAATCTCATGAGATAATTGTCGATCCGGTTCCAAAGAAATACATAAAAAATTAATTCTTAAGTAGGTGGTCATTATGGAATTTGAACTCATTCCCTCTAGCCTAAGAGTATAGACTATTGTAATTATATATATGGTTTTATTCCTATATTGTTCAGTGCTGTTCTTACTTTTGGATTCTGCTTCTTTTTGTCTTGAGAGAGCCCTCTCTTACATGATATAGTGATTATGGAGCCAGGTTATGTTATGCCTTTATGTTATTGCTTAGTTCATTGATGTTGTCATAGTAACTTAGAAGCATGAATCTAATTTTGATAAAAAATGTACGTGGCTGGGTTGTTAATAGTGGAGATATTGGAATCCTTTTTTGTCGATCGTTCTGCACTTATACTTCTTTGCGTTATGCTCATAGAGATCACGTGTGTGGGACGTGATGCTTTATATTGTTTTTCTACTTCTCCTTAGCATTTTGTCATCTTTATTTTCTGTGCTCATATTTGAAGTACGAGTTCTCAATTTGTAGTTGGCATGACAAAGCATTTCTGTTTGAGCAATACCACTGGAAAAAGGCCCGACAAAAGAATCAACCATACCAGTTCAAGGTGACATTGTTTTGCTCCAGTTAATTTAAAGCATGTATTGCTGCATATGAACTATGTATATTAAGATTTCATGGAATGCTTCTTTTGCCCTTACAAAATTTGCACTGCTGCAGTGGAATCAGTACATGGACAAGGACCACCGAGATTCCTACTATTTTAACTGGCCCGTGTACTTTCCTTAGGCTCTCTGATTATGTAAGAACACTGATGCTTGCTGCTTAGTTATTTGGTCTGTTAGAATGGCAAAAGAGAGTATTATTGCACTTTAATGCTTGAAGGTTTATGAATTTGTATAATCATGTTTCTTTTAGACCCGCTTGGATTATGCCCTTCATGTGGCCATTCTCTACTATGATGTCGTTTTTTATAATTGCAATGCTCAAATGCTCTATATTCAAAGAACTTAGAACCTGTAGTAATCATTTCTGAGAATGCATGAATTATATAAATTGAAATGGAGCATAGTTACTGAAAGAACTTAGAACCTGTAGCATTTTGTTTTTGTCTTATTGAGTATTGGAGATTTGAACTTCCGACCTCAAAGCAAGAAGTCGTCGTCTTTATCGTTGAGCTATGCTTACATTGGTACTAGAAGTGCATCTTATCTGCTCTTATTCTCACACTTTACAGGTGAAGTATCCTGATTCTAAGATGATATTGCAGAAACCCAATTTCATATATGGATTTCTTAGCAGTAGCCCACCTGTGATCTGGGCCTGAATTATCAGTCAAGGCCCAAAGTACAACACTTTTGGGCCCAAAACTTTCTTATCTGTTGCCATCCTTGAATCACTGTGCCCACTTTTGAAGCACACCATCATTTCTGGCTTTACAATTACTATACGTAAAGGAAAAAGTTGCTATGTCCAAACTACAAAGTAAAGCATTTCATTCCAAAAGCTACCCATTTGTTGTACCACATGTCATTTCTGACAAGCAAACTCCCACCTAAATAATTGTTGGATGGGAAGATGGTATTGGAGAGGAGAATTTCAACCAAGTTTAGAAGAAGACTATTTTTTTTCCCATTAGCTTATCTAATTATAGAAGTCAAAAATCAGAATGATTATGGTGATCATCTTCACTCTTCATGATGATGATATTCTCCAAGTCATTCTCCATATTGCTAACCTAAAAATGGACGAATTTCCCTTTATGCCATCCTTGTACCTGCAGAACTCTCTAATCTTAGTTTGTTGTGCAAAATATCTTTTTCTAGAATTTGTTTTGAGAAACTGCAGTCACATGTACAAAATCAAACATATTTTCAATGAATTTATCTAGTTGTTGTAGTTTAAGCTTAGTTTCAATTTCGTCCTTGAGATTTTAAAGTCTCCCTTTGGTTCTCATGGTTTGGTTAAACATCATAAATAATTTCTAGACTATTTTCTAGCCACTCGAAAATTCACTCATTTTTGCTCTTATTTTTCCTCATAAACCCATAATACAATTAGCTAATGCAATCAACTATATAGAAAATATCAACCTCGTGTATGGAAAAAACGTGTCACGGTATAGACAATTCATGGAATTTGATAGACCAACCCAGATGACTTTTAAAAGTCAATTAAAACTTTTAAATCTAAAGGACCAAAATTGAAAATTTTAAAATCGTAATTTCAATCATTTTCATTGCGGGAAACGAGAACATGGTTTATAAGAACAACTTCCAAACACATCTTCAATATTCAAAACCCATGGTTGAAGGAAAAAAGTGAGAAGAAAAATGTATAAAAGAAAAAATTGCAAGATATCACTTTTGAGGCTGTTTAGTTCCCTAAAAGGTCATAGAATTTGGTTATTTGTCAACTTGAAGATTTTGGAATCCAGGTGCATGAATTCAAACCATACGACTCTTGGAAACCTTTTTATTATTTATTTATTTTTATTTTTTGCAAAGGACTTAAAACTTTTTTTTGGGGAATTAGTGCTTGCCAGTAAATTTGACCAACTGATTTTTCTCTAACTTAGTGCATCACACGTGTTTAGTTTTCATGGCCCAATTGTTTGTCAAATCATATGATTTAATTATGATCTTTTTTTTTACCTTATGTTAAAATCAATAGTTTTCATTTATTCTCTCATCATATATTGTCGTGAAATTACTAACCTCATAATTTTTAGTAAAAATAATGCATTAGTAACAAGTTATAACAAGTTAATTAGCAAAGTTCAATTAGAAAAAAAAATTGTTTCTATCTAAACCAAAAAATTCTTGTACAATACTTTTCCCTATGTCTACCTTCTTTAAATTGCTGCCTTTTGAATTTGTTAATTAAAAAAAAAGTAGAAATAAAAATCACATATTTATAGAAATTTTATATCCATATTTTATTTGGAGAATTAACGAAGATTTTCTTTTTTAAGTAGTTTTCTTTTCCCATGATATGCATGGGGAAACTTTCAGTATCACAATTAGGAAGAAAGAACTTTACGCTATAGCCATATATATACAATTATATCACTAGTAATTAAAAAAAAAATGTGGAATCTATTAAATGAAATAATTAATAAAATTTTCATGCAATTAACATATATAGAAATGTTATCCAGGAGCGGCGGAGATGAGAATGACTTTTCTATCCCCATTTCCGAGAAAATGTTCCAATAAATTTTACAAGAATCAGAGTAGGAAGAGAATTCATGCTCTAGCATGATTATTCCTCATTTATTTATTTAGAAATTTTAAATCTAATTTTTTTTAATGGTACGTAAACATTTGAATGGTTAGATTGTAATGATAATATTTCTATACATATATATAAATGAGGTGGGGTGGGAACATCGACAATATGGTGCGATACTTTTATGAAAGATTAAAGGCTACATTTTCCTTCACATATAGTTCTTGATATTTTTTTACGGTATATATTAGAGTTTGCGATGTGACTATGTCATACAATCTCTTGTTTTATGTTTTAGTTTAAAAGTTGCTTAGTTTTTCCAAATTTCGTTGTAGTTTCAACGTGAGCACTTTTTTTATTTGTTTCCTTTTTATAGTTTATTTTTATACCTAAAGAATGATAACTTAAAAGTTTGAGAACATTATGAAAAAAACCACCATGTTGTCAAATCTACCATAATTTCAAAAATTGCACCTTCTTAAAACAACAACCATTAAATGGAAAATGATTGAAACCGAATTTTGTTTTCTATAGATGACCTAACTTAAATGAGTGGAGATTCGAATTTCTTCTTAAAAGAACACTCGAAATGGAGTATTCCCAAACCGACGCAATTCCTCGAAATAAAGGATAGGAATCCATATTTTATGTAGAATATCAAGACTGAAAATTCAAGTTTTATGTGAAATTAGAATGCAGCAGACTACGTACGTAATCTAATATTTCCATTAACTTCACACTAAGTCAAAATACATTTTTTCTATATACTTTGGTTGGAGCAACAATATAGTTCACGAATTTTACTACATAACAACTTAATCCTTAAATTTTAGCATGTAACAATTTAAATATAATAACTTTAAACTTATAATAACTTAGTATTCTCTACGATAAAAAAAAATAGGATGTGACATTTTTTTAAACTATATTGTTATATTATTAAAATTTATAGACTAAATTATTTAAAGTAAATAACCAACAAATCTAAAAGTAATTTTATTTTTCAAAATTTGATTGAGGGCCACAATGACTTTCTCCCGCCATTAGATACCAAACCAAGATATTTTATTTAATATGGAAATTGTTTCTAGTCAATTATGTTATTATTAAACCGACATAAAGAAATAATTTTATAATTCTTTTTTTAGAAAAGTGAAGTTGGTAATTTTACATTCTTAGAGGAAAATCCATCTAAAATTTTTTTACCGTTGGAGAGAGAAATTAGAGGCGCCAAACGGAAACACGTGGGAAGCGTAGTATGAAGGGAAACGGAAAACCAACCAAAAGGCTAAAGTATTTTTGGCGTCAAATTTCAAACTTCACACGTGTCACTGACGTGGATTGGGTCCCACCGGTTCCCCTTGCTTGTCTGGCGGCTCGGTTGGTGTTGCTTCACGAGCTGGCTTTAAATAAAATTCGTTCTCCACCCACCAACACCTACACGTGTCAATTCCAACTCATTCTTTTTCCGGTCACTTTCTGTACGTGTGGAATTTTGCTCCTTTTTCAGATAAATACATTTTATATTAATTAATTCTTTAAATCAAGTTACATGTTTAATCCTTAAACTTAAAATATCACGTCTCATATATTTTGAATTTTGAAAAGTGTTTAATACGTTTCTGAAATTTAAAAGTTTTGAAAAGTTGCTTAAATTTTCAATTGTAAAAATATTGTGTGACAAATCTATTAGGTTCAAATTGATAGTTTAGAAATTAAAAATTGAGGGACTTATTAATTTTTTTTAAAAAAATTTAATGATATAAAATTGAAAGCTTAGAGACATGTTAAGCAGTTTTCAAAATTGAAAAATTTATTAGACACAATTCTGAAAGTTTATACGCTAAACTTATATAATATTTTTTATTGGAGTGGAGATTCAAACTTACGACCCTTTGGTTAAAAATAAGTAACTTAAGTAGTTAGCTATAACTTAACTTTTAAGATATTGTCAAATCATTGAAATGTAATTCATAATCGTTGTGTTTGATTTTTTCTTTTATATATATAAAAAAAGTGGTACTTTTCAAAGTAAAAATGTTAATTTTATTGGTACTACATATTTTTAGTTTGTTTGGCCCGTAATATTAATCAAATTCTTAATTAAAAAGCTAATTTGTTTACAAAAAGTTGATTGTTAGATTTAAAAAAAAAAAGCAGTTGTCCTTCCTTTTTTTTATTTATTTTTTTTTAAAGATAAAGCTGTCATTTTAGATCTACCTTAGTCACTTTTCATTAACTATTTTTTTTATTATTTTTTTGTCTTTAATGCGCTCTTCGATTGTTAGGAAATGATTTTAAATTCTAGGATTTTAAATCACAGAAATTATTTTGAATTCTAGTATTTGGAACCAAAATGATTCTAAATAATTAAAATTAAACTTTATTGTTTGGATGTTGACGAAAAATGAAAATAAAGTATAACATTTACTATTATGTCTTTAATATTTTTCAGAATATTATATTATTAATAATATAATATTTAATATAAAGTAGTAATTTTAACCATGGAAAAATAAATAATTTAATCAAATAAACCTAACAAAAGTTACAACTTGTCAATGTCACATTTATTTTAAAAATTAAACTGAAAAAAAAAACTTGCAAATCTCCTGATTCAACCCTTTTTTTTAGCAACTTTGAATTCAAATATTGAAAACAATAAAAAAGAGGAAACATTATAAAAAAAACATAAACATAAAGATCTAAAGAATATTGAGGAAAATTAAATACATCAAAAATAAAATAGAAAAATAAACCTTGATGATGAAAAAATGTATAGAGAGAGTCATTTATAGTTATTAGAATTAAAATAATAATAATAATAATAATAATAATAATAAGGCAAATCAAAATTTGAAACCAATTTGGTTGATGATGATGTGCAAAGCAGGTTGAAGTGACAACATATCCTTTTTGCAAGTAGGGCAAAATTGGAATTTGTTAAGTTTCAATTTAAAATTCTCACAAATCCGACCTATTTGAAACCGAAAATATTTGAACGAAAAACTGAATTTCAAATCATTTAGGATTTTAAATTCTTTTTTGTTTAGTTATCCAAACACATGAAATGATTTCAAAATCGATTCCCTCCAAATTGGGGGTTCCTCTTTTGAGAAATTGTTTTTAGGTCACTGCTATTATTGTAAATGAAAGTCTACGTGTAAAAGATTTTTAGAAAACATAACAACTTTTTTTTAATCATTATCAAATGTATAGCCTGAATTTTAATTTTTTCTTATATGTTTTTATATTATATTTGAATTATGATATGGTTGTTAAATTTTAAACTTTGTATTGTATTAAAAATACATATTTACTTTATTTTCTTGTAATTTCGTTAAATACAAAATTTTAAGAAAATACGTATAAATACGTCATAAAAATATAGAATGTGTTTGGGTTACTATGTTTATTTTCGTCCATACCTAACCAGTCATCAATTATTTAAATTAGTTAGTACTGTTAATTTTGATTACTATTTCTAGTAAATAGTATTTCTTTAAAACGTTTTGTTTGCATTTATTTAAGGAAAAATCTTTTTGGTTTGATTTTTGTTTTTGGAAATTAAACTAATGAATACCACTTTCAATTCTATATTAAAAAAAACAACTTTTGTTCTCTAAACCAGATTTTGAAACTAAACAAAAAAGTTCTTACAAAATTATTTTTTATTGTGTAATTTGGTAAAGAATTTAAATATATTTTGAAAAAAAAGTGAAAAACATATCGATTTAATTGAAAACAAGGTTTTTTGAGTAGAATATCTGAGACGAGAGATCGAATTTTACTTACAGGTACATGTCTGTTGAGCTATTTTGATTTTGGTACAAACAAAATTTTAAATGTTGATGTTGATAAAAATATTCAGATTTCAATTTTCTGGACATATCAATAAAATATCAATTTCGACGAACATTTTAATAATATATAAAAACAAAATTTTTACAATTTTTAAAATAAGTTAAAGCGTATAAAAGTTAATATTATACTCACGTTAATAATGTTCCGTAAATATTTTTTGAATCATGATATTATGAAAGTATTGATATAGAACTTATTATGATATAAAAATATCAATAAAGATAAAAAATTTGAATATCTTGTTGCAAAATGCAAACATAATTCTTTCAAACAAAATTATTATCGAACTTGTCTTTTTAACACTTCTAAATTAGGAGGAATTCGAACTAAATTTTGTATTTTACTCAAGGTAATTAAAGTAAAACAAAAAACCAAAAAAATTAAATTCAAAGTTTAGATCATCGTGAAGGTCCACCCATGGCAACGGATTTGACGGCCTGAAAAGCACATCATACATCCATCCATCCATCCATCCATCCACTCATAACATCTTGCCATACATCATCATACATAATAATAATAATAATGACATGATCTAGAAGTTGCCACCATTGTCAGAGTCATAGTCATGTATGAGTCAGAAACTGGGCCCCACATAATGATATGACTCACCATCCGCATTCATGATGTTTTCAAATTTGGCATTACTTTCATTAAACCCAAACCTATATTATTATTACCATTATTAATTATAATTAAATTCCATCCCCTGCCCCTAACCAAATTCTTAAAATCATTATCTGCATATTATTGCTAAATTAGTTTCTCCTATTTCCAAAAGCTTCAATTTCCAGTTTTTCCTTTTTTTTTTTCCCAATTTCCTCATTTTACAGCATAAAATAATAATTGTTATGGGTATCAATGGTTCGACGGACAAATTGAAAAGTAAGTAATAATAATAAATTTTCTGAAAATGCGTAAAATAATAATTATTATACTAATAATTTCTCATTTGTCTTCTTCTGTTTGCTCATTATTAGGAAAACAAATAAATTGAGATCTACCTCCTACTACTACTACTACTAATAATAATAATAATAATAATAATAATAATTTTTCTTCTTAGTTTCCACTTTTAATACTTACTAAAACAATATTTTTTTATTTAATTCATTATTTTTTAAAATTATGATTGTAATTTTAGAAAGAACAGGTTGGTTTATTAACGGGAAAATTTTGTGAAGATGTTTAATTAGATTCGGAGGATTTAAATTGACTTTTGAAAATTAAAAGATCGGCATTAAAAGAAAAATAGACTAAAAAAAGTTGGAGAATAAATAAAAAGTTTTTAGGAAGTAAAGATAAAACTGAAGCGAGAAGGATAAAAACTGTATTAAATTGTTTTTTAATTATAAAATTATAAAAAGGCATCCGTATTAAATTACAATAAAATTTAAAAGGTGGCACTTCAAATTCCAATTACGACGAAATAACATTAATTAATCAATCAATCAATTAATTTGTAAATTGAAATATCCTTATTAAATAAAGAATTAAATAAATTACTTATATAAGGGAAATAAAAAACAGAATATTTGCAATGTCACGTCACGACTCAGGAGGGAGGAGTCGGTGACCCGCTGAACTCATCATACTCGTGCATTTAAATTAAAATTAAAATTAAATTCCTCGTGAACTAATCAACTATTATTAAATAATAATTTATATTCTAAATGTAATGGTTTGATATCTTATGATTAGGAAGGAATTCTTTTCCTAAATGAGTTTGTTCAATATGTAAATATTAGGATTAGTTATTAGTATGGGTCTAGTCTTATTAAAGTCTCCGGTTAAGTATGCAATAAATAAAAATTGTGTGTGATTTTTGTTAATTATAGTATGTTTATTAATTATTTTATTAAGATAAATATAAATATCTTATATTATTACAATATTATTCACCAAGAGGAAGCTACTTCAGACCAAAACAAGCATAATTTAGCGGTAATTAATATATACCTTCAACCATGAGGTTGTGAGTTCAATCTCCATCTAACATGTTGTACTAAAAAAATGAAGTTACTTAATTGGTTGATAATCTTTATGTAAAAAGTGCTTTATTGATATGAATTTTGTCTAAATAAAAAGTATATATATATATATATATTTTCTTTTACCATACAAATTTTAAATATTTGACATTTAGGAAAGTAATTTGTTGTTGCGTGAAAGTATGTATCAGAATGCATCATGAGGACATTTCAAGCTCTCTAAGTTACCTGCGAAAAAGAAAATTCACGCTCTGACGCTTAAGTTTAGTAATTTTCGATATTACTTCAAGACGAGTTATCAATCCCGCACATACTGATCCGACCCTTATTTATATTGTCAGTAGCCAAGGCCCACTGGAAGGTTAATTTGACAGTTCACTAGAAATTGTAGCATAAGTTATCCCATTGTGGGATGATGGTTCGGAGGAGTTTATCACCTCGAAATCCTTAATAAGACTTTGACCTTTTCTGAGTTTCTATCGATGTGTAAGGTAACAGACCTCGTCCTTATCTCTCGAAGAAATTTCTTCTATTGCCACGTGGTGTGGAAGATTGTTTTTTTCCGAACTCTAACCACATAAGTACGTAATGTCTTGTCAATTACACTTGCATGCCGATTAAGATATTACTTATTTTTCTTATCTCTTATATTAAAGTCAATAATCTTCAACATTTTTTTTCGTATTGATATTTAGTTAACGTTAATCAATTAACTAATTAAATGTGGTTTCGATGGTACACGTAATCCCATTTTTGGACACAACAAAACCCTTGAGAAAAAAAGGAAGAAAATAGGTGTCTCGATTCTGAGGTATATGGTTATGTCATTCCAAAATAACCAATTGGAATGATTAAAAAAGAAATAAATACAAAAATAGCAAAACAAAAATATTGAATTATATTCACAGCCAACACATTACATAATTTTACAAAAACAACAAAATTTAATTGTGAAAATTAACTAACTTGCTAACATCTTATTTAGCAATACTGCTCCACATATGAATATTTTACTATAATTAAATATTATCATTCCTGCCTTTAAAGACTAGAAATTTATATTTATAGAAATATATTATCCGTTTTGGATCTTAGATATTAAACGGTAATGTTTTTATAAAAATATATTATCCGTTCGGTTATCTTAGATATTAAACGGTAACGTTTTTATAATTATATTTACATCATATTATTATTACGATAATTGATTGATAATTCTGATCTAATATTTTAAAATTTGATTGGAAAGTATCCATTTAATTGAATTTTAAATCGAAAAAGGGGGTTTGATTGATTAATGTGAATTACAATATTGGAAGGGAATATATATTCTAATTAAATAATATTACTATTTGGGGTCGAAACAAATAATAATAGGAAGAATGAAGATGGAGTTTAATAATATTTATATTTATACCATCAAATAATAACAATAATAATAATAATAACAATAATAATAATAATATTTATATTGTTTAATAGAAAGAAGAGAAGAAACAGGTGTGGAAGATGTTCGAAAAGGTAACTACGTTTGGTAAGCAGAAATTAAAAACAAAGAGGCAGCTCCTGCCACGTCATGGATAAATAAATAATTAAGTAAAAGAGATAATATTAAAATAAAGATTTAAGTATTATTTTGGTCAATACACTTTTTGACATTAATTTATTTTAATTTATATAATTTTAAAATATTTATTTTGGTCTATGTATTCTCAATTTTTGTTCGTTCGATCTCTATATTTTTGAAATATTCATTTTGGTTCCTATACTTTTTAAAAATGACTATTTTAGTCGATATTTACAAAATTTTAATCCAAGAAAACTCTTTAATATAAATTTATTATTATATTTCTAGAAATTTAGTGATTAGAGTGTTATGCTAAAATTTTGATTAAAATTAAAAAGAATGAACTAAACTGGTTATTTTTTAAGGTATAGGTACCAAAACGAATCTTTTGAAATTACATAGATTGAAATGGAAAAAAAATTGAAAACATATAGGCTAAAGTTAACCTATTTAGAAGTGCATGACCAAAATAAATTAAGTCTAAACCTAAAACAAATAGGGACCAAAATGAATAAATCTAAACCTAAAATAAATAGGGAAATTTTCCTGTACCACGAGAGTATGAGAAAATTTCCATACTACTACCGTTTATTGTTTCTAACTCAACAACTCATAAAATAAAATAATACAACATGTATCAAAGTGTGAATGGATAAAGTATGTGCTATGTACTTACATACTAGAAAAATTCCTAAATAAATCATAGTGATAAAAAGAGCTAACAAATAAGGTGAGTACACGTGGAGAGAAGACAGCAATGCATGAAGGACACGTGGCGGATCAGGATAATGTGGTGACGGGTGCGTGTACGTATAAGGCATAAATAAAGTGGAGAGGCACATTTCCATTTTCAACCCAAAAAAAAAAAATTAAAAGGTCAATCCCAACTAGAATGTCGATAAAATATCTCTCAATAAATATCGGTTTTTACATAAAAAAACTTATCTTAATTGATAAATTAATTAAGAGACTAAATACATTTTAAAATTATATGTATTGAATCAGTACATATTAAAATTTTTGCAGAAAAAACTAAATTATTATATATTAAATTTTAAGGATTAAATAATTACAAATTTTAAACTATGCCATCTAAATTATTAGAGGTGAAAGTAGTATAGAGAAGATATAAGAAAACTAATAATGTTTTTTTTTTAATTTCTTTTTATATAGATATTGATACATGGAGGAATATTTTATTTCCTATTTGAGGGCGAGTCCAATGGGATGGTGACGTGGGTTAAATTGTTTAGTTATATGTTAATTGTGGACACCTTTGCATTTCCCATATTCTCATGTGGGGATCTTTATGAGAATTTGGTGAGATATTTTCTTTTGGATTTGGTTTGAGAGATGCCTAATTAATTTGTCATTTGGGCAAGAATCATGCATTGAGAATACCAAGTGTTGGTTCAGTACATTTCGATGAACTTGGCTTGGAATTGGAAGGCACTTTTCTTGGCTTTTTAGGGTACAAATTGAGAAAAGGAAAGGGAATGCTTTTGCGTATGGATTTTGTTTCTCGTTTTTTTTTTCACGTGTTAATTAATTATTGGTTGAATTATCAATTTGGTTCTAGTTTTGATCTTAGATTTGATTTGTATAATAGTTTTGGACTTAGTTTCATTTGATCTTATTATGGTTCGATTGAATCTATCAAATGTTACAAGTTATTTATATTGAATACGGTGTTAATGAGTGAGAGGATTTCAAATTGACCACTTATTATACTAACTCATTGTGTTGAGATTCAAAAACTAACTAAAAAATAAGGATAAATGTGTGGATTTTTTTAATAGGTCTTATAGATGATTTGACTGTGTCATAATAAATACAAACTAGGAGTGTTATTAGGGTGGAGCATGAACAAGAACGACTTCTTCCTCCCTACGAAATTTTGCATGAATCAAGGCAGGGAACTTCTAGCGAGAAATTCACGAGAATCAGGTTCAATTCCGCATGAAATTATTCCAAATTAAAAATTAATTATCCAAAGTAAATCTTCATTTAAATGGTTAAATTCCTGCAAGAAATCCTTATTTGAAAATGAAAATTGTTAAATTTCTTAAGAAGTCAGAGTCTGAGGGTGAGGGAATTGGAGCTTGAGGGGGTGGGAATGAAAAATTTAAGAGGGCGAGAACTATGAAGAGGTTGGCAGTGTGGATATATAAGAAACAAGATGAGAGAACGAGAGACGGGGAGGGGAATGTATTCTTCGTCCTTGCTCATGTTTAGGTGACAATGACAAAATGTCTCTCAATAAAGTCTCACGTTGGATGGAGAAGAAGATAAATCTATGGTGAGTACAATTATCTCTATTGTTACGAGGTTTTTTAGGTAAACAAAAAATAAACACATGAGGATTATGCCAAAGTGGACAATATAATATCATTGTGTAGAGATATTTGAGGTACCGTTAAACCACAATATTTATTCGAAAATCATTGAATGAGATATTCAATCATTATATGATCATTCCATGAAAAAAACGTAATCAAAATTGGAAAAGAAACCACAAAGGCCATGACATGAGGACTGGCGTTAAAATAGATATGACAACATTAGTATCGAATAAACAAGTCAAAGCCAACTTGAGCATAGCTTAACTGGATTAGGCACATATATTTAATAACCAGAAGATCGTGAGTTCGAAACTTCATCCCTATTTATTGTACTAGTTACGATAATAAAACCTCGACAAAAAGGTTAGATGATCGAATCTTCACTCATATGGTCGAATTAAAAAAAGAATAAAAAATTTAAAAATCATTTTAGCATTAAAATGAGTAGATATACATGATCCAATGTTGTTAATTAATACCTTTCTTTGTTACCCATCTTAAAGGTAGCTAATGATTATTTAAGCTGAAGCAAAGCAAACTAGGCTTTTATAAAATGAACAAGATTGAATCCCTAGTGAAAAGGGGAGTTTTTTTCCTCTACTTTTCTTGAAGAAGAAGAAAAATTAAAGGGTGTTGTATATGGGTGGCTTTTGGACACAGGGATTAGTCTATTCGTATAAAGAATAAAGAAATATCTAGTGCATGGACGTGGTTTCGGTATTCACGTATCCAAAAAGTAGGAGCAATCAAAAGGCAAAAGCCAATCAGAGCAATAATATTAGAACAATTTTGAGATGAAAAATATAATTGTTTTATTTTTAAAATGAATTTATCAAATTTTTATCAACTTTAATTGCTAGCCGCCAATATTATAACCAAAGACATTATATTTTCCGTTATCATCAACGGACAAATCAAAGAAGAAAGCATCCCCATAAATGGCTCCATTGATTTCATTTTTTGTATTATAATACGAGAGAATATTCGATTATGAATAATATTAAAGATATATTATCCTCTCCAACCAACTTTCCCACCTTATTTTGAATTCTTTCAAAATATTACTAATTTTCAAACTTTAAACTTATACAGGGCCACCAATATGTCAGTCTTAAAAAAAAAATCTATATACTATCTCAATAATAGTAATAATAAATAAATAAGAAAAGGAAGATAAGTTTCAAATATAAATATTTTAAAAATAATTTTGTATGATGACTTTCCAAATTTACAATTTTGTATCGAGTAAGTCCTTGAACTTTTTCAACGTCTTCGAAAAGAAAAATGGGCTAAATTTATAATTTAATTTTAAATAAAATTTTTCTTTTAAATGTCAATGTCTAGATGAGGAGAGGCAAATGGGTTTACTTGTGAATGGAGGTTTGTTCAGTTGTCTTGTTCGAAAATGGAGAATTTAAAACGCATATTTCATGGTCGTACGTCAGCTTTCCAACTCTATAATAAATAAAATAAAAAAGAATTTTATTTGATTTTATTATGTTATATTAAAATAGTGAATTTGAATTAGGTATGGAAAATGGAGGGTGAGACAAAACAGAGAAAGATAAGGTGGTACTGAAAATGTAAGGCAGTGGAGAATACGTTAGATATCCAATATATCTTTTCCATGCCTTCATGCTCATGCATGCATCAAACCTTCGATTCACCCTCCACAAATAATAATATCAAATATATATATATATATATATATTTAATTCAATCACTATTGTATACAAAATGGATAATAGTGTTAATAGGTGGAATTCGAACCTACCAGAAAAGTACACGTGTTTGGGCCTCAGCTCGAACAGGTTGAGGACGCCTAAAAACGTGAATGCCACTAGTGCAAAATTTGCTAAATATAAGATACAAAATGTTGGAATAACACGGTCATTAATGTTTCCCAAAACTAGCGAAGTCGATTTCTATACAACGTAATTAAACTCGGTTTGACACCAATTTACATTAAAGTAGTAACTTAAGCTCGAAGTGTATGTGGTCAAGAACCTCACTAGAGCGATGTTCTATTGTTTGCAAGTGATTACCTTGGCTCTAATTGGATGTCTACTTCAGATTAGGAGATGACTCGTATGGAATTCTATATAACAAGAAGTTCAAGTCCCAACCCTTTACTTAAATTGTAATTTAAAAAAAATTACTTAATTGGAAAATTTTGTAGGTAGGAACTTCTTTTATGAAATGGGATTAATTAATGAATTTTATAAACGTAATGAATAATTGTAATTCTTAGTATTGAAAAATTGTTCTATGAAAATTGTAATATGAAAATACGTGGACTAAAACGTTTAAATAATTTATGGACTATATATTTATTTTAACCAGAACATATATTTGTTTCTTTTTAGTATTTCTAATATGTATTTGATTTAATGAATTTATAAATAGATATAATAATCGCCTTGGTTGGATAAAATTTTGAAACTCTTTTTAAGGTTAAAGTTAGGTATGTTCTCGAGTATGAATCTAAATCTCATTCATTGCCTTGGAATTTGAGTTTCCTAAGCACATGCATCTTAAGATTTTTTTTCTCTTTTTCTCGTAACAATCAAAATGAATTTTCAGCTATAAATAATATCAACCACCTCGGTTTTTTCCTTCGTTCGTTTCATAAAATAAAGTTAAGATAACCGGCTTCACCAACTGATGTCACTTGCGTTTTCATATTTCTAAGTGTGATTATTATTGGATATTTTCGAGTAACGAGACTTGCACCCATTCATATTAGTTCATCTAAAGTTTTCTTATCCTCACGAATTATTGAATAAGTGGAATAGAAATTCAAACCTTTAGATTTACACAAGTTGTTGAATTGAAAGTTATATTCAAATTGGTTTAAATATACTCTCAAGTTCATATTAGTATTATTGTTTATGAAACTCGTTTAAGTTTCCTACAAAAATTTATCATCACATCCATATTTAATAAAGGTTAGTTGGCTGGAAGAGAGTCGTCTCTTAACTTCAATTCGTTTAGTCGGAACGTCTCATTAAAATCAAAACATGGTTTTTTCTCCCTAATTTTATCCTTCAACCTTCTATTTTAAAACCAAGTATTTTGCAAATCAAATTTCTTTTTTCTTTTTTTGACATAAGTTATATAACTAGGAGAATTTAGAATAAAAGTTGATAGAAACTAGAAAAAAGTTGCTAGAAAAACTACATTTAATAGTGAAATGAATTAAAAAGGTTAGGCAGACAGTTAATGTAATGTTTTAATTTAACCAAGGTAAACAAGTCAACCATAATCAAGCTACTTTCACACTTCCCAAAACAGGCTTCAGGATTCTCCACTATGATTTCTTTCTTTTGTTTGCATCCAGTCATTTCACTTTCACCAAATTTCTAAATTATTCCCCTGTTATAATTTTTATCCCTCCATATATATATATATATTATAACAGAACATATCAGATGTTTAATTAATTTTCCTTTCCTTATTCTTGTTTCATCAATTTTTGGTGGGGACTTCCTTTAATATCAGTTCATTAAAAATCATATTTACTTTTTTCAAAAGAAATTAAAGCTTCCATAAGTAATGATGGAAAAGAAAAAAAAGAGTTGAAGTGTCATCATTTGCCACAGCTTTAATCATGTGGCTTTAAAACAATTAATGATTTAACCAAAATTATCGTCTATTTATTGTCGATATTTATTAAATCCATAAATTACAACCAAAAATTCCTGAGGGTGAAACGAAACTACGAAAATGACCAACTACCCACCCACCCGACAAACTGAAAACCCGGCTTAGACCGGACCGGAAACCGGTCTAGGCCACCGCCACGTGTGATTTTTTATATACTTTTCCTTTTTTTTTTAATTTCTATTTACAGCTTCTGGATATATATTTTTTGGGTGGAAGATCTCGGCCGTTGATTGAAATCTCACATGAGGGAACAAGCGTTGGGATTCTCATCGCTGAACATCTGCGGCGGATGCGGTTGCTGCATGTGCTGCGGGAAGTGGTGGTCCATTGGTACGACGTCGTATCTCTGATCTACGTGACCATGGTCAACGTAATGACCATGGTTGGGGTTAAAGTAACTCGGTTGAGTTTCCATAGAGTAGCTATGGTACTGCATCGGCGCCTCGTAGTAGAGTGGCTGGTACGGATAACCGCCGTAATATGCCATTTTATTTACAACCTCCACCGCCTTAGCCCCGCCGTCGCCAGCGGCGGCACCGGCGGCGGCTGGCGGCGGTTTCGCTTCGGCCTCTTTCTTTTCGCCCCCACCGCCTTCTTTTTCCTTCTTCTCGCCGCCGCCACCGGCAACGGCGGCGGGTTCTTCCTTCTTTTTTTCAGCGGCGGGTTCTTCCTTCTTTTTTTCAGCGGCGGGTTCTTCCTTCTTCTTATCCCCGCCGGCTGGGGCGGGGGCGGAGGCGGCCGGTTCTTCCTTCTTGGGAGGGACAATTTCGACATTTCTTTTCAGCTTGTCTTTGAGATATGGTTCGAGTTGTTTCACATCCATAGTTCCTTTAATGGCCACCAAATCTTTGGCTCCGTCCAGGCTCACCGATTGAACTCCTGCTCGATTTTAGAATTAAAAAATTACCTAACGGAAATTGATTTGTAGGGAATTTAGTGGACTAAAAATTTGAACTTTGATGTCTTACCATTGATTTTCAAGATGATTTTGCGGATTTTTTGAATGCAACCCTCGCAATGTAGCCGGATCTTCAAAACGACGGTGCTCTGTTCATCGAATCCAAAAAAAAAAAAAAAACCCTCCAAATCAATAACTAATTAACAGTTGGATCACAACTAATTTTCACGTATAAAAAGTAATTTCTTTGGTTATGAGAAAATAAAAAAGGTTCTTCATAGACGAATTAAGAAGTAAGACAGCTGAAACGTGGGTACCATGCGGGTGGTTTTTAATTCGCCAAACGAAATCGGTTCCAATAAAAATGTAATTTCTTACACAAAAATATTATAATTCATAAAATCATTTATTAATACCTCTTTAGGTTTCTCCTCCGGTGCCTTTTTCTCTTCGGGCTTCTTCTCATCGGCCTTCTTCTCGCCGGCGGCGGCGGCGGCGGCGGCGTCCTTCTTAGGCTGTGGAGAGATGAGCTCCACTTTCTTCTTCGTTTTCAGCTCCAATTTTTCTTTAACTGCAATAACATCCATTTTCCCAATCACAGTCAACTTATTCGCTCCACAATCCGCCTTCACAGTCTCCACATCTGCAACCCAGATTCAAATAATTAAAAAAAAAAATCAGAATATTCGGAATTTCCACTTGTAAAGTTTCAATTTATATTTTTTTACCTTTGACATGTCGGACAGCTCGCTTAATCTTCTTAGCACACCCTTCGCAATGCATGTCGATTTTATAAATGGCGGTGATTGCGCCGCCGCCGTCTTCTTTCTTGGCACCACCGTCCACGGCGGCCACCGGGGCCGCCGCCGGGGGTGCAGCCTCTACGGCCGGCTTCTTCTCGCCTTCATTTTTAGCTACCTCCACCTTTTGCTGAAAAACCCCACAAAGAAAATGAGTGAATTGAAACAAAAAAAAATTAAAATTAAAATCCCAATTTGAAAACCGACCTCTCCCATTTTTAGTCTGCGGGTGAGAAATTGGGAATTGGAAGGAGGGAGAAGGAAGCATATATAGACGGAGATTTGAATGATGGCATGGATGTGGATGTCATGTATGTATGACGTGGATGCCATGTATGTGCATGTATGGTCAGCATTGGGGGGCGATGGCATTGCCGTCTGATTGGACCGGATGGCCTTTTTCAATCAAATCGGCTTGTACCCGTAACCAATCAGATGATTTTAAGTGGATATGACGTGGCC
This sequence comes from Momordica charantia, assembly GCF_013281855.1. NCBI lineage: Eukaryota > Viridiplantae > Streptophyta > Magnoliopsida > Cucurbitales > Cucurbitaceae > Momordica > Momordica charantia. The sequence continues at coordinate 23,437,376 of NW_028275163.1, read as the reverse complement.
TTGTGAAGTGTCGCAACTACCCCTCCTCGACATTATCTATCTATGTAAATGGTGTACTATACAATGGGCGGTCCGGTGATTCCGTAAAAATGCAAAAAACCACGGCTTGGTTTTTCCTATTTTTTTACTCTGATTTTCTTAAGGTTAGAACTTTGGATAATATAGAGTTGTTTTTTAATGTGTATTTTTAAATATAGACACTCAAGAATTATTATATTGTGCCTACAATCAAAAGATATTGAACTTCCTTGTAAACTAGCAACATCGATTATATTAACAACATATTCTATGACAAACATACAAAATAAATAAATATATGGATAGTTCTAAGAAGTGCCACACCTACAAAACAATGCTAGTGAGAGTAGAATATGTAAAATTTCAAATATGTGAGAGATTAAACATTGTCTTCTAGCTTTGCAAGTAAATCAAGTAATTGTGCCATTACAACCGAACTTGAAAGGTTATGAGAATTATAATTTAGAAAATACTGACCTCATAATTGCTAACTTGACCTTTATTGTCCTAATGACCGTTAATGACCGTTAAGAATATTGAAGAAGTGAGTATTTACCATTAAATACAAGGTTTTGCAAACATTCCTGTTTATTTATTTTTTCTTTTTTGGTAAAGTAAAATAGAAATGGTTTTGGTAATTGTTTCATGATCATTTTTTTTTTATTGAAAAAAGAAACAAAATATATTTGGTAATTATCGGTCTTTATTCTTTTTCTCTACCCTATTTAATTAAAAGAAAAGGTAAAAATTTTATATGAATTTTTCTAAAATTAAATATTTAAAATATTTACGTTTATTTGTTTTTTAAAATATTTATTATACCTTCTATGAGTCAAGGAAGATAAACTAATACTTTCATTTATGTTCTTGGAAATATAGGTCAGGTAAGAAACAAGGAAGTTGATTTTGATGTTTTTAAAATTTCAACATAATTTTAAAAATGTTTCTTATAAATAAAAATATAGAAATAAGAATCGTCACTGAACGCTTAACGCTTATGTTTCTAAAGTACTAGGGAAAAAAAAGTTATTAAATCAGCCTTAAAATATTTATTCCAAGTTTGATAGGGACATTCTCGTGACCACTTTCTGTAGTATTTTTTGCCTTTTTGAGATGGAGCAAAAAAATAGTAAATAAAACCAAAAAGAAAGAAAGACAATTTGTGGAGAATTTGGTAAATGGGTCTTTCAGAATTCAGAGTAAAAGCAAAAAAAGAAAGCACAAACAAAGACAATTGTGTTTCTAATGCTGAGAGCAGCAGCCACATGCTGCACCCGAAACGCCACCGTTTAAGCATACTCAAATTTGTCAATATATATGTACTTGTAGGAAACGTCTCATTTTTGCTCTCTGTTTTCATTTTTTATGTCTCTCTTTGGCCTTATTAGGCTAACTGGTTTCTATTCGTATATTCCACAAATTTGACTCTTCCCACTAAAGTCATAGGAGATGATGAACGCTTTAAAACGCCTCGTTTTGTGTAATCTAGAGTTGGAAAGATGGAGTTTGTAATGTTTTAAGAGTAACACGTGTATTTGATTTTTATGTTTTTGGAATAAATTTTGTGTGTAATGGAAGAAATGAGTTTCAGAGACTTTGAATTTGTGTATATTCCTCGTATGATTAACAAATTTGTTTGATCGTGAGTTCGAAATCTGTAAAGTTGGAATGATCAATACAAAAGCTTAAAGTATCTGTAAAATAAGGAAGAGTTTCCGACGATGCTCCAACGACTTTTCAATATCTCGAAAAATATAACGTATTGTCTGAGAACATTTTTGTTGTATTCACGTCTGTGGGTATTCTTTGAGGTCGGTCAATACTTAGTGTAGGTTGACTGAAAAGTAATTTGTAGCTCGGCTCGGCTATTTATCAGCCCAGCTGTTGACACTTACACCAATTCGGAAGATGCGGTTGAGTGTTCTTATTATTGTGTAGAACGTTACTTGTGATGTTGACACGTGTCCGGCGATAAATGAGCTTGAATTTTCTTATTATCTTGTAGAAGGTTGGCCATGATGTTGACACGTGTCATGCGATAAATAGCCTCCAACCAAATTAACTTGTAATAAGGGAACTAAAAGAAAAACGGGAGTCAAGCAAACTATGCTAGAAGTCGTGGGTTCGAATTTGATCACCAACATTGTTTGACCGTTCTAACTGAATTCGGAACGTCGCTCTGAATCGCTCGACTTTGCAAAGAGGGGGCCAATGTTGGTGGTCATTTTATGCACCAACTCAATTCGAAGTTACCATAAGGCATAAAATGGATAATCCGTACCTCCCGACCTGATCCTTACCAAACTGAGATGAAGAAACCATATTAGCCGACTTGAGGAATTTGACCTCAGGTCTGATCACCAACCTGGTGCCCAACAATCGTAATTGTCTGTCGAAACTGCTCCATCGACCTTGTCTCCCCCGCCTGTCTATAATAGGGACACTTCATCCCACGAGTGAGGTACGCAATTCCACTAGAGTGTTTGTTCTCTGTGCAGGTTTCACTGTCACGTGAGATCGCATCTCGACAGCTCGCTTCGATTAGCTCGTGACCGACCTGTGGAGCTCGACGAAAAATTATATCAACAGACAACAATAATTTATTTACGAGAGAAATTTAAACATTATAAAGAAAGAAGACAGTTATTAGTTTTTAATAAAGTGCGAGCCAATGAACTTGAACACTCCGTTTGAATAATCCAGATTCTTTGGCGGCGGCGCGCCGCCGTATAGGGAAAAAATCGGCGAAAAAGAAAGGGGCCCCGCCGTCGCGGTCTGTTAATGACAAATGGGAAAATAAAATGCGTTTGACTTAACCGGGGCATTAAAAAAGCGCGATCTGAGGAAGCGATTTCTGGGGGAGGATAATTTTTGGCGGGAGGCGACCGGTGGTTCACATTGAAAGGTGGATGAGGATAACGTGTCAACATCTGAGTGAGCTGTGATGGAACGAATTCCACTAGCGGGGTGAGTTTGACACCCATGACCCATTTGTCTTTTTGTCATCTTTCCGGGTCGGGTGGGGGACCGGGCTAATTATTGGAGCGCAAATTAATCCAAAAAAAGAAAAAAGAAAAAAAGTGGCACAATCCCATAATCTCCATTCCATTATGGACCATTTTCCGAAAGCTACCAATTTCAAATTGATTCATTTGCTTTCCTCTATTTAATTTTGTTCTCTTCCTTCAAACGAAGAATCTTACGAAATTATTAAAAAAAAAAAACAAATTATTTCACGCTCTTACCTTTTTTAAAAAAAAAACTAAAAACAAAATAGTGTTAAACAAACTTTTCTTAGGTTAAATTATTTCAAGCCTTTACTAATTATCTATATAAATGAGAGCTTGGGTATGAAGTTGTATTTGTTCTTTTACACACCCTCCAAAATTTATATTACATAAATGTAGAGTACTAAATTTCAAACTACACGAATTTATTGAAATTTTGAATATATATTTTTTATATATAACTTTTTAATGTTCAAGCGACTAGAATGATATATAAATCTATAATAAAAAAAATATTTTATTAACTAGTTCCCATCAACCATAACTTCAAACATATTGGTGGGATCTCTCATTTAATTTACCATGAGTATAAAGAACTAAAAAAGAGCAATAATAAGTGGGAGAATAATAATTTAGCGTATATTGCCAACTTCTATATATAACGTGTTCGAGAAAATTTTGTAATATGATAAAAGGTGCTTTTACAAAATTAAATAAATTACTTTTACAAAAGCTTTCATGCATTATTCGTAGATGTATACTAAAATTCAAAAACGTTTCTGAGCATGGTTTAAGAACTTTTCAAAGAGATACCTAATAAAGGTATATTTCTTCTCCTAAAAATATTCATATTTCAAAAGTGTTTTTCTTTAAAATATTTCCACAACTTTTCCATGTTAAATAGGGTTTAGTGTAAAATCGACCTAATTTAGATAATGCTTTGATCAATCGAAGTATTGATTGAGACATTAGTAATAATTATTTATTAACGCAAGTTCTATACACATACTCTTAATTTTTTCAGTCATATAAAGATGACAACAATTATCTCCATTGATATGAGATCTTTTAGTTGAAACCAGAAATAACTCCGTGATTATGTCAAAAGCGGACAATATCATATCATTGTAGATATATTTAGAGGTAAGAGGATACCGTTGTTCTTAACAATATTTACAGCGTGTACTTCTTTTCTTTGAGCTGGTATTTCTGTGAAATTGAGCTCTTTTCATTCAAAATTTATGATTGCAACGAAGCTTCAAATTTCATGCGTACTCTAAACCCTAGCACTCGTGTTTCAATTTTATTATTCAATCACAAGTTATCCCTATCTTATCAACAAAAAGTTGACATGTGAACTTTGTACCTGAATATTGTACAAGCTCAACAGTACTGGAAGAGGTAAATAAATAAAATAAAAAAATATATTTCTAGAAGGGGAGAGAAAAAACCATAGCTCATATAGGAAAATAGAAGGGAGAAAAATACATGTTTTTTCATAATATCAAGGGTATGGGGATTTTTTTTGGGCATAAAAGTGTTGAGAATGAAATTTTAATGCTTTCATCTACCATAAGAAAATAATTTTCAACTTTGGTCAGAAAATTTAATCTCTCTCTAATATGTTCTTTAATTTTAGAAAATACTTTAAATTTGATTTATCAATTGAGATGATGTATACCTACTGTTAATAAACTAACTAAATAAATTTAGATTTGTTTAATATGTGTTGTAACCGCATGGAATTAGCCAAATTCAAATTTTGAGATAAACTAAACTCACCTTATAAATACAAGTTCTACTTTTTAATTTTGATTAGTTACATAAATCTAGCATTTTCCTAAGAAGAAAATATCAAATCTTATGGGAGATATTATATACAAAATTGGTGACAGAGAAAACAAAGATGATTGAGTAGACCCATCAAAAAGGTAATAATTGATAAGGAAGAAAAAGTAAAATGATGTACAATAAAGATAATAGGTATGATGGGGTAAATATATAAACACATGTAATATTTTTAGTCAATGAAAAAATTATGTACAAATATTGTCGAAGCAAGCTCGTCTCGAATTAGACTTGACAATTCGTTCTCTGTTCTCCAACTAAATTAGGACATGAGACAAATCAAGTTTCTTGTGAGTTTGAGTTCGTTCTATTTTGGTTCCAATATATATTTAAATTGTCACGCGAAATTCATTAAATAGATTTCTACAAGGTTAATTGAAACTTTTTTATTTACATAAAAAATGGCAATAATACAAAAGTGAAAAATATATGGAGGCAAAAAGTATTTGATAAGGGTTAGGGTTTTGTGATATTATATATTTTTATGGGTTAAAATATCACAATCAATGGGCAGTCAAATCGCAACAAACTTCACCCTAAAATAGGTTTAATTAAAACAAAGTGGACTCTTTCTATCCACCAAACAATTAGTCCACTTTGCAATTAATCAAATCATTCTTTTCCATATTTGCTTTCTTGCTTCTATGATTTGAAACAAAGATAAAATAACCCAAAATTAAAATATTCTAAAGAAAAAACCCATATCCCTAACATGGAATTCTTTTTCTTTTTTGAAAATAATTACTAAAAGAATTACATCAAAACATTATTAACTAATGAAATCGAACTCCTGATCGATTAAAATTTGTCATAGCTAACTGACGTTGGGTGCTTTTGGAGTTCGACTAAATTGTATTATATTGTAATTTTTAGAGACAACAAAATTATGTTCTTGTTTTTTTTATTCTCATTTTTTATTTTTTCCATTCACATAAATAAAATCATTATTTCATAATAATGGAAGTGGATGGGCTAATTTATTTTATTGTATTGGGTCAAATGCGAATATATAGTAGAAAAGAATGCCCGCAATCGAAGACTATAATTTTCTTTTTTATTTATTTATTTATTTAGTGTTAGAGAGTAATATTAAATTATTAATCGTATTTTCAACGTGATTTTGATGTTTGGATTGGTACCACGTTGGTTTACGTTATCAAAGCCGCCGTCAATGGCGGGTGTCGCCCATCATCTTTTATCACTCTACGTCTTCAATTTCATTCCTTTTCAATTTTCATATTTTTTTTACAACTTTTTTTTATTATTCTTTTTATTATTTAAATTTTGGGAAAAGGAATTTAATTTTTAATCCTAGACTTAATAAGTTATATCATTTTTTACTCTAAATTTAGATTGATTCAAAGCTTAAAATTTTCAACCACGAATAGCATTTTAAAAGGGTAAAAGTTTCCGTACTTTTTAAAATTTAGGGGAATACTTCGACGCTTATCTAAGTTTAAAGTGTAATAAAATGAAATTGAAAATTTAAGATAAAAGTCGATGCACCTTAACGGGTTAAAACTACTTTTTCCTCTATATTTTTAATATGATTTCGTTAATATGACATATTTATTAGAGAAATATTAACTAATTTGATGTGTCGTAACACTTAAATAGACAAGTAAACAAGTACACAAACTAAATTAGTAGGTGGGTTAAATTAGTTCACTTGTTGCTACTGCGTCGCACTATGTCATATCAACTTTCTGTTACTTTTTTAAAAACATTATAGCAAACAATGTTCATGGTAGGGAGTGAATAGAAATATTTTTTTTAAAACAAAATTGACATACCAAGTCAAAACTTTTTTAGAATTTTAAGAATAATTTTATAAATTTAAGCTAAATACTTAAATCCTACACGAGTTTATAGATTAAAAAAATCTTTTAATTTCTAAACTTTTAAAATATTTTATTTTAGTCATTGGTTTTGTTTAAAAGAAAAAAAAAGTTATTTTAGTCCTCAAATCTAAAGAAAACAACTACTTTTGACTTCTGTATTTACTCTTTAAACTCTGATCGTATAGTTGGATCTGTATCCTTACCTGAATCAACTTATATGGCTCAAATACATCCTCACATTAATATATATATATATATATATATATATATATATATATATTTTAGTCCTCAAATCTAAAGAAAACAACTACTTTTGACTTCTGTATTTACTCTTTAAACTCTGATCGTATAGTTGGATCTGTATCCTTACCTGAATCAACTTATATGGCTCAAATACATCCTCACATTAATATATATATATATATATATATATATATATTTTGAAGCTACTATATCCATTTGTAAAAAAAAAAAGGGTAAGCACTAAAATAATTAATTTTAAAACTTTAAAGATTAAATCAGCCTTTTAAAAATTTAGAACTCAAAATAGATTAAATCTAAAAATTCAAGAACTATAATAGTCATTCTAGAATGAGATAGATGCATCCCAAACTAACAACATGGACTTACTCACAACGCCACGGCCCATGGGTTTATGATACTAAAGAATCATTGGGCCAAGCCCAGAGGAGTTAAACAGATGAGCTTGCCTACAAAACCACGGCCCATGGGCTCATGATACGAAAGTCCCCTGGCCCAAGCCCATATATATTCTCATCTCTACGATTTGATTCTGCGATCTCCAGATTTCGAAGTCGGAGCCCCCATTTCCGGCCGACGATCGACGTCAAAAGCAAGCGTCTCCGGTACTGGTTCGCCGACGACCGTAGAAACGACTTGGTTTCAGTTGCCGGCCATGGCGTCAGGTAATCGGCGTTCCTCTCTTCGCTTTTTGCCATTCGAGTGATTCTGTTACGATTACGTCTTCACCGGAACAGTCTCCGGTGACAAACATCTGTAATTTGTCTTCTAGATTTTCAATTTTAAACCCTAGATTAGATTGTTGCTTCTTGGTTATGTTTTTGACATAGTTTTAAATTTGGTTGTTATGACTTTATATGTTTTAATTTAATTCCCGTGTTTTTGTTAAATCTCAAATAAAAATATTGTACTAACAAATAGAAATAAAAACTATGTTCGAAACATAGAAATCAAAGTATAATTTAACCTACTTTTTATCATTAAAATGGAAAATTGGATCGGACTTGAAGAAATATTCGTTGTTTCTCTAGAGTTTTTACATATTGATGGGTTTTCCGATAACTAAGGCTTGGTTTTTAAAATTTAATTAAAATATTGAAATACTTTTAAAATGTAAATCCCGAAATAAAGAGAGGGTTTGTTTACAAGTTTACAAAAATACATATTAAGAAAATTCTCTAAATTTGATATAATCAATAAAGAAAAACTCATGGTTGTTTCTTTCTAATTTTATAACATTTCATTTTTTTGGCTGAAATTTAAGGAAGAAGAAACTTATAACATTACTAATCATTAACTATTATTAATCATGTGCTTCGTTTTTTAGTGTTGATTTTTCAGAAAGCTTCTCTGCATCTACTTCGTAAGCTAATTGGGTGAGAGGATTTAAAATTGGTAGGGAGAGTGATATGTTTAGAGAGAATTAAAAAGTTTAGAGAGAAATAGAGAGTAGCGGTGAGCAAACGTACTTGAAAAATTGAGTCGACCGATCGAAACCAAACAAATTAAGGTCGATCGGTCGGTTTCGAACTTCTTGCGATCGGTGGTCGATTTTGATATTTCATAATCGATGAGTCGGTCGATTGGAACATATCAAATCGTTAAAACCGACCAACCAACCAAACACAATATAATATGAAAAAACATAATTTTTAATACTTTTTAAATATTTTACAACTTAGAAGTAGCCTGTATTTTCGGTTTGGATCTAATTTGTCTTTTGAATTTCTAAGAACAACTATTGTTCGTGAGAATTTGTCATAATATTGATTACTAGTGTAACTGACTCTTTAATTGATATCAAAATATTATCATCAGTTAAATTTAATTATTAAAAAGAATATTCAAATCATCACAATAAAATTTGAAATAATAAAAATAATTAAATTGCAATATGGTGACTTTTCATAAACAAATTTAATTTTATGAAAAATCAAATTCAAATTATTAAAAAACGAATTAAAAAATTGACAAAACCGACAGTCTAAGCCCACTGTAGTAGAGTCGTCGGTTTTCCATAAACGGAACCGACTTGGTCGGTTTTAGTGGCGGTTTCGACAAAAAATTGACTCCTGTCCTACTGATGCTCACCCCTAATAGAGCGAGATTCTAGAGGAAGAATTTTAAAAACCTAGAGAGAGTGTGAATATTTTTAGAGAGATAAAACTGCCAGAGAAAAAAAAATTTAGAGGGAGAGTGAGATTTTAGATAGAAAATTAAAAAAAAAAAAAAAGTAGAGAGTAAGATTTGAGAGAGTGTTAAAGGACAATGATCCTCCAAATATATTTGATATTGTTGCATAATCTCACCACTTAGCTTTTGATGATTCATCTATATATTTATGTTCTTGTAAATTGATGGACCAAATTTTACAAACAGAAAAGGACATTCAAAAAGCTTCCATTCAATTAATATCCTGTATTCACGTCTGATCATTCTCAGACGATATCCTCTGCAAAAAGTACAATATAATCACATTCACAATCTTCCCTTCGCAACCCGTTTCTCAATTTGAACACAGAAGGCGACTCACAATTTAAAACCCAAGATCAAGATCCCAATTGATTTTGGCCCACCATCTCGAAATCGCATTGGAATTGGACCCCCTCCTCACTTTTTAACTGAAGAACATCATCGTCTTTTTCCAACACGCGCGATTTGCCCACCAGCACGGGATGATGCGCAACAACTACGTGTTAGGATTCCTCATCATGTTCCTATTTGTGTTCTTTCTTTCCTGCTTCCAATGTTCATTTGATTCCTTCCGGCACCTGTCTTGTCTCCGCTACCCTCTCAATAAAGTCAATTATTCTGTTTCCCGCGTGAATTCCTATTTATGAATTTGCGACAAATGTTGCGCTTGTTACTACTTTTGTGCTCTAACTGTTTTCGTCTTTTGGAATGCGTATGAGGTGTTTGTTGAAATGTCTGGCTCCCATTGTCTGGAAAGCTCTTGGGTTTTTGTGCAAGTAGAGATTATATAAGAAGTGGGCAAAAATTAAGATAATACACTCGATATACTTACCACCAGATTGAAAATGCATGACAAAACCCAAAAGAATTAATAAGGGTATAATAAGGGATTTTCTTTTTTTTCCTTTCTTTTAAACTACTAAGGTTCGTTCCATCATTTCCTAGCTTTCTCTGTCCTCATCCTCTCTAGTTCTTGCTGAGGAAGTTGAACCTGAAGTCATGCCAATGACTTGGCTGTGTGTGAATCTTTGTAATTGTATCATCCGTGAATAGCACCCATCCGGATAATTTTTCAACAAATGTGAATGTGATCCCTGTTCTGCAACTTTACCATCATCAATTACCGCAATCACATGAGCATTCCTGATTGTTGATAGTCGATGGGCCACTACAATGGTTGTTTTTCCTGAGCAAGCTCGGTCAAGAGCCTCCTGGACAGATCGTTCAGACTCGGTATCGAGTGCACTTGTTGCCTCGTCCAGTAGCATGAGCTCTGCCTTTCTGATCAGAGCACGGGCAATTGCGATTCTTTGTTTCTGTCCACCTGACAGTTGAACTCCCCTCTCCCCAACAAAAGTTTTATATCCTTCTGGCAACGCAGATATGAACTTGTGGGCATTGGCCAAAGTAGCAGCTTCGATGATCTCAGCCTCGGTGGCTGATTCGTGGCCATAAGCTATATTTTCATAGATGGAAGCAGCAAATAAGCATGGCTCTTGAGGGACCATTGCAATGTGTCTTCTCAGGGACTTGAGATTGAACTTACGAATATCCTTTCCATCGATCATAACTCGTCCTGATGTTGGCTCATAGAATCTTTGGACTAGTGCAATAACAGAGCTCTTGCCACACCCGCTAGGACCAACAAGAGCAAGAGTCTTACCTGCTCGAGCACGCAAACAGAGGTCTCTAAAGACGGGGATGTCGGGACGAGTTGGGTAGTTAAAGTCAACATGCTTAAATTCAACTTCTCCACGAAGTTTATCTGGCACCGGGGTGGCATCTGGATCATCAGGTTCAATTTCAGTTTTGCGGTCTAGTAGGGCAAAGACTGAACGCATAGCTCGCCCACCCTTGATAAAGTCAGGAGCCAGAGTGAGTGTTTCAGCTGCGCCATTTGCAGAAACCATGAGGACCATGAAAACACGGATTGCCTTTGAAAAATCAGAGAGCCCATGCTTTACAAGCCATGAGGCGTACCAAAGACCAAGAGCATAGGAAGCATAAAGAGAAAACTGAGCTACACCAAATCCGCTACCAGCAATCTGTCCCTTCCAAAAGCAGCGCCGCAGTGGAATCTCGAGGTTGGTTGAGAAAAGCCTTACAATCTTTTCCTCCGAGTTGAATGCAGCAACCGTCCTTACGTTGGCTATGGCCTCCCCTGCAAGTTGTGTGGCCTTGGCATGGTTGGCCTCAAGGTCTCCTGAAAAACCAGTCATGAACATTTTCTGTAGAACTGTGGCTGCAACAACCACAGGGAAGACGGCTACAAGGACGAGAGAAAGGCGCCACTGCAAAACGAACCCAGCTGTGCATGCAACTAGCATGAGTGATGTGTTCTGTACAATCACAGAAATCCTGTCTCCAATGGCTGATCTGACATTGTTCGCATCAAGGGCCAGCCTTACAGCAATCTTGGCACTCTCATTTTCTTCCTGATCAAACCATGCCATTTCATTTTTCAGTACTGCTGTCAGCATCTTCTCCCTTACACGTTTGGTGAGGTTCTCTCCCACAATATCCCAGAAGAAATGCTGTATTGTATTGAAGAGAAGAGCAGCTGATGAAAGTCCGATTAATAAGTAGCAGTATTTTATAATTTCTCTGCTCATGAAACCATGGTCTGGATTGTAATAGACACTTAGAACAGCACTTAAAACGTATGCAAAGAAGGCGCTTAGAAACCCACAAACAATAGAGCCAACAGAACCAAGTAATGCATAAACCCATTCAGGTGAATTCATTTTGACGAGACGCCAAAAGGAACTGGCCTGCTCCTTAAAGGCAAGTTTTTCAAGCCTGTAATTGGGAAGTGAGGCATCCAGAGATAGACTGAAATCAGATGTGGAGAAGTCAGATAACCGACGTGAATATGGTGATCGTCCATAGGAAGAATTCCGTGCGATTATTGGGGAGCTGACAGAGTTCCTGGCACTTGAAGGCCTAGATTAAGGATCGTCATAAGCCATGTTAGTTAGAAAAAATAGGGTGAGAGGATTCAGAAAGAAGAAATAGAAGACATTTTCAGCTACCTTGCACTACTCTTTCTGGCATTATTGAGAGCGGTTTCATGTGCCGTCTCCTGCATTCTGATGAGCTTGGCATAGACACCATTCTCTCCTTTAGCAATGAGCTCGTCGTGTGTTCCAATTTCAGAAACACTTCCTTGTTGGAGTACAGCCACAAGGTCAGCCTTGCGAATGGTAGAGAGGCGATGGGCAATAACAAGAGTGGTCCGCCCTATCATGAAACGATCAAGAGCCTCCTGTACAAGCTTTTCCGACTCAGAGTCCAATGCACTAGTCGCCTCATCTAAGAGTAGGATTGCAGGGTTTTTCAGCATCGCCCTTGCAATCGCTATCCTCTGCTTCTGCCCTCCAGAAAGCTGCAGTCCTCGTTCTCCTACCTACCAAATACCAACTTTCTACTTTAAACCTCGGGATTCACATTATTAACTCTTCATTTCTTCAACCAAAACTAGATTAAAGGTTCATATGTCTGGTATCTTAGATAAGCAATGTTGTTTCAAAGTGTTTCTTTTCACCCCCAGGATTCAGAGTAATTTTACAATCATTCTACCAAAGGTGAAAAGTAGTGAAGTTTTTGGTATTTTAGATAAAAGTGGGAAATGTAAAGCATATAGATCGATAGGAGACAATCAAAAAGTTCAAAAATTATGTTCTCTCAGTTCTCTCGAAGTTCTAAATATGATTAAAAATATATCTGTTTTTCCCGAGTTATATTATATACTCCACAGTCGAATTTTGTGGCGCAAGAAATAATTGACCCCTCTCATTCTTACTCTTTCAATATCTTCAAAACCCCATCATCTTCATGTCATATCATTATTTCTTCTACAGCATGCTAATCTCAACAGTACCTTTTTTTCCTTATAATGTTGAAAATTAGTAATTGAAAACTATATATTATAGATGTGTAAATAATATTGTATTATTTGTACATAGATGTCAGCATTGACTATTATCTATTCAATCCCCATACCCATATGCTTGATATGTGCTCCCTTTAGTTTATTTGGTTCTGATTTGTCAGAGCAGACAAGTTAAAAACCTATTAATTTCTGCACATGCATTGTTGACCAAGGCATGTTATCCTGTTTCCATTGTTTTGTAGGACCAAAACATTTCTTCTCACTTCCACCCCTCCAAAATAAAGTCGGTTTACCTTGTTAAACAAAAATAAAAATATTCCATTTTGCTATTCAAAATAGGAGAAACAAATGCAGGAATGAAAAATATATAAATCTTAAGCCCTATATCTTAGTTAGATCGAAACAGCCCTTTTTGCTCCAAACAATAAAACATTGCCTCAGTATATTCTTTTATAACCATGGCTCCCAAACTAATCTGACGGGATAACCACCTTACACCATAAGCAACGATGTCTTACGTTCGAAAAAAGTCGAAGTTTCGTCTGTCGTGTATTATAACAAATAGGCTTTGAGATAACTAACCTGGGTGTCATAGCCTTCAGGAAGTTTGATAATGAATGAATGTGCATTGGCAACTCGAGCAGCTTCTTCTACCTCAACTTGGTCTGCATCAGGTCTGCCCAAGAGAATATTCTCTTTAATGGTGGTGGCAAAAAGAGCAGGTTCTTGGCTCACCAGCCCTATCTGCTGCCTTAACCATCTCAGCTTCAAAGTTTTTATGTCACGCCCATCTAGTAGAACTTCTCCTGCACATTTTAGTCAAGAAGGAACTTTTCTTGTGAACACAGAAACCATGTCCAGAAGCTTAAATCTCAAGAATAAGACTGAAAATCAAAATCAAAATCAAAAGCAATGTGTTAGGTATTTTTAAAATGGAAGCAAATGGGGGTTATTTACCTGAAACGGGGTCGTAGAATCTTTCAATTAGGGAGACGACGGTGCTCTTGCCGGAGCCGCTGCTACCGACCAGAGCTATGGTTTTTCCGGCGGGGACAGTTAGGGAGAAATTGTTGAGGATTCTGACATCTGGCCTTGATGGGTATGAGAAATCAACATTCTTCAGCTCAACCAGGCCCGAAACCGACTCCAATTCCAGACCGGATTCGTTGTTGCGGTTCAGAGTGGGCTTATGGTCGACTATACGGTAGATTTTGGCAGCTGCAACTTTGGCTTTTGCGAACGAACTCATACTCGGAGCAGATTGCCCCAATGCACTGTTGAAGCAAAGCGATTGGTCAGCAAAAAAATTGAAGGTTTGACAAGACGGAAACTTGGAAATGGTGGCTACTTACAGTCCTCCAATCATTACTGCGAACATGGTGGCTATGGCGAGGCCGCCATTGGTGGCGTGGTGTCGAACCAGATAACCTCCGTACCAGAGCAGAAGAGCGTAGCAGCAGAAGACAACAAAGTAAGTGGCGCCCAATCCCATACCTTTGGCGAATCCACTCTTGTAACCGATCCTTTGAGCAATTTTCAATGCCGAGGAATACCTCTGTAATGCTCCCGATTCGCCGACGAACGCAAGAACAACTCGAATTTGAACTATGGTCTGCAATTAACGTCAAGAATTTAGGATACCCAGATGCGAGAAGATGCTAAAATCTGCAAGAAAACGAGTTTTAGAAGTAATGCCCCTAACCTGTTCGACGATATTTCCGGCCTCGGAAAGAGCCTCCTGGCTTCTGGCAGTGAGCTTGGCTGAAGTGGTGGTGTAGATGCCGCCGATTACAGCAATCATAGGAACCACCGCGAGAGTTACCAGCGCCAATTGCCACACGGCAGTGAAACCCACCACGAATCCGGACACAAAAGTTGCCATGTAATGGATGAAGTTGCCCAGCTGCAGAGTTCATGCCAGTTACCTCTCAATTAGGCTGGTTTCAAAAAAGAGAAACTGAAAAATAGAGTTCTGTTTCTTTTCTTTTTCTGTGCTTCACCTTCTCACTAATGGCGTCTTGGACCATCACAGCATCAGTGTTGATGGCGAAAACGACGTCGGAGGTTCGAACCTCTGTATCAAAATACTGAATGTCCTGGTCCAGTGCCGCTTCTAGGTACTTGATCCTCATCTTCGTGGACTGCCGCTCTCCGGTCCACATCCAACACGAAATCTCTGCAACCCAGTTTCAGTTCAATTCACAAATATGAATGGAAAGAAAAACCCAGAGAGAAGCTGACGGAAACTCCCCAATACCTGCCCAGGACGACGCCCATATAGCAGCCCCCACGACGAGAAAGTAGAATGCGTACTGAAAATCAACAACAGAGGCTTCAGTTTTTGTTGTTTTCATTAACATATACACTTGATTTCGTTTTTGGGTTTTTGTTCTACTTTACCTTCAACACCTCCTGCATCATTTTATCCACATCATTGGCGTAAGACCCAAAAGAGTTAACAAGATCGGCGAAGAATCGGAGAAACAGAGGCAGAGAACAGCCGTGGACGAGGGCTCCGACCGAACCAATTCCCATCAGAACATAATCCAACCCATCGGCGAATCTGAAAAGCTCCCCGAAGGCAACGGCGGTGACGGCCTCAGGTTTCTCCCCGGCGGTGCTGCTGCTGCTAGCGCCGCCGTTTTCCTTCTTGGAATCGCCGGTGGCCTCCATGTCTCCGTTTTGAGCTTTGGGGTCTTCTGGGTCTCTGTCCCTCTCTGTTGGTTTTAATGGGTCGGGAGGAGGATCAGAAGAGACGAGCTCAAGGCCTTGCATTTCGGACCATTTCCACTGCTCAATCGTCTTTATCTCCTCAGAATATTGTGACATTGGCGAAATTCCTCGCTTTATCAACAATTTTCCCCCCTCCTTCCTTCTTTACCTTATATTTTTGAGCTCGCTTTTAACTTTTATCTTTCCCACCACCCATTATCTCTTTTCTTTGGCTGCACTAACACTACAGTAGTGACAGTGGTGTGGTTTTTTTTACTCACTCTCTCTCTCAGAGTTGTTCTTCTTCTTCTTCTTCTTGGTTCTTCTTAGTTCTTATTGAATGCAAGTGTCAAAGACAGACAAATACTGGTCTGCCTCTTTTTACAGTCAGATTGCTTTTTCAATTGTTCCCACTTTGCTTCTTCCGTAAAAAACATAGAAAGTGACACATGTTAGAGAGAGTCCCGGAGTGGGAAAAGAGATGGATTTTCCCATCCGACAAATCACACTGTTTCAAAACTTGGAGATGGAGTTTTTTTTTTTTTTTTAATAATTTTTTGACTAGAACATATTCAAAGTAGGGGGAAATAGAATACCCTCTCCCTTTCACCTCACCACCAAAAACAATTAAAATATCTCCTCTTTAATCCCAATAAATAATGCTCCTAGTCATTGTCAAAACCTTATAATTGTTCCTATTTTGTATTTTACTTTATTCTGACTGATTTCAGTATCAAATTTATCATTTGTTTCAGGCTAATCATAGCATCAGTGAAGTTGGAAAAAGTCTATGAACAGCAACCGCAACGGGCAGGTAAAATTTCTATTTCAACACTTCACAAACAAATATAGAAGTTTGTAGGAGTTTGTAGGAGGGAGAAAATGAACTTTTTTTTCTTTTCGTAATGTTTTTTTTTTTTGGGAGATGATGGAATTTGAATAAAGATGGAAAAGTAGATATTAACGGTTATAAAATGGGTTGAAGTTATCAAATTCAAGTCAGTTAAAGAAAAATAACTTTTTAACTGGCTTCCAAAACGGTTCGAATTGAGCTTCTTACTTCTTGTGCACTGCACTGGTTTATGATAATGTATATCATTGATAATATAATTCTTTTACCATATTAAAAATAAATTGAGATATTATATAATTTAATTAAAGTTTATTTTAATGAAAGTGTGATGTATAAATATACTTAATTGCATAAAGTTGTTCATTAGTATATGAGTACGTTAATTTATTTAAATTGTAAAATTAAAAACAAAAATAAAGAAAATTGATTAAATAAAATATAGCTCAAAAGTGTAAAGGGATGATTCTTCCAACATAAGAATCCTAAAACCCCATGTTTTAAAAGTCATTCAAAACAGGCAACGTATTTGGCTAATGGGAATCCATGAAACAAACCGTTAGACTCCATACTCTTATTGGAGTCGAAAACTCTATATAAGTTTCTAACTTTCTTTTTTTTTTTTTTTTAACTTATTTTAGCCTTAATGTAGACTGTTTTTTTTTCTTTTCAATATGATGAGTAAATATTTTATGAAAAGTATTCCGAAGTAAAACTTGAAATTTTCAAAATATATATTTCAGTCCTTAAACTTTGTTTAACTCTATTTTAGTCCTTAAAATTTTAAAATATTTTATCTCAAATTATAAACTTTTAAATTTACTGGGGTCTTTTTAACTTTTAAAATGTCCATGCTCTAAAAAAAATAACCAATACCATAATATTATTTAGCATTTAAGAAATGAACAGCAATACAGTAGATGGAATAGAGTTGAATTCAAACTCATAATTGGTATACAAAAATTGAGAAATAGAACACAGTATTTAAAAAAAGCACTGTTTGGAAGAGGAAGAATGTGAAATAAGGTATGAAATGTTGAAAAAAGGCTGAGACTTTACTTACCTTACCCTGTTTGTCTCCTTCAAATCAGGCGAGTTTTGCTACACACAATGAAGAAAGGATGGATCATTTTGGATGTTGCCCTGTTTGCCGTTCAACCTAATAAAACTGATTAAATTATCCAAAGTCATCCTGCATAAAGTATGGTAAAATGAAAAACAAATAATAAAGAATAGCCTTATGCAGTATTTGAATATTTATTTTGCAGGTTTGAAGGTTGACTGCAGAGAAACAAAACCACTGATGGCGTATACACATTGACTCTGCTATTTTTGTCAGAACGAAAAAGGTTTTCTTCTTACCCACTACGCCTTATCTTTGGATGCCTAATTATTGAACTAAAGTCTTAGGAAAGGGGCTGCCATTAATGAAAACTGAACACACATGCATTATACAATACAACACAATTACACACTAGCATTTATTTTGATTACAATCTTTTAATGATTTTCTTTTTTTGACAATGGTACATAAGTGGTGGGATAAGGTAGGTTATAGGTACTTGTTTCAACGGAAAGGTGGATCCAATGATATATTTCTTGATGATGTGGTTATATTAATGGGAGTAGTACTTGTTACCATAGTATTGAATGAGTATCTTTCAGTGAGAGATCGGTATTTTGAATTGTAAATTTAAATCAACTTAACTTTGTTAGTTTATTTTGGATAAGCAAGAATGTAATTAGAGATGAATGAGATCCTAACCCTATACAATTTCTTGGCCATTAGGCTAACAATAAAAGGTTTAAAGGAAAAAGTTTAACTAGTACTTTGGTTCATCTACTTTCGGATTTAGTTTATTTTGGTTCTTATATTTTTAAATTGTCAATTTTTGTTCTCATGCTTTTAACTTTTGTTTGTTTAAGTCAATGTACTTTCAAAACGTTGGTTTTGGTACGTGTACTTTTAAAAAGTTACTATTTTGGTCATTTTATTTTCATTTGTTTTTATCACCATTTTAACCTAACACTTCAGACATTATGCACAATTTATTTATTTTTGATCACTACTCAAGTTTTGATCACTTTTGCATTAAAGAATTTAATTATGTATAAAATTTGTGTTAAAGTTTAAGACCAAAATCATCTTTTTTTTTTTTTTTTTTGAAGCAATGACCATAATATTATTTAAAAAGGAGTTAGTTGTGATTAATATCCTAACTATCAATTTTAAGCTATCATTAAGTTGTGCACGATTTATATAGTTCAAACATTAAATCAAGACATCAAAACGAGCATAGCTCTGCGATAATTAACATATACCTTCGATTGTGAGTTTGAATCCCCTCCCCAACATATTGTACTAAAAAAAATATCAAACCAAAGACATTTTAGACTAAAAGCGGCTTGAAGTAAAATTACTTTTGATTTATATGAGGATTTTCAGAAGAAGCATTAATTAACTGTTTCTTTTAATGGTAATTTAAGTATTTTCTTCTCATTATTTTTAGAATTTCCAAAATCAATTTTCATTATCTAACCAATTGGTGAAAAGCACTTTTTACTTCCCAAAATTCTCAATCTGACTCAAATGGGCTGCTTGCCCATGCTAAATAAATGCATGGGTGTCCATTTTGAGATAAAAGTACAGTGATAAAGTCCATCTGAATGTAATTCAACTAATATTTTTGATCGGAATATGGGAGGTTCAAATTATTACAGTTATTAAATTCTAAATCTTGGGGTTTGAAGCTAAAGTGGGTGGAATTTAGGAGACGAAACAGCTTTTTCCGATGGCCACCATTAATTAAGCAGAGATAGAGTGAGAGAGATCCAAGGGCATGTGGGCATGGAAAAGAATAAGCTGAGTGATGGACAAAGAGAGGAGAAGAAAGTTAAAGGTTGGGGAATGGATTCGAGGGAAGTGTCAGAAAATCTGAGAAAATAATAGACAAATACTAAAGCAAAATGACAGCAAATTATTGATTTAGTTTAGGAACTCAACCATCTTCTGTTCTGCCATTGCCAAACAAAGAGAAAGAATGACAATGGGAAGATCAAACACTCACTTTTTTTTTTTTTTTAAAGTTTTTAAGGCTCATAAATCGGCCTCTGTTTCACACAATTTTGCTTTCTTCACGCTTTCCAATCTCCTCTTGTTTTTAGCTCTGTCGTTTGATGTATTAGTGGCAGCATTTTGCAAATTCTTGCCCTTCTTTTCTCTTGCAAAATGGCTAAGATTTATTGGATTTTGAGTGTGTGGCTTGAATTTTAGGTGGGATAAAATCTCCCATTGAAGAGGTATAGGAGCAACACCAATTAGAAGGAATGAATTTGGATTTAGTTTAGAGTTTGGCTTTTGTGATGTGAAAAAACCTCTTACTTTTACATTACGAATGAGCAAAAAAAATAATTGAGAATAGAACTCAAGGTCACGAATTCCATTTATAGTAGTTGAAACACACTTTTTTCATTTTATCTTTTCGATGTGGGATAACTTTTCATTTTAATATTTTGTCAAAACTCAACATTGTGATATGAGTTTGATTTTGCTTAGTCTTGAGTTGAGACTTAAAAGGTAAGAACAAACTTTACCTGACACGAAGTAAATTGGTAAAAATTTATACGGAGAAAGAGTCTTTAAAAAAAGGAAAAGAAAAATTAGATGGCTAATTTCTACGAACTCACCACGTATATCATATAAGCATATGATAGACTAATTTGAATATTTATCAATAAAAAATTTGTAATTAAAAAAGTGAAAATATAAAAATTAAATTAAATAATTTTAAATAATAGAGGCTAAATTAAAAAGATATTAAGATGTGTTTGATTGATGATAAAAAAAAAGCCAAAAATATGAAAAACAACATATTTGGATTCCATACTTTTTTAGGAAATTTGGAAATTTAATCTCAATTTAAAAAATTATCGAGATGTTTTTAGCAATATATTTATGAACTAGTAGTACTATTTAGTTCCATCTAAAATATTATTAATTAATTTATTAACCTACATGTTATAAATTTTGTATGATAATCATTTTATAATATTATGTAATTTATGATATATTATATTTTACATATTTTAATTTTTGATAAAATAAAATAAATTTATATATGGAAGAGTATATTTAACCAAATTTTTATATTTTTTATTATAATCCTACATTTTAAAGTTTCAAAAGCATTTAAAATATAAAAATGTTGTTTTCAAAATTTTTACTATTTAGGTTAAAGAAACTCAAAATAATTTTAAAAAATATATATAATTAACGGACAATCAATCTAAAAACAAAAATAAATTTTGGATTGCATACTATAGGGACCATTCAACATTGTGATTAGAACGTATATTTCAAAATAAATAAATAAAATTATAAAAAATTTAAAAAAAGAAAGAAAAAGAAAAAGGAGAGAGAGAAAATGCCGTACTTAGATAGGGTCTGTTTTGCCGCCCTGCCCTGCCCAAGGCCACCTGTCCAATCTTCCCCACCTTTCCACTTTTACCCTTTTCTTCTTTTACTAAAATATCATCCATTTTCACATTTTTTTTTTTAATTTTTTCCATTTCTAGCCTCCACTCAATTTTTTACTTTAAAATCCTTTTTAATTTGGTAAAAATTTATAATATTCTCTCTATTCACACTACAAATTTCAAACTTTTTCATAAACAAATTTTAAACGCTGACAGTAGTATTAGAAAATCTCTGTTGGGCGATGGGTAATTAATGGAAAGGTAAAAAGGTAAATAAAAGAGAATGTTAAGGAAAGGAAGGAGTGGGGGAGTAGTTAATCTGGCAGTAAATTCATAGTTGACGTGAAGGTGAAGCAATGGGCATCGGTCACGTGCCCACACAGAGCACAGAGCACAGGCCTCTATTTTGGAAAACGGTAAATAATTTTTGTAGAAAGTTACTGCTGACCCTCCTCTTATTTGGCCTTTCCTTCTTACACTTCCCATTTACTTCACTTCCTGCTGCTGGGTCTCTTCTCACCTCATCTTTTTACCTTTTTCAAATATCAATATTAAAAAAAAAAGTTCAATATCTTCAATTATTTTGTTTGGATTTGGATGTTTTATAGTTTTTTAACTTTTTTTTTTTAATTATAAAGAGGGCCAATCAGCCAAAAAGTGGATCACTTCACTTGGATTGGATCCAATTGTTTATTATAGGAAGATATTATCTAACGGAGGAAAGATTAAATTAGGGCTTTGAAATTAGGCTACCCCATTTTCTGATTTCTACTTCCCTAATTTGAACTTACACAATGATTTTGTTTTCCTTTTTGGCAGTTCATATGTACTTGAAAAAAATGACTTTTTTTAGTTATTTCTATTTTTATGATAATATTGGATTTTCTAACTTCTTAAATGGTGAAATAAATACATGTGTTGTAGTGGGGTGAGGTGGAGTGAGGTGGTTGTTTTTTAAACAATTATCTTGTCGTTAAATTTACCGTAACCCATTAAACTTCTAAGTTTAGCAATGATCTTGTGTGCTTAAACATTACAATTGTCATTTTCTTCGAAGATGTTAAGGATATAAATAAATGATTAGATATTCCTGATCATACTTTTGGGTTTACTAGAAGAAAAATAGGTATGATACCTTCAATGGAAGGAATCAAGTTGTAGAATTGAAGGAGATGCATTTTCAACCATTTTAATTTGTATTATATTATTATTCCATCTTGAACAATTAAAGAAAAAAACTACCATTTTAGTGTATCTTAAATATGAATGAGACAAGATGTTACTAAGCAAACTAAAATTTAAAGTTTGAGAAAATTAGGGGAAAAAAAAAGGTTTGACCATAATATAATGGTATGGATGGAGATTAGGCATCATTATTCATACAAATATTCTTGAGAGATGGGACAAAAGAAAACCATTAAGAATCCAACAAAAAGATTAGGTTAAAAGGATTAGGTGTAAAGTAAAAGGGTTTGGTGAGCAAACTTCCATAAGGAAGTTGGAATGAACTTTTTGGGGAAAAAAAATGTGTCCAAATTTTAGAGTGAGATAAAGTGTTGATAAAAAGAAGTCAAAAGAAGAGAGATGTGAGAGGAGAGGTCAATAATTGCTTTCTATTGTAAAAGAGAAAAAGAAAAAAAAAATGGAGTTTTTCACTTCACTTGAGTGCCCACTCAAATACTTCCCATTTGCATGTGACAAACCCTAATCATGCCCTCCCATTGTCTTTCCTATGGCTTGATTTAAGGGCATGGTACCTTTAATTAACTTATTTTATTATCCTTTGATATGGTTTTTCTTTTCCTTTTATGTCAGCCTACACACGTCTCGACTAATCTCACGGGATAACCGTCTAATCGTACTACATTGAATTTAGTTGTCAAGAAAATTCATAAAATATTAAATCTTAGGTAAGTAGCCATCTGATTTAATTTAAGGGCTCGATTGATAACATTCTTGTTTCTAGTTTTTTAAAGACATAACTATTTGGTAACTATTTTGTGTTTTTTGTTTCTCATTTTTAAGAAACAATACTGTGCGAAAATTTTTTAAAAAGCAAAATCAAGTTTCTTATTTATTATTTCCGTTTTCATTTTTTTATTGACTTATAAATCAAAGCAATTTTCTAAAATAAATATAAGATAAAAAAATGTGAAAACATTTGATTAAAAATTTATTTGTTTCAATTTAAATTAAAAAAAAAACGAGAAATGAAAAATGATTACTAGACATGTTTCTATTTCTTCTCTTTAAAAAACAAGAAACAATTACCAAACACAGTTTTGTTTTGGTAATCAACCCGCCCTAATTAACTTACTAATTAAGATTAATCAACCTTTATTTTTTTCAAGCCAATGAACCTTTTACTTCCCTCCCTAATCCTCTAAAGATGATATGAAGTGTCAGTTTTCTTGAGCAGTGTAAAATGGTAGGGCAATTCTTGTAAGGCATGTGCAACAATGGGGAACAAAATTTTTTATTTTTTATTTTTTATTTTCTTGTGGACTCCATTGAAAATGGTTTAAATGAAAAATCAAGTTTTAGGGTCCACCTAAAACCAAAACCAGTGGCCCCTATATTATCTCCTTTACAAGAAAAAAGAAAGAGAGGTCAATGAATTAATAATAGGTCGATCTTCTTCTAACCCTCCTTTGAGTTCCACAGGTGTTGTTGGTTCCATTTCAACTCCTAGTTCCCTTGGTTTTTAGGGCTTTCTCTCATTCCCTCCCTCGTTACCACGCACATGCACTGCATAATCAAAATAATTCATCGAGTCCAATTAAGGTCTATACGTACACGTGGTCAATCTGAATATAGCTCAATTGATTAAGACATATAACATCGATCAAGAAGTCGTCAGATGTTTATCCTTACCTCTACATGTTGAACTAAGAAAACTAGGTTGAAACCAAAAAATATTTTTCCTACAATGTAGTTTTACTATTTTTATGTTATTGCTTATAAAACCGTCATTTTGATCGTTTTGAATTTTCAAGTGAGATAGGTAATTTGACTATCATCAAAGATATAAATTTTCTTGACGTAGGATAAAATTTTACCATCTAATTTTTTATAATTCGGAACATTTCGAAATCTACAAATTTGGGGAGAGAAAATTAGAAGGAAAACTTGGAAATCTTCATCCCTTCTTGGTTTTGTCTCTTAGATAGATTGATCGAATATAATAAAGAATGGATCGATGTTAGATCTAATTTTCCTGATTTTTCTCCTTTATTTGTCCTCATTGGATAAGAACAAGTTAAGATATTGGACCATTGGAGAGTGGACCTCTCCTTGGTGGTAAAGAACATCCCTTTTCAAAATGTTATATTCTAACAAATATAATCCATGACAGTGAATACGATGTTTGCTAAAATTTTGAATAAGGTATTCATATATATATGTCAAACGTAGTGTGGACGAACATAAAGTATTACCCTCTAGAGAATGGACCATTTGAATAAAATGAAGACTCTCAAATAATCAATTAAATGTGTCAGGAGAATTGTGATAGGTTCACCTCTACCAGTGGAGCATCGAAAAATACCATTCAAGTCTTGAGTTTTAGCTTAAACCCTTACATACTATTATTCATCCCTTTCATTGAAATACAAAGAAATTCTATCCAACACCCAATTTTTAAGGAAAGGAAATTACCTTGAAAACTGAATTTGAGGTTCAAAGGATAACAAATGACATCAGAATGATGTGTGATTAAGAGTGATAAATTAAGATTAAGGTGTGTATATATATAGAGAGAGAGAAATTAATTATAGTAAGAAGGTGAAGCATGCATTTTTTGAAAAATATATATAATTAATACTAAAAATTCTCGTGCTTGGTGTCTGAATTTGGATGTTTGGTTGTCCAATCACTGCCTGCTTAAGACAGTAAAATCCAAAAACAAATTAAAATTAAAAAAAGAAGAAGTACTTTTTTTAATAATAATAAAAAAGCACTTTCACCGTCCTAAACCCTAATTAATTAAAATTTAAAATCATAAGATTTGTCACTTCCAGACATGATTTCTCCTATTCAGTAACTTAGGTTACACTCTTTCCTGCTAAATTACAGACAACCTTTATGATTATGGATGAAGAATTAGGGACAAAACTTTTAGGGGCTTAATGATTTCATTTGAAAAAACAAAAACCCTAATTAATAATTAACCTAACATTTTAAAACTTTAATTGGAAGAAGAAGAATTAAAAAATTATGTGGAATAATAACAATTAACAAGATCTTAACAGTTGAAAGTGGGAAATCTTATCACTAAGATTGCTCCCAAAATCAGATTTTGAGAACCCTATTGAATGGAAATGGAGTAGTAGGGCTAAACCATCATAACAGGTGGTGTGAAATTAAATGATAATTAATTGAGAGAGGGGAAAATAAAAATTAATTTAAGAAAAAAGAAATTGAACTTATTTCTTGTCATGAACAGAAACCCTAAAACTAGAGTCCACAAATAGAAGTGGGGAAACTGTATATTGATGTGTGCTTTATAAAAATGTGGTTTGGAACTGATGCATTTATATGTTGTCACAATCTGATGTAATTTCTTTTCTGTGGAATACTTTGTTGACAATTTGTTGATAAGAATAATTGTGAGATTAATATTATTGTTCAACTATATATTTTGAAATTTTTATGAACTTTTTTTAAATGAAGAACAATTTTAACTATTCTTTGAAACAGACCACCTATTGGAAATAAATGAGAAAATAAGTGGTCTGACTGACGACGTTTTCTTTTTTTTTTTCTTCATAAAATTGTATATATGGCTCAAACATCCATGAATTCAATTATGATTAAACAATATTTATATTTGTGTTTTTGTAATAAAATATTGGGAAGATGGAAACAAATTGTTTCCAAAATTTGTCTACAATTTTGAGACTGTTTCTAAAAAAAAAATGAGAAATAAGAAACATAATTAGTTACAAAATGCTTAGGCTTTTGTAGTAAAATTAGAAATGAGAAACAAGACGTTATAACCAAACAAGTCCTAATGTTTTTGTTTCTCGTTATCTCTTTTTTTTTTCATCTTTTCTTATTCATTTTTTTAATCAAGAATATTAGAACTACGTTGGATAAATTTCTAAAATTTTAAATTAAAAAAAATTAGAGACAAGAAAATAATAATAGTAATGATGACAGAAAACTTGATTTTTTTCCTAAAAAAACTACACAATAATTTTAGAAACATTTCTAAAAAATAAGAAATGAAAAATAGAAACAAATCAAACTCATATTTTTTTTCAAAAATTGAAAAAAAAAAAGAAATAGAAATGGGAACGTTTTAGCACGAGTCCGAAACAAACTTTTTTTTTCTTTTTTAAATTTAAAGAAAATAGTTTTAGAGTAATTTTTGAACAACTGATGAGTTTCTTAAGCTCTGTTTGTAGCTCAACCTCTCTGGTCTCTTTACAAGGGAATGTTTAATTACCATATTAAATTTATATAATTTGGAGTTAAAAGATAATTTATATGGCATTTGAATTTCTTATTTAATTAAGGCTATAAGTTATTTTTAAAATACAGTCTGTAAGGCCTTGGTTGAACGACGTTAGTGCTTTAATAAGTTTAGCTATGTTTAGGATGAAGTTTAAAACTATAGATTTTATTATAATTAAACACAAATTTCTTATACTCAAATATGTGAAACCCACATTTTTTAACTAATTATCAAATACAAGTTAAGTTATACAGATTACCAAAATTAAAAAAAAAAAATCAACAATGACACTGAAAGATTTAAAATGTTCCATTACACCCTTGAATGTAATTCAATATTTTGGGGATTTTGCAAACAAAAATTTCCCACTTGAGAATGTAATATCCTTCTCTTAAAGGAGTAAAGGTAGAGAGAGAGAGAGATAGGAGAAAAGCAAATTAACAAAAGAAGCATTAGAATTGTTTAATTAGCCAGATTAGGTTGGGAAATATCGATGAATCGAGTAAATTACAAGTTTACCCCTGGACTTTAAACTCTTAAATTTTGTGTTTAATAAATTTCTAAATTTTAAAAAGTATCATTTAAATTAAAGATATATTTGACCTAACAAAAAATTTAAAGATGTGTTCGATACCAAATTGAAAGGTGAAGGATGTTTTAGACATTTTCTAAATTATATGAAATTGTTCCGTGCAACTCTAAGATTAGAGACCTACTAGAAACTTTAGAGTTGGAAATTGAAACTTATAATTTAATCGGAAGCAAATTAAAGGATGGAATATTCCATGATTGGGAGCATGCTTAGCTTGAATCTCAAATTAATATTTAAGAAATAAAAACTTTTTGTTTACTTTGCAATTGCTACACATTTTCAATATAATACAAAGACTGTGAGATGGCATATGCTCCAAGCATAACCACATTATTACCAACTCATTATGATCAATTTGTCAGCACTCTGAAAATTTTAAATTTTTTTTAACCCAAAATATCACATCTTTTCAGACCCTCATATATTTAATTTCCCACACAATAATTTATTGGGATTCTCCTTTTTATTCTTAAAAAATAAGCACATAGAATTTCTTCATAAAATCCTTCCTTAGCTTTTGTGGTGCAAAATCCCACCTTACAAGATTTCTTTTATCCCATTAGAAAGAAAAAACTTTTGTTTTTTATTTTTATGAGAGATATCTTACAAGAAACCAAAATATCCACACCAACTGCATCTCTCTCTCAATTCAAAGTTTCTTAATCTTAGTTGGTTTCCACAATCTTCTCTTTTTTGCATATACTTTTTACAAAAATTCAGTTAAAAAGCATATTATTAATAAGCATGTACAGTGTGTAAGCCACATGCATTAAGCATCTTAGTCTACCTTTTGAAGCCTTTATTTATGGATCTTATTAAGTGGATGTCATTTTAAGCTTACACTTTAAAAAGGCATATCATCAATATATATTGCAAAACAAAACAAAAGGCATAATTTTCGCATTTTGAAGGGAGAAATGAACTTCAAAATAGTTTTGAGTCTGTATAGACTATATTTGTATACATGGGGTTTACGATTTTTTTGGAATTAATATACGTGACTAATTGAAGAGATAAATGTATATAGCCTAAGATCAAAGGGAATAAATAACCATAAAATTGGACCCAAGAAAGTAGTAAAAATTTGGAGTGAGGGCAAGGTTTTAAGAAGCAAAATAATGGGAAAGATGACCAAAGAGTGTAGTGGAGATGTGAATGGATGATTCATAGAAGTGTATTATGGTGAGTTGATTGGAAAGTTGACCTTTCCAATGGACAAATGACAAAAAGATTGGGTTTTTTCTTTTTAAATAATATTTATGTTTAATGATGGAAAATAATATTTGTTACTTAGTGGGAGTTGTTTCTGGTTTGTATGATGTTTTTTTTAATATATTTGTGTGTGTTTGGGATGTTAAAGCGAGCATAGTTCAATGTAATGGGTATAGCTATGAGGATGTGAGTTCGATCTCCCACCCTATATATTGTACTAAAAGAAAGTAGGTGACCGCACATGAAGTTCGAACTCATTCCTTCTATTTTTTTTTCTTTTAATTTCCTTGACCTCTTGGACCAATGAGCCGACCCATAATGATACATGTGTGGATGTTGTTAGTAATCATATGCATGTTTATGTCCAATTACTTTTTGGTCGATAATATATGCCATAATGACCAATACTATTTTAGTCACTCAACTTAGCATAAAAATTATGTTAATCTTGGCCCAATTTTTCATTAATCACGAAAACTTAACATGACACATCTCTTATTCAAGGATCAAACGAATAGATATCTGTTTATACAAATGTATAAAGTCACATGAATGCGTCAAATATGGCATAAAAAAATAAAAATAAGAACCAAAATTTAGGAAAATAGTAAGATTTGAAGCAAAGTTATTTATTTTTTATTTGAGGGAAGAAGTGATGTAACCAATTATTTCATGAAAAGCTTGTTGTTTCATCTCCCTCCTAAACCCCACCCTTTGCAATCATAAAATACTCTTTTTTTTTTCTTTTTTTAATTGTTATCGTGAAGGAATCACGCAACCCTAAATTAGGTTGTACGGAGGAAAGAGAGACAGAGGCTCATGTTCATCCTTGCCTTTCATTTCAAGTAAAATCCAAGTTTGGTTTCTGGTTTTCTGGGTTATGTTTCATAATAAAATAAAATAAATAAATAAACTTTCTTGTTTGCTTCTTTTTTCTTATTTGTTCATCAATTTTTCTACTTTTGTTTGCCTTTGTTGTCATTTTAGAGCTCCAATAATTCACTTTTTTTTTCCGCAAGAAATCGAAGTTTCAATTGTCAAAGCGAGCATAGTTCAATGCTAATTAATATATATCTCAAATTAAGAGAGGTTGTGAATTCGATTCTCCCCCTACATGTTGTATTAAAAGAAAAAAAATGGGAGTTTCAATTCTTTTTATATGCAAATTACATATTGAACTAAAAATTAACTCTTTCATAAGAGAATTGTGATCTCAAACTTTTTTTTTTAATGTCTTTATAACGGTTTTGTTTTAGTCAATATTCCGTTGATGGGAATTATAGAAAATATGTAAAAAAGAATTTTAAATAGGCCCCAACTTTCTGATAAATCTCTAAACTGTTAATATTATGTTTAATAGGCTCTTGAACTCTGTTTAGCAAGCCTAGGAACTTCAATTTTGTGTTTGGTAAGTCTCTGACTGGCTAGAAAATTTTTTAATTCAAACAAAGAAATAAGTCTTCTCGAAAGAAAATATCGCATCAGATCTATATTTGATTAGTCGTCTCTATGAGATTCAAGGAAACAACATGTTAGGACGTGAGGATGGACTTTGAAATACTCATCCGATCAATTCCGATAGTCTTGTCCTCGTCTGGCGTCATTCTCGGACCTAGCAGCAAATAGAATGAAAAGGAGAAATTAGAAATTTTAACTAGTTAGAAAGGTTCTTTGACAAATTCTTTAGATCTAGGTAGAGTCTTGCTTAGCCAAGAGGCAAATATTCCACCTAGTCGTATGAAACTGGCATACATCGTGGCTCCTGAAGCTCTTAAGGTCTTATAAACTCTAAATTATAAATTTTGTTTAATAGGTCAAAAACATTTTAAACATTTTTCGAAGTTAAAAAGCTCATTTGGTCCCTCTACTTTTAACGATTTAGTCCATGAACTTTTGATTGTACCGATTTAGTCTCTATACTTTTATATTGGTACCACTTTAGTCTCTATAGTTTAAAACTTGTAACAATTTAGCCCCTACCATGAAAATTCTCATCAAAATTAAACATCTAACTTTTATCGTATAACGATTTAATTTTTGTAATTTATAAATAAATTCGATCCTTTATTGGTTTATCGATCTACATGTATAAGAAATTTAACAAAAAAATTTCACAATTGAGACTAAATCATTACAAACTTTAAATTTCATAGATTAAATTGTTATATTCTAAATTTCAGAGACTAAATTGTTACCAATTTAGAAGTACATGAACTAAATCGTTGCATTTGAAAGTTTAGGGACAAAAGAAAAAGTGATGAAATCAAAGAAGCTGAATGAAGCAAAAGGAAAAAAGGGGGACTCTTTCCCTCGCAAATTTGGACTACTTGGCCATTATTTTGTCACGAAAATAAACCACAGCTCATGCACTATAACCACAAAAAAGAAGAAAATTAAAGAAAAGAAAAGAAAGGATGAGTCTACATTAATATATATATTCAAACAGCTTTTTATGATGATTCACAGTACCTCACAAAGAATCATCTAACATGTTAAAGCTCTAAATTTGAGGATCAAAAAAAAAAAAAAAAGACTAAAAAATTAAAAATACACTTTGTTTTCCACCTGAAAATCATCAAAGCCCAAGGATTTTGGTTGGATTAAGCTAGAATTCTTCTCTAATTGGTCAAAGAAATTGACACTAATTATTTTAAGCATAGGATTACAAGTGTGACTGTGAATTGAAGAGAGATTAAGGAAATGAATTAAGGAGGCATTGATACAAAATTTCTGTCTATATCTTAAGATGGTGATTTTTGATTGAGATTTGATGGTTTGGCTACTTGATTATTAATTTCATCTGTTTTTTTTTTAATGTAAATTACTTCAAACCATTATTTGATCATATCCCAAGGAAAAAAAACCATAACAAAAACATCACATATCACATATAGTCAACATCATTCTTTTATTAACCCCTTCTTGTTCTCTAAATCACACGGAAAACCATCACAATGTATCCTAATAGTATAGGATTATGAAAAATAATTAAGCATAATTCAAGAGGACAAAAACGTCTTATCCAATAATTCAACAATTATTTTTCATCGTAAAAACTCGATAGTGAAAGATGCAAATTTGGTCAGGGATATGTATAAAAATGACCCAAACAATCCAAATCAAAACAAGAGATTTCTAGTTAGTAAAGATAGTTTAGTTTTTTTCCCCCTTCTTGTTTCTCTCTTTTAACTTCCAATGAATCCCTTTGTGTGAAAACTAAAACACTGTACAAAACTCAATAAAGCACAGGTGGAGTGGGCCCATTGGACTAACATAAGTCAAAACAAAGAGTAACAAAATGGGCCCCAACTAGTTTGCCCCAAAGTTCTGATTAGCAATTGTGGGCCCAATATTCATTTTTTTAAATATTATATATAAAGAAAATCTGAAAAGATTGGACCAGAGAGAGAGAGCATGTGCAAAGGCTAAATAATTGAAGTTAAGAGAGGATGATGGCACATAGCATCTTGTGTCAAAATCTTCCAAACAGAGGGAAAGTGAAAGGAGGAGAAACAAATCGTTCGTTTGGTAACGTTCTCCTTTCTTGTTTATTGTTTCCAATTTTCTTAACAAAGCATTCTGCAACTAACTATATTTTTTGTTTCTCCTTTTTTGGAAACATTCTCAAAATTATATAGAAACATTGGAAACGACGAAATAAATTTCTTCTTTTTTGTTTCCGTTCCCAATTTGTTCCAAAGTATATATAAAAATATTATTTTATCATACTTGAATTCATGGATGTTAGAACCATACCATGCTCTCTTTTTTTATTAAAAATAAAGAAACATAGACAATAAATGAAAACGTTACCAAACAAAACAAATCTAGAGCGACCGACGCAGAATTTCTGGAACTATGGGACCCCATTCTTACTCCTCGTTTGCTTTGGAATCAAACTCTTTAACTAACATTTCCAGCTCTTAGCTTCTTAAATCATGATTTGACACCAGCCCACAATCATCATCTTGGGCTTAGCAGGCCCAATATGACATATGAAGACAAAAAAAAAATCCCAAAACTTGGTAATCTGAGAGGTGCAGAAGCAGACTTTTTCTGGTGAAAGTAATGGAGTGGGAAAAAAGTTATGGAAAATGGGTGAGTGGCATCGTAAATGAGTGGTGGTGTTTGTGAAAGCAGCAACATTTCCCAAAGTTAATGCTCAGAGTTGGGTATCATCTACTCCATCTATTATGCATCTTTTTACTCACTTTCTTCACACCCCATTTCAAAATCAGTCTCCTTTTGGCTGATTTTCAAATGATTCTCTTTCTTTCTTCTCCATTTTCTTCAAAAGAAAGCTAAATTGGAGTTACTTTGTTGTAGTGGTTGAAGAGAAGGGAATAATGAAAACAGAATCTTTATCACATTGGTACATAGATTGTTCCTATAATCTTACAGAGCTTTAGTCATCCTTTAATTGGATTCATGTTATTGGAATCGCATCGTATGTCGTTTTATTTTAACATTTTACATGGTTTCCTTTTGCTACATGATTGTGGATTTTGTAGCTCTAAATTAATTTTTTTATAACTATATGGTATAGTATGACTTGTTCACCTTTTCAACAGCTTTGGCATCTACATCTTGGCACGGACTTGTGCTATGAGCTCCCTTCTCAGAAGTTTTCCCGAAGCCGATTTCGGGACACTACTTGTAAAGGTTACTCTCTTTAATCTCTTGTATGGTGCGACCTGCAAAGAGAAAAGAGAGTGATCATTTTCAAGCATTCCATTGTCAAAAAAGTATGGTTGCCACTTTTATGCAGGGTGTAGTGAATCAATAACAAGTCAATCTAGAAAGAGACTGTTTTAGTTCGACACCAAATGCTTGTTTGCACATTGAGGGAAAACTTTGTCTTCCAAATCCAAAATTTGCATTTTCCAATCAACTTTAGTGGCTAAAAACAGTCACCTTTTGCCTTTTCGGGTTAGTGCAGCACACTAAGTGTCTCAGTGTTAACGAAGGTGTGCAAAGGTTTCCTCTTGAATCAGACAAAGATTGGCCCAAGTCATGTAAAGAGTATATGCAACCAATGACATTTTAATTGGAAATATTGCTTTCAAGAGATATAATAGATCCATATCAACAGGAAGTCTCTTCCATTCCCTCTGTTCTTGTTTGAGAGTTCTCAAAATATTACCTGCCCTGCAATGAAATTTTGAACATCTTCTTCCTTTATCGAACTATTAGGTGAACGAACAACAAATGCGATGGGAACCTCACCAGCTTTTTCATCAGGATATCTGCAGGTGGAAATTAATGTCAGAGGTTAACTATTAAGCATGAAAATAGAAAAATAAAGTCACTATGAACTGTCCATGTAATGACGGCATTACTGATGCTACTATAATCTACTTACGGGATCACAATGGCATCTATTATTTGAGGGTGAGACAGTAGCAGCGCTTCAAGCTCTGCTGGTGCAACCTAATACAAGAAAATCCCAAAAATTTGATATCAATAAATGCAGCTCTGAGAGTTCAAACTTCCAAGAAAAAGAGGGAATGCGATTATAAGAATAAACATATTTTCCAAAGCCAATCATAAAATGGATGATCATATTCTTAAAGATAAATCTGGGCAGAGAAGAGAAACTCAATCAGTTTCTTTTGATATTAGAGATTATAGATCAGTGTAAAAAGTATCCAAGTTGCATCACCATGTGGATTAACTTAAAATCTAGGAGTTTTGGGTAGAAAAACAGCGTGAAAGAACTCAAAAAGCCAATCATACAGCATCATCAAAACATCAAAAAAAGAAAAGCAAAGCAACACAAAGGCACTCATTTCGTCAAAAAAGATGGTGACGGCAGTTCTATAGACAACTATATAAATGACACAAGAATGAGAGGGGGGAATAGAACAAGAACTGGTTGCAGTCTGATGGAGCAATAACTCGTTAAAATTGTATTTTGATCTTGTAAACAGCGCCTAAAATGGAAACAAAAACTCCAAGAAGGAAAAATGCATATTTGATTATGAAAAACAGAACCTGAAAACCATAACACTTGATGAGTTCTTTGATTCTGTCCACAACAAATAATTCTCCTCCTTCATTGAAATATCCGATATCTCCAGTATGCACCCATCCTTGATCATCAATAGTTTGGCTGCTGGCTTTCTGATTGTTGAAATATCCTGAAATGTTCATAGGAACATGTTGCAAAGCAGACTAGCAAATGAGAATGGAAAAGAAACACATTTGTGCTAACTTGATTAATCTAAGAACAAATCATCAATAAATGAGACTGTCATCTTTGGAACCGAGGGGAATTTTTTTTTTCAAAAGCAGATCCAGTTAAGAAAGTTCAGCTAAGTAACATAATAAAACAAATATAAAAGAATAAGCAAAATCAATAAGAAGCTTCAATGTGGAAATCGTTCAAGGTGTAATTCAGGGTGGCTGGTTGGTGCACCTTTTAGTATGACTAGTGTGGATGAGCTTTTTTCTTTCATTTTTTTCCCTTAAATACTCGTGAGTGTCCAAGTCAACTTGTGCACGCCCTAATCTTATGGGACAACTACCGAACAAAAATCCTACGAGAGTGGCCACCATAGTTTTAACCCATTCTCCCCGAACCCTACTATTTTTTCACTAGCCTCACTGACCAACTAGGCCAATCAACAGTAGTGAGTGTGGATGAGCTATTCATAATTTAGTTGTTCCCATACTCAAATTCACGAGTTTTTTAATAGTGGGCTTGGTGTTTAATAACATAAAGCTTTACGAGCTATCCGCTCCAAGCAATGCATAAGGGAGAGAGCAAGACAGCAAAGGAGAAATCCACCTTGCATCATATTTGGTCCACGCACACATATTTCCCCTGTTTCACCAGGTGGAAGACGTTTCTGTGTTTCTACACTCAAAATTTGGGCTTCAACTCCTGAAACAAGGAATCCAGTTGATCCAGATAGCCTAGATTCTTCCACATTCTCAACTGAAATAACTCCACAAGTTTCTGTAGAACACAACACAAGTTCCAAATCAAGACCACAAAAAAAATTAGTTTAGTTTTTGCTTGATTATGTCATTGGGACCCATCCCAAATTCAACTGTTTCCTCCCAACACTCTAGGAAGTAGCATAAAGAAACAAGAGACAAAGATACGGACAAACAAACAATTATAATGTACATTCTTCAGAAAGATCATCTAAAGATAATATAATACATCCTGTGCAAGAAGCAGATGAAAATGAAAAATGGAATTGAGAAGCACAGGTCAAAACCTGCGTAATCTTGGTCTGAGGGATAATCTTGGAGCATTCCTCCATCACATCTTTCCCAAGAGGCGCCGCGCCGGCCAAAATTTGCTTCAACGACGACAAATCATACTTCTTTGCTACACCTTGCTTCGTCAGAGCTACAAGCACCGGCGGGACAAGATAGAGATGAGTGACCTTGTACTTCATCACCACCCCCAAAGCCCTTTCGAGCTCAAACTTCGCCATTGAAACGACGGCGTTCCCTCTCTGAAGCTGCGAGTAAACGATGATCGAGAGACCGAAGACATGGAACATTGGGAGAAAGCACAAAAACACGTTGCTCGGATCACCGCTAAGGTCCTGATCATGCGTCACCATTAGCGACGTCGTTATGAAGTTCCTGTGGGTCAGAATCACTCCCTTGCTGATCCCCGTGGTTCCAGATGAATACAGAAGAGCCGCTACATCGCTCTGGCCCACTTCTCTGGCCGGCAAACTGGACACTAGTCCGCCGGCTTTCTCAATCAAATCGGAGTAACTCCAGACATTGGAGCCCGAAAAACTGGAAGAGATTTCAGAACCGAGGATTATGGACGGCAATTTCAGTTTACCGATCACGTTCCAGAGTTCGGGGACGGAGATTACGAGCTTAGGGTTACAGTCCTTGACTTGCTTTGACAATTCCGCGAAGGTGTAAGCGGGATTACAAGTGGTGGCGATGGCTCCAATGGCGACAATAGCGAGGAAACAAACTGGGAAGTGGATGGAATTGGGGGCGAAAATGAGAACCACATCGCTTTTCCGAATCCCGAGCTGGACGAACACATGGGCTAGCTTGGAGACTTGGATTTCAAGCTGCCGGAAAGTGAGGGATTCGCCGGAATCGGCGTCGGCGAGGGCGAGGCTGTGGGGGCGAGATGATGAGTACCGGAAGAGGAAGGAGGCAATGGAGAGAGTGGGGTCCGTCGGAAAGTGGATGCGGGGCCGAGGAGAGGCGTACGTCTTCGTTTGGGGATTGAAAGATTTTCCCATCTTGATCGCCATTGTCGCCGGAAAGACAAAAACGCAAAACGGGATTCTTCAGGAACGGGAAAATCGACGGATTTCGTTTCTGGGGTTTGTTTGTTTCCCGAGAATCGAATGAGTTTTTCCCAGATAACAGGATTGTGAAGATAATCATAAAATACAGTAACTCGATTTGGAAATGAGAGAGAATCGGTTTATAGAATACGAATACCCAAAATCATGAGGTTGGAGTTTCGTCTCGTGTCAATTATGTGGAAAAATAATCTCCAAATTCCATGGATTAATTTCGAATCTATACGTTAATGCAATAAATATTAATTTCGAATCTATACGTTAATGCAATAAATATCCATATCTTTGGCCCTGTCTTTTTCTCAATACAATATGTAGAAGCGTGAGATCGAACTCACGTTATAGATATATATCAATTTACTGTTTAGCTATGCTTGTTTTGACATCGTGGTAGAAGTTTATATTTAATGTTGTGTTATTGAAAAAAAGTTTATACCTATAACTTATTACTAACAAATAACAAATATGGTAGTTCTATCTATACATTTTGTATCTAATAGCTTAAAGTTTAAAAGTGTGAGTTTTTAAAATTTTAATTTTGTGTTAGATATTTTATAAAATTATTGATTTATTGGACAAAGAAAATTTAAAAGTCAAGATATTGTTATATAGTTATATGATCAATATATTTATAATTATGGTTGAAAAAAATTATACCTTATATATAGATGGAATGTAACCTCTGACCTTTTGAAGAGGAACAAGATGTCTTAACAACCAAGTTAAGCTGGTATTGGTAAAAATATCTATCAATTAGTATTTCTAAAAGTATAGTATTTGTATAAATTTTCATGATGCGCATTATTTATTATTTCAAGACATGATAAAAAATAGGATGAATTATTATTTTAAAAGGCTAAAAGGTATTTAAGAGTTTTACAAAAGAACGTAGTTTTCCATAATACCATTTTCTATGTCTTTTTGACTTTTTCTTATATTCAACCATGTAAAAAACTTTGTTTTGAATTCAAAATGATTTTTCTACATTCCAGGGATTTCAAGTTAATTATTTTAATTACTTTGTTTTGTATTTCAGTTAATTTAAATGATTTGTGTACAACGATTCATCTCTCATCTCATCGTTCTGCAATTGTTCTACTATATCTTCTTAATGTATATATACATGTTTGCATCAATTGGTATATATACCTAACCACTAAAAAGTATATGCTGTCAAATGTTATTTGTATTCTTATTTTCCTATTTCTTTATCATTTAATAAATCATCTACAACAAAAGTAAATTAAAAAGTCGAAGACTAACAACCGATAAATCAAAACGATTAGGAAAATATGTGACGCCTCTTAAATTTGTAGCCTTTGGGCGTGTATCGTCATCAGATTAAATTTCTTAAACTTCTTTTGACGATGAATTATTTTTCTTATGTTCATCGGTGGATTCATTATTCACTCTTTCATTCTCTTAGTTAGACTTTGTATCGTCCTTTAAAACATTAGAAAATTTATCAAAATTAAAAGGTCAATAAATGTATATACCAATTAAAGAAAAATCAAAATTAGAATTCAATACACGTATATGAAACTCAATTATGTCAATACATGTATATACCAATTCAAGAATTAACAAAATACGAAAGTCAAAACATGTATATACAACTCAAATATCATAAGTAGAATGTCAATACATGTATATACCAATAATTAGCTCACTAACACGTTCTTCCTCAACTATCTTGAGACCCTTTCCTTTTCCTAAAATATACGAGTACAGTTAGGTCAGTGAATCTAATTTGTAAATATACTGTAAAAATTAACAAACAAGAAATATATAAACTACTGCATCTATACATCTTTTTCACTTTCTAAGTTGATTTTGCATGATTCCTTTGAACGTCCTGTTATATCAGTAGCTTTTAATCATTGTCGAGATGTTCCTCTTATAACTTTTACCATATCTATAGATTCTATTTATAATTTAAGCTATATAAATAAGTCTGATAAATAAGTCTGTTGCCGTTGTAGATATATATTTCTCAGATCTAATTATAAACAAAAGACACATGTTGGTTCCACACTTGTATTTTTTTACATACCCTAAAATATAAGAAAACCAAAAATATCTTTTTAAATACCTCTAAAATACGCAAAATCTGAACAAAGGGTTTTACCTTTCGAATAGTTGCTAGAAGATGGAAGTTGGGCGGCAGATCGGAAACATATTGAAGCGGTAGTAGGTGGATCTGGTCTGGGGCGGCCGGCGGATCATATCGGCCTTGGGTGGATCTAGTCACACGGTAGGACGGTAGATTTGGTTTGGGACGTGGCGCATCAAGCAGAATGGTACATGTTGCAGCCAATAGGGAGGGTGACCGCGGTTGGGTGGGGCGGCGACGGGTCTGGTTTTGGTTCGTGGACGGCAGCGTGAAGGTGAGCGGTGCACGGATCTGCTTCGTGAGGTGAGCAGCAAGACGGGATGGTGGCCTTGAAGGTGAGTGGCGGGATGGCGGCTTGAGAATCTGCTTCATGAGGAAGACGATGGGTGTGGGGCACATGAAGTTGCATGAGACCAAAAGGTGGGAAGAAGGTGGGGACTCCTAAAACCCTAACTTCTCTAACTCAAGTCAAAGGTAAGATGTAAATTTTATCATTTATCTAGTAATAATCTAATTTATCCCATTATTTTGAAATTTTAGAGGGGTAAATTTCAACACATTTTTCATTCATTTGATGAGATAGAATTGATTCGGCCCATTGTTTTTGTTATTAGTTAAAAATCCTAAATCCCTAAAATTATGGGTATAGTTAATTGGTTACAAGGCTATATTTGTCTACAAAATATTTTAGAATTTAACGGAAAAAATCAATTAACCATTATTACAATATTTCATAGGTTTGGACATTTTATAAAAGGCGTTATTAATTTTAGTCATTTCTCTTCTGGCCTCATTACCTAATCCAATTGAAAACCCAAATTTGGGATAAGATAATCCAGTCCAAAATCTTCAAAGACTTCAAAAACAGTTGGGACGGACCCGCTCTCAATAGAACACAAATTGAGTGAAAGAAATTGTGGTTTTCGTTGTTGAACTTTAGATGGGAAGAAGTGGAAAAGAAATTAAGAAAGAGATGAATAATATGTCGTTGGCTTTGGATCGAATCATAGAGGGAGAGAAAGGAGAGAGAGACAAAGGTAGAGAAATTCTACCTCCAATGCTGCCCAAAGCGAGAATGTCGATTGAGGGGGCGCTTTAGACAATAGTAGGGAATCCTACCTCGTTCGATTACCTTAGATTTTACTACGTCAATTTTTTATTCAAATATTTATGGATGTTTATTTAAAGGTTATTTTTGAAATTTTTATTAAAGATTAAAAATAAGAGTATTTTTGAATTAAATACTATATATATATATATTTGCAATTTAGCCTAGTTAAAATATGTTGGTCTTCTCCCAAAAGTCAAAACAAGAGAAAAGAAAAGGAAGTAGAAGATAATATAATATAGCAATAATTTACAGTGGTTTGATAATATTCTGAAAAAAAGAAAGACTTTGACAAAAATAAAAAATTATTAGTCAATATTTATAAATATTGAATCGAAATTTGGACAATAACTTAGTAACCTAAAAGTGTATATATATAATTTAGCCTAGTTAAAACATGTTGGTCTTCTCCCAAAACAATAAAAAAGGAAATTGAGTTGAATATAATATAATATAGCAATAATTTACAATAGGTTGATAATATCTTGCAATATATATATATATATATATATATATAGTCAATATGTATAATTATTTAATCAAAAGTTGGACAATAATTTAATAACATCAATAATTGATTTAGTCTTTAATTTAAGCATAAGTCAACTTAGCTATGAATGGATATAACTCTTCAATAAAGAGAGGCAGAAATATTCATTCTCCACACTGTACTATTGTATTAAAAAAGAATTGATTTAATCCATTTATATATACTTACCTACTTCATAATTATTTTATCCTTCTTTTTCTTTCTTTTTGTCTTTTTTATATTTTTTATTTTCACTCTTTAAATTGCCATATTAAATGTTTTTCCAAACTTTAGTCTTTAGACTACATTTTTTCTGGAGATAATATTGATAGCCATTTTGTTATTTATTTCTTATTTTTTAAAGCTAAACTTATAAACACTCCCTTCATTTCTCTATTTCTTTATTATCTTATCTACTTTTAAAAAATATTTTCAAAATTTAAACCAAGTTTTAAGAATTAAAAAAAATAGTAGTTTTCTAAAAATTTAAGAAATAGTCAATAACATATTAAAGAAATTGTGAAATAAGAAACCTAATTTTTTAAAATAGTAAATTTTTGTCTTAGTTAATTATATATGATAATTTGATAAATAAAAAAAAAGTTATTAGTCAACACTTTACAATTAATTAATAAAAAATTGCATAATCATGATTTGGTATGGTCAATGACTGATTTAGTCCATCTAAATATATAATTACTTCTTTATAATTTATTTTGGGGCACTCTGCAAAAGAAATATGTATATTTTGGGGCATTGGGGCTCTTTCCGAAAAAAATAGATTTTTTTTTGTTAAATAAGGTTTTTGCCATCACATATCAAATACTTTTTCTTATATTAGACTTGATACGGGAGAGGTTGAAGCCCTCGATGATTCGAGCACATGAATCAACAACCGATATGACATTCATTTTGTAAGCATAAAATTGATGATACACGCATCTACTCCAAAACTCGGACTTAAGAGAGATCAAGAATTTGGTTAAAATTTAGTACAAACATATGTTAGGTTTTTTTTTCTTTTTTTTTTTTTTTAGTATTTCCACAATTTAGGAGTTATGTTTGATAATTAATTTCATGGTTGGAAGTTAATAAGTAGTGGAAGAGTGGATGAGTAAGTTGGAGAGTTTGTAGGCTTAACGCTGAGGTGGAGTTATAGCGTTGGTGAGAGAGAATTTGAAAGGTAGTGATAAATACTTATAATAATTATCAATTCAAGGATCGTAGGCCCACGGTATTCTTAAATAAGAAAAAAAAAATCCTAATTCAATAAAGAGAAGTTATTCCTTTACAATTTCTCTCTTGCTCCACTATGATGTTGTTACAAATTTTTTTCAATAAGCAAACACACATAATTTTCAAAAATAAAAAATTAGATTGGTTATGAAATCAATCTATTAGTTTCTTTTAGTTAAATACTATTTGATCACTATATTTTCACCCTTATTCTGTGTAATTTAAGAATTTGTTCATTTTAGTCCACGTTCAAGATTTTGGTTTCAATACTTTTAAAAAGTGACAATTTTAGTCTATATTGGTAAATAATACAATTTGTATATACAATGAAACCTCATAATTACAAATTTATGGCTTCATTTCAAGAAATTTAGGATCCGTTTGGTAACGTTACTTGTTGATGCAGAAATTTTGTCTATCGGGGTTCCGCCAAATTCGCACCAATTGTTAATAATGGAATTGGGAATGGACATCAACATGCAAAACAAATAGTACTGAACACAAGCCACACAAGCTCCGTTGCGTAGGTTAGAATCAGAAATTTGTCGAGTATTGATAATAAGGTTTTCAACGTACTTTTAGATTTAGCTTACTGTTATATTTATAAAGGTCGAATCCTAGTGCCCTTAGCAAACATACCATGTTGGGTTATGGGTATCTTGTGGGTTGAATGTTGAACAAAGGGATTGGTGGCCTGCAATAGACTTCCTAATAGTCGAACCTAGTCGGCTAGATCCGGTTGACTAGGACCTTGTCAGTCGGGACCTGGTTGGCTAGGACCCTAGACTTGATCATGCCTTGGATCTGGTCATGTCTTCAGTCTGGTAATGCCCTGGCCATGTTCTAGACCTGGCCATGCTTTGGGCCATGGACCTAGTTCGCCTGTCGGGTCTAGCTTTGTCTTTCTATAACATTATTGTTTCTTGTTTATATTTTCATGGCTCTCAACACTCATAGATTCAAGAATGACAAAATGATATTTTTATTTCTATTTAGTAACAAACTGGAAATATAAACAAGAAATTTGTTATTATCATTTTCAAAATTTATATATAAATTAATTTTAAAAATATTTCTAAAAGAATGAAAAATATGAAACATAAATAGTTATCAAATATTGAAGTCTCTCAATAAATAATTTAAAACCGAAAACAAGAAACCGGAATGTTTTTAAAAATGGATTAAACAAAATAGTATTTAAAAGTAGGGATATTAAAATTGAATAGAGAAGCTTGAAATATCTAAATTGATAGGCTACAAATAGAGGAGCGACCCCATTTTTCTGCCAAGTTTTAACTTAGAAAACGTATAATTATATTCCACGTGTCGTTTATGGCTTCAAAAGCTTCTCCTTTCCTTCTCCGTTGGGTCGGTTTGGCCATTTTCCAATTTTCCATCCTCAGATTCTTCAGTTCCTTCATCAAGAATCTCCATTTCTCTCTGGTCCCTAACAATGGCGGAGGCATCTGCTGCCCTCTGTTTCTCCTCCTTCTCCTCGCCCCACTGCATTTCCCGCTCCCTCGACCTCTCCCCCTCTTTCCTCTCCTCTCCTAGATTTTCCTTTTCGGTTTCTCATCACCGTCCCTCTCGTCTTCTCCGTTTCTCCGTCAGATCCTCCGGCTCCGGAAGCTTCATGGGGGACGATTCTTCCGGATTGTTTCCCTGGGCCGACGGCGGCAGTGGTACGTTGCTTATTCCTCCTTCTTTCTTTTCGCTTTCTCTAATCGGAAGCCTTCTGTTTGCGCTGACCACAATTTCGCGTTCCTTAAGAACTCTGCAGCTGATGGGTTCATCGATATTAACATTTCCCCCAATTCTAATTACCTGATTTCATGAGATTGCGTTTGATTGCGAAAAGGGACTTTCCCCTTTTCTTCCATTCACTTGATCAAGAAGAGGGTACTTTTTTCTTGTCGTTTTAGAATCAATTCGAAAACTATCGGACTGAATTGCTTGTATTAATCTTACCATCAAGTGATGGGAAGAAGATGTTAGAGTTATATTTGTTTTATGGGCGATTGCTCTGATTGAAATTGTGCACAGAAATCCATTGGGTTCCTGAGGAGAGAGTCACATTGTTCACTCCAGATGGGCTTGTTCAGATTGGAGGTTCAATCGTCCCTCGACGCATCTCTTCTTCAGATGTATGCCCTTTACATATATGTACAGGCTCGTTGATGCTTGGATTCTTGTTCAGTTCTGATAAAAGCTTACGATTAGAGCACTATATTGTTAATTACTTTGGGTAGAAGCTGGTGTCAAT
The DNA here is from genome assembly GCF_013281855.1 of Momordica charantia. NCBI lineage: Eukaryota > Viridiplantae > Streptophyta > Magnoliopsida > Cucurbitales > Cucurbitaceae > Momordica > Momordica charantia. The sequence continues at coordinate 23,393,463 of NW_028275163.1, read as the reverse complement.
TGATACAATTTCTTTCACATGTGCTATCTGGTTTGTATTTGGGTTAAAACTGAGGTTCTTTTGACAGAAAAAACAAGGGAAATCAAAGACTTACCAGAGATTCCAACGGTTCCAAGAGAGTGATTATATGGATCCCAAACAGAGCATATGTCTTGGTGCATTATTTGATATTGCAGCTACCAACGTGAGCCTTCTGGGCAGTTTTGTTTTCTGTTAGAAAGCCTTAAAACTCCTTCCTCTAGGCCTGTCTTATTTCTTTCCTGCCCCCTTTTTTTCCTTCAGGGACTTGACATGGGAAGAAGACTTTGTATCTTTGGTTTTTGCCGTTCAGTGGAGATGCTCAGTGATGTTGTGGAAGACATTGTTTTGGAGCAAGGTGGAGAGGTTTGTTTGTAAATCCATATGCACCATTCCCCCAACCCGCCCCGCCCCCGATTATCCCTAGCTTCGTTTCAGTAATCGGGAGAGTATGTTTGAGTTTCATCTTTTTTTTCAGGTTGTAGCAGCAGAGAAGGCAAGTAAAGGGGGCTTGCAGGAAAAGCTAACCATGACAGTAGCTGTTCCACTACTTTGGGGGGTTCCTCCTGCTTCTGAAACTCTTCACTCAGCTGTTCAGAGTGGTGGAGGGATTGTGGAGAAGGTCTATTGGCAATGGAATTTTTTGTAAATATGACATTCTTACACCCTTTTAACCATCTCTTGTGCATTCTGTACATAAACATTGATGTAATTATATGTACAAAACTCCAAAGCCCAATTGTTAAATGTTATTAACTAAATATTGAAAAGTATATCAAATGATTGGTTTATTCTGGCCTATCAGCATGTAATTTTTTTAAAATTAAAAAAAAGCATATTAATATTCTACTTGTTGGGTCATGTGATTTAGCTCTTCTTTATTGACATTTGATGCTGTTTGTGTTGGACTAGAAATGAACTACATATCACATCAGTTCTCTTTTTTTCCTTCTGGGCAACTCTTAAAGTAATTTTCGTACAATTTGGTTTGATCTCTAATGAGTGTAGTTGACTGATGAGTTGGAAAGACATCTACTCTTTTTAAAGTCCTCTTAGAGTTGGAGGTTCAAATTTCGATATCCAATGCTGGACTAGAAAAAAATATGTGATCCATGAAGTAGATCCTTAAACAAGGGAAGGAAAGACCACTACCACTTAGATATTTGGCTCTTTTGCAATCCCTTCTAGAGAAATATGGCGAGTGTATGGTTTATGATATGTGTAGCTCTATAATGTTGAAGGTTTCTCGCTTTCTATTTGGTGATGATTTCTAGCTTTGATCTCGTAGTTCTATCGATCATATTGACGAATGAGACTTGGTTATGTTTGTGACCCCAAGATTAAGTGAGGAGGACTGTTGTCTTGTCTCCCAAAGTGTTGAGTTGTTCGTCTATGGCTAACGTTTGGAGCATTCTGTCCTGGTAGGCATAGGATTGTATAGCACCATGCCTTGTGGTTTTGACGTTGTATTCTTAAACACTTCATTTCTGAGCTAGTTATTTAGGATTGTTTGCAAATTCATGTTCCTGAGAGAAGTTGAGCTCCTATATCTTTAAAACGAGGCGAGTAGGATTTCTTTAGATTTTGTTGGGGTATTTTGGTAATATTGGATTAAGTAAATATCACACCTATTAGTGAAGGACCATATTTGCAATATCTGCCAATCATAATATAGCTCAAACAGGTTAAGATACCTATACATGACCGAATGGTTCGCCCTGGTAAATGGAGTTATTTACGTTGTTTCCTACTAATTTTAACAAAAGCTCAATGAAATGGGCTTTTATGTTTATACATTGGGTGGTGGGCTTTTGAGTTTCTGGACCTGAAAACTTGATATCCAGGCTTGATGGGCTTAACCAACCTGAATCCCAAAATCCAGATTTCAAATTTCCTTTTTCTTTTGGTATTATTTGATATGACTATTTAAAGGTTTTATTTTAAATTTGAATTCTCCACTCTCGATTTCGCTACAAGGGTTTTTGTTTTTTTCTTCAATAATCGTCACTCGATTACATTTTAATATTACCATTAATAAAGTTAGTCAATAATTAATTAAAACTTTTTTTTAAAAAAATTATATTTGCAATTACCCATTCAAACATTTCTCTCCACTTTGAATTTGTTTTCAAATTCCATTATCAAAGTCTCAGATGCTGTTTTCTGGACCAAATTTTAATCAATTAAACTATGGAAAAAAAGGATGAAATTTTCAAATTATGGAAAAAGATGGGAAGAAAAGAAAAGAAATTTCATGGAAAAAAGAGTCAGATTTGGAGTTTAGAGAGAGAAATTGGTGGGAAAAGTCCCCACCACAGCTTCTAGACAGAGCCACTGGGGAAGATGTTTTTTCTTTTCTCTTCTTATTTTTTTTAAATGGATAAACAAAACAAATCTTTGAATTGGTCAATGAGATTATCTTCATTGTTTTCTTCTTGTTTTTTTGTTTTTGTTTTTTTAATTTTATTTTATTGAAACCCACTTATTTATTTATTTATTCAATTTGTTCAAACATTAACACCAAAACCCATGCTTCATTCATCTCTTTCCTTTTGGCTACTTCCTCTCCGGATTCTCTCTCTCTATGCCATTATGTGTAATCGATAAATTATGCCTGATCCTGAGATAATAATTTCGTTTTTTATTTTTTAAGATGATTAAATTTAATATACTCTTTTTACCTATGTGTTTTTTAATTTTGTTATTTACATTTTAAAAATATTTTCACAATCAAAGCAAACTAAAAAGAGAAAAATTTTATTTCTCAAAAAAAAAAAGTTGTAAAAAATAATTTATAGACTTATTCTTGTTTTTTGAAATATTACTGACTAGGGTTTCAATTTGTTTTTAAAACAAGGGTAAGAAATCAAGCATAAATTGTTAATTAGAAACAGAAAACAAAAAATGTAGCCTAAATGTTCAATCTTGTATCTTTATTTATTTTTTCTTTTTTAATATCTAATAGATTCTTAAATTTTAAATTTTAAATCTAATAAGTATTTTTAACTTTAAAAATATTTTCTGGAGTCCTTGAATTAAGTTTCTAGACTAATAAATACCTTCTAATAGTTTCATAAATTTTTTAAAATATGTCAAATAAGTCAGTAATATAATAGAAAAAAAATTAGAAATTTAAAAACTTATTAAACACAATTTTAAGAATTTAAAAGCTAAAATTAAGAATTTAAAGGCTAAACTTGTGATTTAATTTGTAACTCGATTTCTAACCGAGTCATATAAACCCAAGTTAGGAGTCAAATTGGCCCTTTTATGATTTATATATGTAAATAAATTTAAAGTTTAAGAATCTCTTGCATTTCATTAGAATAAGATTAATCCACTCCATATTGCATTTTTCTATATTCAAAGTCTCCTTCATTCTGACACTTGCTGTCCTTCCCACTTTGCAAAACCCTTTCCATAATTAAATTAAATTATGGATTAAGCAAAACTTCAACAGGAACACTTGAAATTAATTAAATAATTTGCAAATTTTGGTACAAGTTCTTCCTAATTTCCTCCTATTGTCTCCCACATGTGATTGATGGATGGATTATTTTTATTAGTACTACATACATGATCTTCAAAATTATTTATTTAAGAAAACTTGAAATTAAGTTTAATTAAATACCCTTTATTTTTGGTTGACAAAGATGTAGTTTTGTAAGGGGGAAAAATCTAAACTCTAAATCAGAGCTTTAAATTAAGTAAACTCTTATGCCTAACCTTCACCAGTTGATATTAATTAATCATAATGATCATCTCCCATTGCCATCATCTAGGACATAAAAAATAGATGAAAAATGATTATCGTTTATATTATGGCTCTTATTAATAGTTTAATTGTCGTATTTTGTTTTATTATGTGTACTTTATGAAATTTGTACTACCCTCTTTTTTCTGTTTTTTTTTTTACATCCCTTACCTTTCATAATTATTTTTTCTTTTTTAATACAACAAATATGGAGGTAAAGAAATTTGAATCTTTTAACCTTAATATCATCTATTATTAATTAGTTATATGTAGCTCGGGTTGGTATTGGATTAGGAAATTGTAAACGGAGAGGGGAAGTCTTATCCTTCTCCATATTAAATATTCGACAACTCATTATTATTTTAAAGAAAAGTTTATATTTTTATATTTTTCTCTTTTGTCAAACATCTAATGATGGGAGTAACCTCATTGTTAAGAGCCGACATTATGTTAAATGGAGTTTTTTTCCCTTGATCTTATAGCTATTGTTGGAATCTGTTTTTTCGTGTGGTTGGATTTAGGCATTTCTTTGACAAAAACTTTTTTACCAGTTTACTTTTTAACATTTCTCACTTATATTTGAGTACAAAATAATGGATAAAACTGAAAAAAAATATCCCATTACTTTAAATCTAAAATTCAATTACCCAGCCAACAAAAACTAATATATAATAACAAGATAAAAATCAGTGTTGATCATGATGATTATTAACAAAATGGATTAAGTACTCTACTCCCAACATATACACCATTTCCCTAAGACAAAATACAAATAAGAAAGAACCCCCCAAAAAAAGGCAAACTTTTCTATCATTTACAGTCAAAAAACCACAACACCCTCCAGAAGAGAAAAATTTCCAACCATTGTAGCTTCAAGTAGTTTGATCATCAAAAAAGAAATTGGTGCAGGCAGTAGAAGTAATGAGCTGCTTGATTTCTTCAAGCCCATAATCCAACAATGGCGGTTCTTGGTAGGACTGGTTCTCACCTGAGCCATCTGAATTGGAGCTGCAGCTGGCCTGAACCATGGGGCTAATCATGTTGAACCTTGCTTGATCTTGAGGGAACAATAATGGGGTTGTGGGGTTTACAAGATTATTGTTGTTGTTATTGTTGTTGGGGGAGAATATTGAGATCATGGGGTCTAAATTGGAGAAGGACCAGATGGGGCTGCTTTGATCTGAGTATGAATATGAGTATGAATATGAGGATGGTGAGGAAGAGGAAGGGGAGGAGGAATTTGTTGAGGAATGTTGATGAAGAAATGGAGGATTTTTTATTTGATGGCTTGGAGGGATGATGTTGGTGTTGTTTATGCTCATTAGTTTCTTCTTCAATTTCGTGTTCCAGTAGTTCTTTATGTCGTTGTCTGTTCTTCCCGGTAATTGTGCTGCAATTACTGACCATCTGCATCAATGACGAATCAGTTATGGTCAATTTGAATCTAGTTTAGTGGTTAAAGTAGTAGTAAATTTGATAATGATCCTCCCTACTTTTAATCCGCGAGTAACATTTATTTAAAAAAGATTAATATTGGTAGAATCGAAAGAAACTATATATAGAAAAAGTTAGCAGGTAGAATTTTGTCACTGTCATATAAAAATTTCTGACCAACATCCCTTTACCATGTGAAAGTAGAAACATTTGCCATCTAAATTCAAATATAATCTCTAAACTATAGGAAGGGAATAGAAAAATGATGAAGGTACCAAAAGAACAAAGAATTTCAGTGAAGGATTATTTATTTTTATTACTCAAACTTAAAAAAGCTTTAGCTGATAAAGCTATGAAAATTATTTAAAGGTCCAATAATTATTTCCCATAATGCACAGATATTTTTGTTCTAAACAAATCATAGAAAGGACAGATAATATTCAATGGGTTCTCTAAGCCATATTGTAAATTTTATATCAAACTGTACTTTTTACTTTTTACCACTGGATTACTACAATAATTTGTGTTCAACATTAATGATTCAATAAACCAAAAGAGAGAGGGGAGAGAGAGAGAAGGAAATGAAACAAACAAAAATACCTGCTTCCAATGGTGGCAAAGAGATTGCAAATTAATGCATCTTCTTCCTCAGAGAAATCTCCATGTTTGATATCAGGCCTCAGATAATTCAGCCACCTCAATCTGCAACTTTTCCCACATCTCTTCAATCCTGCCCAACATATCACCATAACTCAACAGCTAAAACATCATTAATCTCGAAACCCATTCCAACGATGGTTTGTCATAATTCAAATAACGCGGGTATACGCCTGCGATTTTATAGTTTTTCCTCTAATTTGTCTCTCAGCAAAACTTTTAGTAAGGATAGTTGACGATGGCGCTCTAGTTAAGGCACCAATAACCTCTATCGAAAGATTTAGAATGAAGCCATAAAAAGTGAGAGGGATTGATAGGATAGATACCAGATTTTTGTGGGAGAGAGATCCAATTGCCTCCAGTTCCATGTTTCTGAATATAATCTTTAAGCTTTGCATCTTCTTCAGGGGACCATGGCCCTTTCTTCACATTAGCTTTGTCACAGCATGGAGTTCTTCCCATTTCTCTCTCTAAAAAAATGGGATTTTGAGAAGATGAGAGAGATTTTAATTCATTTGGGTATCTATTTGCTTCTTTTATTGAGAAAGAAATCACCACATAAGTCAAACAAACACCCTCTATATTTCAATTATTTCTCTCTCTCTCATCACACAACTCCCTGTCATAAACTAAAAGAGAAAAAAAAAAATTAAAAATTTTGAAGAGATCAAGGAGATTAATTGGAGAGAATATATATATATATTTTATTTGGGTAGCAGCCTCTTTGATTTCAATTGGAATCCAAAGTCTTCTGCTCCAAAAATTATGAATGGATTGTATATATAATAATGCAATGCACGTTGAAAATGATGGGATGTCGCCAATTTATTGGTTTTTTTTTTCTCGAGTCCTTTTTAAACCTAAATTAAGACCCCCTAGTTTTGAAAACGAAGGTCTCTTTATTAGTGTGATTACTGAGGGAGAAAGATACAAAATAGAGATTTAAACAAATAAAAAGAAATAATGAGTTGTTAATTTTTTAATTGCGGTGAGGAATAAGGAATAAAATATTTTCCTTAAATCTATTTTGGTTGTTGTATTTTTTACCTTGGTTTATTTTTGTCCATGTATTTTTACTTATTTATTTTAGTGATTTTACTTTTGAAATATTTGTTTTTGGTGTCTCTACTTTAAAAAGTGTTTGGTCTTTTCACTTTCATTTTTATTTTTTTTTAAACCAAAATTTTAGCATGTTCTTCACTCTCTTAAATTTATGTTAAAATTTTACAAGTACAAAAATTAAAATGAATAAAATTGATAGTATAAGAGTTAAAATAGCCGGACTAAAATAAACTAAAAGTTTGTACATATACTAAAATAATATTTAAACCAAAAATCAATAATGTAGTTGTTTTAAATTATATTTTATTTTTGGGTGGTCCAATTATGTGCTATTTGTCGTATTGTAACACCCAATATATATTATATTCCCTAGCTTAGGTAAAAAGCTTAATGTGTATTAATTAATTACATGAAATTTATACTCGTATTGAGTTGTGTAGGGAATCCTTATAATTAAATAATGTTCATGCAATGTATGTATATATTGCTTGAATATATATTTGTATTATATTGAAAATGAAGATGTGATATTATATTAAGTGTAATGACAAAGATACCTGTTTTTCTTCATATAGCAAACTTTTAAAAAAAATACGTATTATAAATATATTTATGTCATTTAACGTTAAATGGTTCCTAATTTTTTAGATAATTCTTAATTTTACTTTTAATGTATAAATCATTTTGAAGTATATTCAGACAAAAAAAAATGATATAACAGACACGTTGACAAATTATTCAGATGTTACTTGACACATGAAATTCACGATTCTAGGTCAATGGGATTAAAGAATAATAATTAAAAGATTGAAATTTTAATTCAATAATATATGTTGGGTTTGTGGGTGTCAAAAATTCTGGGTTTTAATTTTCAAACATTTGCATTCATTTCAAATGGTAGACGCCAAACGGGACTATTTACCAAGAATATTAACTTTTCACTTCGCATTCACACTAAAATTTCAAACTTTCTTTTAAAAAAACAAAGTAAAACTGGTAAAAAAGTGATCGCCAGGCTGATTGGATTGATGGGTATGTAATTTTCAATGGTTTTCTTTTTCTTATTATTCTCAAGTTCTAAATTTTATTGAATCTAACTTTTCAGGCTAGATTTGAAAACCAAATATATAAACTATCCTATGTGACTTTAAATATTAATCCGTGCAAAAGTATATTATTATTGAGTAAATAAACAAGATATATATTTTTAAGTTTAAATAATTTATTTAAAAAGCTAATTAGAAAGATAGAAATGAATATTATAAAAATTTAATAAATATCAAAATTGAATATAAATATGATTCGAACGGGATTTAAACGTATATTATACATTACATAGTAACGTCTAAGATTGTTTATAAATGGCTACCTTCAATCTCAAGTGAAGGAACAAATATCAATTACTGTTTGAATTTTGCTCATTTTAACTTGTTTTTGTCCCTAAATCTAATACTTCTAATTTTATTACTGTCAAACAAATATATGTATATTTCTAATTTTATGATGTATAAGTAATAAGGGTAATAATTAAGTATCAATTCAAATAAATTTTATGTCACAAAATTGTCCACGTGATTTTTGACCATTTTGGACTAAAAATATATATACCAACACTCATAAAAAGCTTATTTATTAAAATTTTCATCCTTTCTTTATTATTTTCAAAATTAAACCTGTCGAGTAAATGAAGAATGAAGAAGTGGCAAACAATGTTCTATAATCATTTTTATTTTACTAGCATACTTGCATTTGAGTCCTTCTATAAAATCCAAAATTAAGATATATCTTGACTTTGCAGTCAAGACATCTTAATTCTTTCTCAGAGGTCTCCCTACATTTGTACTAAAAAATTTGTTTGGATAACAAATTTTGTACTTTTTTTTATTTTAATTAAATTTAGGACAAAAAGAACAAGAAATGGTTATCAAACACGTTTTTATTTTATTATTATTACCAAACACATCATTCTATTTTTCTTTATTATAAATAAGAAAATGGAAAATGAGAAATCAGAAAAAAAAAAGACAATTACTAAATGCTTTTTTGATAACCTGATCTCTATGTCGTAGACTAATGGTACATGCAATAACCTATGGATATTGCTATAAATTAAATATTATTCACCATATTTATCAATCCATGATACATTCAATGTAGGGTAGGAAAAAGTAGATAATGTTGTAGCTACATAATAAATACTATATAGTACTATATATATATATAATATTTTATTTCTTATTTCATTTTGCAACTTTGGTAGTAAATGTTGACCAATTGAAGCCCACTTGCTCAAAACTTTCTAGAGAGAGAGAAGTTTAAATTGAAGATGAAGATGTAGAGACGTGTTTAATTTAGCTTCTTCACTGGTCAAATATTTATACCCATAAAAAATAAGTATCTTTTTTCACCATTGCCCACTTGATAAAGAAAAATGCCCACAGAAATTTCAACCTATTAAGAAATTTTTGCTCAAATTAATAGTTTAAAATAATTAAAATTACATTTTTAACCTCTATACTTCAATATTAATTTCATTTCGATCCCTCTATTCCATAATGAGATTTGTCTCAGACCCCAATTTGATCTATACGATTTGAGTTTAATTTCAATTTGATGGTTAAATAGAAAAAAAAATATCTCATTGCCATGGAGGAAAAAAAACAATATGGTAATGTATGACCATGAACAATATTTTTGAAGTTTGACTCATCGTAATGATAAGATTGAAATTTTTAAAATTGTAGAATCTAAATTGAACTAAACCAACCAATAATTACATCAAATTGAAATTATAAATCTAAATTGTTTTTAAAATAAAACTGCTCACAAATATAATTTTAGAGACCAAATTTATAATCTAACATAAAGTATCGTGCCATTGAAGTGACAAATTAATTATGGGATAAGAAAGGAAAACAAACAAATTAAATAGGTGTAGATTATGATTTATGGTTTGAAATTTGCGTTTTTATTATTTTGTAAAGACATGATTGTCACCTCACCAAACGACATTTAATTTGCAACTATGTCGTTCAACATCTCTCTTCTAAATCCTTTTTCTATAATCATTATTTTCCATATTTCTGGTAAATAATCCTCTCAACTTTGCTCGTTACATGAGTTTTAAGGGGTCGTGAATTCAGATTTCAAATCTCATTCGTTGTACCAAAAAAAGTTTCTAAATTTTCCTACTGCAATAATTACAGCTTATCTTATGTTCATATTTTTTTAGGTCGAAATATTATTTTTGTCTCTATATTTTTTGTTTTGGTTTATTTTGGTTAATATACTTTTAAAATTATTATTTTCGTCAATGTATTTTCAATTTTAATTTATTTTAGTTAATATACTCTCAAAACGTTTATTTTAGTCTTTATATTTTGTTTATTTTAATCTCTATATTTTTAAAACACCTATTTTGGTCTTGTATTTTTTTAAAATGACTATTTTGATCATTTTTATCAAAATTTTGAACACATTATATTCACAATGGAAAATTTTTTAATCAAATTTATGGGTTTTTTTTGACAAAATAAGGCTACATTTTAGTGAGCGAAGTATCATGTTAAAATTATTATTTAAGATGAAAATGAAAATGAAAGGACAAGCCAGTTACTTTTTAGAAAACGTTTTGGGAAAGTTACCCTAAACCAAAGTCAAAAGAAAATAGTATTTAAACATTTTATACATGTGTGTGGTTATTTTGTTCCTTTAGCAATGTTCATTCTTCAAGCTTATCACTTAGCACACCCTTTTCCTTGTATATATCCATTTAATTCAGTAAAAAGAATTAAAAAAATATATATTATATTTGGTTCTTAAGAAATATCAATCCTTATTTGTTGGCAATACATTTGATTAATAATTATATTGATAGAAAAAGCTTAATTAAAATGATCTATTATTTTGGAAGTGTATAGATATTCATTTCTGAGTTTCTAATTAGTGGGTATCAGTTTACTGTTCTTTATTTAATGAGAAAATCTATTGGTAAATTCGTTATTTCTTTTCATTTTGAGATGATCTCTATTCATGCATGGATCTAAGAATAATAGGCTTAGAGAATATTTATTATTTATTAAACAAAATCTAACAAATTGGCATAGGAATTAATAAGAAAATGAGAAAAGAGATTTTATGTTCCCTAGATTATTGTGTTAATCTTAATATTCTACTTTAAAAAATGAGGTTGGATGCTTGTAAATTTAGTTTATTTCTATCCGTAGTGCAAATCATGTCGTTTATGAAGTTAAAGAACTTGTAAACATAAAGCCAACAACTCACTTGATTAAGGTATTGTATCCTCAATTAAAAAGTCGTAAATTTGATCTCTCTATCTCCAAATATTGTTATGTGTTAAAAGAAATTATGAACCTGACAACTCATTTTAATGGTAAGAAATGGTAGTCGTGTATTTGATTATTATTAGGAGGGTCATTTTAATCCAAAGTAAAGTAGAATGATTAAGTTGAAATAAAAATTTAAACTAGTTGATAACTTCATATCACTATTTTTTTCGCCTATCTTTTAATATATATATTTTATATATAATTTATTTATTTATTGATTGCAACTTAATTATATATATAATGACTTGTTTGCCATTATTATTAATTAAGCATAGTAGTGACAAAAATATCCAAGTCAAAGCTTTTAGTAATTTTAGACATAAGCATGATTCTAAGTCTTTTTCTAGAATTTATTCAAAAAAAAAAAAAAGTCTTTTTCTAGAAAGCATTCAGACAATTTCTCGAGTATTGGGATACAGGAATTGACCCACCAAACTCAAAGTTCTCACATGTGCATATTAATTTTCTAATTCGATTTAATTAAAGTAACATTTTTTTTTCTTAAACTAAATAAGTACATGTTGTATTTCATCAAATGACCAAGTATAGTGTGAAGTGCAAGTTTTATCCATCAATATTTTTCTTGTGGAAATTACCTTTTTTTAATTGTGGAAAAACAGATGGAGTTGAAAATTATTGCCTCATTTTCTGTCAAGTTGACTTGAAAATCACCAGGAAACATGAAATGTAAATGGGCTGCTTGATTATAAAAGACATAAAAAGTTTTGATTGTTTAATATTATAAACTAATGTAATTTTAACTAAAAAAATTATATTTTTTTATCTCAGCGTTAGTGTGATATTATATTGTGTCTTTATTCAACTAAGTTGCATGATGTTATTTTGACTTCTCTTATCAATAGAGATATTGTCGTTTATTATAAACCTATTATATATAGTTGTTCATGGCGAATTTTGGAGAGGACCACGTATCCTTCGAAAGAGAGCCTACAACCAGAAAACTAGACGCTGATGCGATGTCCCACCTAATAATCTCCAACACTCAAGTCAGTGATCGGAGTATAAAATAGAAAAAGACACCTTAAGTAATAGTGACAGGTTTTTCACTTACTTGATGAAAGTGAGAGTCCTTTCTTATATAGACTCGAACGGCTGACTAGGAAGGAAGACGGTTATGGTCGCAGGGGCACGCCGTGCGGTACATCTTCTTGTGGAAGTGCACGCCCCCGACAACTGATGGGCGGTACCATTGCCTACGAGTCTGGGGCCTATCGCCTGTCGTAGGCAAGCTTCGGGCTCGGCACGCTACCCGTACCGGAGAGACAGAGGTGCATATCTCCTACCACGACAGTGTACGGTGTATAACCGTATGTGATCCTGCGCCCTCTTAACTATGGCACGCGTCCTGTTCGGTTTTCACCTTCGACCATAGTAATTTATAAACTTATATCAGATTTTGGTTGCATCGTGCCCTAACAAATTCTCTCCTCCCTCCCCAAACAAACAAATTTTGTTCGTCGTGTCTCAACCATCAATAGCTTGCTTATCGAAATCAATTATTATTATCATCATTATTTTTTTTAGTGCATGATCATCTATTCAATAAACACTAACCATAAAATTAAGTAGCATCGTCTCTAATATCATTTATTATTGTTATACAACTATATGTAGAAATTATCTCTTTTCGACCCAAGTTCAAATGAATTTACCGAAATGTTGAAACAGTATATCCATATAATATGCAACACACAATATGCAAAATTCAATATTCATAATAATTGGGGTAAATCCAACTAAAAGCTAGTGAAAAGACAAAAATTACCAAGACCTTTTTCCACTGCCATTGACTTTGGATATACAACCATATGTAGAACAAATAGCAATAATTAATTCATCTTTCAAGTTAGATGTTGATTACCTAATCTCTCAGTTGGCTTAGAGTTTGTATTTTGGCCAAAAGTTTCAAGAGTTTTAAGCAGGTTGTTTGGTTGGGCCACCTAAAAAGTTGTCACAGTTAACGAACTTCATGAGGACAATCAAAAAAAAAAAAAAAAACAGCAAACAGATGAGTTCTGGTAAAAGGTTGTTGGTCTTGTTTTCTTGTCAAGACATGGCATGAGCCTGTGTTTGGTTTTTGCACCAAAAAGATGAGAAATATTTGGTAGCAGATGAGAACTGAAGTCCAATTCTTTATTGTTGTTGAATGTCATTGTTGAATGATCTTCTGGTGCAGAAAAGTACGGAACAAATCAAAGATTGTATCTCTACTAGAACTTCTGAATTTAAGGCTGTAAGTGAAATCAAAACAAATCATTGAAACTTCAATATTGGGCTGTAACAATAATGAGTGGTCATTTTTATTATATAGCGTATGTCAATAGCAGTAAAATTGATAGTTTCTGTCTTCCATGGCTTCGAGCAGTTTCGATTGCGAGATCTTTGTGTTAATCTTCTCTACTTCCTTTCAGTTTTTGCCAAATCCCAGTTGCACCTTCATTCCACCTACATCTTTAAATCTTTGATCAAAGCTTATGGTTTCTTGCGTGATATTGGCAATGCCTGATTTTTTGCTTCTAGCTATCAAATTTTCAGCCTTTAGGTTTCTGGAGAACGCAAGTTGATGTCAGAGAACACCCCGGATTGGAACTTCTTGCTCAACGCTTCTGCAGCTAACTCGTTTCTTTCTTCATTCTGAAACCAAACTAGCAAAATGTTACAATTTGGTGGTGGGAGAGGGGGTAATCTTTCTTGGTTCGGCTTCGTTCGTCTCAACAATTTTTGGGGGGAAGAGGGAGACTACTTGTACCTTTCCTTTGAAATTTATAATAATCGGTCCAGATCTGGATTCTCGATAACACCCTTGATGTGAGGCAAAGGAAATAGTTAGAAAGAGATTGCAGAAGATATTTAATCACCAGGAAAACTATACCAGTTCAAAGACTGTTACCTATCTGTATATCTGGGAATTCAAGACACAGTTTAGATAGAGATGGAGCAATTTCTACCTGCATTTAATAAAATAAAATAAAAATTTAAAACATGGAGAGTTGGAGATTAATGGAACCAGTAAATTGATTGCAGTCAAAAAGCAAATGCATCAACTCTCTGTTTGATAAAACTGAGTTAAATTTGGCAAGCAGAGGGAATTCCAGGAAGGCTACATACGAAATAGATATTCAGTGTTTCGATATTTTTGATAGAGAAATATGTTTGGATGGAATGACGGTAACACAGTGAACTTTTTCCAAATTTGTACTTAATGTCTAAGAGCTGCAATCTAAGGAAGGCACGAACATGGGACAAGAGACACAATGCCCCACTTGACCTAGGATTCACAATTTTCCAGAAAACCAAAACAGAAATACAAACACAAACATTACAAAACATATGTTTCAGAACTATGGTTGTGTACCTCTAAACATATTAGGATAACGTTATTCTTGATTCCCAAACCCCCCCCCCCCCCCCCCCCACAATTTCTTAGATCATAATGTTTTGTTATTTATTTATCTCAAGTTAATAAACTACATAATCATTTTTCATTTCCCACATCTCCTCTGTCCTGAGTGTGTTCTAACATATCCAAAACCTTCAAGAAGGAAAAACAATAACCGAACACTGTGACGTGTCCAGGGCAGGTCTGACATCGCCACTCAATTTACTAGGCTGCACTCTAATAAGGTTTTTCCATCCTTCAGATATTAGTGTGCAGGAAAAATTGATAATTGATGCAACAATAACTCATTAAAGAACATGCCACAAATACAGCTATGTGGAAAGGAAAATCTAACACATACATCTGAAAGTTTTGTGGTCAAGTGCTTTGATTTATATGGTTCCAATAATGGGAAAAGGTCACCAGTTCTTGTTAATTCAATCAAACAATCCCACTGCAAGTCCAGTTCCGTTGTGTTTGTTGCAGTAAGAACTATCACATTGTGACACTTGATCTACAAGAGAGAGAAAATCGTTAACTACTGATATGAATAAACACCACTGCAGAAATTATATCACATAGATTCAAACTTAAGGTAATTAAAGAGGTCATATCAGAATACATAATGTCTCTTATACAACTAATGGGAAAGAAAAAAACAAGACCCACACATATCCCAACCATACCAATGGGACGGGCAACTTCTCGTGATGCAATAATTCAGTGATCCCTTCTGGCAACTGAGCCATCTGAAAAGAAAACACCAGTTTTAACACAACAGAAGCAAACCCAGATATCTATATTTGGATTAAAATTACCTCATTTCGATCACCAGTGCAATGATCCCCTATAAGATGCCTGAGGTATTCTTCAAATTCTTCATCGGGAGCCTATTAAAGTTTCAATGCAAGCATATGTTGAATACCAATAATCTAATGTAAAAACAAAGGAAAAGAGTTTTAAGTTTATTCCCAATTAGGATATTTTAAATTCCTTTCTCACTATCTCAATTCAATTCAAATTTTCAAAAGAAATAAAATGACGCACCAGTCGAACCCCAAATGCCTTTGCAATACCTCCTAAAGTTGCATCTGAAAACAATGGACCTACTCCTCCATATATAAACACCTGCAATAGTCAGCAAGTAAAAGCAGTCTAGATGCATCTTCTAATTTCATGATAACAAAAACCACAAGAGAAGTTACTTGCAGAATGTGTGGTTTACCATCTCATTTGATGACCTTTGTAACTCTACTTCTTCAGCAACCGAATCTATCTGATACAAGGGGGAAGCACAAAAGATGAAAAATTATCACAGGTCCATCTTTTTCTATTTGAAAATAAAAAGGGTCTATCCTTTTTAAGAAAAAGAAAATTGCGTAAGCATAAAACAACAATTTACATTTAATATCATTAAAGAAAAAATAATTTTCTGATGTCTTCAATATAGCAATTATGTATAAAATTGAGTTATACTTGTACACAATTCAAAAAAGTAGGCTAAGCAAGAAGTATGATGTCATACTGACTTACATCATTCCGAACTACAGAAGTATGTGGTACAGACCAACCAATAGAATGCACCTTTCTACGCAGTGAGAGTCCCAATTGATCCTCAACAGTGCCGAAACTGAGCTATGGGGCAGATAAAAGATAATGAAAGACTTCAGCAATAACAGTCAATAGTTTCAAAATTAACCATTTCTTTTCTGGAGTAACAATGACGCAACCACTTAAAAAGCATGAAATCACAAGAAGTAAAGGTGTAAAAGATATGGAACTGAACTTTTTCATTAATCCAATCCAGAGCAATTTATATTCATGGATATCACAAGTCAAATAGCACTAACACGATCAGTTTAAGGACTAAGTTTCACTGCCAATAGTATTGAAAATAAAGTAAACAATTTACTCAGAAGATAAATGCATGGAGACGTTTAGCAACAAATACTGTAGAGCAAACGAGAGACTTACAGGATCTCATCTCCAACAACTATGACCGAAGCAGTGAGCATGCTGTTTTTCTGCAAATCCACATTTCTCATTCCATTCCTGTCAGGATTTAGCAGGGAAGGAGAAAACCTTTTTGCTCTTCCTGCTCTTTCCGATCTTCCATCTGAAAGCAAGTATGCGGGTCTAAATTTCCCCTCGCTTCCAGAGGAATTACTAATGCTCAACAGTGCATTTGGGAGTGTATCATGAATACTCCCAATTGAAGTATATCTATAAAAATAAAAATAAATAAATAGTTTTAAATATCAAGGAAAATCATTGAAAATAATAAAATAGGCATTGCAAAAAAACACAATCCTGCAGCTACAAGAGCAAGAAAAATAACTACCACTCTCTGTGTTCTTAGTAGCATTACCCTTGATCATAAAGGCTGCAGTACCGAACCTTGGAAGTTAAAATGAACGCCCATACATCTCTGGAAAGAAGAGGAAGGAGGGGGGAAGAACACAAAAACCAATGGTCATATATTGCCTCAAGTAGAAGATCAACTATTAAGTAGAAAAGTGTTCTGCTCACGGTCATTGTCCTCATAGACTTTTCGTCTCAAATTGAGGAGTCAACTAAAGAAAAATTACCCTGGTAGAATGTTTAATAATCCCCATTACAATGAAATAAGGGAGCATGTAGTAACAAACCAGACCTGTACGACCAATCCAAAATGGGATTCACTCTCATAAATGGTGGCCATCCAGGTGAACTAGGGGAAAACTGTTCTTGGCCAACCTGTTTATTTTGAAGGAGGGAGGAGAGTAGACAAATCAAGGCATCTCCACTTCAATTTGACTTGATTAAAACTTGAAAAGAAACGGTACAAAATGAAATAGCTACTACAAAATCCAGAGTTTATTGAGATAAAGCATAAAAAATACCGCAGTAGGATCTCCAATGCGAACCCCAAGGAAAATAGCTCTGACAGGTTTACTCTTCAATAAAGACTCCAAGCCAGATTTGAAATCTGTCCGGATGATATCCATTTTCAAGCCATAGCTGTTCATGTCATAATAAGCTGATTAGCAGTTAGCTAAAACATTGTTACTAAAAGTAATGTTATAGATTTCCTAAAGTGAATACAAAGTGTTTCCCTTACTTGGTTGCCATATCATAAGTAAAGGAGTTAATTTCAGCAAAAGCAGAAGGGCTCTCAAAGTATATTGTTCGAATAGGAAACTCCTTGAGTCCATCAACAGAATAGCCTTCTTCCTCTTTATGCAAGAAAAAGGCAGCTCGAAGTATGTGCAGTAAAACCTGTACATTCAATTTTCCATCAGAACCAATGATAAATACAATATCTTCGTTGGAAAAATAGAGAATCAGGCATCAAAGCTTACAGTCGAATCTTTTCCACCATTGAAGCTGAATGCAACCTCTTCAGTACTGTCAATGATGCAAGTTAAATATGTTAACATGTGAAAAACTTAGAGGCAAATACCATCCTACATTTCAGGAAATGGTATTAGACATACCAGTATTTCAGGAAATGTTATTCAGACATACCAATATTTCCTTTCCTTAGCTTATTATTAAGATTTTTTAACCCATCCCAATCATCATCTGATCGCCAATTAAATGCTGAACACTTGCAATCACAGGGCCAATTCACTGACTTCATTAACGCATGTAATTTTTTCAAGTTAAAGGAACTTAAAAGATACAGATGCATGGGAAACTATTCACTATCGTGTACAGAAAAAATATGAAAGCACCAGTAACGCAGATTCGAAATAAGTAGAATGGTTCCATCTATTCTTTTCCTTTAAAAGTACCAAAATGTATTAAATGGATCCATCCAAATAAATCATTTTCATAAGTTCAACAAACAACTTTCGAACTAAAGTCTAAAACAACCAATAATTACACCGTTGGGATAATTCGATCAATTTACAGGATTTTATAAATTCTGAATTAAAGTCAACCTAAGTTTGAAATTTCTCCTTTTTAGTCACAAGTTTCAAGGCAGTCAGCAAATAACAATCAACATCAACTCCGTAAGGACAACCCCACCAAACAACCACAAGAAATCGACAAATAAAGTACTTACGAATATAAAGCCAGAGCTCTCTTAACAACATAGATGGCGTTATTGTACTTGGTTTTGAGCCTTCGATCATCACAATCACCGATTGCTTTGTGGATCTCCATGTCCTCTGGTACATTAAATCCCTTTTCACATTATTTTCAATTGAAAGAAGCAAAAATAAACAAGTCTGAAGACTTCTCGCCAACTTGGGAAACCCCACAAGATGGGCAGATGGGCATTCGCTCAATAGCAAGAATATGCAACTCTTATTAAACGAATTAAGCAAAATGGGTATCCATCAATTGAAGTACTGAAACTATTTTCAACTAAGCTACGGAAGTAGAAGTGAAGCAACTGACCTCTGGTAATCAAACACTGAAGATTGTAATTGATCTTTTTGCAGCCCCTTTTGTTGAGCAGAAGGATCTCTCAAGAGGTAGGAATATAATAGACGTGTTCTTTGAATGCCACAGATTGTTTATCGCTGAGAAATTGGAGCTTTTTTTTTTCTCTTTTTTCCTCGCGGGTCTTGGTCTAACTCGAATCGTAAACGAATAAATTGCGCAGCGGGGGAAGTGGGCACGGCTCCAGCCGTTGAAAGTTGAAAGTGAAAACTGAAATTTGTGTCGCGTCGTGCAATGGATCCTATAAATATCCTCCACCCCCTCACCTTCCTCGCACTTTACATAACGAGGAAAATAAAAAACGAAACTTTGATTCTTGATTCCATTTCATATCCTAGATCCCATCATCCTTGGGCCGATTGATGTGGGCTCAATTTCGGGTTTCATTTGGCTGGGCCCAGAAGAAAGCCCAGAACATCTTTTTCAAATTACAAATTTGATCTATAGTTTCAATTTTATTGCTATCATTTTAAAATTTTAATTTAGTCTCTAAATTTGGACTTAATTTTATAAAATTGTTTATTACTTACTCAAAAGATCCATTTATTTCCTTCTATTTTTTACACACTCTAAGAACAGTAGTGAAATTTGACCATATCATAGACACCAAATTGAAACTAACTTCTAAAAGATTAATATAAAACTAAATTAGAACTAAATTTAAATTTTCAAAATCATAGAGTTCTAATTGAAACTACACTCAGACCCAATTCATAGGGACCAAATCTAATAAATTTTAAAAATTTTCATATCCTAAAAAACATTTTCATAAAGTAAGGAGGTGAAAATTTAAACCTTATATCCTCAACAATTACATGTAATATCAAAATTAGAATTAACATTAAGGCAAGTTAAAATCTCTGATTTGCAGATTACCCATAAAAGAAACGAAAAATAAAGAATCATCAGTTTCACTTTGTTAGTTACAAATCAGTATTGAGTACAAGAGAACCGTGTAATCTAATCATCAATTTTCTGGAGTGATGATAACAGAAATGAAGAAAAAAAGGCCAAATAAAGAAGTGAAATATAATTCTGCCATGTTTGTATGAGAATGTCTAATCATAGAGGCCATCTTCATGCCAGATATCAACCAAGAAATCCACCATTTCCTGCAGATTCCACTCCACAGAAATTTTATACATCAACAAGTTAGAAAGTAGAAGTAATCAAAAGGGAAGGATGAGGATGAGCCAAGAAACCTTACGGCTAAAGGAATAGGCTGCTCGAAAGGCTCTGCAGATAAAAGAAGATCTTCGTAAGTCGTTGTCCAGCTGCAACACGAAACGATGGTCGTCAATGGCTAACCGTCTTGTAGCTGAAGCATTCTTCAGCAAACAAGAACAGAGAAACCAGCAGTGGCTATGAAACTGTTGTGGGAAAGCAAAATGAATACCTCAAAATCGGTTCCATTGGCGCTCGTTGCCCGTTTTCTGAACGGTCGCCAACCCATTCTCTTCTTCTTTCGTGCCAATCTATCTCCGCTGTACAGAAAAGGATGCACCAAGAGTATGATATTCGAGACTAGATTTTAACAATCAAAGGTTCGAGCAAGGGAAACTTACCATGGTTGACGAAAGTGCGTGTCTCGTTAGACTTGCCATTGATTGCAACCTTTGTATCACCTGAAGAATGGTTTCCGTTTCCATTCAGATTAGGATTTCTGCCATTGATTTCCATTTTCTCCAGAATGAACAACCATTGCCTTAAAAAGCAGTGATCTGCACATGAGATAAAGATAAAGGGTCCTTTGAGAAGAATTGGTAGAAACTTGAGAAAATTTTATGTAATCCTTTTAAAGTATCTAACATTATGTTACAATACTCATTTCATTTTTTACAATATCCTCTCTAATGTTTCAATAAGGAGCAATCATAGATGAGTTTATAATAATGGCCCCTATCATATATCATATATGGAAACAATTTAGCCACCAAATTGAAGATAAATATTATCAATGCTTCCACTTCTGCCCAGACTATACAATGTCACAGGAACCTATCTCAATATGAAAATGAACATTCATTACAATATGAATGTATATAGTTTTGACAATATATTTGGGAAGTAACTACCATAGTGCTTTCAATATTCTAAAACCATAACATTTGTTATTTGCAAAGTTCCTAAAATAGCAATATATTCTCACCTGCTGCTAAAATAGATGGAGAAATGCTCCAAGAGAAGAAAAGGCTCAAAAAACGACACAGAAGTGCGTAAGAAAATGAAGGGAAAATGCACTTGGAGTGATAAAGCAACCATGGGAATAACTAAGAGTGTGTTTGACATAGCTTTTGAGTGGAGCTTTTAAGTAAAGTAGTTAACGTTTAAAACAATAATTAAATATTTGCTCCAAGAGCACTCCAGCGCTTCTTAAAAGACTTATTGATGTTTGTATAGATAGATAACATGAAAAATCTAAAAATTGTTTTAATTAGTTGAGGGAACATTGAAGATATTCAAAGCCTTCACCAAACAAGAATTACACTATACCAGAGCACAATGGCACCCACTTGAGAGGCATTGCCTTGCTCGACACCAAGCAAAGCGCAAAACATTTGCTTCGAGCCTACACTCATGCCTAGAAGCACCTCTTAGTTCAGAGGTTTCGTTTAAGCCGTTAAAGTTATGAATCATGATATTGCATTAACTTCTTCAAAACAATTTTGGACCCCTTACTTTTGTGCAGTCATCATCGTTTAGTCACTAAGCCAAAGCCAGAAGAGAGGAAATGAAAATTTTCTTCTGTTCTTCTCTAGTTTCATGGCATGGCTAGCAGCTTCTACAGCTACTTCAAACCACCCCCCACAGTGACTCGAAATTCCCAATCCATTGACTGAAACTAATCACTCACCCTCCCCTCCAAAGTTTGATATGTTATTCTCAAGGAGGTGACCTCCAACAGCAGAGATTTAGCACTCTATTAATTAACTTATAAGCCACAACCAAAACACTACACTGAAAATAGTGCACTCTCTACTGCTCTAGTTTACCAAGGACTTTCTTGAAGGAATCCACATTTAAGATGCCAGAGAATGACCAACGAATTAAAAAAAGGACCCGTGGATGGAATATTATGCTTAATTCAATAAATTTGGCTCGACTGTTCATGTTTCTCAATCAGGTAACAAATCCATGGTTTCCGAACCATTTCCTAAATATGTCACTTGCCAACCACATTTAAGGAAACAAATCACCAAGACAAACGATCACCATAAAGAAAGCATGATTCAGATCAACCGAGGACAGAAAAAACCCACATCAATTTTCGAAAGAAAAACGCAGAAAGATCTCAGAAATCTTCACATAAGCAGAAATGGGGCAGAGGGGCAGTACCTTTTAATCCTTCAAAAAAAGTAAACAGTGAATCCTGTAGAGGAGCGTGGCGGAATTACCGAAGAAGAAAACCGCCCCCCTCTTCAGCATTCGCTAGAAAATGGATTCTGCAACTAAACGGCGATGAAAACTGCAAGTTTCGTCCGATCCAGCGGCTGTAATTCAGCCAAGTGCCGGCAGATCCATGGGCTAAGGGTTACTGTCAAAAACCCCATCTGGGATGGGATTGGACCCCAGCACAGCACAAGAAGAACAGCTCTGGCCTGCGGTGGATTTGAGAATCCTACATTTTGGGTCTCTTGTTTTAATGGCGTTTCACTTTTTGTATTTTCTGGGGATACGGATTATGGGCTTCTGTACACCGTTCAAAATCTTACCCCATTAAATAATGATCCAATTTATGAAGTTTGGTGATGCCGGCGACTGGGTACGATCGTACCATCTTCATTTAAGTTTTTATATGAACCCCAATAATGGAGGCCTTCGGATCTTCCACTTCCCGCATGTAATCAATCATAAATCCCCTTTTTGTAGTTTCAGTCTCAGTTTCATCACCATGGTAAATTCTTCTTCGATCATAAAGCGATTCAAATCATTTCTTTTATTTGTTTGTCTGAGGTTCAAAATTTCCCCAATTTAAATTTAACAGATTTTGTGAAACTATAAAAGATTATTACATAATTAGTCCCATCACATATTCAGAATCATTTTTAGTGTCCTCATAAAGGAGGTGATAAAAGTCTTCACTTTTATCTTTTAATTAAAGTTTTTTTTGAGCTCGAAATCCCAAGAGCATTGAGTTTAATTTCCTTGAAAAATATCATGTTGTACAATTAACGTTCTTTTTTCTTTTCTTTACTTTTATTACCAAGACACATATTACCATCCTAGCCCACGGACAATAATTGAACTCGAAAGAAAAAGAAAAAAAAAAGGTAATTATAAGGTATTTTGCGGCATCTAAAATGGCGACAGTATGACAATTACAAAACTTAATTTTATGTTATTTTTAAATGATATGAAATTGGAAATGGAAAGAAAACGTTGTCATTCAAGTTCAATTATTACATATGTCATGTCTATTCTTTCCACACTGGCAAGTTCTCCCTATCTTTATATTTGTATCATCTTGTCTAATTAAAATTCATATGTACGAATTTATATATTTAGAGCTATACTTTTTTTTAATATAACCATGGGAACGAGGGTTCAAAATCACAACCTATAAATTAAATATAATATAAATATCTTTTTATGAATGGTCAAGTGCCTTAATATCATTTGAATGATGGATGGTTCAATCTTCACTGAAATATAAAAATAAATGAGGTCAACACATAAATATAGATGGGTGGAAAAACATTGTGCAAAAAACTGTATTTAATTTTTAAAATTACCTTAATTTTTAAATTAAAAAAAATAAAAATGAAAATTGTGCAAACTGTGATGGGCTGGGTCTGACAACCACGTCAAGCCCACTCAAAATGAGGGGATTCAATAATAAATAGAGAAAACAATATGAAGATAAATTAAAAAGCAAACAGAATAATATTAATAATCAGTGGATCTAAATTTTTTTCCTTTTTTTTTAATATCACAAAAAAAAAGTACAAAATTTCCCTCTTGGGGTAAAATACAATATTTTGTTGCGTGTGTACAGCCAATAGAAAGTGTCGGTAGGGCTCAGATTCTCTTTTTTTTTTTTCTCTTACAAATATTACTATATTTTTCCATTAATAATTCAAAACCTTTTATCAATAATTTTTTGTCATATGCATATGCATGAATGATGTAGCAGGTATCCAATGGGATTTTGTGATCTAGAACTTATGATACCTCTATTTTTATATTATATTATTTCTTTTCGATATCATATCCTTATTCTTTATATATATATATACTAATATAATTCCAATACAGTATATGGAAATTTAAATATATTTATATTAGTTTTCCTTTGATGTTTCTATTTTGGTATTATTATTATTATTTATTGGAATTTTTTTAGGGGATTTTAGATATGTAGTGGTTTGGTTTGTTTTGGTTTGTTTCTACATGCTTTTAGATCTGTCGGCTGCCGAGGGTTCGAATTTTCAATTTTGGGTTCTTTCTACTTTTTTTTTAAAATATAATTATTATTGTTGTTATTTCATATTTAATAATGATTATGATATAGAAATTGAATGTGACATCGAATAATAGCAAAGTATGAGTGGGATTATCACAAATTTTATCGAATTTTGCATGACCAAAGCAAGGGCACCTTTTTTTAATTTCTAAAAAGCTCTATTTATAACTTTTGTAAAAGAAAAAAAAGTTTTTTTTAAAAGAAAAATACATTTCTAGTATTTGAAGAAGATGTTTAATTTCACATTGCAATTTAAAGTATGATAAATTGGTCAAATCAATCACTGCTTTTCTTTAGTAATGTCCCCGAAAAAATATGTTTGGACAAGTTAAATAAGGATATAATTTGGCTTATATTCATCACAATTTTCATTAATTTCTGTTCTCTTTTACCCACATAGAAAGAAAGCCAAATAAGTAAAGGGAAAAATTATATCATATGAAATTAATAACCTTATTACAAAATTTAAAACTAACAACATATATTGCAAAAGTCTTGATTAACATCATTAACAAAAACAACTATGTTCCTAAACTATACTTAAAATCGTATCACAAATTCACGCGTTAAATATTGTTTTCTTGAAACTCATATATCGAAGTGAAACATTTCACTAAGATATAACTTGTTTTATAAATACCACATAAATAATATCCAAAATAATAACGACGATCAATTTTCTATGATCCACAATCTAAAAAACACTAGGTACGATGACCATCAACCACTTGATTGACACTTATGGTTAGAACATGAATTAATAGTTAATTAAAATTTTACTATAACCCATCAATTTATTTTTTTTGGTTAAATAATGATTTAACAATAAATCAAATTAACATATCATATGTCCATATCCATCTAAAATCCACTATAACCTCTCAACTAAATATTTTAGGTTAAATATTACTCTAACACCGTTTTTAAGTTTCGTATTCAAACTCCACAAACTCATACAGTGAAGAGGAGTGGTATAAATTATAATATAAGTAAATAAATAAACTAATCATAATTTATCAGCCAAAAATTTTATATTCAACGGTGGTTAAACACTTCTATTGTTTAAGAAATATAATTGTAGTAATAATAATAATGATAAGATAAAATATAATTGCTTTATTTCCAAACATGAGCAGAAACTCCAAAAAAAAAAAAAGAAAGGAAAGAGAGAAAAAAGTTTCCTTAAATGTGTTATCTTATTTTTGATGAGCATAGTCTAAAATGATGGAAAATTCATGCACCCGTTGGGATCCAGCTGGCAATCGATGACTGGCCGACACTATAGTGCGGTGCCTGTGAGCGTACGCATTTGTCAACGCGCCGTTCGTTCTGCAAAAGCCTAAGCATCCGTTGGAAGAATCCAGTGTACTTGAGCCTACGGTACTCCAAAATACATCGGTGGACAAATGGTGAAATCTCAGCCGTCAGTGCCCATTGAATGAAGGATAATTAAGGGATCAGAGTTAATGAAACAATTTAATTCCATGTACCCTCCCGCACTGAATACACCAAAATCTCCGACCACATAAATACTTACCACAATGTGGCCCACCGCATCAATTTCTTAAAACAATATTTAAATTATGATCATGTGTCATTTCATTAATGGAGTATGGTTCTCTCTTTGTATTTATTCCACCCTCTAAAATTATTTAATTATGTTATGTACGGATTTATCTCTATGTTGAATATGACGCAAGTAAAAGCTTTTTAACACAATTAGAATGAATATAGTTCAGCAGTAATTTACGTATATCTTCAATTGAGAAATTGTGAGTTCAATTCCCCACCCTCACATGTTATACTAAAAATTGTAGGTTTGGATCTCCAATTAGTCATTTTATTATTTCGTTAGATTAATTTTTTTGTTATGTTTTATTTTTAATTAGGTTATGCATGGTTTCATTTATCTATCTTATACTCTAAATAAAAGTTTTTTAATACTGTTAATTGAATATAATTTTAATATCTATTACTAAAATATTGTAGTTTCAAATCTCCACTTAATATATTATTTTTTAAAATTATTAAAATTAGAAATAAAAAATATCTACTTTCTTATTTCTTATTTTTTATTTGACTGCACAATCAAGTGTGTTTCTTTATAAATAGGAGTGGTAAGATATAAAGAAATGAATTGCCAAGGTAGAAATCTAATTTTGTAAGTTTCGGTTCTAGTTTAAATTATTTCCAAAAAGATTTATTAGAGGACCACAAGCGTAACGTTGAACTCTTAATGACTTCCAAAGCACGTGATGAGCTATTTGGTTTCCTCCTCTAGTATATTGACTGATATATACACTTTAATTAATAATACTATTTATAATACTCACTGCATTACACAAAAATATCACGAATCTTCCCATTTCAAACTGTTTTATAGAAAAACAAAAAAGAAATTGAAAAGAAGAAGATTGCTAGAAAGAGATAAAAGGTTGATGAGAAGGCCAATTGGTAGAACCAAGATGTAGGCAAGGACAATTAACATTAATATAATATCCTAATTTACCGAATCTAAAATCATAAGCTATGATGATAATATTCGTTACCTTTTTAGTGACAAGAAAGATTTGTGTCCTGTCCATACCTTATAATGAAAAATGATAGGGTACACGAGACTCCATTTTAGTTACAGTGTTACTCCCACAGTCAAGAAGATCAGAAGTGGGGCCCGCCCGATCAAGATGCCGCGTGTTGGGGCCCACAGTATTGATGGGATAAAAAAATAAAAGCAAAACTTGACTATATAAGACGCGGGCCCACGTCCTTTGTTTTACCTCCCCTGTGAGTGTCAGACGGGAATTTCTTTTTACCCCTTTTGGATAAAAATGAAAAGGAAAGGGCAGAAAAAACGGTAAAACCCAACTAACTGTATGCGGTTAAAGATGTGTTTGGGCAAGAATGACATTAACTACTAAACTCATCACTTTCACAACTTTCATGTCCTTCCCCATTTTATTTTTATTTTGTCTCTTAATAACAAAATAGGAATAACTTTATTTATACTTCATATGCACTCGGGTTTGTGATTCCATTCTTTTTTCGTTTTTGTATTTGATTGGTAAGAATTAAATGATTGAACGCGCGTTGCAAGGAACACACTATGTATACACAGATCGTCATTGTTTTATCAATATTCATGAGGTTTCATCTAAAAATTAATTAACAATTAAGGGAATGAGGGAAGTAGCTCATGTTTATTATAGACCCTTGTTAGGTCCCTCTTCTTTCCAATGTGGCATATCTTTAATATGCTCTCTCAAGATCGTGGCTCTTTTGACTCATCGATCTTGGCCAGATCCCTTTTTTTGATCGGATGCTCTTTTGAGCGTGTTGCGCTCTGATACCACGATGTTAAAGATCCCACATTGAAAAGAAAAGGAACCTCACATTGAAAAGAAAAGAGACCTTATAATAGTTTATAATAGACATGAGCTATTCATCTTATCGTCAATTGGTTTTGAGATAATCCCATAAATATTGATATGGTATCAGAGTTGGAGGTCCTGTGTTCAAACTCCTGCATTGTTGTTACCTCCCTATTTATTATGATTTCCAGTTTTTGAGTTGAGTAGTGGTTTATTCATTCTTAACATTCTCTATCAAAAGGTCAAATGTTCAAATCATTCCCTCCTGGTAGAAAACTGGTCTATTATGATAAATTTAGTTTTTTTTTCATTCTTTGTGGGCAAGAGGAATAGTGGAAGAAAAGTAGCTTTCAACGAGGGAATGAGTTTTTTTTAAGAGAGAGAGGAGAAAATGACAATAAAAGCAAAGCCATCTACCCTCTCTTTTCAAATTTTTTTCACAACGAGAGTTACATGTTTTGTCATTAAAGTGAGGGAAGGAAGATGGTTGAGATGAGGAAGGAAATAGATCTTCTATTTTGGCATCCGCATTTTGTTTTCGTGAGGTGCTTATTGACGTTACATTCTTGACAAATAACATAGAAAAATG
Organism: Momordica charantia; assembly: GCF_013281855.1. Lineage (NCBI taxonomy): Eukaryota > Viridiplantae > Streptophyta > Magnoliopsida > Cucurbitales > Cucurbitaceae > Momordica > Momordica charantia. The sequence continues at coordinate 23,364,934 of NW_028275163.1, read as the reverse complement.
TAGATGTTGACTGTCATTAAATTAAAAACCGTCAATACTCGAGTAACTCATTACGTGCTTCATATAAATTCTAAAGAGTACAAAATAGGAGTTAAAAGAGTTAGGACTCAAGTATTTTTTTCTTTCTCATAACCTAACAAATTTTTTAGATGATTTTTATTTTGACTCGAGTGGCGGTGATAAATTAACATAAAACCATATAATATAATGTATTTTTTCTATTTTGATTTGATATGATTCGATGCCAAAACTTTTTATTTTAATAATTGAGATAAATAGCTTATAAGAAAATCATATTTTGATATCGGGAGAATGGGATTAAACTTAGTACAACACAATTCAATACAATCATTTGATTTGATTATTCTTGAACTAATGAACTAAATCATTTCAAATGACTTTGATTTTTTCATCTAATATATTTCTTAGTTCCGATGCTGCTTTTATGAATCATATGTATTTTTGGTTTATGTAGCTTAACTCTCTCTCATTTTTTGAGATCTTGAATTTTTTTACAAATAGAAAAAGTTGTTCAATACAACTTTCATTCTCAAATTAACATGGTAAAAAACACTTTTTTTTTCTCTCTAAATTTCTTTATTACACAATATTCAGATCCCCATTAAATGTGCTGAATTCAATAGAGGAATTCTGATTTTGTTTTTTCAACCCCAATTGGGTAAAAAAGTAATTATGGGTCCCAATAAAGCAAAAAATCTTATTTATTCATCTCCCATGCTCTGTTTTCTCCCTACACTTTGATTTCATTTCATTTCATTTCCCCTTCCCTTTCTTTCTCTTCTTTCTCTCTCACCCTGCATTTACACATCCATAAAAACCACACTGTCAGTTTCTTCTTCCACTTCCCTCTCCTCCATGGCCCTCCTCCACCTCCTCCTCTTCCTAATGCCACTCGCTGCCACCGCCGAGTGGCCCCCGTCCCCCGGTTTCTGGCCGAGCACCCGCTTCCGAAACATTGACTTTTACCGAGGATTCCGAAACCTCTGGGGACCCCAACACCAAAGATTCGACCAAAACACTCTCTCGATATGGCTTGATCGCTCTTCAGGTATCAGAGCAAAATTTTTAACTATGTCATTTCTTCTCAGTTAATATTGAAAGTCACTTGTTGAGCGCCTTTCGCAAATTAGGAAGTGGGTTCAAGTCCGTTCGCCCATTCCGATCCGGCTACTTCGGTGCCTCTATCAAGCTTCAACCCGGATACACTGCAGGTGTCATCACTGCATTCTATGTAAAGTCACTCATCTATCCACCGTAATCCATCAACCTAAGTTTTTAAAGTCTAATGACATCTCTCTCTAATGCGCTTTTGAGTTGAATGGTAACCTAACTTCTGATGAACGGCAGCTCTCGAACAATGAGGCTCACCCGGGGTTCCACGACGAGGTCGACATCGAGTTCCTGGGGACGACATTCGGGAAGCCGTACACATTACAGACCAATGTGTACATCAGAGGAAGTGGAGACGGACGAATCATCGGCCGAGAGATGAAATTCAACCTCTGGTTCGATCCCACCAAAGATTTCCATCACTACGCCATTCTCTGGAGCCCAAACGAAATCATGTACGCAAATTACCCACAATTATCAATCTGGGTGCTCTGTTTTCAGATTTCAATATGGCTGCTCTGTTTTTTCCTCTGTTTTTCAGATTTCTCGTGGACGACATACCCATAAGGAGGTACCCAAGGAAGAGCGCGGCGACGTTCCCGCTGAGGCCAATGTGGCTGTACGGTTCGATATGGGATGCTTCGTCGTGGGCAACAGAAGACGGAAAATACAGAGCCGATTACAGGTACCAGCCATTTGTGGCGAAGTACAGGAATTTCAAAGCGGGGGGTTGTTCAGCGTACTCGCCGGCGAGGTGCCGGCCGGTGTCGGCGTCGCCGTTCCGGTCGGGGGGGCTGACGAGGCAGCAGAGGAACGCGATGAGATGGGTGCAGAGCCGGCACTTGGTTTATAACTATTGTTGGGATAATAAGAGAGACCATTCTTTAACACCGGAGTGTTGGCATTAGAGAAGGGGAAATTTGGGTACTGTTGATTTCCCCATGCATTAAATTTTTACTTTCTTTTTTTTTTGTTGGATTTATTGGGTTGGAATTTTATTTTGAAGAGGGTGTTGTTGGGTCCCGAAATGGCACAGAAAGGGAACAGATACGAGAATTGTTGACCAAATCTCCAACAGGTGAAGATTAGAAAAAAGAAAAAAAAACCAAAAAACAAAAAGAGAGAAAAAAGAAGAGGAAAATGATGTATTTTTAAGCCAAGAAAAATAAATGAAATATTGTGTGGTGTTTTTCTGTTTATTTTATGGAGTTTAATGGCTAATGGGCTTTCCTTTTTTGTCGTCATTTCATCGAGTAAGAACGAGGTCTCCCATTAATTGTTAGTACAACATGTGGAAGTAAGAATTTGAACCGCATTTTTCGTTAGAGATAGATAACTTAATCAGTTGAACTATGCTCAAGTTATGGTCATTAATGAGTTTTGATATTATTTTCGAGAGGATAGAAGCACTTTTCAAAGTTTTTTTCTTTTATATTATTTGAATTACATAGTAAAAAGTGATTTTTTTCATTTTTTACGAACTCTATAAACATCTTGAAAATCAAATAAAGTGCCTTTTAGAATAAGAATTGAATTAATGTTTAGCTAAAAAAAATTATCTCAAACTCACTTTTAGTATTAAGACTATAAATTCAAAGAACTAGATAAAAAAAAAAAAGCAAATTTAAGCTTTAGGGGGCTAAAAGTGTAACTTGACATAATCTGTTTGATTTTATAATAAAACAAAGAAAATTATAGGAACTGTGTTTTTATTTTTCTACTGTTTATATTGATGTTCTATAATTTATTGCAAGTTTACTTTTTTTGATTAATTCAAGAAATATAGGTTAGTGAATTCCAAAAAAAGGTTATGGTCCAAACTTCACAGCCTAAAGAAATAAAATTTGGAGGAAAAAAAATCAATAATGGGCATTGTAATATTGCAGGACATTGAAAAATATGCATAAATTATTTCCTTATTTTTTGTTTTCTGATAGCAATATGCATCAATTATTGATTGGCAGAGAAAGGTGAAGCCTATTATTGAGATGGAAAAAGTATAGGGGATTTCTTTTTTTCTTTTATTGAATACAGGGGATTTGACCTTATTATATTGGTAACTTAGAAGCTCATGTTTTTTACTTTTACCATTGGTGAAAGAAATGACCCAAATTGTTATATATACATAAATTTTAATTTAGATTCTATTTAATTTAGAATTAAAAACATGAGTTTAGCTAAACCAGAAATTCTTTTAAATGAATAATGAATATAAATATATACAATAATTTGACAAATGACTAACATAAATTTCTTAAAAGAGAAGGAAAGAAAAAGAAAACTACTTTTGAATACGAGTTAAAAAAGAAAACTAAAAACCGAAATCTAAGACGTGTTATATGTTTTCAAATAATGTCACTTTTTTTTCGTGCTCTATTATTTGCTCTATTCTTTTATAAATAATTTAGATAATTATTATATTTTTTTTTTTGAGTTCTACAACATGGGTGTACGAAAATTCGAACTTTTATAAGTATTCGAGTATGTGTATATATATATATATATATATATATATATATATTTTGTTAGTTTTGCTCCTAATGTATTAAATATCTCAACTAGGTTCTTAGCTTAAAAAAAAATTGTTCAAATCTATTGACATAAACTGACGTGTCATTAAACTATTGTTTTATCTTTTGAGGTCTTCGAACCTCATCACAAAATTTGTTGTATTAAAAAAAGTATTGTTTTATTAATGTATTTGAATATGCCAATATGTCGTCACATGAGAAAAAATGAATTTTGTTAATTTATTGATGGGTTAGGATTTTGCAATGAGATTGAATTTTATGTGTCAAATAACATTTGAGTGACATGTTATTATAGGTTAGTAAAACAACAATTCAATGATTTATCAACTTTTTGTTGACAAATTAATTTTTTTAAAAGGACCTAATTGAAAAAGTTTAATAAATTCAAGGTCAAATTGAGAATTTTAAAGATCGAGGAACAAACGGAGAAATGAGTAAAGAATAGAGATCGTGTCTATGTTTAGTCTAAATAAAACTCTAATTCTATTTCAATGTTTGAATATTACTTTTTATATACTTTTTTTAGATCACAAATCAAGTTCTGTCGCAATATGTTTTTCATGTTTCCTTTTTAGATTAGATTAAAAGCATGCATGAACCAAAATTAGTGTTTCCCACTTATTAAATTAGTCATAAAGACAAGAGACTATGGAAAAAGAATTAGCGAAAATTAATTTTATGAAATGTTGATCCTAAGCTTTGCTTTTAATTTCACCAACAAAAAGTTCACACCAATAAAGATAATTGTTCTCACGCATACATTATGGATCAATCCTTGTTTGTACTCATCGCAATTCCAACAAAATTGTGACAGAAAGTTACAACATACTAATGATTTATCTTCAGAATGGATATTATGTGATTAATTAAGTACGATCATCGTCTATAGTCGTATGTGTAAAGTCATCTATACACATACACAAAATATGACATTGAAGGCATGCATGACCATAGCAGGAGTAGTAAAAAAAAAAAGAAAAAAAGAAAGGAAGATATAGACTCGATTAAGAAAATTATATAAAAACATTCGGATTTTAAAGTTCTTTCTAATTTTCCTCCAAAATTTTTAGAATAAAAAAAAGTATATATATTATACAAATATAAAATAAAATGTAAAATTTTGTCCCTAAAAAAGAGTGTTTGTTTCACTCCTAATCTCGTCTTAACCACCTCAGCATTAATTCATACAAACTATAATATTATTAATAGGAATTGAATGACCAACGTAGCGAAACTCAACGATTAAGCTAAGACATCTTACTCCGCTCATTTCTCAGAGGTTTAAAGGTTCAATCTCCTCTGTCTCCATTACATTTGGGAAAAAAACACTTGTTCATGCACAAGCTGTCAAAATAAGGGTTTTGCATAACTCTACTCTCATCCCAACGGTCAAGAAACCCATCAATCAACTATTCTAATCATCCATAATTTTTGGACAATCATTTTACAATCCTTAACTTAACATGTATGGTAAATTAAAAGGAGTTTAATTATAATATATAATGATCTATGTCCTTCACATCAACTGTCAATTTGTTGTGTCAATCTGTGAAAACACCCCTTTTTCAAACTTTAGATTAGAGACAAAGGGCAGTGAGACCCACATTTCAAAATCCCACCAAAGCAAAAAAAACCCAAAATATATACATTAAAAACTCAACTACAAGAGAAGAAAATACATTAAGAGTAGTGAGGAAAAAAATGCACAAGAAAACAGATAAAAACTTGATTTTGAACACAAGAAAGCCTGTCTCTTTCTTTGCCAATAAAACTCACCATTTTACAGATGCCCCTTTTGACAAACAATAATGCAATATAAAAAGAAGGAGAAGAAACACAACAAAAATTGGGCACACCCCTCCATTATCTTACAAATGATGGTGCATAAAATGGGTCCAAAAGTTAGGGATATTATTCTTTAACCATTACATTAATTGGAGTGTTTCCAAACCAAGATTGATGAGCCATTGTCCAATTCCTTCTCTTTCTTCATCTTTTAGAATATTTTTTTGTTTTGTTTTTGAGCTTAGAAAATATGGCAGAGATGCCAAATTCCAATATGTTTAAAAGCTTCATCTGGCAGCTTCCACTTCTCCCAAACAAACATGTCTGCCTTCCCACCATGTGGAATGTGGTGGGCTAAGCTTTTTCCTTTTATCATTATTCTGCAAATTTTGCTTTCAAATATTGAAAGATGTTTTGGCTTTTAAGTTGTAAAGTTCAGGCCTGCCCAAACACAAGGTTAAACTAGTGAGTTTGAGACAGACTTTTGGATATAAAAAAAGCGTTCTTGAGTTACAGAATTACTAATTAAGTACTTTTACATAAACCTTTAAGTCAGGATGATTTTCAAAAGTGATTACTTTTACATAAACCTTTTAAGTTAGGATGATTTTCAAAAGTTGTTTTAATTGGCGGAAAACATTTATCATCATCTCAAAAGTCTCACTCAAACTATCACCGTGATAATATGAATTAGGAATAAGAGGATGATACATAGGTATTTAAATTTAAGACCTACTATAATACCATATTAAACTATCATTAAACTCAAATACTTGAGCTCAAGGTTGAGTTATGGTATATTATTATTTTTAATGCATATGTCGCATAAATTCAACTTCCACTGTACAAAATGCAAATATCTTTGGAGGGTTATGCAAAAGATTATAACCTTACAAATGGGTTTTAATTAAGAGAATGTCAAGAAATGAAAAGGTGAGATGGTCGAAGTATAAAGTCTTGAATGGCCAACAAAAGCTTTATGAATAAAAATGTCATTATTGAGTTTTATGAATGAGCCCTATTGTTATCATAAGGAGTGGCCGCAGAGGAGAGGACAGCAGTAGAAATAATTTGGGGTGGGCATTGGGATGACAGAACAAGGGCCCATGGCCATGGATAAGGGTTTTGGCATAAAATCTCTCCCTCTAAATCTTCTGTTGAAGAAGAACATGAAGACCCATGTGTCCAAAAGCCAGAAATCTTTCTGTGAATGGAAATTCCCCCCAAAGGAAAAAAACACCATAGAATTGGAAAAGCAAAGGGCTTTTTTGAGTGGTGGGCTTTGGCAGAGGAGGGGACACTACAGCCCATTATATATGACTAGTCTTGTCCAAAGGTTTGAGTTTGAGCTATAACCATTTTAACTCAACACAACACACATGATGGGAGCTTTTGCTTTTATATAGTTTGTCATTTTTCTTATAGTTCCAACCCTATCTTGTTTGTGTTGTGTTGTTTTGTGGATGAATTACCAATCCTTGAGAGAGATATGGGATCATATGATCAATTATCACAATCTTCAATGATTTGTTGAAAAAGGATTTTTTGGAAAGAGAAATTTCATTAGTTTTGAGAAACAAACAATGATGTGGCACAAATATCCTTTTATCTTTGGAGAGAAGTAAACGAATGCGACTCTAATTGAAAAAATGTGTAAACTAAGAAGTTTAGATGTCTATCATCGTGAAGAAAAGAGAAATGAGAAATACAAAAAACTAAAGAACGAATATCAAATATAAAGGACCCCATATCCGCCCCAAATACGGTTGTTATAATCATCCAACAACTTGATTGACAAACAAGTTAGTTCAACGTTAACTCTGTCGCATACTTCAGTTAGTATCCGTTGTTTACTTTCTCGAGCTGTTGTAATTTTCACTAACAACAAACTTTAGAAATTGACACCTAAGAGACCTTTTGGCTGCAATAGAAAATGAAAAAAAAAAGTCATGATGCTCAATCTCACTGGAATTAATGAAGAAATTTATATTATGATGTTGAATTAAGTTGCTCTTGGACAATTTTGATATTAAATACAAAATATAAAAATTTTGTATATCAATTCATAAAATAAGAGGATTAAAAACGAGTTAAAATAATGGTGAGGAGAAATTATGGTATAACACTATGATTCATATTAAACAAACAAGAAACAAATAAAATAAAATATGTACTTATCATCAAACGGCCTATTAGCTCAGTTGGTTAGAGCGTCGTGCTAATAACGCGAAGGTCGCAGGTTCGAGACCTGCATGGGCCATTTTTTTTATTTTTTTTCCTTTCTTTTTCTCGTTTCATTAATATTGACGGTTTTGATTTTCATCTCCTTGACTCAGATTGATTCAGATTCATCAAGGGGTCCGCCGGTTCGTCAGATTTGCGATCGTCTTCTTCAATCTTTTGGCAAATCGACTCCAAAATGGTAAATCCCTAAATTTCTTGCACCAGGTTGCTAAATTGATCTTTTACGCTTGTTTTTTCTTTTGATTAGGTTTGCTTGGCGTGTCTATTGCCTCTGTTTCTCATTCCAGTCGTCAACGCCCTGCCGGTTCTGTTCTACTTAATTATGGTATGCCAACGTGATTTATCTCTCTATCTCTTAAAGATTTCGAGTTTTCTGTGCTATTGAATGGAATTTCGTTAATAATCGTCCCAATTCGCTGTTTTCGCCCCCCTTTTCTTTTGTGTTTCTTGAATTTTCTTTCAGGGAAAAATTTATGGACTTTTTGGCTGGGAGTATAGAAAACCGGAAAGGGTACCACCGGCTTGTCCCTATCGCCCTGCTGCAAAACAAAATGGAAATGTGAGTTATCTGCTATCGCTTTTATTTCATTTGTATCTTCTAATTGTCTTCTGAAGAAGCTATTGCGATAAGTTTGGGCTTGCCGAGGAGTTATGAGGGGATCAGATGAACTTTTTGTTGAGAAACTGGAAATAAATTATGTGTGCAGAAGTTTCAATTTGGAATCATAAATCTTCTAATGGACTGGATGCTTGTTGCTAGCTACGCTAGGTTTTGAAAACAATGAAGGAGTTCCAAAACCTGCTGTATTTTATTAGTTATTTCCGCTGAAGCCATTTCAATAGTCTGGGCATACTGAGGAGCTTTAACAGGGTTTTGCCTAGTTACTTCTTGTGACAAGGGGAGTTGGGAATGCGTGCTCTTCAGAAATTGGGAATAAATGATTTGTGAATGTTTTGAAGAAGCATCAACTTTGATCCGTGAATCTTCATGTTGGCTTGTTTCTACGTAGTTTTCTAAACTAATTAAGGAACTTCTAACGACTTCTGATTTAGGGTAATGGAAGAATTTCAAATTTTCTTTGAAAGGTAAAGAGAGATTCATGTTTACAAGATGAGGGAGTTCCTTTAAGATATTGGAAATAGATCATGTGCGTTGATTAGGTGCTTGTGGTCAGTGTTTTGCAATGGTAAGTAGTTTCAAAAGGAGCAACGCCTTTACTTCAGCAGGTCAATTTTGTAGGTTGTAAATCTGTTTTCTTGAGTTCTAACTTAAAACGTAGTTTTTGGAAAAGAGAATAACGGGTTTTTAGGACCTCGCTTTTTTTTTTTTTTTCAAGTTTTTGAACAAATTATTTGGAGATTGCTCCCTTCAAATTTGATGACATCCAGCGATTTTTCTCTCCCATCAGACTCTACCTTAAACTGAAAATGATATCATGATCCCAAATCATAATGTATTATGCATATACTCTAGCTACAGAAGACGTCAGAGATGCATACGACCCTAAGCATAAGATTGACATTATAATAATATGTGTTTTTATTTTCTTATGTGAAACGAGATACATATCTGTATCTGTATTTGTAGTTGTATTTTGTATGTTGCCTCGTAACAACAGATTTGTGGGTGCCCTCCACCTATCTTTTGCTTCTCTGACTTGGTTGAAGCAAGCTTTTTCTTTACAGGTGGAGTTAGAACCTCAAGCTGGTCAGCAACACCCACTTCCGAAAGCAGTGGATGCCGTGGATACGAAGGAAGACTGAATCTGGAATTTCCTGTTGTACATACCTGTCAACTGTCATCAAGACCGACAGATGTGTGTGGCTCTGAAATCAGTGGGCGCTGTCGATTTTAAGAAGCTATGATTCCCAATCGGTCAGGAAAGAAACATTAAAACTCTCGTCACTAATACCATCACTACAGTTCATTTTGTCAATACATGCTTTCTGGATAACATGAATACAGTTCATTTTGTCATTGGTATGCTTTCTGAATAATCTAGCTGGATTGGTTGAATATGTTTTTTCTCTTCTGTGTAGTTAATTAATGCTGTGGAAAAAGATGAAATTAGCCTAAAAATGGTTCCCAAAAGAACTTAGGCCTAGTCTGCCTTCATGTTAACGTTGTCAAGTTCTTGGAGCAAGCTGACAAAGTTATGTGTTGTCTTTTCCCTCTTTCTAAAAATGTATATGGCCCATTGAATTGATTGTATAAGTATAGGTGGTTAAATATTGCCAGCATTCTAATATTTCACAAAATATGTCTTTTGAATTCCAAAAGAAGATGTTAGTTTCTAAAGTAGGGACAAATACTTAAATAGTATTGTACTAAGCTTCTTGCCAACTGTAGGACTAAGAATCATAAAATGGTTATATTCAAAACGTCCATTTTAGTCTTTGTATTTTTAAAACAAACATTTTGAAAATAATTAAAATGAACTAAAGTTGAAAATGCATGGATAAAATGAAAATTTAAAGATAGGAATGAACCAAAATCAAAAGTTAGGGACCGTATTTAAATCCAAATCATGATGGGAAAAAATAGGATAATGGGAGAAGAAATAGGATTTTGAGAATTTCAGAAGTAAAAAAATGGTAGAGGGGGGAGGTAACTATGAGTTTTCTGAGTCTAGAGGAGCAATGTTGGTACAGCAAAAGAAGAAACAAAAGTTCTTCATGACCAAACTGACCATAAATTCAACTTAATGCCTCAGAATTCTCACCTCTAAATTCTTCCACTTGATTCATGAGAAAATCATGATATAGATCTTATTGTTACATGTGATTATCAGATTAAAATGCTATTATTGTACATAGTGATAATAGATGCAAGCTAGTTTTCTTGATTTTCTCAATGTTTTCTATTATATGTGTGTGTAATGTCATTCAACAATTTCATATTGTTAGTTTTATTAATCAATATTGTATATTGTCCTAGTAATTACTGATTTATTAGGGTAATAGATTCTTGGTATTTTTTTAGTGGCTAGAGATATTTTCTTAGTTTTTCTTTTTGGGCCAAAGGATTAGTTGGTAATGAGTTTTGATAAAGTTAATATTGTTATTAAAATGTTAATTAATAATTTAAACATAAAAATGAAATCTGGTATGACATTTTGCAGTGGTATCTAAATATAGCTGAAATATAAGTACAGTGGAGTGTTTAATTTTAGTTACCTACGACTACAATAACTTAGGAGTCAATATTATAACTTACAATCTAATATTAAACTAGCCCCGATCTCACCTGACACAAATTCATGTTTCACCTATCGGTCGAAAATAAAATATTAAATTATGATACTCGTATCAAATCGTTTCTATTATATGTCAATTTGAACATAGTTCAAGTTAAGACATATTTTTCAAAAAAAAAAAAAAAGTTGGAGATTCAAATTTCTAGATGTTATTTTATTTTTTGCTACCTATATGAATATTAATTTAGGAAGTTTTAATATATAGAGATATTAATGAAAAATTTTAAATTATAGTTTTTAAATCGACGAGAAGAGAGACAGTTGAAGACTTTGGTGTTGGAAAATTTAGTAGAATAAAAAGTGGTGTGGAAATGGAAGGGCAGTGTTGTCATTAATGTCAATATCTTGGTTGGGTTCAAACTCATTCCAACCCTTCATTTTTAAATTGACATCAACTACCCAATAATGCCCTTCAATAATCTTTCTTTTTTTTTTTTTGGTGCTAAGTTCATTGCTATGTCTTTTTTCAAATAGAGGTGAAGATTTAAATTCAAGATCCGGATGGAGTACCACCATCTATTTACAATTATTGACCATTTTCAATGCTCTAAGAATATCAAACTAATGACCATTTGAAATCTTACCTTTTAGTGTCATTTGATGATGTTTATGTTTCTTATTTTTATCATTTTTTATTTCTTCTTTTTTAAAAAAGAAAAAAGATACTGTCAAGAAAACTAGTAAGATATTAAATCTATGTTTTGAAAATATTTCTTCTAACCCTTTTACCATCTATAGGTCAATCCCATGATGATTTTTTTTAGTACAACATGTTGGGGAAGGGATTCGAACTCACAACCTTTTGGTTGGATGTATATACCAATTGTCGCTGAGCTATACTCGGTTTGACAATCGGACCTTCGAGTGTCTTTTTTTGGATGTAACAAGTGGGATGAGAGATTCGAACTCAATACCTCTTGATTGGTTAGAGACAGATGTCAACTATCTCCGAGCTAAGTTCATGTTGACTATAAATAATGATTTTACACTTATATGTTGGATTTTTAAAAGTAATTTTTGTGAGTTTAGTAAATCCAACCTACCTATTAAATATATGCTCAACTTAATAAATCTAAACTGCACCAAGACCCGACAAAAGGTTAAAAGAGATGTGATACTCATAACCTATTTACAAAATTACAACACTCCAATAAAAGAAGAAAGAAAAAGGGGATTACGAGAGTGTGATTGCATTTTTTTTTCTATAGACCACTTTTTTTTGGCAGCCAGAGACTTGGCCAAGTGGTGGTGAAGAAAGCAACCTTTTTTATTCAAATCACAGCCACAAGGGCACCATTGGTTGACCTCTCTCTATAGATCTATCTTACAAGTGGATATTACTAAAATCACCCACCATAAACCCTACATACAAACATACAAAGTATTTATGTAGCATATGAACTAGAATTCTGACCTTATATCAACATCGATGAGTTAAGAAAAATGATGGTTTTTTTTTTATAGCGTGTAAGTCTCCTAAGAGATCGATAAAAAGACAAGTTAAAAGTTGATTCGAATACGAAGTAGAGGCTGATTTGAAGCTTCGACTATTAGGGAGGTAACAATATTTTGACTAGTTAACCTAGGTACATGTCTGTTTTTATGGGGTGTTTAATGAGCCTATTTCTAATATACCGATGAGATCTAACGCATGATAATATAGGAAAGTCAAGTGTAAATGAGATAGTTATCGAAGGCATGCATATCTAGTGGCAAGCGCACCATCAAATGAGTGCTCTACCGTCGTAACTTTTTCAAAGGTACGGTTTTAATATTTGAAGGTAATTTCATTATATGATTTTGAAATCTTGTCACTGGTATCCAACACAACTATGCAAGTGGGCAAATAACTAGTATTTATTATTTGTCTAATTGATAATGACATAGTTAATTACAAGTGGGTTAAATTAATACATAAAGTTAAAAACTAAATGCTTTAAAAATGGTTGAAGGAAGAGGCTGAAATTAAAGGCCATAGCCAAAAGCCAACCAAGCAAGAGATCAAAGTTGTCCATTACCATAATGCCAAACAAAGTTGTAGCTCATTTCACATTAATAATATGCTATTTTTTTTTTTGTAAGCCAATCAATTAATTTCTCTTTATAGAGAGTGGAGGGTAATAGTGGAATCCAACAAGAGTCAAGTTGGTGAGGAGATTCTTATCCCAATGTCAATGGGATGTGATTCTGCTTTTTTCATTCACACTTTAGTAGATTCTTGATTTGATTAATTAGTCAAAAATGAAAATTATTATTATTTCTTGTTTATTATTTTTTTTCTTCCCAATAAATAAAATTATTGTTCGATAACTATTACTAAATACATATGTTTTTAAAAAATTAGAAACAAGAAACTAGAACAGTGTCGAACCAACCTTGGTATCGACCAAGTAAATTATTGAGTCTACACCAAGTCCCCAATACGCTCTCTCTTTGCATTATAATTGCCCATGAAGAATTTAATGGAAAAGACCCATCACTTTTTCCATTCCAAAGAAACCCAATTTTGGGCAAGGTCCAAACAAGAATTTCCCCCTTTGAATTGAACCTAAAGTAAGTATTTTATTTTAAAAAGATAATGAGAAAAAAGCTTAGGATTATAATCTAAGTTCTAAATCAATATGGTATTTCAGAAACCCTTACTGGCAAAAATTGGTTCACTTAGTGAACTCATCAAGAATTTGAATGGATGCTCCCACTTTAGAAGTAACCATAACATTATTTTTGGTCACTTATTTTCGTCTCATCAAAATTTTACATATTTAATTGACATTATTGTGTTTCATCTAATTGGTTAATTTAGATGTGAACTATCATCCATTGATATCTAGCATCGGAACTTGCTAATATCAAATATATTTATTTGGGAATAACATATATCTCTTACGCTGTGAAATACAAAAATTTTACAAATAACAAGATAAGGATAAGTTCTCAAAGGCTTTTTTTTTTCTTCGATAGATCATATTTTGAATGCATGTTCATTTTCTTCTTCCAATATGATTCTCAATCTCCAACAAATAAGAAACAACACATAACTATCAAATAAATACTTTCCAATTTCGTTGGCTTTGTGGAATAAAGTTGGCTTTAAGCACTCGTGTTTTCCTTATTCATTTCAATCAATCCAGACAGATAGCATGACGTGCGTGTAAGAAGATATCTTAGCTAATATCTTTTACGAGCTACTAAAAGAGTTTGTCTTACATACTCTTCTCCTTCTTTTATGTAAGATAAAAGTCATGCATTTTGGTTCACAAATGTTTGTCATTTCCAATGGTTTATTAAGAATAAAATCGGCAAAACAAACCTATCTTTTAATTCTACTAATTATTCAAATACAAATATTTATTATTTTTAGAGATTTAAATTTCAAATTTTGAACTCCTTAGATATGGAAGGAAGAAACGAAAGAAGAAAGAATTTGGTTGGCACCTCACAAGCAATTTGCGGCAAGTAGCTTTAAAAAACTTTTAATTATTTTATATATTATATTATATTTGTCTCTTAAAAAAAAAAAATCTCTTTTTAGCTGTTCTGCCTTTTGTCGTCTTGTTTGCTTTTCTCTGTTCATAACAAAACATAATTCCACAACTATAATATTATGATTCCTCCATGTTTTTTTTTTCCTACAATAATGCACATCCTTATATAAGATTTTTTAAGTAAATATCTTCCCAAAAACTTTTGGGGATTCCATCTCTCCTTAAACTTTGGTTAGAATCGGGCACGAATTAATTATTAATTATAAGTTGGATGAAAATTGTTTGTTTACTCATACTTTTATTTTTGGTTGTTGTTTTTTTTTTGTTGAAACAAACTTCTTAGCCAAATTTTAAAAAAATAAAAATAAAAACTTCCTTATAGAAAAAATATATTTATCTTTTAATTTTCAAAAATTTAACTTAGATTTTGAACGGAGGAAAACAATTAAGAAATACATATATGCAAATCAAAAAGTTTTAATGTTGAATTTATTTAGTCTCTATGTTAGAAAAATATTTCGAATTCGAAACCTTCTATTTTATTGTGTTATTCATTTTATCTATTAAACGCTTAAGTGAAACGCTGGCTATATTATTGGAAAATTACATATTCACTTAACATCTAGCAAGAAATTGTGGTCTTTGACCCTATTTTATAATCAATTAGGATTTTTAACCCTTCTTAATCTTTATTCGTGACCCCTCACCCACATTTTGTCTCTGTAAAATTATCGAGATATCCTCATTTTTTTCTTAAAAAGCAAAATTCTCCCCATCTTGATTATCGCACCCCTCTCTCACCTTAAACCCAGGGTCGACCTCTAATTTGAATCTAATATGAGAAAGAATCTCAATTTTTTTAATTTGAATAATGAATTTGTATAAACTGAGCAAAGATTCCATAAATGCCCAATATAATTTAAAAAAAAAAAGTTTATGCAATCGGGATGGTGCTATCCATTGGAATTCATGCAATTTTGTTTTTTCTTTTTAAGAGGTCACGAATAATTTTGTTTAGAGATAAAAAATCCTAATTGATTATAAAATGGAGTAAAAAATCCCAATTTTCCTAACTACATCACCATCACCTAATTAAATGATTGAGATTTATTAAATACAAGTCCAAGTGGTATATTTAATAAAAGATTGCAAGTTCAAATCTACGTGTATTGAAATCAGAAAAAAAAAAGAGTTAAAAGTGGGGAGTTTTTAAAATTTTTTTAAATAATGAGATTAAATGGATACAATCATGTAACTCAATCCAGATCAAATTTGTAATCAAACGTAATATTTTTGAAGCTATTTCTATTTATTTATTTAGATTATGATTTCAGTTTGACACCATAGTAAAATTGATTCAGGAGATGGAATTTTTGAAGTTGTGAAGGGCATTTGAGTCAAAGAACAGGCGAAACTGATGAAAAAAATAAAATAAAATAAAATTCTGGATTATTGCATTCTGTGCAATTCTGCAGAGAACCCATCGGAAAACTCTGAATCTCACAACTTCACCAACGAGGAAGAAGACGAAGAAGAAGAAAACAAAGGATATGGGTCTATTGTACGACGACGTGGTGCTTGTGAGGCCGCCGGAGAAAGAGGATGAACCCACCGTCATCACTGTGAATTGCCCCGATAAGACTGGTTTGGGCTGCGACTTGTGCCGCATAATTCTATTCTTTGGTCTAAGCATTGTAAGAGGAGGTAAGTAAACCCTAGAATAATCTCCCTGCTTTGATTTCGGACCTCGTCCTTGGTTTTCTCTTCCGTTGTTTCAATCAAACAGATTGTGGGCGATTGAGTTTATTCGATTGGTTTATTCTAATTAGTGATGTGATGGTGTTACTAATCTTGTGAATCTTGTCAATACCGTGTTGAAGATGTTTCGACCGACGGTAAATGGTGCTACGTAGTGTTTTGGGTGACTGGAAACTCGTCGACGAGGTGGGGATTGTTGAAACAGAGGTTGGTGGAGGTCTGCCCTTCTTGTTCTTCGGCGTCTACGCTTTCATATTTCCGCCCGGAGCCGCAGTCCTCGAAGCCCCCTGATATGTTTCTTTTGAAGTTTTGCTGCCATGACAGAAGAGGGCTTTTACACGGTCTGTAATTCTAATTTCCCCCTTGAGTTTGTTATATGATTTTGCTTTATGTTGTCTTCCTTTTTTGTATACGACTGTCTGTAGATTACCTGATTCAACCCGTAAATTGGAAGTTTTGTTTCTTAAATGTAGACCCCCCCCCCCCCCCCCCCCCCCCCCCCCCCCCCCCCCCCCCCCCCCCCCCCCCCCCCCCAAAATGGAATAAAAGAACCAAGCGTGGAATATTGTTCTTCTTGTCTCCTCTGTTGGCTTATACTGGTTGCCGTGTCTGTCACTTATTTGGAGAGGGCGATTTCTTTGTAGATGTAACCCGGGTTCTTTGCGAGCAAGAGCTTCTTATAGAGAAAGTGAAAGTGTCTACCACCCCGGATGGGAGAGTGATGGACCTGTTTTTCATCGTTGACCCCAGGTTCAACATCAAGCTTTCTTTTTCTGTAATGTGTAAATTGTGTAGTTCCCAATGATTAAATTCAGTTTGACACATATGGAATTGCTTGATGGCTTCATGAGGGCTAGAGTAGTATAACCTGCACAATTAGTTCGAGTAGGTCAATTTGTGTCCAATATGCTATTTGCAAGGTAAAAGAAAGTGGAGGGCTTGGTAATCCTAGTAGTATGGCTTGTCAGTGGTGTTCGCAGGGTGTTCCTTAATTGTAGGTGACATTGTAGTCACAAATCTTGTATGGCAAACTCTTCTTGATTGAGCTTTCCTCTTCACCTATTCTCTATCTCCATTTTTTCCTTTACCTGTGAGCGGTTGGGTGGAAGGTGTTGGGTTTGAAAGTTTTGGGATGGTGGCATCATTTTCATTGTAGCAGAATAAGGGACCCGTAAAAGTTGATTGTACAATGAAGACTTTGAAGAGAGAAGCCCCAACTCATGTTAGACATGAATCTATATATATATAATTTCTACAAACTAATGTCTGCCTTTCCTTTCTCCTTGTTTCAGAAAACATATTTTCATTTTTGTGTTTCCATTAGGGAGCTTATGCACACTACAAAGAGACAGCGGGACACATGTGACCACTTGAAATATGTCATGGGGGATGCAATGATAAGTTGTGAAATAGAAATGGTTGGCCCTGAAGTTATGGTATGCTCACAGGCATCTTCTCTTCTTCCATCTGAAATAGCGGAAGAATCGTGTAGCTTGGAGTTGAATGAAAATCCACCAAGCAGATCATTAGCTTCTAAAGATGTTTCTGTCACATTAGACAATTCGCTCAGTCCTTCTCACACACTAGTCCAAATTGTTTGTCAAGATCACAAAGGACTTATTTACGACATTATGAGAACTCTCAAGGACTACAACATTCAGGTATAAAATCATTCAGTTCAATGTCTAAGTAATATTGATTTCAAAAGTTATCATTGAATGACCACAGTTATTAGAAACACGGGTACACGATTTTGTTGGGTCTAATTCTTTCCTCTGTTTCGTTTTTTATGATAAGAATTGATTCAAATTCTTTTCTTGCACTGCATATCAGTTCAGGTTCTGTTATCAATATTTAAACTCAATCGTGTAGCCAGATCTCATATGGGCGCTTTAATAAGAAGCAGAGAAGAAACTGTGAGCTTGACTTGTTCATCATGCAAGCTGATGGAAAGAAGATTGTAGACCCAAGCAAGCAGAATGCTTTGTCAACTCGCTTGCAGATGGAACTGATTCGTCCCCTCAGAGTAGCTGTTTTGAGCAAGGGTCCTGACACAGAACTCTTGGTGGCAAACCCCACCGAGTTATCTGGCAAGGGTCGACCTCTTGTGTTTTATGACATCACCCTTGCGCTCAAATTGCTTGACATTGGCATCTTTTTGGTATTTCCCAATCTACTTACAGAAAATGTTTACTTTTTAGATGCCATCCTTGCTATACTTGGTTCCTTCCTTACCCTCATATCATCGTTTAAGTATTTTCACAGCTGCTTGTTATAAATTAGCTCGCTCAAATATGAAGAGGATACCACCTCTATGATACATTCCAGGGTTGTTTAGTTCCATTTAGAATAAGTGGATTCTTTGCTTTCTGATGTACTAAGGTCCCTCTGATTCGAGCTTTAGCTTTTCAAATTGCAATTTTGGCGATTCATCTGGATTACATAATAAGGGTGGTTCCTTGATGAGCAAAATTTTGTTTTTGTTATACATGATGTTAAAGCTTAACTACAACGAGAATGATTTATGCTCTGGATTACATAATGAGAGTGGTTCCTCGATCAGCAAAATTTTGTTTTTGTTATACATGACATTAAAGCTTAACTACAAAGAGAATGGTTTTCCAGGCAGAAATCAGACGCCATGTGATCGGAGACCGAGAATGGGAAGTATACAGAGTCATGCTTGATGATGGAGCTGGGTCTTCAGTTCCAAGGAACAAGATCGAGGACGGAGTCCGAAAGATGTTGATGGGATGGGCGTAACATGAAGATCTAAAGTGGAAAGTACTTCATCTAGCCTATATATATAGCTTGCTCTTCAAGGTTAAAATGGGCTCCTCCTTGTCTTATTGATGCTTGTAACATGTTACCAATGTATTCTGAAGGGACAGAATCGTGTGAATTATTATGTACAGGTTGATATATTCAAGTCTCTTGATATATAACTTGCCTTAGAGTTCTGTTGGTCTCTGACCACTGTGAAAAGAAACATTCTTGAAAAAATGATAGGAATAAGTCGATGCTAATTGCCAAAATTTCCCAAAATGTAGTACTAAAGTTCTAGATTACACAGGTTTTTCATTGATAAATGCATTACTATTATACAAAAGTTCTAGTGCTTGTAGAAATGTTATACAGAAGCTCAAAGAGACTATTTAAACCAACAACCAGCAGGTGAAAGAAGATTAAGGACAGAAATGTGTTGCTTTTCCCATAATTTCTCCTTACAGTTTCCAGTACACTCCCAACTTGTGCAAAATCCCTGCAACTATTGCCCAAAATGCTATCTCAGCAAATATCACATATAAAAGAGTTCCCAGCTTTCTTGAATGCCAAACATTGATGAACACATGCTTCTGAATCCAATGAACCTGAATATATTCATCATCATCCATCATTACTTGACAGAAACTTGATTCTTTTAAAGGACATTTAGAATGATTATGCAGCTATGGAATGTCGAGGAAGAAACGACACTTACTAGGCTGTTCTCGGGATCTTTATAGTACCATCCATTGATAAAAGCTGCAAAGATGCCCTGAGCTGCCATGACAAACACCAGCATTGCATTCATTCCAATCCATTCAAGGAATAAGAATGGCTTTCGGAACCCCCAAACGTCGATCTGTTTCGGTGAAGGAAGGGACAGCAAGGAAACAAACAAAGCATTAGACTGAAATGCTAGAGATTCAGAGGTGAGTGATGGATTTGAAAGATTTGGATTCCATTTTTACCAGAATGTAGAAACCTGAGAAAACTATCCCAGCTGCTCCTGCTGTGAAGCAGACATAGCTAAGACTGTAGAGCTGTTTGTTTATAGGAATGGCTGCAAATTCAGTACAATACTGTCTTTTTATCAGTGATGTTTTGAGATTGTTTGGTAAAAGTTTTAAACTATGTGAGATCATGGAATCAAACCGTTTGTAAAATGAAGGATGATGCCAATGACAAAGCAGCCAAATCCCATTCCCACCCATTGCTTGAGCCGTTGAGAGTGAGCCTGCAAAAAACTTCCTCAAACCTTCAATTTCGTCTCCATATTTAAGACTATGAAGGATCCATTTGACTGAACCGAAGACTTTTCTGTACCTTGAAATGAACCAGAACATGGCCATAATGGATGCCAATGGTGCCAGAAAGAATGGCTGAAACTGAACTGAAACCAACAAAAAGAAACGAAATCAATCAAAGATTTCCAGGTTCCTCTCTGATTTCAAGTCCCAAAGGTGTCACAAACCTCAACAAGCCCTCAGGCTCGAACGGAGCCAGACACCAACTCGGCGCATCGTCTCGAAGAGGGCCATCATCCGGTGAGCTAAACGTGCAATCCTGAATCATTTGTTATGAATTCAATAACCCTTTGGTGAAAAGAAAAAATGATTCAACGTGGCTGTGCAACTTTTTTACTCAGTAATAACCTTGAGGCGGCGCCAAACAGGATAGTTGTAGAGATGGTTAATGCCCCAAACTCGGCGATCGACATGGCCGACGGCATTGCAGGCAGGGCCCAAGTGGCCTCTCACCCCACATACCACCTGAAATCAACTCCAAAGTTTAAGCCACAAGCAAGGAAGAAGATAACACAGAGAGCAACATAAAACAGGGCGAAAATGGCAAAAGGAGGGTTGATTAATAACTGTGTAGTGCTGCAGCTGGTCATTGTCCAGCACTGAGAAACTCCAATCTGGAACGTACAGTGCATAAGTTGTAATTATGTATATAACCATTGCTGCAAATCCTCCGATCCTACAGAAAAAATGTGTATGTAAGAACACAGAGAAACAGAGAAACAGAGAAACAGAGAGATTAACCCCACCATTGCCAGCGATAAGCTGTAAAAATGGAGACATGGCCATGGTCTAGGATTATTCTGGGTCTTCCTATGGTGGTGAAAGCTTCAATCATGGCTACTACAAAGTAAACCAAAGCTATCCTCTGCAAAATCATTACCCATAAATCATATCTTGTTTGAAAATGTGGGAAGATGGCAAAAGCAGAAGAGTTTGTAGGAGCAATACTTGGAGAATGCCACACCATCGAATGTGCTTCATGTCAACACCATATTGGAGTTCATCAGGAGCGTGGGAGTATCCACCCTGCAGAAGAAGCCCCCAAAACAGAAGCTTCAAAGTTCTTGGAGTTATCTTCTTGGCGGCTTGTTTGATATTGGGAACTTTCTGCAACATTTGATCAAATTCTTCATCAGCCAGTGTTGGAATATTAATGTAATTCAATGGGGTCTAAAAATGGAAAATAGATTTGGTTTCCCGACGAGGAGTCAAGTATTTTTTTTTAAAAAAAGTGAACCTTGAGAGCGAGGGCAATGGCGACTCCCACTATGAAGAGGAAAAATGGCATTACGAAGTCGGCCAAGGTGAAGCCGTTCCACGGCGAGTGGTCGATTCGTGAATATGCTCCGCCGGCATCATCTACCAGTACCATTAACTGCACAAAGTACCGACTTTTCAACTATTCAATTGTGATGAAATCGGTAGCCACAATATTTAAGCGTTTATCAGTGAATATTCATCTCGATAAAAATTTGATAAATTTTTTATTTTTCGAAACATAGAAGCTTTATATTTTCTCCATTTCTTTCTCCTACTCATCAAATTTTTTTTTGTTGCGAATGCTAGGCAACTTTCCACCAAGTGTATATGTTTGAATGTTTTTTTTATCTAGTCTTTTATTGCTTAAAGTTTTTACCTTGTTTTTTTATAGTAAATATTAAAGGTGAGTTATGGTAATCATATGTTGTTATTACTATTATTATTTTAGTACAAAAACATATGGAAATGAGGATGTGGACTCGTGACCTTTTGATCGAGATATTTACCATCACCAGTTTCTTTTTTCTTCTATTAAAGTAAAATAAGGGAAATAAATTAACCATAATTAATTGAACTATGCCTAGGCTGACGAAGATAATTGTACGTAAACTTATATATCAATATTAACATATATATCATCGGCCGAGAGGTCGGAGGTTCGAATCTCAATAAGAAAAAAAAGATAGGAGGATTAGAGGGTCGAAAAGAATTTCTAATTTCTCAAAATTTTTTAAGGTATTAAAAATTTTGACTTTTGTTCTTTTTAATAACTCAATTTCTCTTCTAATTTTATGCAATTTATTAAATATTGTGCCATGTAGAAAGTAGAGAGAATTGTGAAATAGTTAGTCTTACCTTAAAAGAATTATATATATATATATACTAAATTTAAAATTTTCTTTCTAGTTTCCCTCCCTAAGTTGCTAAGATTGAAAAATATTATTATTTAAAAAAATTATGACAATATTTTTAACTTCTCAATAATGGAGAGAACCTTATCCTCCTCCCCACTGAATATTTAACAACTTATTGTTATATAAAAAAATCTCAATTTTTACTTTTCTCTCTTCCCTAATTGTCAAACATTAAATGGTAACGTTTGAGTAGCAAAATATTTTTCATATCTCTGCATGTTGTAAACTTATCCACTTATCTTCAGCAATATTTAACATCCGCGCACCACATAGTATAATTAAAAAAATAAAAATAAAAATACAAGAGATGAAGAAGGAAATTGAAAAAACAAGAATTTAAATTTAAATTTTGTAGTGTTGTTTTTGTTTGAGTTGGTAATTAAGTAATTACCACTATAGTAAGGCCTCTGAAAGCATCCAAGGTGGCGACCCTCTTGGTCTTGGGCGTCGCCGGCGGCTGATCCGCCGTGGGCGCCGCAGCATCCTCTTTACTGCAATCGATTATAACATCCTCATAATCTCTGGTATCGGACTTGACAAATTCTGTGCCACTCAAACTGCTCAACCCTTGTGATTTTTCCATGGAATGATGATAAAATTAGCTTTAAGCTTAATTAAAATCAAACTTCACACTATTCTCTGCCAATGGATCATCATATATATATGTATAATATCATAATTCATAGCATAAGAGACAGGGCAACAGGTCAAGGCCGGCCGGAGAATCATCTCCTAATTTACTATATTAATTTCAAATTATTTATATGATTAACTATCTCGTGATTTAGTGAAAGCGAACATATGTCAATGGTAATTAACATATATTTCTAATCCGTGAGTTCGATCATTCATCTCCACATGTTGTATTAAAAAAAAAAGTATGTTCTACTATATATAAAAAAAATCTCTTTCTTTGCAATTTTCTCTCGTATTTATTAAAGAATTAATAGTGATTCATACATGGGTGCTGGTTGCGGATTAGTAAGCATTTGAGTATATATATAATTTTGTTTGGTGTCATTACGTGTGCTTTAATGGGTTTTTTTGCTTGGGCCATTTATATATATACAATTTCTGGTTGTTTTCTTCCTCTTGGTTTTTTGCTATTTTTTCGCGTTGACTGTATGAATGATTATAAAATTCTTTTATATGATTTAACATTATGTTTTGTTGCATACCTTAATTCCAAACTCTCTCTCTCACTTTTCTTCTCTCTTTTTTGAAACACATCCTTCATAAATTACAATAAGTGTATTCTAAATCTTCACCCTAAAAAAAACTCTCTGTAATTCATTGGATGCATGGTATAACATTATGTATATATTTCTATTTCTCTTATTCTCGGTTATAAACATAGGACCATGGTTTAAAATGTCGAGCGACATGTTGACGTGTCAAGATGCTCGACATCGACACGAGGAAAAGTCGTTTTTTCCTCTCTCTCTCACCTTCTTCTCTTCTTCTTCCTACTAAAATTGTATAATTTCTTACCATCTCGATGATTGTAATCTTAGTCTTTTTAATGCAACATTCACCTTCATTAGTTTCTATTGTAATAGGACACCATATCATACTAATTACATTTTAGCTAGAAAAGGAAAATTATAATAGGTCGTAGTTCGTGAAATTTGCGAGTTTTTTTATTGTCCTAGATCTTGCAACAGAGTTGCTCATGAATTAGCAAGGTTGGCTGTGGATGATGAGGTTTCTAGAGTGTGGTTGGAGGATTATCCCTCTCCTCTTCTTCCTATTTGGGATGACGACCATGACGACTGTCGCACGCTTAGGGTCTCTTGTTTTTGTTCCGATGGTTTTTAGTTTCTTTCATGGTTTTTGTTGTTAAAAAAAAGATAAAAAATAGGTCGTAATACTAGTATTAGTACATTACATAGAAAACTAATTAGTAAGTATGATAAATTTTAAAATCTTTCACGCGTAATTTTTATGAAATTCTCTTTTTACTCCCATTGATATCCATTTTTACTAATTAATATATTAGTGATATACCATTTTTACATATCTATTAGTGATAGACGTGTACGATTGAGATATGTTGATATCCACGTTGTTTGGGTTGCACGTCATGCATATTGACAAATCTGTGTATCTTATGTTAAACTTATTAATATTCTGGTCAAATTGTTACATATGCATTTACCTATTTTAAAAAAAAATTATTAAAACCTTTGCTGTTCATTAGCTTGTCAAACTATCTATGCATGCCACTTTAATCCACAGTATTTTAATGGACATTCATGTCATGTCAACATTTCATGGTGGAACTATATAGAAGCATACCATTTCATTAATTTTCATAAAAAAATTGACGCAATGAAATTCCGTCTCTACAAAAGTTTTTGCCAATAAAGTTCATTGAGTTAGGAAAAGTGACTTTTGTCACTAAAAATTAAAATTTGTCGGCAAAAGTGACTTATGCAGACGAAATTTGGTAACGAAATTCAAATTTAAGTAATAACGATAAATTATTTTGATTTCATTGTTAGTAATAGAGGTGAAACTTAAATTTCGTCGTCATAAATAATATTTTTTGAGATTCATCGTCATGAATAAAAATTCTTGTAGCAGTAAGACATGGTTTTTTTTTTCCATAGAATTTTTCTTGCCCAATTCAATGAGGCCATGTGCTCTCTGTTTGTAACAAGGATGCACAAAATTAGCACATTGCTATTGCTATTATTCTCCAAGTGGGTTTTTCACTCCCTTCTTGGTTTTACATTATTGCCAATTGGAAAGTGGTTTTTGAAACAGATGCCAAGAATCACATGTGTGTCTGTAGTTAACCTAACATTATACTTTGTGAATAGCGTCACGAAGCACTTTCACTCCCAATGTATCTACCAAAATCAGAGTGGTTTTCTCCTATTTGAAATTGACTGAATACGTAATTTCTTTATTTGTTTGGTGTTGGTTTCAACTTTAATTTTATGTGTTGAGGTTTTTCTGGTAAAAAAGGGGTAAGAATTTGAACTATATATGACATTCTTCCTCTCAAAGACTTAGATGAATTGAACTGTGTTCAAATCAATTCCATTTGAAAAGGAATTTAGATCGATGCATAGAAGCCACCAAAATTAGAGTGGTTTTCTACCATTAGAAGTTGACTAAATACATAATTTCTTTATTTGTTTGGCGTTGGTTTCAACTCTAATTTGATATGTTGAGATCTTTTTTCGTAAAATGGGTAAGAATTTGAACTATATATGACATTCTTCCTCTCGAAAGCTTAGATGAATTGAACTACATTCAAATCAGTTTATTAAAAAAGAATTTAGATTGATACATTGAAAGATAAATCTGTAAATTGGGTTGAGAAAAAGATATGTCAACGAACTTATACTTTTAGCCTATCATTATGGTAGAGAAGAAGATGGCATTCCTAATCTTGATGTAGGGTTTAATTAGTTTCTCAAACGATAATTAGAACAAAAATAATGAGAGTAGGAATGAAAATTGATTCACCAAACTGAAAATAACCTTAAATTGTCTTTGTCTAATTATTTTTCTTTAATAAAAAAGCTAACAATTAGTCTAAAGTTTAGTGATAAAGAAATATAGCTCTTTCGGAAGTTAAATTCAAATTTTCAATCTCCACATTTGTGATACTTAAAAAAAACTTGAACCACAAATTAAACCTAATAAAAACATTGTTGTTGGTTTTGGTTTGGTCGGTTCAAAGCAATCAATTTCTAGACTTTATTTTTCCATTACTAAATGGGAAGTAGAGAAAAAAAAAAGATTTTTTTCTCTTAAGGAATTTGATGCTAATAAGTTCTGAATTAAATTTTCTTCCATGAAAAATATGGATAGGTAAGAAGCAAATTTGATGCTCATGTTTAGTTTAAATCAATCTTTATCGACGATTAGAAAAAAGGGTAGATCTAATATCCCCTTTTCTTTCATAATGCAAATTAAATATATGGTTTAATTTCGTACGAGAGTTTCAAAACTTAGTGTCTTTCTTTTATTTTAACCTTTTTGTTAATTTAATTTTTAGCATATTACCATTCGAGAGATGAGGATTCACGGACAAAAAAATAATCTTGTTACGTGGAGAACAGAGGAAGGTTGGAAGGTTAAGGTCTTACCTAAGAACCACCTCATACGGGATCGACCTTATTTCGTACTTAACCACAAACACCGGAATAATTCACTCTTGCGGTAGAGTCATGACTCCAGTTAAAACCGATTTTTTGGACGACACTAACTACTTATCAAATGGCCTATTGGATCTCGAACCTATAAATAGAGGGTTTGACTTCTGCTGCATTAGGTATTGCATTCTAACTCGACTCCATATTAAAGTTGAGTTAAAACTAACTTGAGCATGTAGTGTTTGACTCTCTTGTACAGGTCTTTCCTTACTAAGATACTCAAATTCTTTCCTCTATCATTTCTTGATTAAGTTTGACCATAATCAATTTCGTCGCGTAAAACATGAATTTTCTTAAATAAAAAAAAACTAAATATAAAATTTAATAATAGGGTGAATTGAAATTGAAACTTTAGACAGCTCACTAGTGATTTATTACCACTTATCTCATTCTCTCGTAAACTTAGTTCATTTCTTGAAAAGTCGGCTTTGATCATTAACGAAATAGCTCTAATTTCTTCGTGATGACGTTTTTTTTTTTTTTGGTATTTCATTTAGATCACATTAGACTAATTTAGGATTGGAAGCAATATTTAAACCACATATATGAGTGATATTATGATGATTAATTATTTCTCAAAAATGAAAGAAGGGAAATCCTCCTTCATTCCCACACGGAACTTCTTCTGTACTAAAGTACTGCAGCGACCACCAAACATTATTCCTTCCCCTTTTTTCTTTTCAACTATGATTAAATATATTTTTTGAAATTTAATCTCTGTGGTTTAAAAAATCTTAATTGAATCTTTTATGTTATAATATTTTTTAATTACATTATTTCATTGGTAAATATTAAAATTGATCCACGGATGACATGATTCTTTTAGTCCAAGAAATTAAAAGAGAGAAAGTAGGCCATTCAAATAAAGAAAAGTCAATTTAGCTAGAAATTTAAAGGAGAAATTAGATTTTTTTTTCTTTCACAACTTAGTTTTTGTCAATTCATTAACTATTAACTATCATGTCTTTTAAGTTTATGATAAATCAACTTAAACATTAATTGACAGGAGAGATATTAAAATATAACTTTAAATAATAGAGATTAAATTGATTATTAAACACTACCACGTTGAAAAGTAAAACATATATTTAGCTTATTTATATAAATCAAGTTTTTTATTGGATTGTATACTTAAATCCTTCGTAGAAAATACTTAGGTTCTTTAAATTCACGAGCACGTCCTCTTGAACACCTACGTGGTTCAATAAACCTCCATATCTCATATTTCCTATTTTTCCTCTTTTTTTCTCTCCCTACAACGTCACGCTTCTTCTTTTTTTCTCTCTTCTCATTGCTTCATATTTTTTAAGTTTTTTATTTCCATTTTACAAAATCACAAGTATCTCTCTTATTATTTTGTTTTTTTAATTTTTAATTTAATGTATAGTTTTGTATTTAAAAAATACAAGAAAAAAAGATAAATGAAATGATATATATATATATATATATATATATATATTTTAAGTTTAACTTTCTACTCGATGTACTTTGTGTAAAAAAATGTCAAGTTTTGTTTGATGCGGGAAGAAAAATATAAGATTTTTTTTGTAACCAGGGAAGAAAAATATAAGATTTTTTTTGTAACCATGAAAAAAAAATATTCTTTTTGAAATAAGATGGAAGGGAAATAGTAAAAAATATACAATAGCTTTGAAAAAAATAGTAAATTCGATTTAAAAAATAGATTAAGAGATAAAAAGAATAAGAAGGTAAAGATGGCAAAAGAGAGGAAAAAAAAAAAGAAGGGAGCGTGACATAATATGGAGAGGGAGGAAGAAAAAATATATGAGATATTGATGAGATAATAAAAGATAATAAATAATTAAAAAAATACCTGTCTATAATTATATGCTACATAACCACGTAGGTATTGAAGAGGAACTTCATCTCGAATCTTCGAAAGTCAAGTTTTTTCCATCTTTCATTATTTGTCTGACTTTTTTCCATCTTTCATTATTTGTCAGTATAGACGAGTTGTATCCATATATCAAATCCTTATCCAATTATTATTATTTGTAATAATTACTTTTATATAATTACGTATTATAAATATTTTAGATAAAACAATGCACTTGAATAGTTGAATTTTCTAATTTTCCACGGGGTTGAAATTAATATTTGGGATTTTAATATTTTAGCCGAATTTTTTAAATTTAATAGAAACCAAAATTAGTTTAAGAATGGTTGGACTTCCCATCTTTGAAAACAAATATTTGAAACATGTACATTTTAAGATTATAAAAATATAAAATAGTATGGTTATGGGTTAGGTTTCTATCGTTCTAGGTTATTGTTTCCAAATTTGCCAAGGCTTATCCTGTTATATTTTCATTTATGATTTATCGAATAAAAAATTATTACAAAATAAAAAATAGACAATATATATATTTTTATTTTACAAAAGAAATCGTATAATTCTTTTAGATAGAGAGATATTGAATTGCTAATGTGAATATAATTAAAATAATTTGTTTAACTCAAATAATTAAGCATTAACACCTTAAAAGGTGTCCCTATGATTTGTAATACAATATTATTTTTAAAAATCTATTGTGCTCGGTTTTATTAATTGAATTAAAAAGAAAAATTACAGAAGGATAAATTTTTGGCCAATCACAAACTACAATGTTGGATACGTTATTAAATTTGGGATAAATTACAAATCTGAATGTGTCATGAATTAATTTGTAAGATAAGAAAATGACAAATCCAAATAATATAACATATTTAATAGATTAACTTGAAATTACTAGGACAATTGAGCCATATATTAAATAAATCCAAAATGGTAATTTAGTGTAAAAATCAAATTAGCCTATGACCAATTAATAATTGATTTATAATAAAATTTGAATAAGTTTAAATCTATTAAAATAGTTGGACCTATGATCCAAATAGGAAATAAGTTCAAGGGTTGAGTTTAAAGTAAAGAGACGGGTTCACAAGCAATCTTCTCTAAATTAATAAGTAATTTTTTAAGAAAATTGATGGAAAACAGTGAACTAAAATAGAAAGTAATATAATAGTTAAGGAAGGCAACATTTTTAAATTTAACAACAATAATAATCAAATTGATTGGATTACACATTTGATCTCCATGGACATAGTTTAATATGATCTCTTCAATTCGATTTTTTTATAATTTGGACTTAATTTTAATTAGATACTTGTGATTTTAAAAATGTAAGTCTCTTTGATTACCCTATACAATACATTATTTAAAAAAAAAAATTATGTGGCATTAAGTTACTATATTAAAGTTGAGTAGAAAGTACGATAAAATTGATGAATTTCCTATGAATAAAAGAGACTTGTGAATTAAAACCATTATATTAAAAGTAAGTTGATATTTCCATTATTACAAAAAAGATCAACAAAATATCAACAAAATCTCACTAATATAAACATAATATTAATATTAATTATTTTTAATTTATTTAGAAAAGATTAAATTATTATTTGTTAATCTAAATACTTTTTAGAAACTTTTTTATTTTTATAACTTTTTGAAAAATATCTATCGGTTTCCATATTTTACCGATATTTTTATCAATCAATTGACTTCGACATTTCTATCGACATTAACATTTAAAACTTTGTTTGAAACTAAACAAAAAAGTAAAAGGACAAAAAATTAAAATTAATAAAATTATAGCGACCAAATTAAAATTAACCCAACAAAAAAGAAGATTGTGACCAAAATTTCTAATGTAAAAATAAAGATAAGATTACAATTTAATCTACTGGTTCGTTACATTGTGCCTGTCCCTTTCTTCCCATCCAACCATCAGATTTCTGATAAGTCTCAGAGAGCAGAAAAAAAAAAGTAATAACAAAAATAAAAATAAATAAATAAAATCTCCACTCCAGCCACCGTGGAACGTCTTTAAAATGTATTTATACACTTCCAACAACTGACATTACAAGGCCAAAATCTCCATTACTCGCCGGAAAAAATGGCGGCGTCAAGTTTCAGCAGCGGCAACGCCTTCTGGTACCAGCTGTTGTTCGGCCGTTGGTTCTCCGTCTTCGCTTCCGTACTAATCATGTCCGTCTCCGGCGCCACCTACATGTTCGGCCTCTACTCCTCCGACATCAAATCCTCCTTAGCCTACGACCAAACCACCCTCAATTTGCTCAGCTTCTTCAAGGACTTGGGCGGCAACGTTGGAGTCATCGGCGGCCTCATCAACGAGGTCGCCCCGCCGTGGGTCGTCCTCCTAATCGGCGCCGTCATGAACCTCTTCGGCTACACCATGATCTGGCTCGCCGTCACCGCCCGGATTCCGAATCCCCAAATCTGGCAAATGTGTTTGTACATTTGCATCGGAGCAAATTCCCAGACGTTCGCCAACACCGGAGCTCTGGTCACCTGCGTCAAGAACTTCCCGGAGAGCCGGGGCAGCGTTTTGGGGCTCCTCAAGGGCTTCGTCGGATTAAGCGGCGCCGTTTTGACGCAGCTTTACCACGCCTTCTACGGCAATAATTCCAAATCCCTAATCCTCCTCATTGCCTGGCTTCCGGCCGCCGTCTCCGTCGCTTTCCTCCGATTCGTCCGGATCATTAAGGATCTCCGGCAGCCGAATGAGCTCAGAGTTTTCTACCATTTTCTTTACATCTCCCTCGGCCTCGCCGGGTCGCTTATGGTTTTGATTATTGTGCAAAATCGACTCCGATTTCAGCAGATGGAGTACGCCGGAAGTGCCTGTATCGTGCTTGTTCTGCTTCTGTTGCCATTAGCCGTCGTCTTCAGAGAGGAATTGAGCGTGTGGAAGAGTAAAATTGAGAACCCAATTTCTCAATTGGAGTTGGCATCTCAACAATCGCCGCCGCTGCCGCCGCCGAGTAGTCCTCAGTCGGATTCTTGTGTGCAAAATGTGTTCAAGCCGCCGAACAGAGGAGAGGACTACACCATACTGCAGGCAGTTTTCAGCGTCGATATGATGATTCTGTTCGTCGCCACAATCTGCGGCGTCGGCGGGACGTTGACGGCGATTGACAATTTGGGGCAAATCGGAGAATCGTTGGGATACCCATCTCAGAGCACCACCACTTTCATCTCCCTGGTCAGCATCTGGAACTATCTCGGCCGCGTGGTCGCCGGATTCGCGTCGGAATTCCTCTGGAAAAAGTACAAAATCCCACGCCCTCTGTTCTTCTTCATAACCCTTCTTCTATCCTGCGTCGGCCATCTTCTGATCGCGTTCGGAGTCCCGAATTCGCTGTATTTCTCCTCGATCATCATCGGGTTCTGCTTCGGAGCGCAGTGGCCGTTGATTTTCGCGATCATTTCGGAGATCTTCGGGCTGAAGTATTACGCGACGCTGTACAATTTGGGGGGAGTGGCGAGCCCAATCGGTGCGTACATTTTGAACGTGAGAGTGGCCGGGAATTTGTACGACAGAGAGGCGCGGCGGCAGATGGAGGCGGCGGGGCTGAGGAGGAAAACAGGGGAGGATTTGAGGTGTGTGGGAGTGGAGTGTTACAGAATGGCGTTTCTTATTATCACGGCGGCGACGGTGTTTGGGGGCCTTGTTTCGCTCATTTTGGTGGTTCGGACATGGAAGTTTTACAAGGGAGATATTTACAGCAAGTTCAGAGAAGAAGAAGATGGAGCCGCTGAAGGTTCGAAAATGGCCGCTCCGAACGGTACGATGCCGGCGGCAAAAACTGGATCTGCTTAATAATAATAATAATAATAATAATTATTATTATTATTATTATTTTGATTTCTGTTATGAATATTTTAGGTCCTTTTTTTTTTTTTTGACTGTTTGATGGAGTAATTCGTGTCTTGAACTAAAGAGAAGTAAAAAGAAGCTATTTTTAGGCTAGGGTATATGTCTTAAGAGTAGAGCCTTTTGTATTATTTGACATGAAAAGGGAAATTATAAAGTTGATTTGGACTTTCTTTTTTTTTTTTTTTAATTCCAATCCACAAACTTTTTAGTTGAAAGTAAATACTTACGAGCCATACTAAAATTGACATCCATATCTAGACATTTGATTGATATACTTCTATTTAATGTATGAATCTCGAAAAATATTTATTATATCTTTAAGTTTTTAATTTTGATCCAATTTCATGTTTTTTTTATTAGACTAGCTCGTGATAATTTGGCATGAGGGGTAATAGATGATACAAGAAAATGTGTTAAGTGGATAAAGTAAAGAATAATATTTAGGTAATGATTGTTCACTATGAAGATCATCACTGTATGGTAAGATAGAAGAATGCAAAAAATGGAGGATAGATGAGAGCATTTTACACAATTTTTTTTAACAAATAAATAGTTTCTAACTAAGTATTATTCTAAAATAAATGTAGACCTGACAAAAAATAAGATTTATATTGTAATCTCTCCACTCAAATATTTTTTACCACTTTATTATTATTTTATCCGATTGATCTATTCTCTTATATCAACGCATTACACCATTATTTAAATAACAATGTTATAAAAAAAAAACAACGTAAAATTATTTTAAAGACGAAATAGAGGTATAAAGGCAATCATAAAATTAAGCATGTGTGTTTTCAATTGATGTGGTGGAAAAAGCATTTTAGGTGGGAAGTCAAAATATGTGGATATGGTTGGTTGAAAATTGCAAGGCATCATTTCTAAGTTTAAAGCATGCACATTGGAAATGGACACTTTGTGTTCTTTTAGGTAACTTTTTGGGCATTTTGTGTGTAATAGGTAAGAAGAAATATGAGAAACAATGACATAAATTTAGGGAAATAAAAAAGTTTGCTTTAGAATTTAATATTTTCTCTCTACCACAAGAAAGTGAACCATAAGTAGTGCCAATAATGGAGAAGGTGAGGCAGGAGAAGTCTCTCTTGTCACCTTTTCATGTCACTTTTGATCCCCCACTGAATCCCTATTCTACACTTAGGACAATTAATCAAAATAATAATAATGATAATACTATTATTCATCTGAGACGTCGGTTTAAATACTATTTTGGTCGATGTACTTTTGGTTTTGATTCATTTTTGTTGATGTACTTTTAACTTTTATTCATTTTAGTCCATGCAAAATGTTTGTTTTGGTCACCATACTTTTAAAAAGTGATTATTTTGGTTTATATTTGTAAGCTTTTAATACAAAAATTATGTACCATAGAAATTCTTTAATAATTTATGACTACATTTCAAAAAATTTAGTAGGTGAAGTGTCGTACTAAAATTTTGATCAAAATAAATGAGATAAAAATGGTCACTTATAAAAACTACAGATACCGAAATGAACATTTCAAAACATAAGAACTAAAATAAATAAAAATTGAAAGCATATAGATCAAAATAAATGTTTTGAAAATATATAGACTAAAATGAGTTAAATTAGAAAGTATTAGAGAGGGTTTCTATAAGTGGAATCAAATGACACCTTTAACTATTCACATAAAGTAATTAGATACTTAAAAAGAAACTTAGACCTAAAATTTAGCCTTCCAGAATTATTTATATTTTTTATTTCTCATTTTTTTTAATTTTCCTAAAATTGTATATAAATTTTTAATTACAAAATGTAATTATGTTTTTTTTGGGCTCTTACTAACTCCTTTTAAACTCTCATTTTTAGATATATGAAACTCTGAGGCTAGATACACACGTAGCTAAGTACACACAATCAAATATTATGAACTTTTAGAAAATGTGGGACGAAATGTCTCCTCAATGATTATATTCATCTGTTTTAGTACATCATCTTTTTTAGTACAATATGTCGATGTGAGAATTCAAATTCACAGTCTTTTTATCAGAGATAAGTGTATCATGATTATATTCATTTGGTAATTGAGAGAGGTGACTAATTTTTAATTTAATGATGAAAATACTAGTTTTGAAAATCGTGGTTTTAAATTTCCATCGTCTATTTGAATTACAGTACCAGGAAAAATAAAGAAACTTCGAACATAAGTTGTATTTTTTAACTTTGATGGAATCGTACTCCACACATTTGTAATTTTCTCAAACAAAGTCTAATTTCAATTTTTTTCCTTTCTTTTTCTTTGTAATCAGAAGTTTCAATTTAGTACTTTATTTTAATTTCGTCTCATGGTTTGAAAAGTTTTGAATGGATCATATAGTTAGAGTTTAGTTGAGTTAAATCCCACAAATTGTTGGTACAAAATTTTATTGTTTTTTTCAAAAATCATTTATTTTCCTTTATTTTTTACTCAATCGTAACATAATTTTTTTAGTTTAATATATGCCATGAATATTTGTAACATTTGGTCAAGCATAACTCAGCCGTAATTGACATATATCTCCAATTAAGAGATTGTGACTTCGATCCCCCACCCACATGTTATACTTTGTTAATCACTTCCTAAAAACATAAGTGTAATCTCTGGTTCCGACGGAACTTCATAAATTATTCGCGTAAACCCCGTTTTTTATAATTTATTTTACAACTTCGTCCTTTCTCACTCATCATTCCAGAAAATTGGTAGTAAATAAATTTTCATTCTCATTTCTTCCCATTTTGATTCCTGGTGAATTACGCCTTAACAGTACCTAAAGTGAAACTAAATCCAAACTATAGAAATCGAATTGAAATTAAATCCAAATCAAGTGAAAAATTTTAAAGTTATAGAGAGAAAATTAAAACTATTTCTCATCCACATAATCCAAATTTATAGTTTAACCTAGAAACAATAACAATAACAAAATCAACAAAAGAGGCAAATTTGCAAATTGCACCTTTATTTCCATGCTATTTAATTTCTATCCCTTGGTTTTCCCAATCTTCTCCGGCGAGGGGGTTTTCTGATGATTTTTGGCGACGACAACCCTCTTGTTCTGTGGATATGGGTTTAAAGGCTTAAAAACACGGCTGAAAGTGAAAACTTAGCCATAATTTGGCTGCTTCCTCATCTTCTCTACTCTCCATTCGTTTCTTCACGATTATCCGCGTCCCTTTTCGATTTCCCACATCTGGATTCTGTTCAGAAAGGAGATTTTGAGCAGAAGAAGGAACCCAACAACTCCGGCGAGGTAATTATGTCCAGAAAAAGCGTCGGAGGAGGAGCTGCGCTTTCGAAGGACGCGCCATGGAGGGCATCCGGCAGACCCATTCCCAAAATCCACCATGCCCCTGTGCTCCGAATTTCCCAATCCCCCTTTTCCAATTACGCCCTCTCCGTCATGAAGGCAAGCTCTCGTTCTCTTAGTTCTTTCTTTTTGCTCTCTGGGTTTTGTTTGATTCTTTTAATGACTTTGGGGAAAATCTTTTTTTGTTGGAATTTTGCAGCATCCTGATCCGATTGGAAGCGGATTGGCTACGGATGCCATCTTAGAAGCGGCTGGGCCTGATTGTATCGTGCCAGGACAATCTGCACCTGTCAAACTACTTGGTCTTAAGGTTCATCTTTTCCTTTCTTCGCGGCTTTGCCATCTTTCGGGTTACTTCAATTTTCAATTCCGGTTTCTTAGTTTTACTTGCTTCAATTTACGTTTACTGGTCTTGCGAATTGCTTCTACATTGTTTCTATGGTTTAACATTACCTGTAAATAAATTGTGTATTGTTCAACAATTTGTGGCAGATGATTTTGCTTGAAAATGTATTCAAATATGACATTTATGGAGTATATTCTGAGCAATGTAAAACGTATTTAAAGAGTGGGAAGTATAATATCAGTCTCTCTAATGCAAACAACTTATTACATTGACATTACCAATTCAGCCATGTAATAGTTGGAAATAGACAAACCCTACTTTCTTAACAAACTGATAGAGTGTATGACCTTTGAGAGTAATGATTCTAATGGGAAACGCTTTTTCTATAAGTTGTTTTCTTAACAAACCAATTCAGCCATGTAATAGTTGGAAGTAGACAAACCTACTTTCTTAACAAACTCTGTAAGTGCTTTCAATATTTATCTTGCTCTGCATCTACTGGCTACTGCTATCAAGTGCTAAGCATATTATTCTTTACATGTATCAAAGTATTATCAAGATATCAGAATCTTAGCAATGAAAATGACTCTCACATGTCTTTTTTCTGTCCCGATGTGATTATTTTACCGCTTTGTAGCAATGTTGAGTTTTGTCAATGGTTATATTACTGTTCAATGTTAGAAGGTGGGATTGTGAGGAGGGCAGAGGGGTTGACAAGGCCATATTTTTTAGTGTGGTGAATAAAGTATAGTTATAAATAAAAGAAATGATGCTTAATTCTCTGAGTGAAAAAGCAAACTACAAGTCTGAGTCAAGAAAATACCAATGAATCTCAGTTATTGATGACTGATGAAGTAATCCCAGCTGTTACTGAGATAAATGGTATCGTTAATAGTTGTTAATTTTATGTTTAGATGCTTTTTATTCAAGGGAAGAAAGAGAGAGAGAAGAGAAATAAAACAGAAAAAAGAAATTATAGACCTCCAATACACAAGACTTCCAGTGGGCGCAAGAACAGTAAAGGGAAGGCAGTGTCCAGGGATGGGTAACTGTTGTAATTGAGGAGTTTTTATGGTGTTTTCTGTAATTAGTGGTGATAGTCCGGTTAGTTATGAGAGAGGGAAGGATCTTGAAGTTATTTTGGGAATTCTGGGAGGATCACTTTCAGACCTTTCAAATGTTTGAAGACGTAATACCTTTATATATTATCAATAAAGAAGGTTACTATTGGTGTTTTTGCTATCAGAAAATTGCTCTAGATGCTCCAGCTTTAATTATAGGATGGATACCAGTGGTCCAGTAGTACTGCCTTATCATTGCTAAACTGAATCTAGATTCTGGGTTTATAAGAACTGCCTTTGCTGTATTTGGTCTTACTATGCTGCTTATGGACAGGTATGGCCCATTGATCTCGATCTGAAGTTTTTTGAGCCTGTTGGCCGGGAGCTTAAATTACTTGGAAAGGTAAATGGACATATCACCATAATCCTGTGTAGTTTTTTTCCCTCGTATATGTTTCTAACTTTCTTAGTGCTTGGACTTATTTAGATTGATTTTACTTTTGAAAAACCTTATTGTCTCCCCCAACCCAAACTTGGACCTGGCCTTAGGTGGGGAAAACCTCCGTGAGTATAATCCAAGGAATGTACCCCAAAAACAAAGAAAGTAATTGGTCTGTATTGGAATCTGTGATATAGTTCTTTTGATTCTGTTTTATGGGTTATCGTGTTGAAAACGTATATCAATCGATTGTAGAAACTTGAAATCAGGACAAGACTTTGTTGATACTTCAGATACTCATCAGGTCTTGGGTGAAGTGGGGCGTAATTCTCTATTTCTTATTGGCCTTTTTATATGCAAAACATGCTCTTGGAGTGGAAAAATATTGACAGCAAATTGAAACAAAATAGCCTTGAAGACGTTAAAATCTTTGATTATTGTCGTCATGCTAATTATTTTTCTTGTTTTCCTCTGAAGTTTATGGATGATGCGGTTAACCTCATGAACAAGTCGTTCATAGATCGCTAGACGTAGTAGTTCTAATTGATGAGGAGTTGCATGAAGCTGCAATTTTCGCTGGCTCAGTGAGTGGCAACTTAATCCAGTTGAACTGCCTCTACATAATTTCCTTCCTCTTCTTACCTCTTCTTACTGAATACTCTCATGTAAAAACAGTCCTGGCTTCAGAAAGCAGTTTTGTTACTCCTGTTTCTGTAGCTTTTCTTTTCGGCTCTTAAACAGTCAGTGAAGTTACCTGTAAGGTTTTTCCATGGGGTTTTGATTGAAAAAGGCTATTATGTAGAATAACCGTCAGCTTTTATAGTTCATCTGCCTCTGTACACCATGATTTTTACTCCATCTAATGCACAGTTAAAATCAGTATGTTTGACTATAGACCTTCACAGGTCAGTGGTGAAAAAGCAAAGCACATTATAACAGAACTAAGCCATTAATGTGATAGTTAATGATCATCAGATTAATGATTATGGATGATCACAAACTATATCTTTGTAGTTAATGGCATCAAGACCACTGAGATTTTGGATTTGTAGGTTGAAATTACAAGTATTCATAACCATTTTGAAAACACATGATTACTGTAGATTCTTTCTAATGTGGTTTTAATTTGCTTGTCCCCAAATTATTATAACTCGGCCGAAGATAAGGATTCGAGTTGCTGTATGAAAAAGGACTATCGAGCACCTTCTCCGCTATCCTCTCCTATCTGTAGAAATGCATCTTCTGCTTACATAATACAGCAATATCCTTCTACTAAACACATCAATAATGAACATAAGACTTTTAAGTTGTGGATATCCTAAACAATCTGAGGATAATGCAAAAAGTGATGATGAAACTGCATTCTTACTTGAATGGCCAAATTTGGTATGGTTTGAGGAGAAGAGATTCATGTAATCCAGTGGTGGGTGGTGGGGTAGGTCTTTGAATTGGAGTCTCTATCTATTGATCCACGTTGGATTTTCCGGTCACCCTCCCATTTTCTTCTCTTTTCCTTCCAAAAACAAATGTTTTTCCTGCACTTTTTTCACACTTGTTTCCTGTATAAATTCTAACTTTGGAACTGATCAGAGTAAGGATCAGAAATGGCCAATCAATCAGCTCTTCAAAGTGAGACACTGCGCAGAGGACCTTGGCTTGAAGAGGAAGACAAGCAGCTCACCACGTTTGTAACTCGCATGGGGGAGAGTAAATGGGACTCGATCGCCAAAGCTTCTGGTATGACTTCTAACCCCAAACGAATCGCAAGTTTCCATTTTCAAACTTAGTAGTATGATATTGTCCACTCTGAACAAAATTTGTATCGGGAGATGTTGAGAATCTCCCCTTTTTCACAGGCCTATGTTCATATACCCAACACTAAAAACAGTAGATTTACTATCACTCATGTCTTTTAGTTCATAAATATAGAACAATGTACTTAGAAAAAATTGTTCTCTTTTTTTCAGGACTTGAGAGAACTGGGAAGAGCTGCAGATTCAGATGGCTCAACTATCTCCGCCCCAATCTTAAGCACGGTTGTATGAGTTCTGAGGAAGAAGAAGTCATTCTGAAACTTCATAAAAAATGGGGAAACAAGTAAGGATTAAATCTCTCGTTATTAACATCCGGGTGCTGCAAATTTTGTAACTTTATTGCTCTGTCAGCATCATAATCATCCAATACATATTCTCCTAGATGGTCGAGAATTGCGCGGTGGCTTCCGGGAAGAACCGATAACGAGATCAAGAACTACTGGAGAAACCACATGAGGAAAAAGCTCCCCATACAACAAGAAGGTTTGATATCTCAATCACATAATCGGCTTTGGATTGATTGATTTGTTGAAGTTTCTTCAATTTCTTGTGCAGAGAGCAAAGTAAAACATGGGAAACAGGACAAACTCTCATTCAAGCAATGTGCTATGGGGGGAAGTCCAAGGCAAGACCATAATGAGAGAAAGGACATTCCCTTGAGCAACGTTTCTCACAACCTTTTTGGGTTTCCGAACTTCGAGATCACGAGTTCGCCATATGAAATTCGACTATCGAACTGGATTTTGGATCATTTGTCGAACGAGAAGCTGGAAGTGAATCATTATGAAGATCAATACAATAGTTTAGAGTTCTGTTTCTGTCATCCCAATATGAACTGTGCAGTGAGAGATGATCAAACAGATCATTTATGGGATTCCCTAGCTTCCCTTTGGGATATGGAGTAGCAAATTAAATGTAATATAATCATGTTTGTAAATTTGGTTAACATCATAACAAAATGTTCCATTTAGATGTTTCAACATTGGACCAAAAGTTTCTCTTTAAAAAAGTTGGAAGGTTTAATAAGCCACAAGGTGTAGAAGGTAACCGTCAAAGCAAAAAAGATAACATATTTGTGAGAGTCCCCCTAGAGATAGTTTGGAAATATTATTAGTATATTAGTTAGAGGTATTATAGTAATTAGATAGGAGTAAGTTGGATAAATAGAGACACTAGGGATAGAAGGTGAGGAACTTAATTTAGTTCTTAGGACATCATTATCTTCTTATGAGTGACGAAGAATATAAGACTTCAACTTAAAAAAATTTATAATCCTCTTGTGCAGTGGATGTCAAAGTGATTTCCCACAGAAAACCTTCTCAAACGATTGCACCTATGTTCAAGTTGTCAACATATAATTAAGAATTCACGCTTTGGTATCACCTTCTAAAATCTTAAACGTTGTTAATTGTTGTTATATTGATAACTAAACATATCATTTCTCTTTTTGTACTCTGCAACGAGATATTTTCTAAAAGGAAATAATAGAATATAATTAAAGCTAACAAATACCAAATATAGAAAGAAAAAGGGTGAAGGGATAATGTTTTTGTGGCAAAATAGGAAGTGGATTATTAATATTTAAAACTAGTCTAGGGACTTGGTGGTGAAAGATGACATTGTTTGAAAGAGTTTCTTCTTTTGTTTTCTTTTTCAATATATAGACATTGGAGGAGGGCTTTAAATCTCCCACTTCATCCACGCACCCATAATTTTATCATTTCTATTGCATCGTAAAAAACTATCAACGAAAT
Organism: Momordica charantia; assembly: GCF_013281855.1. Taxonomy (NCBI): domain Eukaryota; kingdom Viridiplantae; phylum Streptophyta; class Magnoliopsida; order Cucurbitales; family Cucurbitaceae; genus Momordica; species Momordica charantia. The sequence goes on along the minus strand of NW_028275163.1, from coordinate 23,323,849 downwards.
GTTAATATTATGCACCGAATATTAATAACAAAAATTTCAAACTAATTTAAAGAGGATAAAATGATTATTTGTTAATTTATATTATTTTTATCGACATCAACATTTTCATAAAATTGAGACGTTGACATTTTCATTGACACCGACATTAAAATTTTTGGTGTTCGTTAAGTTGGAACTTAGGATATAAAATATTGATCAAGAATGTATCTAACCTAATTTCTATGGTACTCAGAAAGGGAAAAAAAAACCTAATTTCTATGGATGGAGGATTAGGCAGGTTTGACCTAATTTCATACTAGTATAAACAATAAAGAATATGGATAGAACAAATCCAAATTACTCACCAATAATCAATTAGCTCTATTTTTCATACATTAGTATGGCTAAAGTTATACACGTAATATTTGAATTCTAATGTTGATGCTATAGCTATAGCATTAACCTCAGAGAGTTTCACATAACTTTTAATTTAATTTCTTTATTATTATTTATTTTTGCACCTTTTTATGAGTAATATTTTTAACTGATTTTAAATTTAATGATAATTGATTTTGTGAAAATAATTTTTACATAATTATTTTAATCTTTGAACCAATGAGTTACACATCATGGTTATGAACTTAGTAGATTTTTGAATAATCATCTTTTAAAATGTTTTCTTAAAAATATTTTTAAAGCAATCAAATTTTTTTAAAATATATATTTATTTACTTATTTCCAAACGTCTGTAGGTTTTTCTAAATACACTTTTAATTAGTCAAGAGGTTGACACATATCTCGAACCAAGAGATTATGAGTTCGAAAACCTACCTCCACATATTGTATATGTACCAAAAAAAAGCACTTCTAATTATCTAAAATTACTTGGAAAAATATACTAAATATATTCTAACTTGGTAATTCTTCTCAAAGTATTTGTCAAAAAAGTAGGTTTATTAATTTTTTTTTTCAAAATTCATCCCTAACAAATGATTAGTCTCTCTGATTTTTATGACACACTGCGTGATAAGTTAAAACTCTCTACTGAATTTGGCAAAATGCGTAGTGCAAATTCTCTGTCAACATCAGCATAACTCAAGTGGTTAAGACACTTATTTCCAACTAAAAGGTCGCAAGTTCAAATATCCACTCCGATGTTGTACTAAAAAGAATATTTATTGAAGAAGGGGGAAAACGTAAGAATGACAAAATTAAAACTCCATTGATTTTGTTAAAGCATAGTGTCAAAACAACCAAGGATTTGGTTGCCCAAACAAAAGTTAGATAGACTTGCCTGGATTCAATTCCAGTGATTCGCCCATAAAAATAATTATATAATACCATATGCTAAACTTAATTTATTGGGCTTTAAATATTTGTCATCAAACAAATCAACTATTCAAATTCTCAGGCAATAAAATCAAGACCTTTTGTTTATGTTCACATTTATATTAGTTTCCTATTTTTCCTATATTAGTCTCGTTTTTACCAAAATTCCTATATTAGTCTCTTATATCGAAATTCCACGTCGAGTCCTCATATAAACGTGATAATGTGAATATATAAAACAATATTCATACTAATAACGTATCGTGTTATACATATGTCTAACTATTTGTACAATATTCATGCTAATGACGTATATATGTGAGAGGAATTTTGCATCACATTTTTAATAGTTTAGACACGACATGTCTATGGTAGGTTGGTAATATTAAAAGGACTACATTGAGATTTTAAAATTCTAAAGCCAAAATGGAAAGTGGGCAATCAAAATAAAAATTCAAAAAGTGTAAGAAACAAAAATTACAAAATGAATCAAATTTCATTGAGAAAAACAATCTGTAACATTCTTGTGAAGAATAATGTATATTAATGCATTGCGATAGGATTTTCAATGTCCAGTGGAGTTTCCATTTTTAGAAAAGAAAAATTTGTGTACATAAGTTGTCCATTTTCTTTTCACTTTATAGAATAAGCAAATATTTGAGAAATAATGGAAAACCCAAGAGAAGAACATCAATATCATCATTCAACTCTTCTCATCTTTGTAATCCTTTGCTTGCTCTCCTCTTCAATTTCAGCCAATGATGAAAGTAAGCCATCTTCTAGTCATTTCTCAATTTTTTTTAGAGATGTTAAGCTCTTAAAAAATAAATTTCTCCGCTTGTTTCGATATATAATTGTATGATATATTGTTCAAGAGATCTCGTACAAGAAGAAAAATTTATGTCACAACGAGCACGGCTTAGCTGTAATTAATATATATCTCCAACCAAAAGGTTGCGAATTCGATCCCCCACCCCCACATGTTGTACTAAAAAAAACGAAAAAAAAAAGAAAAATTTTTAAAATGACAACTTTACCTAAATGATAGATATTTGTAATACATCTGTAATATATTTGACTACTGGTATATATATGATATACATTTGACATACTACTGATATGAGTGTCTGTGTAATAATATGTATGTGATATATATCTAATATATACTACTGATATGAGTATCTAATATAAATCAAATGTTTTGCTATATTTGAAAATTAAAAAAACATGTGACATATTTTGAAATATATAAGAGATTTTTGCTGCCCACCACAAATTTTCAAGAGATCAAAACTTAAAAATCTTAACTAAGACGAATCAGTAGTGGGCAATTGCCCTGCCTCGACCTTCTTCCCCGTCACATTTAGCAAATAAAAAATCTATAAATAGTTACCATAGAAAGTACATATTTTCTATCTCTCATTATGCCTAATAGGTTACCATGTCAAAGAAGAGGAGGAGTTTGATTATATTGAAGGGAGCAAGCGAGGACCTGAGCATTGGGGCAACCTAAAACAAGAATGGACCAAATGTAAAGATGGCACCATTCAATCTCCCATACCTTTGAGCAAAGAAATTGCCAAACTCAACAAAGATTTGGGCCAACTAAATAGAAGCTACAAGCCTGGCAATGCAACTCTTAAGAAAAATGGCCATCATATTGCGGTAAGTGGATAACAATTAAATTTAGTCTATGAACTTTTAAGTTTAGTGGTGATTTAACGAGCAATGATGGTGGGATGCCTTGTAGGTCGAATGGACGAAAAATGTGGGATCGATTCAAATTAATGGTACGAATTACCTTCTTCAAAGATGTCATTGGCATCATCCTTCCGAGCATATTATTAATGGTGAAAGGTCTTGAGCTCTCTCTTTTCTAACCTAATTGAAACCATTTTAATTAGTGAAAAGAAAATCAAATTTACAAGTAATTTGATTTGTTTAGGTTTGATTTGGAGCTTCACATGGTGCATGTTGCCAATTCTTCTAATAAACTCAACAAAATGGCTGTTGTTGCCCTCTTATTTCGGTTCGGCCCACCTAATCCTTTCATCTCCAAGGTAAATTCGAATTCATTTGGTAACATTTTTGTTTTTCATTTTTTTGATTTCGATATAATTAGATTATTGATGAATGATAGATAGCGGATAATTTAAAGCTCCTTGACGAAGGGAATCGTGAAAGAGAAGTGGGAAGTTTAGACCCTTTAGATGCAATTAACAAAACTGATCATGGCCAAAACAAGAATTACTACACCTACATCGGCTCGCTCACGACTCCTCCATGTTCTGAACCGGTTATTTGGACCGTCATGGAGCAGGTTCCATCATATTTTTATAGATAAAAACATTTAGCACCCGTTTGATAATCATTTTATTTTATTTTGTTTTGTTTTTGATTTTACAAGCAGATTATCACATGTATGTTCATTTATTTAGTTATATATATATTTTAAAAGTATTTTTCAAAATCTAGGTGAAATTTAAAAACTAAAAAAAGTAATATTTTCATAAACTTGTTTTTGGTTTTTAGGCTAAAAATTCAAATATATTTTGAAGATAGATGAAAAATTACTAACGAAATTATATAAAAACAAACATAATTTCTAAAAGGACAAAATTCCCACTTAAGGTTTAAAATTTGAGTTGGGTGTCTATTTAATCAAAATTTCAAAATTGATCCTTTCATTTGCCACGCCACAGTGTAAATAAAAACAAATGTAATATAAAAATAATATATTTTACCACATGATCACAATCCAATCAACAAGTGATCACATCATCTTCGTGTCAGCGGACTAAGGATAAATTAATTTTTAAAACCATTTAAAACAATTTTTAAAACTTAGAGGCTAAATAAACATCTAAATTTTAGCCTTTTAAAAAACAAAAAGTTAAAAACAAAGGTTACTTTAATATTTATTTTTCTGAAATGTAAAATAATAACATTGTACGCATTGATAATATGAAAATAAATACTAATAATATGTTTACACATACCATAAATTTTTTTCAGATCAGTAGCGTCTCTCCAGCACAAGTAAGCCTTCTCAGAAGGATTGTTGACAAAGTAAGTTGGACCACAAGTGAAATAAATTCATATATATATATATATATATATATATGTATTAAAGATATAAAATTGCAACTATTAAAAAAAGTTAAATTTATATATTTAACCTCAATTATTTTATCAAATTGCAGGGTGCAAAAATGAATTCAAGGCCACTGCAAGAGATTAACCATCGAGGCGTTTTCTTTTACGACTCATCATCTGAGGCCAAAATCAACAGCGGATCTAAAAACTTATATCAGAGAGAGCTTACATTACATTTATATATTATTATATATATACTAGTTTATATATTTTGATATTAAGTTATGTAAATTACAAATTAATCTTTTAACTTTAAAATTTATGTTTGATAAGTTTCTTGAACTTTGAAAAGTGTCACATAGATGTCTGAATTTATAAAATTTCCTATTTATTAGATCTAGAATTTTAAAAAATAGTTTAATAAGTTAGGGATATATTAAAAAAATTTAAAATTTGGACACCTAATACATTTAAAATTGAATGTTTGAAGATTTATTAGATTCTTTTTTCTATATAGGTTTAGAAGAAAGAGAATAAAATTTTAAAAAATAATTATTTTCAGACGTATAGATATTTTAGAGATAGGTTTAATTTTTTTTTTTTTTTAAATACGACCTACAATGACAGAGAAGTCTAAATTAATTACTTCAAATGAAAAAGAAAAATTGAGAAGAATTTTCTTTTAGGTTCAAATCTGTAAAGAGGTGGTTGAAGCATTTAGATTTAAAACGGTTGGGGAAGAAAATTATTTTAGAAAATTAAACTTTGAATATACTACTAATATATTTTTTTATTTTTAAAAAATTTGAAATATTTGTATAAAGAAAATTTTCAATTTTTCGAACTCGGGCTACAAGGAGGCTTTCATGCCAACAATAAGATTTGGCAGAGACGTAGAGTACACTAAACAATAAGGCGTATTTTTTATATATATATTTTTTATTTTTATCAGGGAATTGGTTTATTTCAAATAATAATAATATTCGCCTCGGGCCAAAACTCTACCAAAGTATAGAAATTTCACATTATTATCAATATGGCTTGGAAAAATGAAATAATTTCACTAATTACATCAAATAAATTTCTCTATCATGTATAGTTCTATTTGTTATCTTATAATAAAAGAAATGGTTCTTTTCTCATTGATTATCTTCACATTTTCAATGTTGAAAACTTTCATATTTATTTATTTGATTATTGTAATTTTAAATTCGTTTACATTTATTTAATTTGAATTTTACATAAAAATTTTAAAAAATGGTAATATTACATTTATGCCTACAAAACACTTTCAAATTTTAAAAAATTGAAAAGTAGAAACCTACCCTTAGCTCTGTATATCTTAGAAAAACCATACATTATTATACAATATATTTGTAAAAGTGTAACAGAAGTGTGTCATACATTTTTATGAGTTCATAAATGATGTAACTGAAAATTAGATTAAACTTTTATCAATTCCAGACTTTCTAGAGGTTGGTTTCATTTGAATAAAAATTAATTTTTAATTAAACTTGACTCCCAAGTCAGATTCTTTTAACCTTGAAAAAGAAAATATTAGGAGAGAGAGTCAAAATTGTTAAGCTATATTTATTTAATTTTTAAATACAAATCTCATCCTATCTGTTCCACCTAAACCAAACCAAACCAAACCAAAAGCCTCCTTATTATGTCTTCTTCTGTTAATTAATCATATGTTCTTCTTTTCCTTTTCCACAATTTTAAAAAAAAAAAAAGAAAAAAAAAATCTAAAAGTGCCATACCTTTGTTTTGACATACTTTGTTTTCATGAATATATTTCTTTAGAATAATTAAAATTATTTTACTTTCTACAACTTACCAAAAGGTTATTCTTAAATAAAATAATTTATAAACATAAATTACAAAAAGAAAAAACTAGTTTCCATTAAATCACTCCTGTTCAAATCTATATTAGAATTGTAGCTGTTACATCAAACTAAGCAGCCCTATTTTCTTATATTTGTTATTCAAAAAAGTACTCATAGGATGATGTGTTCAAAACAAATTCAATTAATTAAATATTAATGATGTACCTAATTAAGTATTGTTCATTTTGTAGTGTTAGGTTCCAAAATAATCTTTTAATAATTATACCTACTTCTTCTTCTTGAAATTCTAGCAAACTTCAAAAGCAAATTCAAAACAATATATATATATATATATATTCATGAAAAATATTCCTTCTTTTGTTAATTTAGCCGAAATTAAGGAAAAAAAACACACGAAATACAGAAATGGACATCATAGAAACTATTCTTACAAAAACAAAATTGTTAGTAATATGATAATGAAATAATAGATTTTAAAATTTCAAACCCATCTCCTTGGACCATGTATCCTTAATTAAACAATTGTTTGGGTCTCCTTGTTGGCCGCCTTGTTAACCTTAAAGAAACTCACACGAAACTCAACTTTTCTGCAAATTTTCTATAAATCCCTCTACTCTACATGCTCCTTGCCGTATTCTCAAACCGAGCTCTGATCTTCTCTCCGCAAATTAAATTCCTTTTACTTCCCCAACAATGGCGACGTTGAATTGGAGAGTTTCTGTTTTTCTCTTTCTAGTCTCTATCTTGTTCTGCCCATTAGTCATTGCACAAGAAGTTGGTAAGTTTAACGTTCTCGTTTCTCGTTTACTCATTCTTACTCAAATTATGATTTATTATTATTTTTTAATTTAAAAGGGAGGAGAATGGTAAACAATAAACAGTTATCCGAAATGATTGTATATTGACTTTATTCAAAAGAAGGAAAAAATGAAAAATACAAGCGTTATGAAACGACCCTCGAAGTGATAGATAGATAATGTTTCTTTCTTGAGCCGATGTCGTGTTTGTATGTTTTTGGATGTGAATTTTTGTGCTGTGTTGTTGATGATGGATGGGGGGTTTTGCAGAGGACGAAAGTGAGTTTGATTACATAAGAGGAAGCAAGAAAGGGCCTTCAAAATGGGGAGAGATCAAGAGAGAATGGGAGAGGTGCAAAAATGGCGAAATGCAATCTCCCATTGATTTGTCCTCCACAAGAGTCAAAGCTATCAAAACTTTGGGTCACCTCAACAACAAATACAAACCCTCCAATGCTATTCTCAAGAATCGTGGCCATGATATTTCGGTAACACATTATACAAAATTTTGCTTTAATTATTCAAACATTGGTAGTTATTTGGTTGCTTGTACTCTCACTTTTGTTCTATTTTAATGAGTTAATTTACTTTCAAAGTGTCCATCTTGATTCTAACATTTATTCATTTTAATTCTCTATATTTTCAAAACGTTTTGGACTTTTTAATTTTTAAAATGACGTTAACATTTATTCATTTTAATTCTCTATATTTTCAAAACGTTTTGGACTTTTTAATTTTTAAAATTCGTCATTTTAATCTCTATTTATAAAGTTTTAACACAAACTTTATACACCATGGATAAATTCTTTAATACAAAATTTATAACTATATTTCAAGAAATTTAATGAGTGATCAGTGTCATATGCTAAAATTCTAGAAAGAGAAAGAATGTATCAAAATTGTGACTTTTTAATGGTGTATAGACCAAAATGAAAGTTTTGAAATTAGTGAATAAACTCAACAAGATTTTAAAGGATAGTGACAAAGAAAAAAAGAAAAAGACATCCTTTCGAAAATTTAAGAACCAAAATGAAGTAAAGTAGTGAGTGTGTATGAGGATCAAAATAATATTTAAACACCTGAAAATTTAACAAAATTGGTAGTGTTGGAGTCCATCATAATCGTCACTATCTCTACTATGGTGAAAAGTTATGAAAAGTTAGGTAAGTTAGATAGTTGAGTTATATACTCATGTGAGCATTTTAGATAAAATATATAATTTATATGACAAAATAGAAAAAAATTAATTTCTTACTTGACCAAGCTCAAAAGGAAAGAATAGGTTCAAATGAATATATACTTTAAATTAAATTATTATAAGAGAAAATACCTGCTCTGCTGCTATGGTATTTATCGTCTTAAAATTCTATGGTTGGACAGATTAAGTGGGAGGGAAATGCAGGATCAATCAAGATTAATGACACAAATTATCTTCTTCAACAAATCCATTGGCACTCTCCTTCTGAACATACTCTTAACGGGAGGAGGTTCAATCTCTTCTCTCTAACTTCCTTTTGAATATTTTTAATTTTTATACTTGTAATTGACAAATTTTTCATCTGACAAATCTACTCATGAAAAACAGAATCATTAGTGAATGAGACTTGAAGTTATATTATGATCACTTTCAAACTAATAACAAGGATTATTTTTCGTTGATTTAGGTACGATTTAGAGCTTCATTTAGTTCACCAAAGTTCACATACAGATGTCAAATATCCCATCGCCGTTGTTGGCATCTTCTACAAGATGGGTCGTCCCGACCCTTTTCTCTCCAAGGTAAATTTCAACATGGATAAAATTTATCGATCTTAATTGATTAATTTTTCTCAATCTAATATATGACACATCAAGGCTAACAAACTATTAAAATGTGGCAGCTGAGTAGGAAAATAAAGGCATTGGGTGAAGAAAAGGAGAAAAAATTGGGAAGAATAGATCCTAGAATGATAAAAATGGGTAGCATCAAGTATTATAGATACATGGGCTCTCTCACTGTTCCTCCTTGCACTGAAGGTGTCATTTGGAACATTAACCAAAAGGTATGCTTCTACTACTTCCTTAATTTCTCCCTTGAAATTAAATCAACATGAGAAAATAAATTAAAATGCAATTATTATTTTCCTGAGATTAAACTAATTTTATAATTTATTCAAACATGCTACGTACCAAAGTCTCCCATGTCGAGGTTTGTGCTTTAGATTAAATTAGTTTAGATATTTCCTTAGGTTAAGCATCTCACAGTGAAAAAATAAAAAATAAGAGATTTGACAAATGTTTATAATATGAGATGAAGTCTCCATGAATATTGATATGCGTTAAGGAAGAATAAACCACAACTCAACCTAAAAACTTAAGTTGATAGGTTGGATAAATTTAATTTTAGATTTTCAACGCTCTTCCTTACTTGTGGACTTGGATAATTGCACAAGGCCCAACAAGTGAAAATTACTATAAATTGGGAGGAAACCAACATATGACCTTCCGGATATTAAAATGAATAAATCACCACTCAACCCAAAATCTTAACATGGTATCGGAGTAGGAGATCCTGTGTTTGAATCTCTGCATTGTTGTTTCCTCCTCATTTAAACCCATCAGTTTAAGGTTGAGTGGTGGTTTATTCATTGTTACTAATATGGTATCAGAGCGCAACAAACTCAAATGAGCATTCCGTTGAAAAATGAAAGAATCTTACGTTGGAGAGATAAAGAACATAACAAAAGTTTATAATATACATCGGTTATACTCCGACTTTCATTGTTGATTGATTTTGATAGGAAATCATATAAATATTAATATCTTATAATAAAAGTAATAATATATTTGAGCATAGCTGAATTGGGTGAGACGTATTTAATTTTATATTATTTATTTATTTGTATGGTTTGATATCAGATAGGAACAGTCTCACGGGAACAGGTGAAGCTACTGAGATCGGCTGTTCACGATGTAAGTTCTATAGAATGTTTCTATTTCCAATTTTAATTAAAACGACAGGTCGAGTTTTATTATTTTTCTTATTATTACTTTTTTTTTTCTTTTTTTAATGTGAATTGCAGTCTGCAGAGAAGAATGCAAGACCAATCCAACCACGTAATGGACGACAAGTCGACCTCTACGACCCAAACCCAACACACACACCCAATTGAAATTGATAATTAAATTATTTCCTTCATTTATTTATCTTGTATTTTGTAACATCTCATTTTTGGTCCTCAAATGATAATAAAAATTCTATATTTTTACTTTTTTTTTTGTACGAGAAAATATTAATATATATTCGAACTTCGTTGGTGATGCAATGACCCACTTTATTTTACTTCTGTTGTTGAACCTTTCTTCCATGGTTAAACAATGGTTTATAAATTAAATTACAAATAATTAAATATGTAATGAAATAATGGACTGAGATAATGGAGATTAAGATATTAACTTGCTTTGTGAGCATAAAAGAAATACTAAAAACATAATAAAAACTAAATTTTGCTAAACATCAAAATAACATGTAGAAAATATATAAAGTTGAACTATTATTGTTTCCATTGATCAGGGAGATTCTCAAAGGATGAATGGAAATGGGGCTTAAAAAAAAAAGAAACAGTGAACACTTCAATGTTTAAGTTAGTCTCAGGCTCATCTATTTTGGATAATATTACTAATTAACTAGATTCTCGCATACTTGAAGGATAGAATTACCTCTGATATTTATAGGTGAACAACAGTTGAAACTATTATTCAACCACATCGCACATTCTGCAATGGATGGCGGGAATCTAACAATAGTGGTGAGTGGGTGGTACCACGTCGCACGTCCTGCGATGGATGGCGGGAATCTAGCAATATTGGCCGTGAGGTGGGTGGTACCTCGTCGCACGTCCTGCAATGGATGGCAGGAATCTAGCAACAATGGTGAGTGCGTGGTTGTGCAGTTTTTCCCCACTTCAGTTGTAATTATTCTTCAACCACGTCGCACGTCCTACAATGGATGGCGAGGATCTAGCAATAGTGGTGAGTGGGTGGTACCACGTAGCACATCCTGCAATGGATGGCAGGAATCTAGCAACAATTGTGAGTGGGTGGTTGCGCAGTTTTTCCCCACTTCAGTTGTCCCATGTTTATTTCATTGATAAGTCGATCCTTAAAATGAAGCCATAAGTAGGTATTCATACTTCGGGGTCTGTTAGGTCAGATCCCTCATTAGCCTCTCATGACACACAGCATACTGCTGCGATCTCTAAACTCTCAATTTTGTATATAATAGATTGTTGATGTCTCTCAAAGCTCAAGAATCTATTAGAAGCAAAATTGAAACTTTAGAGATATATTAGACCTTTTTTAAGTTTAATAACTTATTAGACATACCATTAAAAACTTAAAGGACTAATTTAAACACTTTTTAAAACTTAAAAACTTAAATAATCTAACCTTCTAAGTTCTAAAACTAAATTTATAATTTAACTAGTAAAACGTAAAATTGTGACAGTTGTGTCAATCTCCCAACTCTCTCTCCAATTGTGATGTGTAGTCCAATCCAACCATATGTTAAGAAGAAGATGTCAACGGTTCAGTTCTTGTCAGGTAAAATTTTATTATGGAGTAATAATGAACCAAATCGATAAATCACAATCACTGAAGAACCAAATGTGTGTTTATAAACTACAAAAATAGAATCCTTAATATAATTAAAAATCGATATTTTTTCTTTTGACATAATTTTTCAAAAGTAGGAACTAAAGTATTATAAATTTAAAAATACAAGACCAAATTATTAAATAATAAAATTGATGAACTAAAGGTTAATCCAACATTAAAAGAGAAAAAAAAAGTGACCAAGGGTAATTTTGTAGGATTTTTTTAATGCTACATTAAATAAAATTAAAGAAAAAATACTTTTTTTTAATTTATTTAAAAAATAATGCTAGAGACGACACTACCTTTTTTAACAGTTAGTCGTCTATGAGACCATAAGGACGTGAGGCTAGTTGTCTCTTTAAAAATGACATGGTCGTCTTTTGAAGAAACGATAAAAACATTATTTTTGGAATAAATTTCAAAAGAAAATTTTTTTCTTTAATTTTATTGAATGTAACATTATTTTAAAAATAAGTTTAAATAAAAATATTATTAAAAAAAATCCTAATTTTGTAACCTTAAAATAAAAATTAAATTTAAGGATAGAAATTAATATTTAGGGCGTCGGAATGGAATGGTATTGGTAGGACGGTGTCGTAGGATGGCCACGTGAAAAGGATGGTAGGCGCGCTATCCGCAAAACTGGGATGTCCTTGACGGGGTTAGGTATATCCCCATTCGATGTGCAGTGTCCACTGCACTGGGAACCAAACAATCCGATTTAGGGGCATCACCACCACGAATCCGTAAAAATTTTGCCATCTTTTGACGCTAAATGCCATTATATGAGATACGACTGGACAACAGTTGCATAGCGTCACTTGCCCTTCAACAATTATAAAATAAAAAACATAAAGTGGAATATTTTCAATTTAACAACCAACCAACCAAAAATATTATAGCCTTCAAAAACAAAAATATTATAGCTACTTTTAAAATGTCTATTTTCGTCATCTACTTTAATTTCAACTTTTGTTCACGTTAGTTCTTGTACTTTTAAAACTTCCATTTTTGTTCTTTGCTTTTCCAAAAGAAACCATTTTGATTTCTATTTCCAAATTTTTAATCAAAATTGTACCTACAATGAAAACTCTTTAATATAAATTTATGACTATATTTCAAGAAATTTAATGAACTTGCGATCTAAAGAAATAGAATAAAAATAGAAATAAATAGATAAAAATAGTCACTTTAAAAATACATTAATCAAAACAGATATTTCAAAAATACAATGGAACATTGAAAGTACAAAGATTAAAGTGTACGTTCTAGTACGTGAACAAAAATTATCTAAAATGAAAAGTACAGGAATCAAAGTAATATTTATACTTTTTTTTTTAATGAGTATAAAGAACCATTAAAACAAGAGGGACAATTATGAACAATATGAGTGGATGTCCACCCCTCATTAAACACCCAATTGTTGCACTAAGAAACACGTTTATGTTATTTTTCATAGTATTCATTGTTTCAAAACATGAAAATGATGACAAACCAAATACTACTTAGTTACTTTTAACGGATTTTATAACAAGAAAAACGTTTGAAATTACAATTTGATATTAAACATTCAAAAATTTTGTTAACTTATAGATTTGTCGGTATGATTTAGTTTAAGTTTGAATTTAATCTTTACCATTTTAAAGTTTTCAGTTTAGTTTTTATGGTTTGAATTTAGCTCTAATTTGGTTCTACGATTACAATTTAGGTTTAGTTTGAATTTAGTTTCAATAGTTTGATTAAAATTAAAAAGTCAACTAACACAACACTCTAGGTAACAAAGAATTATCACTATTATTAACAATATAGACGATTGGTAAAGTTTGACTATACTATAGATCTCGAATTGAAACTTTTGGAACTCTAGAGATAAAATTGGCTCAAATAATAGAAACTAAATTATAATTTAACAAAAAATTTATCATTAATTTAATCGGTTGAAGTTCTTCACCTACCCTAGTTGGGGAGACTTTTTTTTTTCAAATAAAAACTTATTTTTAACCCATAAATTATAGTACCATTTTAAATTCATATACAGCGTCTTTTGCTTATAAATTATTGGATGGATTTTTCTCTTTGATAACATGATGGGATAAATTAGTTACTTAAAATTAGTTGGGAAATAGTAATTTTTCCATATCATAATCCCAAAATTAATTTGGAAGATAAAACATTAAAAAATCAATCTCTACCCGAACTAAAATAACGAAAAGTATAATTTTAAAGTTGTCCTTTAAGTATGACTTTTATTGACAAATATTTAATTATCGGTTGAAAAAATAATATTGACGTACAAATAGAAAATTTATCAATAACTTTTCTTTTTTGTTTTCTATGAATTAAATGAACATCGATAAAATTGGTCGGTTTTTTGTTCTTTTTTAGAAAAGGATTTGACAAATTAGAGATAATAGACAAAAAGAATATAAGGCAGAGCAACAAAAACTTTTTTAATGTGAACTCTTGATGACGTGTGGTTCAAAAATTTCATTCTTCAACTGGCAATGATTTAATAACATCTTTTTAGTTAACACTTTTTTTCTCTTTTCTTGTTTTTACTGTCATTAAATTTTTAATAAATAAGTGATGAATAAACACACTCAACTAAAGTTTAATGGGATGGACTACGTAAATTTAATTCATTTATAGAAAAATGAATTTTTATTTTTTTCAAAGGAGTCTTCAAAACTTTTAATGATGCTAGTGTTACTATTATTATTTTTTATTATTATATTTGATGAAAAACTACATTATTAGAGCACGTTTTACATAGCCTCCATTTTCGATATATATTATCTTCTTGTTTATGTGGTAAGAGTTGTTCTTTTAATTTCTTGTTTAGTGGTAATTGCAGACTAAAAAATCATGTGTTCAAACGTTTGTTCTCCCATGTAATTGTATTAAAAAAATATTTTACTTTGCCAACATAAGGGAAAAACATATTTTTACATATTGTCACATGGGTTACTTCTCTAGCGGCTTGTACGAAGAGAGTGACTTAAAAATAAAATAATCTTACATAGACTTAAGGTCGAATAAACCCTGAATTGAGTAAATTTAATTCCTTCCCACTCATATTATTTTAAAGATGAATAAACCACGACTCAACTTGAAAGCTTTGGGTAAATTTAATTCATTTATGGCTATCTAACAAATAGTGGAGAATAATATACTATAATTTTAAGAAATTAGGAAAAATTAATATTTTTTAATCCCTGAATCTTGAGTTAAATTTTTATTTCGTTTCGAAGTCTCGAGGGTTAACATTATTCGTGTGATGCGCCCTCCACCAAGACCACCATGATTGTTGGCTGTGTGAAGAAAAAGTAGTATCGTTTCTTTTTGCCATGGGAGTGGGAGAGAGAAATTTCTTATAATTTCTTTTGCCCCATATCACTTATTGAATTATTATAAAAAAATAAATATTTTTATCAAGTAAGCATATAAATTAATAATACAAACTAATATTAAATCAACATGTCAACATCCTAGGCATCTCGTTGGGCTTACTAACAGTTCTGTTATATTAGGGACCAAAAGTGAGTGTGTTTGCAAAAACTTATTAGGGGTAAACAATTACCATTTTGAAATTTAGAGGCCTAATGAAAACCAAACTCAAAATTCATAGATAGAAGTTTAATATTTTGAAACCTATGCATGGTCCAAATGGAAACTTACAACGGTGACTAAACAATGGTGTGGTCCATGATATATATTTAGGTGAAGACAATAATTATCTCCATTCGGTTGAAAATCCATATATAAACTAAATTTACTCAACTCATTAATTATTGGGTAGAGTGGTAGTCTATTTATTCTTAACACGGTATCAGAGCAGTATTATTACTCTTAACCATTCAAGGACTAAAAAGGTGTTTTTGTTAAAAAAAAATCAATAATTTTTTTTATTACCAAGGAGCCGGTGGCCCTTTGACTTTTATGTCCTTGAGGATGACTTGAACCGACCAAGATTTCAAGGATATTCCTTAAGGTCCTAGACCATCTTAAAAATTCTAAATGTCCATATAATAAGAGTTTCCTATATTGAAATGTGTTAGGGTTCTTGTCATTCAAATTCTAGTTGTGGAACCAAAGTGAACAAGTTTACAACAACAACATCAATTGGTTGTGGGCATATTTTGTAACTCTTATCTTATCCAAGATAAAGGTGCAAATAAATCCTCCATGCACACAAAAGTAGTATATAAAGGAGTGCATCTATATGCATGATTCTTCCGACCAAAACCCAAACCTCAAAAGCTCTCTCCTTTTTGGTTTCCCAAAGAAATGGAGAACCCAACAAACAAAACCCACATTCTAATTCTCATCTTTGCAATAACAATCTCTTGCTTTCTTTGCTTATCATCATCAGTCTCAGTCTCAGCAATATTATCTAATGATGGTGATGAAGGGTTCAGTTATGATCCATGTAGTGAGAGAGGGCCTAAGCATTGGGGAAATCTTAAGGAAGAATGGGCAATGTGTAAAAATGGCAAAATGCAATCTCCCATAGCTTTGTCTTTTTGGAATGCAAGATTCACAAATGTTTTTGGTCATCGGATCACCAGAAACCACTGGCCTGCTAATGCAGTTCTCAAGAACAATGGCCATGAAGTTGTTGTAAGCACCAAAAAAAAATCATTTCTCTCTTTAATTTCTCTCACTTTCATTAATTAATATTTTACAATAATGGAGAAAAGCTCACAAATTAGTTTTTTCTTTTTTTTGTTTTTGTTTTTGTTTTTAATGGTTTTTGAATAGTATAATATATGTTTGTTTTTGTTAAAAAAAAGAACCCTTTCTACCAAATTTCAAACTACCAGAAAAGTTACTTATAATTAGGTTACTAATCCCTTAATCATTTATTTAAGAGATATACTTCTTTTCTAGAGAAAAATGTGGTAGAGAGATTTTTTTTATCTTATTTTTTTTAATTGCAATTACTTTTCTTTATTAAACAAAATTTTAAATAAAGGTAATTAACAAGAGTCTTAATTTTTTGTTTCACTGTGGTAAGGAAATTATTCGCACCATTTATAAAAGAGTTGAGGAGTTTTATAAAAATATCGTTACTTTTTTGTTTTTTTTTTTTCAAAACTGTCACAAAAGTGAGTTTTAGTTGGTCTGTGATTTTATAAATTCAAAAGTTTACAAATGCTACGTATATAAATACATATTAATTTTGTGCCATTTTTTAATTCTCTCTTTATTTCAAACTTTTAAACATTTTTTTTTCAGTTCATCAAATACTCAAACTAGTCAATACATTTGAAGCTGTGTTTCATTCTTTCTCATATTTATAATCACTTTTCTTAACTCTTACTTTTATAATATTTTATCCTAAACAAATTAAATTGAACAAATATAGGTTGAATGGAAAGGAGATGCAGGATCAATCAAGATCAACGACATCGATTACCATCTGAAAAATTATCATTGGCACCATCCTTCTGAGCATATCAAAGATGGCAAAACGTCTTTTTCCTCTCTCGCTACTATATTATAACCGTATTTATACGGTTTTGTTATTATTATTATTATCATTGTTATTTTGATGATAAATATAAATATATGTATATATATATATTGTTAAATATTATTAGGTACCCTTTGGAGCTTCATATGGTACACACCAACATGGTGACCGGTAACAAAGCTGTTATAGGCGTTTTATATGAGTTTGGTCCATCTGATCCACTCCTCAGTTTGGTAAATAAATTCCACCAACAACCCTATAACTTAAATCACTACTAGAATATTGATTAAAGATCAATAACTTTATTAAACAGTAGTTTATAAACTATTTTTTCAATTATATATGTCTAAATTAATATCCTAATACAACTAAATCCTTTTCAAAATTCAAGGATTTATCCGACACAACACTGATCAAAGATCGAGAACAACCTTTATTAAACAGCAGTTTTTATAGTTGTGAGACTTATTAGTCTCACAATGTTAATGGATATATCTCAGATAGAAAAGGACTTAAAACATCTAAACATCGAAGGAGGTGAGACATGGTTTGGAGAAGTGGATCCTAGACTTGTATGGCTTTATAGTTCGAGTGAAGGATACGCGGGATACATGGGATCACTCACCACTCCTCCTTGTACTGAAGGTGTCATTTGGACCGTAATGGAAAGGGTATTGATCTTTGCTTGGCTCTTTGCCTTCTTTTAATCCACATAATTATCTTAATAATCCTAATTTCTTCTTATTCTAATTAATTATAATTCTCTTCAGGTACATACTGTCTCACCCGACCAACTCGAACTCCTTAAGCTGGCCGTTGTAGAGGTAAATATGTATTATAGCGTTTGGATTAAGAGGGACAGAACTTCTGTAAATGTATTTTTTATATGAATTTGTGTAGGAGAATACTGCAAGGCCACTGCAAGACGTTAAGGGTCCACGCGTTGGGTACTATGACCCCAGCTTGAGGAAGAGTGCAGCCGAGTAGCTAGATGGTTATGGCGAATACCAAATTCCCACAAAAGGGCATTACTAAATAATTACTTATGTATTAAATAAAATGCCCAAGTAATTCTATTATTGTTTAAATTAGTTGTGTCAATCTTCTTGATCCAGTTTTTCTTTTGGTTGTGATTTATTCCAACCATGCGTATGTTTATCTAAGTGTGATATGGAATAATATGTTATTTCGGTAATGAAGTGTGACATATTATAAAGTTCAAGAATATAATTGAAACTTTGAAAACTTTGCCACTATACCATTATATATTTTACAAGTTACTACCACGTCACTTTTCTATCTTTTACTTTGATGTAAAAATGGATGGAAGGGTAGTTTTGTAAGAAGTTTAAAGGTAAAAATAAAAATTTTGAAAATTTAGGAATATTATTGAAATTTATCTAAATCTGAAGCTCCAGGGTGTTTGTATAATTTAATTAAAAAAAAATTATTATTAACTTACTAGGGTGTTGGAGTTTTTCATCCACCCTTGAGTTGAGGAGACGACAGCGATTGGTTTTTGGAAAAAAAAAATTCTTAAATTCATAATTAGATTATATTGTTGTACTAGGAATCATATTTTTACTTACTTTAAAATAAAAAAAATAGTTAATTGAAAAAAAATCGTTTTTGGAAAAACTATTTTATTTTATATCTGATAATTATTTTACTTTTATATTAAATTTCAATTTTTGTACTCACCCTTGCTTTCTTTTATTTTTGTTTTTTAGAGGTGCTTTATTGAATTCTTAGAAAATTTTTAAAATTAGAAAAAATACAATATTTTATTTTTTATAAAAATGACTAATATTTTCTAAAAATAGAACACGAAACAAAGGTTCAAAATATTCATTTTTTTTGTCTCGGTAAACTTTTGTTCATTTTTGTGTCTGTACTTTGAAACGGTCTGTTTTTGTCATTTATTTTTATGAAATTACAATTTTGGTCCCTTTGTAAAAGTTTAACACAAATTTTATACATAATGAAAACCCTCTAATACAAATTTATGGCTACATTTTGACAAATTTAGTAAGTGAATTGTCATATTAAAATTTTGATTGATGGAAATAAATTAGATAAGAATTAAAATGAAGGGACCAAAATGGTCCTATTTGTATAAATATATTAACTCAAATGAACAAGAGTTGAAAGTATATGACCACAAAATAGACGTTCAAGCTTAAGTGCATGCATTATTTTTGTTAAAAAAAAATTTACCTTTATAGTTACTTGTGTGTGTGTATATATATATTATTAAATTATAAAAACGAATACTATATTATAAAATATACTAAACAAAAAGTCTTTTTAAAAATTTCTTTATATTGGTTTAGTGTAATTTTGTGTTTTAAAATGTTAAACTCAAAATATGAAAAATATTTTTTAGAATTTTCACGGTTTGGGTCACATAACCACGCAAAACATATCATACGATTACCATTAAGTAAACAAAAAGAGAAAAAGGACAAACTAGTTTGGAACATTTCTCCGTTGCAAAACATTAATGAAAGTGAGAGAAATTAAAGAGAGACATTATTTGTTTTTGTGCTTACAACCACTTCATGGCCATTGCTCTTGAGAATTGCATTAGCCTGCTTGTAGTTTCTCCTCTCATGTCGACCTAAAATTCTACCGAAACTTGCATTCCTCAAAGACAAAGGTATAGGAGATTGCTTTACTTTTGCCATTTTTACACATTGCCCATTCTTCCTTAAGATCTCCCCAATGCTTAGGCCCTCTCTCACTACATGGATCAAAATTGAACACTTCATCACCATCATTAGATAATATTTCTGAAACTGAGTCTGATGATGATGAACAAAGAAAGCAAGAGATTATTGCAAAGATGAGAATTAGAAGGTGGGTTTTCTTTGTTGGGTTTTCCATTTCTTTGGGAAACCAAAAAGGAGAGAGCTTTTCAAGTTTGGGTTGGAAAAATCATGGCTAGATGCACCCCTTTTTATTTACTACTTTGGATAAGATAGGGTTACAAATGTGTGGTTATAAAGTTGGTGGTGTGGGGTTTTTTTAAAAAAAAAGATATTTCTAGTCTTCGAAGGAGAGTAGTAGTCCACTTACGTACATTATAAACTGTTGTTAGGTCGGATACATATCAATATTCATGGAATTACATCTTAAAATTAATTTGCAATTGGAGGAGTAGTAGCTCACTTACATTATAAACAATTACTAGGTCTCTTATCTTTTCAATAGCCTTACAGTAGTATAGTTTAATATTGTATGTTTAAGCATCTAAAGAAGTTTCTATGGAGACAATTGTCTTTCACCTATATATCATGAATCACATTTTTGCCTAGGTAATGTTGATCTTTGTTTGTATTCCTATTACCTAACAAAATTTTTATGTATGTATCGATTCAGTTCGATTTTTGGGTAGAGAGAAACTTTCTAATCAGAAAAATCTAAAACATTTTGGTTCAAGGATACTCCAAAAAAAATAAATGAAAGAAAAAACTAAGAATTCAAAAAATCTTCAAGATAAATAAACATATCTAGGAAGACAAAAACTCACTCTGACTCTTCAGTTCTTGCGCTTCCAAACTTTTCCAACTCTTTTGCTTCTCTCTCCTTTCTTTCTGCAATTTCTTCTAGAGAGAGAAAATAAACAGATCCAAGTAGCTGCTGCCGATTTCTTTCTTTTGTGTGGAAAATTTTGCCCCAATTTTCAAAATTTTCCCTTTTATGCTTCTTCTTCTCTTGGGATCCGAAACCATCTTGCCCTTTTTGTTGGCTTTTATCTTAAATTGCTGCTCTCTTGTCGCCACCGTGAGTATGGAGGTTGGTCGTGAGAACTGGGGGGCGGCGCATGTGTCTTCCATTTAAGGAAGACATACTCGATTAAAGACAAATCAAACCAAACCAAATTGTTCGAACAGTCATCTAAATCAAATCGACCCGAATCAGCTCAGTTCTGAGTCGGTTTTTTAGGTTGGTTCAATTTCTTTCGCTCCTCATTTTTAGTTAAGTTTCCATTTGGACCATAGGTTTCAAAATGGAGCTTGACCTTGGACCTATTTATAGTAAGGCGGAAATTAATCTCGACCTTACACATGTCTAAAATTCAACAGTCAATATTTGGCGGTATACCATAGGTCGAGACACTCCAGTGCTGTAGTAGCTGTCGTATCAATTAATTCACCTTTCCAACAGCTATATATTTCACCAACTTGAACCGCCAAGCTTAGGAGTCGAAAAGTCACCACTTAAGCAAATTTTCAAATCCAAAAAACTCTTCTGACAGGTGGAAACTCCGACCATCTAGAGAGGGGGTCAATATTGAGGACAAAAAATAACCTTACCACGTGGGGGACAGAAGGGAGGTCTAATAGGTCAAGGTCTTACTCGAGAGCCATCTCTGACAGGTTTGACATGCCTTACTTAGCCGTAAAACGCTCAGTGACACTTCCCTACAGTGTGGCTGTCATTCGGGTATCGAAATTAAGTACTCGACACATTTAACACAAATAACTCCCTATCGGATCCCCAACCTATAAATAGAGGCCGACCTCACTTTCGCATTAGGTATTGCATTCTTTCTCAAACTCCATATTAAGTCCGAGCTTAAACTGACTTATCTTAAACTTCGGAGCGTGTCTCTCTTAGGCAGATTTTTCCTTGCCAAGGTGCTAAGATATTCCCCTCTATCATAGCTTATCCAATTTGGTTCTATAAATAGAATCCATGCAAAAAGTGCTCTAACGGAGTTTTTAATAAAAGGATATAATAAAAAAAAAATACTCAGCCATGAGTCATCTTCCTGCTGATCATTAAATTTAAGGATATTTAGTTTCGGTCAGCAAACAAATGTTATTAAATCATCAATGTTGAGATATCTGTATATAAATTAAATTTATCTCATTCATCATCTTAATTTAATCATTGGTAGGGTAAATTTAGTCATTTGCATTGAATATCTTAAAAGTGGGATTGAAAATTTTGTCCAAGGCCCAACAAATGAAAATGTAAAAATGGGGAGGAAACAATAATGGAGGGATT
Organism: Momordica charantia; assembly: GCF_013281855.1. Lineage (NCBI taxonomy): Eukaryota > Viridiplantae > Streptophyta > Magnoliopsida > Cucurbitales > Cucurbitaceae > Momordica > Momordica charantia. The sequence goes on along the minus strand of NW_028275163.1, from coordinate 23,301,671 downwards.
CAAACAGGACCTCTCGCTCTATACCATATTAAACATGATAAAACCATCAATGAATCTTAAAGTAGTATAAGGTGATAGATTGATGAATTCTTAATTGGTTTTGAGATAAAACTTATGGATTTTAATATGGTATCAAAACATAACAAACTCAAACGAGCATCTAGTCTAAAAAATGAGATCCGACCAATATTAATGAACCAAAAGAGCTACGATCTTGAGAGGGCATGTTAAGGATCTCACATTTAAAAGATAAGAAACCTAAGAAAGATTTATAATAAATATGAGTTACTCCTCTCATTGTCGATTGATCTTGAAATGGAATCCATGAATATTAATATAAGAGTGATTGTAAACTTCAAATACTTGAGTACAGTAGATTGCTAGTATATCTTTATACACTCAAACATTAAAAATTAAAACATATATTTAACTAAAAGAAAGAAAGAAAATAGTACATTCTTATTACTGTAATAACATATTATTCCATGTCACACTTAGATAAAAATATGCATGGTTGGAATAAATCACAACCAAAAGAAAAGCTGGAAGAAGATTGACACAACTAATTAAACAGTAATACAACTTGGGCATTTTATTTAATACATAAGTAAGTGTTTAGTAATGCCATTTTGTGGGAATTTGGTATTCGCCATAACCATCTACTGATCGGCTGCACTCTTCCTCAACAAGGGGTTATAGTACCAAACGGGTCGACCATTAACGTCTTGCAGTGGCCTCGCAATATTCTCCTATACAAATTCATATAAAAAATACATTACAGAAGTTTAAACTAAACCCAAAAACTTAAGCGAACATATTTACCTCCACAACGGCCTGTTTAAGAAGTTCGAGTTGGTCTGGTGAGACAGTATGAACCTGAAGAGAGTTATAATTAATTAGAATGAGAGGAAAGGATTAAGATAATTATGTGCATTAAAAGAAGGCAAACAGCAAGCAAAGATGAATACCCTTTCCATTACAGTCCAAATGACACCTTCCGTACAAGGAGGAGTGGTGAGTGATCCCATGTATCCCGCATATTTATCACTCAAACTACGAAGCCATACAAGTCTAGGATCCACTGGTCCAAGCCATATCTCACCTCCTTCGATGTTGAGACGTTTTAAGTCCTTTTCTATCTGAGATATATCAATTAATATTATAATTAATGAGTGTTGTGTCTGACAAATCTTTGAATTTTGAAAAAGATTTAATAGAATAAAGATATTAATTTAGACGTATATAATTGAAAACATAGTTTAAAAATTACTGTTTAATAAAGTTCTCGACCTTTGATCAATATTCTATTAGTGATTTAAGGTATAGGATTGTTGGTGGAATTTATTTACCAAACTGAGGAGTGGATCAGATGGACCAAACTCATATAAGACGCCTATAACAGCTATGTTACCAGTCACCATGTTGGTGTGTACCATATGAAGCTCCAAAGGGTACCTAATAATATTTAACAATATATATATTTATCATCAAAACAACAATGATAATAATAATAATAACAAAACCGTATAAATACTGTTATAATATAGTAGCGAGAGAGGGAAAAGACGTTTTTCCATCTTTGGTGTGCTCAGAAGGATGATGCCAATGATAATTTCTTAGATTGTAATAGATGTCGTTGATCTTGATTGATCCAGCATCTCCTCCCCATTCAACCTACGTTTGTTCAATTTAATTTGTTTAGGATAAAATATTATAAAAGTAAGAGTTAGAAAAATTATTATAAATATGACAAAGAATGAAACATACGGCTTCAAATGTATTTACTAGTTTGAGTATTTGATAGATTGAAAAAAAGTATATGTTTAAAATTTAAAAAGAGAGAATTAAAAAAATATCACAAAATGAATATGTATTTATATAATATGTAGTATTAGGTTTAAAATTTTACAAAAGTAGTATAAGTTGCAAATCTATACAATCACATAAGATAAACTCAAACTCACTCGTGTGACATTTAAAAAAAAAACAAAATGTAATGATATTTTTATAAAACATATTTATTTTATGTTACAGTTTCCCTAAACTTTTTTTATAAATGGTGCCAACTAATTTTCCTTACCTAAGTGAAACAAAAAATTAAGACTCTTGTTGCCTTTATTTAAAATTCTGTTTAATAAGGAGAAAAAAAAAAGTAATTGCAATTAAAAAAAACTACAAAAATCTCTCTACCACATTTTTTTTCTAGAAAAGAAGTCCATCTCTTAACTAAATGATTAAGAGATTGGTAACTTCTCTTTTAGGTTGAAAGTTGGTAGAAACGATTATAAAGAAAACGAAAAGAAAAAAAACTAATTTGTGAACTTTTCTCCATTATTGTAAAACAGTGGTGAAATTGCGAGAAATTAAAGAGAGAAATGATTTGTGTTTTTGTGCTTACAACAACTCCATGGCCATTGTTTTTTAGAACTGCATTAGCAGGCCAGTGGTTTCTGGTGAGCTGATGACCAAAAACTTTTGTGAATCTTGCATTCCAAAAAGACAAAGCTACGGGAGATTGCATTTTGCCATTTTTACACATTGCCCATTCTTCCTTAAGATCTCCCCAATGCTTAGGCCCTCTCTCACTACATGGATCATAACTGAACCCTTCATCACCATCATCAGATAATAATATTGCTGAGACTGAGTCTGATGATGATAAGCAAAGAAAGCAAGAGATTATTATTGCAAAGATGAGAATTAAAAGGTGGGTTTTGTTTGTTGGGTTCTCCATTTCTTTGGCAAACCAAAAAGGAGAGAGCTTTTGAGATTTGGGTTTTGGGTTTTGGTGGGAAGAATCATGCATGGATGTACCCCTTTATATACTACTTTTGTGTGCATGCATGGAGTTGCACCTTTCTCACGCGATAAAATAGAGTTATAATGAGCTGGTAAAGTTGGGTGTGCAAGGGGGGCGGCTTGGATTTCCAAACGTTTTAAATTTGACTAATTAGCTATTGTTGTCGTAATTATTAATATTTACAGGTTCATCTCAAAATCAAGATCATAGATCTTTTGGTTCATTAATCATGGTCGAATTTCATTTTTGGATTGAATGCTTGTTTGAGTGTTTTGGACTCTGATGTCATATTAATATTTATAGGATTTCATCTCAAAATCAATTAACAATGAGAGGAATAATCTATGTCTATTATATTATAAATCATTCTTTAAGTTCCTTATCTTTTGAACATAGGACCTAAACAATAACAAACATGTTCACTTCTATATATATTGATACGATATCTATGTATAGTTATACAACTAGGATTTGATGGACAATGTCGCAACGTCATCGGGATGCGGAGTGGCTGACGTCATCCCCTATAGGGTCTCTTTCGAGATAAGTGTTTGGATCACCATCTATCCACGAGGTATGATTGGTCACCTAAAAAAAAAGAAAACGGTTTGCGAAAACATATTTTTGGTTAAGGAGTTGAATGAGCGTAAGAAAAGTTTTAAAAAAATGAAGATAAATAAAAAAAATTAACTATATCTTTAAGCCATAAAAATTAGACTCGAATTTAACTTGGAGCATGGATGTTAACACTCAAACCCCTTGTCACCATGCCAACACCTTAAGATGAATTTGGCCTAAGGGGTTGGCTTGAGATGAATTTGGCATCCTAAGCCAAGCCGCTATAGGTCTTTTGATAAAGGTTTAAAAAAATACTCTGGTATTAAGATATTTGGGAATCAACAATAACAGTGTTATTGGTTGTATATATGTGGGTCTTTTGGAAAAAATACTCTCGAATTAAGATATCTGGGAATCAACGATAACAGTGTTATTGGTTAAGATGCCTCTAATTGAGATGTCTGAAAATAAATTATATATATATATTTGTTTTATATGATTACTAGAAATATGTTTTTTTATATCATTGTAAACATTGATTAATAACTAATTAAATTTAATTAAAAATAAATTATATAAAATTGAATAATTTTAATTTATAAATTATTTTATATTAACATTCTAAATTTTAAATTGACAATTTAGCTATCTATTCATAAAATTTGACCATAATAATAAATTGAACAATCAATAGTAAATGTTATTTACCTAAAATTTAATATAAACATATTTACAAAATGTGATATAGGTGTATAAAGCTTTAGAGTTAATCAAACAAAATTACGTTAATTAATATATATTTATTAAGTTCAAATATTAAAATTATGTTTTAATTTAACTCTTTCACTCGGCAGCAAACATATTATAAACAATATATCTAAATTTATTTGTTGGTTTGGTTTTATTCAATAATCGATCCTAATAATTCTCATATTTAACAAAATTAATATTTTGATTCTACAAATTCCATCAATCTATTGCATTTTTTTTATTTTATGAAAAAAAGAATTAAGAATATACTTTAATAAATTAAGTTATTACAATATATAGCATAATTAATTTAGATAAATTTTAATGTTGGTTTATTAATTATGATTAATTTAAATATTTTGACTAAATTTAATTAATTTATGTTAATAAAATAAATAAATAATTACATTTTTAAAAATAATTTATTGAAAAAGGAGACAGATAAGAACTTAACACAAAAGCCATGGACAAACCCATAAAAATGGGAGTAAAGAAAATCATTATGCATGGGAATAAAAGATGTTTGGGAGTAAGTTATTCTTAGGAAAAGTTTTCACATCTATCAAACAAACAAGAGTTTTACTGACCCATACGCACATTCCCGCTCATTAAACCCCCCAGCCAAACGTCCCCTATGAGTTTGGAACCCATGAGCTTTCTACCAACAACTCGTGCTGCTATGGATTACACTTTTTTTAATCGTAACTTATTTAGATTAAAATTCAACCATTTCATTATCAAAATTTGTAAATTTAAGTAATGTTCATACTTTTTACATTATTAAAAAATGAATTAATTTTATAAATTTACTGATTATAGAAATAATTTTAATATTTTTCTAAAATAAAAATTTTTAGTATAAATATATGCGTAAAAATATTTGAATATATAATATAGTAATTTAGAAAAATAAATATAAAAATTTGAAAGAACTTGTTTAAATTATTATTTTAAAAACAACAAATAATGTAAAAAGTAAAATCGAGAAACAAAAATAATAATAATGAGAATGTTGAAGGAGAAATGAGAGAGTCAATTAAGACTAATCTCACACCGTTTCACGTATGAGAATGGAGAAATTCAAATTATGGTTGAAACATATATAAATTTCAAAATGGATAGATTAATGCCTTCTAAAAAAGATTGTCTACAAATTTAATTAAATTATATTTAACATTTTGCTAAAAAATAAATAAATAAAAAAAATCTGTCAAACTCAAGCTACACAACCCTCCATCCCAAACACAGGCTAAACTTAGGCTACTCAACCCTACCCTTCAAACACAAACACAGACTACCCAAATCCAAATTAGACAATACCCCAACACTAAATCCCAGGCTTAATAAATTCTGACTCCAAATCCGTGAACCAAATGTAAACATGGTTTCTTTAAAAGTAAAATATCTCTCCATTATTTTCTAAAACTTTATTTTAAAACAAAATTTCATTTCCATTTAAATTTTTATTACTTTTCTAAACGACTTTATTTACAAGACTTTCCTTTTATAAGAAAAAATCTTTTTTTTTTTCAAACTCAAAGCTCTCAAGTAAAACTCATCTTAAAATCAAAACAAAATATTTTACTCTTTTTCCAAAAAAAAAAAAAATTATTAAAAAAATCTTTATTTTTTAAATGCAACATTTTATTTATTTTTTTAAACATGGTTAATATAAAATAAAATGGTTTCTTTTAAAACTCATCTTTAATTACCTTTTTTTTTTAAAGTTAATCTATTTTTTTTAATGAAATTTATCCTTTCATTTTCACTAGTTCAATGCTATGTTGCACGGAGTATTTTCAATCTAACTTCATATTATAATTAAAATTATTAAAAAAGATCTTTAAATTATATTATTGGAAAATGAATAGACAAAGTTATATATTCAAACTTTTTAGATTTCATACAAATTATTGTTATAATTAATTTATTAATTTACTATTTATAATTAATTAAATAGTTTTTTATGCCCTTACACGAATTTTTTTCAACAAAATCAACATGAGCTGGTAATGGATCTAATACATTATAATTATTTTCTAAAAAAACATTCTAAATACATGAAACACTAATTATAAAAGAACAATAAAAAAACAATAAATAGTAACAAAAAAAAATAAAACTTTAACTATACACTAATCTAAAATATATCGATGCTTGACAATCACTATTATTTAATCTCATAAATTATGGAATGATAACGTCGCAAACCTTGGATTCAAGATATAGATTCGACATATGATTTCTGCAATTTGATGAGTATGCCATCAACATGATTTTGAGATTGAATAAAACATTTGAGAGCAATGTTTTGAGAGAATTAAGTGTTGTGAAAAAATAGTGAAAGAAAGTATGTTTTTATGGTAGTAGGAGATAAAAACGTTACACAATTTTTGAAATTCTAATATGAATTGTAATTAAATAAAAAATTTAATTTTATGGCGTAGAAAACCTTTTGTATTCTAACCGTTTGCATTCTAACATTGGTTAGATCATATATATTTATTATTATTGATAATTAATAATTAATAATTAATATAGTATTTATAATAAATTATTAATGGTATAATTTGTAAATTAATAAATTAAGGAAGCGACAAAAATATCCAAAAATATTTGTTGGATACCCTCCCATTTTAAAAAGTTTACTTTTTGCTTAAAACAAAAATAGTAAGCTTCTTTTACCTTTAAAGAAATAAAGTTTTTCTTTTTCTTATTAAAAAGTTTCTTCTTTTCCTTTTTCCATAACCACGTTTTTCACGTTATGGAGCTGCATTTGGACGGATTTATCACTCACGGGTTTAGATTTGGACGGGTGGCGGTAGATAGATGCTGTTTGCGCCAAAGTTGGTTGCCGGAGGACGTGTGCTGCCGGAATGTCTACCGCTGCCGCAGGCGTTAACTGCCTTGGAGGTTGTCGGAGACGTGGCTGTTCGTCAGATCTGCAACCATTAGGGATCACTCATGTTGGAAAATTAAAACCTAAAACTTAAGTCATGGATACAATTTCCATTTCGATTCAAAAGAATTAATATTAAAGAAGTGGAAGCATGCCTTAATTCATAATTTAACGTAGTTGATTGATTGGTTCGATGTTCCAAGTCTAGAAAATCACGAATTAGCCTTATGGATTGATGAGTTTCTTCACTACTGTAATGAAGAACAACATATTTCTCCCATGTTCTTGGGATAAGAGAAGAATCATCGTAATACCTTCTGACTTGGGGACCATAACTCCTCTGATCAAATAACTATCAGTCGATTAGAAGGTTTGAATATTTTCAATTTGACCCCTCGTTAATTTGAAAATAATTTTATGGTGATATACATTTTACCCATGATTCTTTTATAATTATATCGTTAAACTAGAACTAGCTCACTACTGTTTGATCTAATTAAATAGCAAAAACACATAAAATTATACATGGGTGGCTCCATATTAGTGAAAATTCCAATAGACGGAGTTTATAGTTGATGTTTGTCTGGTGTTGTTGCTGCTGCTGTTGGGGTTGTCGGATATGTTTGTCAGGTGTCTACCGCCGCTGGTCGCCAGTTTGTGGTTCGTCGGATTGGCGTTGGAAGAGAAAGAAGACTTGTCAGAGAGGAAACAAGTAGGAGAGGGATGAAGAGGGTGGATTTTAGAGAGAGAAGGAAACAAAAGGAAAAAGTAAAAAGGTAACATGGTCGGATTTTTAGAGAGAGAAAGAATAAAAAATATTATGGAGAAAAAATGTGTGGGTTTTAGAAAAAGGAATGAGAAGAAAATATTGGGTTTTAAAGAGAAAAAGAAAAGAAAATGTGGTGGTGTTTAAACATTTAATTAACCCTCGACAATTCTAACAAAGGGGAGGGTAAAAGGAATAGAGAAATGAAAATGGAGAAGATGAAGGGGAAAAGATACATTGTCGAGCCTCTCGACAATAAAATATCAAAACAGAATCAGCTTTTTTTCTTAATTAGAAAAAAATCTTCTATTTAAAATTAAATTTTTTAATTAAAATCATTTTTTTATCTTTTTTATTTAAATAATAAATCAAATTCTTTTAAAACAAATTTTTTTTTTAATTTATTATAAACTATTTATAATCCAGATACAAGATGAAATTTATGATTTAAACGTTTCAACACACTGTAGTTGTGAGTGTGTGGCATATTCAAAAGGTTTGTTCATTTGGTCAATCTTGATCAACTTTCGATTTTAGCATTTTTTTTTCTTGGCATAATATTACACCGACAGAGCATGTATTCAATCGATCACGGCGGATCCAGAAATTTTGTTAAGGTGGAGCTTCAATTAATTTACAAGTAAGTAATTTTTAGAATTTATAAAAGTATGATTTTGAGGCTGACACTTTCATTTTTGTAAAAAATTTTTACAAATTTGGTCTCGAATATTCAACAATTGCGGATAAAAAATTTTAGTTCGATTGTTTTTTTTAACTAATTATTATATTAAAAATAATCTTAAATTCATAGTACCTAAAGTTTAAAAAATGTAGCTTAGATAATTAATCTCAAAATTGTCGACTTATTTGGATTCTACAAAATTCAAAATAAAAAAGTAACAAATAAAACTCAAAATTTGATAAAAATAAGCTACAACAATTAGAACATGTCTTTATATAAAGAAGTTTTTATAAAGATTTTTTATTTAGTATATTTTATAATATAGTATACATTTTTATAATTTAATTATATATATATATATATATATTACACAAACACGGGTACTATAGACGCAAGAAATTTTTTAACAAAAATAATGCATGCACTAGAACTTGAACGCTGGCATCTTGGGCCGGGGACTTGGCCCCTTGTCCTATATAATCCAAATGTTTCAAAGTTGAGGGGGCTCGAGCCCCTCGACCTACCGTAGATCCACCCCTTATTATTATGGAAGTTTGGTATTTTTTCAAATAAAAAATATATATTTTTTAAGAGAGAAAAACGTATTTTTTTCCAACTTTTCGTGACAATTGAAAAACGTCTCAAAAGGTAAAAAATTTGGAAAACTTCGTCTTTTATGCCGAAAACACGAATTTTACCTTTTATTGCATTTTTATTATTTTCAAGGCTTTTTTTATTGTTCATCAGCAGCACGAAAACGCTAAATTGTAGCAGTGGACTAATTTTGGTTTATTTTAATTCATGTTGTCAAAAGGTCTATTTTAGTCTATGTAATTTTAATTTTTGTTTATTTTAGTCCTTATACTTCCAATCATCCCGCTTTTAGTCCATATTTATATATATCTTTTATTTAGTTAATGGTTTTTTAAATCGTACAATATCTTTGTTTGTTTTTTGTCCCCAATGGATAGTTTGAGTGACTTGTGACTTCAAGAAATATCTTTGAGGTCTTGGGTTCAAGTCAGATGGAACGCTCCGAAAAGAAATGATATCTTTGTTTTTTAAAAAGAAGTAAAAACGAAATCGTACTGAGTTTGCAAACTTTAAATTTATAACAAAAGTTAGTAATCTATTAATCATTTGGTTGGGAGACTTCTTTTGCAGAGAAAAATGTAACATCATGTTTTCCTTCTTAATTTTAAAATAAAGAACAAAAAATTTAAATATATGTATGAAATTGGATCATGCCTAAAAACCTAACAAATTCAAATCTTTTAAAATGTTACGTATGAATCGACCAAAGAAAGCACAACCATGCAACAATTCTAGACTGACATAATTAAAAAAAAATCGACTTTGATTACTAGTGTTTCACTTTTTTACATACTTATAATAACTTTTCTAACTCCTCATTTTTATAATATTATTCTATCATGAACAAATTAAATTGAATAAATGTAGTTGAATGGAAAGGAATGCTGCATCAACAAGTATCGACAACATCGATTATCATCTTAAAAATTTCCATTGACACCATCCTTCTAAGCATACCCAAATGGCAAAACGTCTTCTTATGTCTCTTTATCTCTCTCGTTTTATTATTATTATTATTATTGTTTGGTTAAATATTATTAGGTACCCTTTGAAAGTTTCATATGGTACACACCAACACCGTGGCAACATAGCTGTTGTAGATGTCTTACATGTATGAGTTTGGACCACTTAATACATTCCTTAGTTCGGTAAATAAATTCCACCGAGAACGTAATTTTTAGATCGGATGCTCGTTTGAGCATTTTAGGCTCTAATACCATATTAATATTCATGCGTTCCATATCAAAACCAATTGACAATGAGTTAGAAGAGTAGCTCATGTCTATTATAAACTCTAGTTAGATTCTTATCTTTTCAAGGTGGGATCCTTAACATTTCTCTTCAATATCTTGCTCTTTTGGCTCATCGATCTTAACTGAATCTCATTTTTTGACTAAATGCTCGTTTGAGTTTTTCTGAACTCTTATACCATATTAAAAACAAATAAACCACTACTGAACCCAAAAGCTTAAACTGATGGATTTAGTAAATTAATATAATTCACAAGTGAGAGAAAGTGTTAGAAATACATATATATGAATTAAATTTGTCCAACCCATTAGCTTAAGTTTTTGGCTTGATCGTTTCGTTTATTCATTCTTAATAATCAGCAGCTAAACATTTATGTTTATGTCTAGATCCTTATCCTATTAAACTTTTTTCAAAATTCAAAAATTTACGAGACGCAAAATTAAAGTTCAAGCACCTGGTTAAACGAATTTCTTATATATGTTTTTCGTTGGATGAATCTCAAATAGAAAATGACATAAAACATCTAAACATTGAAGGAGGTGAGAGATGGCTTGGAGTAGGAGATCCTAGACTTGTATGGTTTTATAGCTGGAGTGATATTTACTTCTGATACATTAGATCACTCACCACTCCTCCTTGTACAGAAGCTGTCATTTGGACTGTAATCCAAAGGGTACTTAATATTATTCTTTGCTCTTTTCCTCTCCTAATTTGGCATTCCTTTATTCTTCATTGTTACCTCATTTCATTCTTATCATTATAATTCTAGGCACATACGGTCTCGCCCTACCAAGTCGAGCTTCTTAAAGAGGTCGTTGTGGAGGTAAGTATTTTATCAAACCCGATCACATTTTTGTATTAGAACTTCTATAATGTTAAACGCGAACTTTGATGTTGATTTTCTATATGGATTTGAAGAAGGAGAATACTGCGAGGCCACTGCAAACCTTAATGGTCGAAACATTTTCTACTTTGCCCCAAGTTAAGGAAGAGTGCGGCCGAGTAGATGGTTATGGTGAATATACCAAATTCCCGCAAAGGGCATTACTAATAATTATTCATGTATTGAATAAAATGTAGAAGTTAGGATAATTACTATTAGATTAGTTGTGTCAATCTTCTCCCAGCTTTTCTTTTGGTTGTGATTTATTCTCACCATATATTTATCTAAGTATTCTACAATTGCAAAATTTCATACTAACGAGATAATTGTTCACTGAACTTCGAGGATCTTATCTATTTCGACGACGGTGGTTAAAGACATGTGGCGGTCGACGATGATGAAGCATACCAGGACACCACTCTCGAAGCCCTCCTAGGAAGAGGGCTCAGGTAAATTAATCAATCAATCAAAATCCATTCCATTTCTGGTGGGTTCAGAACATTTTTGGAAAAAATTAAAATAAAATATACACAAAGGAGGATTTGGGAATTTGAAGGGATGTCACCATCTAGGTTCTTGATAATAATTTTTGAAAAAAATTAAGACAGGTGATTTCAATATGCAAAGGGGATGGAATTTTCTGATTCTTAAGAGAAGTTAGGCGAGTTTTGTCCGAAAAAAAAAATAGTAGTAAAAATAGAGGCCAAAACTCGGGCAAGTTCGAAAAAAACTCACCCAGAGTCATAAAATTTGTTCCATAACGTGGGATAGATTGAAGTTTACGATATATATATTATTTGTTAATTACCTTTTCAAATAAATGTGTAGTTGCTTGTTTCCTTTGAACACATCCTATTATCTCTAAATCCTAGGTTCCGTTCTTGCTATAGATAATTATTAATTTTTATGCTATTTTCCATATAATTGGTTAGTTTCTAAAAAAGGAAAAAAAAGTTGTAAATGTCATCTAAGAGGAATCGAAATTAGACGTACGAAAAAATCAATACGTCGAAACCACCCAGCCAATTAAAAGTTGCTCGAGATCTCCCAAGTTGTTGAAACTTGCTCCTGCACCAATGATTTCAAGCAAACTTTTTCATCAAACTAATGGTAATTTTGTAATTTTGCATTCGCTGATATGTTAGAAAAACGTTATTTGGGTCAGAAAAACATGTTTTTAAATGTTATGTCAACTTGTAAACCCAAAAAAACTTTGAGTTAGTTTGGTCAACTTTTCCTTATTACTTTCAATTGGTGACGACAAGGAAGACAAGCAACAAAAACCCTAACTCACACGCGAGCAATCCAACCGCGAAGAACCAAATGCCAAAGAGAGAACGAAAAAAAACATTACTAACTCAAGCTGATTTTTGGATATTTAATCTATCTGCTTATTTGATAATTAAAATTACTACGTAATCTTTAAGTCTTAAGAAAAATGATACATTATCAATCTATTACTCTAATACAACACTTTAACTTCAAAATGAGCATAGATCAAACGCTAATTTTTTTTTTACCCAAGAAAATAATCGCACAGCTTTGTGTTGCTTTCTTCTTTCTTTCTTTTTCTTTTTTTTTTTCTTTTTCCTTTTTCCCTTTCTTGGGAGTATGTGTTACTCTTATAGTCAACATTGACAGTGATTTTTCTAAAAGCATTCAAAAATCTTTTTCTTTTCCTGAAGGGTAAAAACACTGAAAAAATAATTGGTTCACGTGACCCATTCGTCTCTATGGTAAATAAATCCTACCCATGGCCATAATAAATACTTTGAATCACTGCAAGACATAACTTTTAGGTAACTACATCACCTTTATAATAAAAATATTCCTTTTTAACTCTTTTTCTTTTTAAATAATAAATTAAACTATCTCTCGGATTTTGGTGAAATATTAACTTTAATTCATGTAAGCATCTAACTACTAATATTAATTGAACCCAAAAAAAAAATATTGAACTCAAGATTGTTCTTATATAATACATACACCACATATAAAACTTATATTCGATGGTGTTTAGGCAATAATTAGATTGGTTTATTATTATAAATAAGGATAAAAACACATTTGGTCATTGTATTTTTATTAAAGTAAAAATTTAGTCCTGAACTTTAGTTTATAACGGTTTAGTTCCTGTACTTTCATTAAAGTAACAATAGTTCATAATCTTTAGCTTGTAATTATTTAGTCCCTATAGTTTAAAATTTGTAACAATTTAATTCTTATCGTAAAAAATTTATTAAAATTAAGTGTTAAATTTTATCATATAACAATTTAATCTTTCTAATTTATAAACATATTTGGTCCTTATTTAGTTTATCAATCTATATATATAAGAAAATTAACAAAAAAAAGTTTCACGATAAGGACTAAATCGTATCCAACTTTAAATTGTAAGGAGTAAATTGTTGAATATTAAAGTTCAAAGATAAATTGTTACCAATTTGAAAGTACATGGATTAAATCGTTACAAATTAAAGTTCATGAACTAAATTATTACTTTAGCGAAAGTATAGGGACCAAAAACGTTTTTTAACCTTATTATTATTATTATTTATTGTGGTTGGATCTTGATCGATGTCAATTATCACCCAATTAAACTTATGTTGGTAATAGATGGATCATATCTTGGGTGTCGACACCCAAGCCTCTTACCGTTGCACCAACATTCTAGGACGCCTATTTATTGTGGTTGGATCTTGATTGATGTCAATTATCACCGAATTAAACTCATGTTGGTAATAGATGGATCATATCTTGGATGTCGACACCCAAACCTCTTACCGCTGCACCAACATTCTAGGATGCTGGAAGGAATTAAATCATTATAGATTTAAAAGTACAAGATTAAATTTTCAAAAGAAAAAAAAAGTGACCAAGAGTAAGTTTCTAACCTTAAAATAAAAATAAAAAATTTGTAATATTTAGGGCGTCGGAATGCAATGGTATTGGTTGGACGGTGTCGTATTGATAGCCACGTGAAACAGATGGTAGGCGTCGCCATCCGCAAAGCTGGCATGTCCTTGACGGGGTCTGGCATATCCCCACTCGATGCGCAGTGTCCACTGCACTGGGACCCAAACACTCCTTTTCAAGGGAACCACCACCACGTGTCGTACCGACAAAATTTTGCCATTTTTCACACTAAATTCCACAAAATTGTCACAACACTAGTCACTAGCCTAGCCTTCCACCGCATTTGATCTTTCACCTATCTATAAATTATAAATTCAACATCGGTAGGACGAGTAAATTGACATTTTCACAATGCTAAAAAAATCGAAGAAATATAAAAAGTATCAACGAAATGTTACTAATATAGACATAATATTAATATTAATCATTTTTAATTTATTAAGAAATGTTATAATACCTATTTGTTAATTTAAATATATTTTTAGGATATTTTCATTTTTATAATTTTTCCATAAATATCTATCAACATCTGCCTTTAAAATTATGGATTTATAGAACATTCTCAAAACTTCCTATAGTTTAAATGAATTACTCCATAAAATATAATTTCCAACCTAATTTATTCTTTTGGGAGATATTCATTAGTGGAAACTCACAAAATCACAATTTTTCTTTTAAAATTTCTGTACTGCAGGTTTTAGAATCAAGATGTGTAAGCCAGCTGTAGAGATTCTCTTCACCCAAAAAAAAAAATTAAGAAGAACAGTTGTAGTAGATAATATAATATATATATATATATATCTATAGTACATATATCACTCATAGAGTCGTAGTATTTTCTGATACATATATTATAATGATCTACATGTGGTTAGTAATTATATGTTATGTATTTTGTTATATTTTGGTTAGAAAGTTGTGAGAATTAAAATGTTTGTCAAACAAAAAGATGGTAGAAGTCAACGATTTAGAATATTCCAAAGTTAAAATGCCTACATGTAATGGTATTTATAATATTTATTGTGAGATAAACAATTTTGGAAAGGTCTACATGTCCTACAGAACGGATTGTCGTTGGACAAATGAGCCTGCAACAACAATTTTCGATATTAGTGTAGTACCCTACCTCATAAACTTCGACGTTCAAGTTAGTAATCTAAGTAAAAATTAGTAGAGAGCACCTTGGAAATTAGTTACATTCACTTACTTGATATGATTATGATGGTGGTGGATCTTCCCTTTTATAGGTGTTCATGACTGACTAAGGAGGACATTTCGTACCTGGTGCAGCAGGGCTCCCCGTCATACGGAATTCTAACCGGCAGACAAGGACGTTCCTGGGATGTGGTGATCGCACCGCCATCTGTAGGTCTATCGTTCCTGCCGACCATCGTCTGCAGATTGCGACGCATCTCTTGTACTTTGTAGTAGGCATGAAGCTGTTGTCCTTCGTAGTTGTATGCTCCACACCGTTAGCCAAACATGACATGCCATATGCTCGGATTTTACACTCAACATTTATCTATTCAATATATATTTTCACAAAAAATATTTACAATATATACAATGTGCAAAATTAAAAATTCTAGTAAGCAAAACAGTAGTGTGAAAATAAAATATTGGGTATATATGTTAATTTAGGTACAGTAGTGATTAAACAACAAACATTGATTTATGTATGTCAATGTTGAACGCATGTTGAACAAATCTTGCAAAAAAATGGGACAAACAAAATGGATGAACAAAATAGCAAACGAAAGAAACAGCAAATAGCATGAATAACCGTAAGAAAGGTTGAAAGAATGATATGGAAATAACTTACCCATGTTATGATAAAAATTTTGGGCAAATATGAAATGGAGTGAATAATGGAAGAAGAAGATCTGGAAATTCGAAATTGCACAATTTAAAATACAATGGGTGACAATTAAACATAATCAGGTATAGAAATTTTTAAAAAATATAATGTATAATAACTGTCTCCATTAATTTTATCAACAAACGAAAAAAAAGAGAAGGAAATATAAAAACAATAAATATGGAAAATAAAGAAAAGGAAAAGAATAATAAATACGGAAGAAGGAAATTAAGAAAGGGTAATTTAGCAAGCAAAATATACTTATTAAACTGAAAATTTAAGTCTAAAAATATTAATCCCCATCATTTCTGTTTCTAACTTCTATTGGAATTACCTATTTAACTTACATATTTTAATTAAAAATTTTGGCTTTAAATACTAGTTTAATTTTTTACTTTCGACGTTTTTCCATTTTTGATTTTTATATTCTCAAAACCTTCACATTACGTCTATAATTTGCTGTCAATCATAGTCAAGTATGTTTGCAGAATCATATAACACAAAAGTCATACACCGAAAAACTTTATAAAATAAAGTCGTGACAATATTCAAAAGATTAATCGAGTTTTTTTTTTTTCTTTTTGGTTGTGAGTCAGGAGATGGGAGAGGACATTAAAAATAAATAACAGAATTGGAAAATGAAATCCACATGGCAGAGTTGTAGGATGATTAAAGAAACATGAAATACAAATCACGGCCCTTGGGGAACAAGCTGAAATCACCACCACCCCTAGGGAGAGGTAAAGAAAAGAAAAATGATAATAATAGGAAATTAATAGAGTGGGGCCCAGTGGGTTTGTCGAGTAGCGGAGTGCGGGTGGTCCCCACGTGATGTCGATCTAGTACTCTGTGGCGGAGAGTGGCTCGTGGGAGTAGCCAATGAAGATGAGCTCGTAGATGAGCCCAGCCAGGGCGCCGCCGATGAGGGGGCCGCCCCAGTAAACCCAGTGGTTGTCCCACGACCAACTCAACACCGAGGGTCCGAAGGCCACCGCCGGGTTCATGCAGGCGCCGGTGAAAGGCCCTCCCACCAGAATGTTCGCCGCCACGATGAACCCGATGGCCAGCGGCGCTATGATCCCCACCTCTCCCTTCTTCGGGTCCACGGCGGTGGCGTACACCGTGTACACTAATCCGAACGTCATTATGATCTCGAAAACAAACGCGTTCCATACATCCACGCCCGCTGACAGCGAGAACCCCGTAATTTCCTGCCAACAGTACAACATTAGGGACAAGGAAAGAATTATTAATATTCATGAATTGCTTTTCAAAAATTAATGGGTAACGATGGATACTTAAAAGATCTATTATAAGTTAGGTTCTTTAAATTCTTAACAGGTCTCCTCATCATGGATTTTTTTGACTCCCCAATCTAGAGATCTCATTTTTAGATCAGATGAGTGTTTTTTACTTTAATATCATATTAATATTAGTAGAATTTCATTTTCATTTCAAAATGAATAACTCAAGTTTATTACAAATGTCCAGATTATTTAGTTAACATGAATAACTCACCAGATCGATAATTTCAAAACCATGAATTTAATTTTTTCAAACAGTGAGATAACTCATACCTATTATAAATTTTGGTTAGACCTCTTTATCTCTTATCTTATCTTGGATTCTTAATATTTTACTTAAGATTGTTGCTTTTTGACTTATCGATCTTAGTCGGATTTCATTTTTGAATGGGATACTTATTCGAGTGTTTTAGATTCGGATACCATATTAATATTTCTATTTCTGAGTTTTATTAAACAGTAGCTCATGCTGTCTATTATATAAATTTTTGTTAAAGTTTCTATTGGAGTGGGACGATTAACACAAATGACTCACCACATCGCGGATGACTATGACGAGGAGCACGTTGGCGACGACGGACCCAAGAAGCTGAGCGATCCAGTAGAGAAGGCCACGGAGGATGGAGATGTTGCCGCCGAGCAAGGCGCCGAGGGTGACGGCGGGGTTGACGTGGCCGCCGGAGACGTTGGCGCCAACGGAGACGGCGACGAAAAGGGCAAGGCCGTGGGCTAAGGAGGCTATGATGAGGCCTGAGGGGCCGGTGTTAGTGCCGTAGGTGAGCTTGGAGTAGGCCATGCCGGAGCCTTGGCCGGCGAACACGAAGATGAGGGTGGAGATGAACTCGGCCAAGGCGGCCTTTAAGGCGGCGGGGTGGGTGGCCTCCTCCGGCCGCCCGACGGCGATAACTATCCTCCGGAAGGGCATCGTCGGCCGATCGAAACAGAAAAATTAACGGAGACGATGAGGGGAATGGGGAAGAAGCTCACAGTGGAGTGTCTGTGGATGCGATGCCTCGTCCCGGGTTATATGGAAACTGGACGGCACCATGACAACTGGCTACACCCGGTTGCCGGTGGAACTCATCCAATACTAACTGCTCACTGCTGATATTTTTGTGAATCACGTGGTCAACATTGCATTCTGCGTGTTAAATTAAATCAATTTTCTATTCAAATTATTAACGAAATTTTTATTTTATATATAAGATAAGAGAGGGCCATTCGTGTCTTTTTCGCTCTTACTTTTTTTTTTTTTTAATATTACAATCTTCCCAGCACGTAGTAAAGAAAAATATGATATTTTGATATTATACAATAAAGAGTAATTAACTCTTAAATTAGTAAATTAAAATAAAGAAAAAAGACTTTTCATATTCTAACTATTTAAACAATTAAATTACAATTTATGATTTAAACTAAATAAATGACTTCTAAATTATTAATAATTAATTAATGAGATATTTGTAAATATAAAATTTGATAAAGTACAAAATGGTTTAAAATTATTTTTTCAATATCCTCTCTTTTTAATATATATATATATATATATATATATATATATATATAACTTTTAGAGCAGACTTTGAAAATATAAATTTTTAAATAAAATCAAATTTCTAATCAACACTTTTAGAATAATTAATAATTTAGAGTACCTATAATATTTTTTCTTTAAGTCATTTTAATGACTAAAACTACATTTTAAAAAATTTATAGTGTTTAGTGCTAGATATAATTATTCAAAAAGTGATTTTAAATTAGTTATTTCGAGTGTGTTTAAGAATCAAGGTAGAATTGGTGATCGTGAGAAAAAAGATTTAAATATAATTGATTTTTCAAAAGTATCATCTAAGTGATACGTTACAGTTACAATTCAATTTAATGTGATTTTATATTTTTTTAATTTTCTAATTTGTCGAAGACACGAAAGTGGAATCGCTAAATAAATTTGTCTAACTCTTAGTGGCGCGCACATGTCTCAGCCTCTTACCTTGGGTTCAAGACTCATTTGCTTCTTGTCTTTATTAAGTGATTGATCGAATCTTTTAACTCAATAGAAAAAAAATTGTTGGACAAAAATATATGTATATATTTGTGATGAATATAATCACTTTTATATGTAGAACAAAGCAACTAAATAAATTTGTTATAATAAATGCATAATTAAAAATATTTTTTGTGAAAAAAATTATATTTAAACACGTCAAACTCCCCCTTATATTAATTTCTTAACCGTTAAGTTATATACTGACGTTAACGTTGAGACATAATTATTGAAATAAATAATTTGTTGCAGTGTGAAAGTGAAACTCCCTAGAAATTTCTTCTCCTCGCTGGAAATTTTCCCCTAGGATTGGAGATCTTCGTTACCTTCCTTGCGTAAGCCATGGCTTATGAAATGGGCTCCACATTTTTAAATAAAAACAAAACGATTTTTAAAATTGTAAGTTAATTTTAAAAGCAAAAAATAGTAGTTTCTGGAACTAGATTTTACTTTTCAATATTCCTAACATTTTTCTTTTCTCTTTTCATTTATGTTTCTAAAATCTCTCTCATTCTTCCTCTCTGTAAATCTCTCTCTATTATGTTTCATTAAATAAGGTTTCTAGTTTTTGAAACTTACTTATAAAGAAACATATATATTTTTAAAAACTGAAAATCAAGAAATGAAATTGGTTATAAATAATATTGTTTCTCTAAACAATAATAGAAAACAAAATGGTTGTTTGTGTAATAAAATGAACGGTCTCGATCGACCAGATCGAGGTGAAACTTCGAAGCGAATTTGAACGAAGCGGAGCGAGCTGGAAGAGTCTTTGCGAAGAAAGACATGCACAAGGAGGCAAGTACTCCGACACTCAAGTGAATAAGGGAGTCGACTTTAATATTAAGACGGTCGAGATAGAATGAGATACCTAACTACGAAGTGGACCCTATATTTATAGGTTTGGGTGTCCAATCATACATGCGTTGTGTGATTGAGTATGTTGAATTTCTACCATTTATGTCGGAACTGCTTGTGTTGATTGTGCTGAATTTATATCTCTACACCTAGTATTCAACTCAGAATAATCGGTCGATCCTAAAATTGAAAAAGATCCCAAGAACAGTCGAATAGTCGATTGTTTACTCTCCCAACTTGAGCTTCTCAACCTGCTGAATTATCTTCCATGTCGTGTCTTCGCGTGACAGTGTTATTTTTTGCCCACAATCACTATAAACATTAAAATCTAGAATTAATTGAGTGGAATATATTTCTTCTTTTCTTTTTTGTCTAGTACCGTGTACTGTCACGGTTTTAATAGTGACGGCCTCTTTTCAATTGAAATTTTCGAATTTTTTTTTATTAGAACAATTTCCGGATTTTCACTTCCCTGGCTAGAAGTTAAATGTAAAATATTATATGAATTAAATTAACTGGTATAAGATTCCTCCAGCAGATATTGTTGTCTTAAATTAAACCGAAATGTGATTCTAGGTGAGATGGTGGTATATAATTTAATCTTTAAAATTTGCATCAAACTTTTATTATTTAACGACAATTTAATAATAATTTCAATAGTTAAAGATACACCTAATTTTCATAAAGTTTAATGTTTGATCATTTGCTTCTTTATATTAAACTCAAAAATAAAAAATAATATTTATCGAAATGCGTCTTTATTTATATTTAATTATTAAAATTAATAGATGCACGTGTCTGAATTAATTGTTAGTTAATGATTTAAGAGATTTTAAGACTTTTTTCTGTATTGAAAAAAAAATTAATTAATTATTTGAATATACTTTCTTTTTTCAAAACATTTTTTATGTTGTAATTTTAATTAACCAAACCAAAATCGCAACCTTGTCCTAAGTAGTAAAAAATCGTCTTTTGAAGAGATGACTTTTTTGTCTGCCTAGATGATTTGGGAAAAGAAAATTGGGAAAGTCTTTCCCATACTCTTCAACATAATCACTTCAAGATTAGATTTGGAGGTCTCCACCAAAGGACGCTGTGTCTCATCAGAATCAGCATTACCTATGATCCAATCCTGTTGCTCCCTAACAATCCAACCTTGAGGCTCAATTCCACTAGTGCATTTATGGTCGTCAAAGTTTTGACGCAAATCGCTCAATAGCAAAAGCATTGTAATCATGTTGATTCACCAACTGAGCTACTAGATCATTAGATTACTTGATCGATTGATCTTCCTTTCCCGTAGCCGAATGTTTACAGCGATTCCTCAATAAATCCCCCAAATTTCCTCGTCGAATTTGGACATCCAATTCTTGAAAACAAGAATCGAACGGAACATGCCCTCAATTTAATTCGAAATCTAGAATAAACTGCCAGCAGTACCAAAACAACAATCGAACATAACAACTTATGACACATGAGGATCAAGAATCACTTAGAAAATTACAAAACTTCCCACGACTCTCATCAATTTCACTTTTCCCTTGAAGGTAATGTTAGCGCGAGTATTAACTATGGTGAGTAGGCTGTCTCTTCAAGAGATGATATTTGTCTATCTAGACGATGGTTAACCTTTGTCCATCCATCTAAGCAACTTAGCATGAATTACGGTATTTTGTAGTTATTTTAAAAAATAGTTTTGAAAAAAAAAAATTAAATCATTAGGGTTTTTAACAATATTAAAAAAATTAGAGATTTCATAGCAAGGACAATGGCAACACAACATATTTGTTTTCTCCAAGGATAGCCTCTTTCTAACTCTGAAAACTTGAATATGAAGTAAAGTAATCAAATTTCTCCTAAAAAAAGGGAAAAAAAACTAGGAAAGAAATTTAGAAATTAGAGGGGGAAAATAAAAATCTGCCAAGGTGCGTCACGTGGTGGGGTTGATGAGAAGAGACACATCATCACGCAGATTGGACCACCAGCTGGCATTGTGATTGGGTAGATATGATTGTGGCCTCCGTACATTTTGCCAGCTGTACTCATTTTGCCCTACTTGTCGTTTGTGGGCCACCACCTGACACATGGCCTCTTCCTTTCTTAACTTTTCCTTTCTTGCCCTTCATTTTCTTCCTTTTTAATCTTCACTTTCCTACCTCCACTTTTTTTTTTTTGTTTTGTTTTGTATTGTAGTAGAACAAAAATAACGTTTGAAAATTTGAAACTTCATCTAAAAAATGAGTGAATATATGTATTTAGAGTATAACTTAACACTGCGTGGAGGGAGGATTCGTACCCATGATCTAAACAAATGAGTAGATATTATTAAATCTTATTTTAGTTATTCGGACTTTCATATTTGTTTTTATTTTGATCTCTAAAATTTTAAAATATTCCTTTTACTTTTAGTCTTTTATATTTTTGAAATAGTTGTTTTGGTCATTAGTATATTACTTTACCACATAAATTCATTTATCTAATACTCATCTCCAACGTATGTGGTTTGGATACATGTAGATGTTAACATGCTAATACGTATACTTGAAGCCACATTATTCAATTTGTTAAAAGAAAAATAAAGATAATAAACCATATATTTTGGAATAAAAATAAATCTTTTGAAAATTTAGAGATTTTATAAACAAATTTGAGAGTTCAAGATTTCAAATAAATATTAGAAAGTTCAAATATTGAACTTTAATTATATCTATAATAAATAAATTTTAATTTTATCTCTTTTAAATATTTCCAAACCATGTTTTGAAAATACAAATAAAAGGAAACGTAAATAATATAAATTATTAGTACAGTATCAAATTGAATAATCCCTTTTTCTTAAAAAAGAAAATTTAATGATTGAAAAACAAATTGATGGAATTTACAAAAATTTTTTGAGTTTTTCTATGGAATTGCAATTTCAAAACTTAGGTTCGCGGGTCTTTGTAATAATATTTTAAATTCAAAATTCAAAAATTATTATTTAGTTGAATTTGAGCTGTTTTTTCGTCCGCATTCTTGGTGCGGGGCTAGGGGTCATTTTCAAATATTAGAGATCCCTCGGGGCCAATTTTGTATTATGAGTTATTTTGGGTTCTTTACGTCTACATGGGCCCTACGCGTGTAGCATTTTTGTAACTTTCTCTGCGAAATAATGGCCATTAAAGTGAAAACAACCCCTGTTTGAAAATTCCCAAATTTATTTTTAAAATAGTTTTTGGTTTTCTTTTTTATTTTTTGTTAAATTGATTTATTTATAAAAATTAATGTTGTTTTCTGAAATTTTTTTCGGAAAAAAGAATATAGCTGTCCAAATATATTTTTTCAGATTATCCTTTCATAAAAAGTTCCAAATTGAGAACCTAACTACCAAAACACAATCGAGAATTAATAAGTGAGACGTTAGTAACAGACTATGCATCTAAAAGGTCACAATTTTGACCCTATATTTAAATTCTAATACTTCTTTTTTTTATTTGTCACCATTGAAGTTAATTTCAAGAATTTTGTTTTTCCCCTCGAAGAAGTTAAAATTTTCACTATCATCGATTATCAAAATGCATTAATCTCACTCCTTGTCGTAATAAACAAACTACAACATCAAGTCTTTCAAATCGACCATCCTGAGCTCGAGAGATAGTTGACTATCTACTTATAAGGGATAAGGGACAGTGTGAATTTTTCATCAGGCAAAAACTAAAGTTGTTTTTCATTTTCATTTTACATACACAAGCAAAATAAAACATCAACACTAATTATATTTAGATTTTTTTTAATATCTACATAATTATTTGTATTAGGTCCTAAAAATATGATTGAGGATAATATCGACTCGTTTGGTAACGTTTTCGTTTCTATTGTTTTCGTTTTCAATTTCCAATTTTTTTCAAAACGTAAATAAAAGTGTTGTTTTATCATTGTTGAATCCATGATGTTGGCCATGCATTCTATTTTTCTTTACTAAAAATGAGAAATGGGAACAAAAAATAAAATATTATCAAATAGGCCATACATTATCAACGAGGGAGAATTCAAAGTTGCAATTCATAAAAAGAAATACTAATATTTGACTATTTGAGCTCTATCTCCATTGGGATCATGAAACTTTGAGCAGTGTGTAAGTTTACAAGTAGAATGTTTTAATTAATAAGATGCATTTTAGGTAGAATCCCAACGTGTAGGGACGAAAATTATGGAAACATGAAATTGTTAGAGAAAAGAAGATAATCTTAAAATAAAACCATAAAAAAAAATTTGGACAAATTTTAAATTACAAACTACTTTTAAATAACCCTTTCATATTTCAAATATGTACTCAAAATTCAAGTTACGAAATCTAATGGAGAATTAACGAGAGAATTATAAAGAGACTATATTTATTAATTGTGTGTGAAGAAAATAGTTGTAGTACTCGTCAAGATATTTATAATTTCTCTTAAATGTCGTAAGTTCAATCTCAACACTACACTTGAATGGTCATATTAAAAGTTTTTCTTTTTGTCACCGTTATTGAAGTTAATTATTTCAAGATATTGTTTGGCTTTTTTCCCCTTTCAAGCTAAAGTTAAAAGGTTTTGCCATTATTTTATCATAAAAAGTGAATTATTTTAGTCGTAGTAAACAAAACTACAACTTCAGGCATTTTAAATCAACAACTTGTGCTTAAAAATTTGTTGTATATTGATAAGGGATGTGTGGATTCTTGAGGAGAAAGAGAAACCAAAGTATATGCAAAATAATTTCTCCATCTTTGAACCACACATGTCTTCTTTCATTAGAAAATTACTTGAAATCCAAATGTACATTGTTGGCATCTACCTCCCAAAAGTTAAAAAAGATGTTCCTCTCTCTCTCTCATGTGTGAAATGAATCAAAAGACAAAAAAAAAAAAAACGAAGAGTTGATATTGACAAACATATTTTTGTTTCAAATTCTATTCATCATACTATCTAAAACTAAAATGTGTCTTCCATTCTACTCTCATAACTGATAGATGTACGATTAAAATATTTTTTTTTAAATTTCTCTTTCATACATCATCTTATTATAACATTTTTTGCCACATTTTTCAAGTCCATTTCAACCATTTCTCTGCTACCAAGTTTGAGTCCTTAAAAACAAAATAAATTATAATTTATGATCAGGTGCATTAATTTCAGACAAATGGTTTGAATAATATTAACTTCAGATCCACCTTCCCTTCACATGGGACCAAAGTCGAAAGTTGCTTGCACTTTTTTACCCATAAAAATTATTATTTTTGTTGACAATATTGCAGTTGAGGAATAATTTTTACCTACAATATATAAAGTAAAGATATTAATATTGATGTCTGACTATCTATACTATATTTCAGTTGGCCCATACAACTTTTCTTAGCGAGCTCTATATCACTCAATCCAAAAATGAAGATTCGGATATGAAATAGATAATATATAAATGTAGAGATAAGAAATACTCCGTTCGAATCCCCACCCGAATGGTTAAGGTACCTATTATGACCAAAAGGTCATGAGTTTGAACCCCCACCCCTTCATGTTGTAAATTAGAAAAGTGCAAAAAGAAGAGATACATAAAAGAAAAGCCCAATTTGAATATTGAATTATGATGGGCCGGAGGTAGCCCAATTTGAATTCTGGTCCATCTGGGCCCAGAGGTATGACGGCCTGACGGGCGCCCTCTACTCTAATTGCCGTATCACCAATATAAATAAAATTAGAAATAAAATATAAATAAATAACTCGCTTATTCTTCAACCTGGGATCTATTTCTCAAACGCTGTCGTTTAACCATTTTTTTTTATAAATCACGAGCAGCATCCATACACATGATAATGATCTTAGACTTAAACTACATTTCAAGACAAGAGAGTGTGAAGGTGTTGCATTATGAAACTTTGTCGTTTTGGCAGATTTCGAAGAGGGTGTGTGAACAATTTTAATTAATTAATTAAGAGTGTATTAGAGTTTAGCCAGGTTGGATTATTATTAATTAGACCAATCAAACCAACAATAATATAACATTTACATAATTTAATTAATGCCGCCCTACCCACACCTACTTCAGTTAGTGAAGATTTAGTGGTAGACTTTGCTTTATATCTTATGAAGATTAATAAAAATTAATTTAGTGCATATAATATAATATATTTTAGTTAATTTACTGTGATATTGTAATTGTTATACCCTAACATTAAATGTCGGTGAGTTTATTTTTGTTATATATAAAATATATTCCCAATTTGACTCTTTGAAGGAGGGTTTTTTTCATAGTCTAATAAAGTATCCCTTGGAAGAGGGGAAGAACAACTGGAAATTTTGACCCTCTTACAGCAAGATTGCGTTCAACGTTTTACATATAACAAAAAGTCCAAGATTAATAGAAATATAAAAAGAAAATTATGGAAATCAATTACCTAAAAGTTATTAAATTAAATTACTCAATGAAACTCTCAAAGCATTCATTAAATAACTCCACGAAATTATTTTGGACTACCGTTACAATATTGTCACCGATAGAAACTTTGTAATCTCTCTAAAATTACTTGGGACGATTGTTGTTTTTTTCATCTTTGGCTAAGCTTTAATAACTTAAAAGGTTAAGAAGTCGAGTCTATATATAGTAGGTGAGTTTGTATATTCTACATAAGCTTAAGTTAGCTATTGTATAGCATAAAACCGTGTTATATCTATATACGTACATTTTGTTGGGCTTTGGCAAAATATTAGAATGGTGGTTGTCCCACATTGAAAGAGTATAATGATGGTCTCCAAGTGCTAGAAGTTATCCCACATTGGGGTAAAAAAGGATGTGTGTTCCAACTACTGGAAACGGAGCTCATGAACCTGAGTTTTAATCATCTCAATTGAAATATTTAAGTCTGGTATATCAACTCCAGTTCGGTATTTATTTTGAAAGAATGAAGAGAGAAATATGTGTGATTGTAATAGTGTAATTTTTCCTTGTGGGCCATGGTTTTTTCTCCCAGAGTTTTTTCACTTGTTGTGTATTTTTTTTTTTTAATTTCTCAATTATTTTCTGTTGCGGTTGAAGTGAGAAAATTTTTTCATCACATTTAGATTTTAATATAAGTTATACAAGTTTGGATTTTCAAATGAAGTGAAGGTTATTAAAATGATGTGAGCCAAACATTTGATTCAAACGTTTTGACCAAAAATGATAAGGAAGAAGAAAAAGAAGAGCTAATCACGACTAACATGATGAACAGCCCAAATCATTATCAATTATATTCTCGATACTCCAAATTTTAATAATACGATATGTCATCCAAATTCACACATCAAAACCCATATTATATAATTTCTTCAGCAACAAATTTCTTGTTGGAAGTATTATGTGAAGAGAGGTGGTGGAGAAGTAGTAGTAGCCAGCAAAGTCAATAAAACAAACAACTTATACAAGTAACATAAATTAATTACAAAACTTAATATAAAAAAATAATGGAAACAAATAAAAAAATTAAATAATAGAAGAATTTATATGCTTTACTTAGTGATGCTGGCGCGCCACACCCTTACGTGCCATTGCCACCAGGCCACCGCCTCCCCCGCGAGGCCCTCACGCCAAGAATAATCCCTCTCTCTCTACACTCCTCCTCCTATCCTCTCCTCTTAATTCTAAAAAAAGATTGAAACTTTGGCAACTTCTACACAAACTAACCACAACCCATTAACTAAATTAGGGGAAATTAGGTAAATTCCATGTTTTTTTCATTGGGGTTGACAAAAAAAGTGGAAAAAATCACCGAACCCACGTTGTAGTTGTAGTTCTTGTGTAGTATGGGCCAATGATTGGGTGGACCATGAAAAGATGCGATGCTAATTGATAATTGATAATTGATATAATGCTGAGTTAATAATTGGGTTTGGAATTACATTTTTGTTTTAGTAGCAGCCGGCGGGATTGATGTGTGTGGGGTCCTTTTCTTTTCCTTCGGGTCAACCCTTTCAATAGCCAAAAAAAAACCCCAAAATTGTGAGTTCAATTAATTGCTCGTTCTTGTTCGATCCAGGCTTGCAAAGTAATCCTATAGAGAAAGGAATCGTGGGGAGAAAGTAATAAATGGTTGTGGGGTGGGGGTTTGCTTCAAAGCCAACCGAATCTCACTCGTTTCCTAGCCTCCTCTTACTTACAATGCATCTTCTTTTCTTTTCCCTTCTCTAATCAATCCCTATATATAACTTCCAAACTTGGGCCTTTTTCAAAACTGGCAAACGCAAATTTGCGGTTACTGTACTTCAAACCCCACACCATTATTCACTATATTAACCCCACTCACTTTAATTTCTCCATGGCCGAAACGCCAGCCTCCCCAGGTGATGAAATTGAGGCCCAATTCATGACGATCAAGGGGAAACGCAGCAAACGCCAGAGACCCTCCTCCCCCAGCCACTCCTCCAGCACTGGAGATCAATATTATTGCTCTTCCTCCTCTGTCTGTGTAGAAGCAGAGGAGGATCAGGACATGGCCAATTGCTTGATTCTGTTGGCTCAGGGGAGAGAAAAATTATCATCATCATCATCGCTGTATCTTTATCAGTGCAAGACTTGTGAGCGTTGCTTCCCATCATTCCAAGCCTTGGGCGGACACAGAGCCAGCCACAAGAAGCCCAAAAACAACGTTAATTCCGCCCAACAACAACACCACGATGCCGCCGCCGCAATTCGTCTCTCCTTGGAATTGTCCTCCGCCACCGACAAACCCATTAAGGTTCACGAGTGCTCCATTTGCGGGGCCGAGTTCTCGTCCGGCCAGGCCCTCGGCGGCCATATGAGACGCCATAGACCGCTAACCACGGCGGCCAACCGGTCAACTACTACTCCGGCGTTGCGGGAATTCATGATCAAGAAAGAAAGGGCGGTGTTGGAGTTGGATCTTAACCTGCCGGCGCCAGAGGACGACCGGCACCGGCCGGCGGTCACCGTCTTCTCCGCCGCTTCCCCGTTGGTGGATTGCCACTACTGATGATCAAAGTTAAAATTAATTTAATTCTTTTGTGGGGGTTTCGATTTGGATTCATAATTATCATGAATCTATTAACATTCACAACACCCACCTCCTGCAAGCAAACGGTTCAATTTAATGTCTCAATTCATTTGGCTAACTTTAGTGCAGTTCATCAATTCGATCAAACTGATCCCAAGTTACCAAAAATTCTTTACTGATCTTTGTAATTCTTAATTGCGTTTCTTTTAGAATACGATCAGGATTTGAAACCTTCCAACTTTGTGCTAGAGTTTTAATTGCATTCATTATTGTAAATACCCATTGGAGGGCAAAAAAAAAAAATTAAACCTTTTTTTCTTTTGGTTAGAAAAGGTGGGTTGTGTTGGTTTCTTTTGGTTAGTATGTTGGTTTGGCTATGGGATCCATTCAATGACAGTTTTTCTTGTTTATCTAAAAGCATGTGTGTGAGAAATAAGGCAAATGACAGGGAGTCTCTTGCAATCCACCGCTAAGTTTTCGATACGTTCGAGAGATGGGTATTTACTTTTTAAAATGAAAAATTTAGTGATAGACAGTAGAATTAACGGAGAAGGGAAGTATTATATGCATGAATGAGTGATGGATGAGTTGGGTACCAAAACTTGAACCGAAAGTAGTGGATTAGGTTCTGTTGTTTCTTTTAGCTTAACCCTAAAACCTCCCTCTATTTCTCTCTCTCACGTTTCTCTCTCTACAGTTCATTAATAACAGAAGAGAGAGAGAGCAGATTATTATTAAAAATGGAAGAAGGAAAACGGCTGGCAATGGGGAAAACGGGGGCACTGGAAGACTAACGTCCCTTCTTTTATGGATCTAACTTTTTATGTACGTAACACACACCCCATGAATTTCAAGAGGGTTTTCATCAACTCTCCACCTCCAAACTTGAACCATCTGTTACGATCGTGGTATTAAATATCGGTCGACATATTAACAGTTTCATCTATCTACTATTCGACATCGACAAGTAGGAAAAATTGACACTTCTACAATCATATACAACAAAATATGAAAAATATTATCATAACGTCACTAATATATACATAATATTAATATTTTAAATTTATTTAGAAAATATTTATTTATTTTTATGATTTTTTAATTTCTTTAACTTTTACAGAAATATCCATTTACGTCGATATTTTATTGATATTTCTATGAAATTGAAACCTCGACATTCTATACATCACTAAAACCTCATGCCAATTTTTTATAAGTTAAAATACTCTTTCTTTCCATCTCTACATTTACTTTTGACTTATTTGAGTCTTTTTACTTCTAAACTATCATATTAGGTCCATTTTAGTATTTTGAACCTTCGATTTGATATCTATACCTTTAATAAATGACAATTTCAAAATTTTAATACAAATTTTAAACATAATAAAAACTCTTTAATATAAAATTATGATTACATTTTAAAAAAGTATAATATTGTGTTGAAAATTATAATAATAAAAATAAGAGATAAAAAATAAAATGTATGGACCAAATAAATCACTACTTTTAAAGTACATCGATCAAAATAGGTCCACGATTAGAACAAAAGTTGCAAAATATGAAAGTCAAAATGAATAAAAGTAAAAAAAAAAAAAAAAAGGACGGAAATGGAAACAGCATTTTAATCTGATTTTGCTAAAATGTATGGTGGTTGCATGTGTTGGAAAGCGACTTGTCTGTTTCTGCACAAACTTCACCGTCGGGTGAACTTATATGCACGAGAATTTTTGTTACCTTCAACGTTTTATTTGGAAATCCTTCTCGGGATCCTTTATTCTTTATTTTTATTAATATTGTAATATAAATTTACATTTTGAGATCATTATTCGTCTAGGTTGAGTAAGAATTAGCTTATAATGCATAAAAACATATTTAGTAAAAAATAATTTTCATATAAAAATTTTATTTTTCTTAATTTAAAATTTTAAAGAACAAGAAAGATATAGCTACCGAATATGTTTTTGTTTTTTTAATAAAAGAAGAAATGACAAAAATAAGAAACATTTACCAAACACACACTTACGTTATTATTTATTAAAAGAGAATAAATTAGAAATAAGAAATAATAATGTTATCAAACGAGAGCTTCAAGTATATGATATGAATTTCGAACTTAAATAATTTTGGTTTATATAATATAAGATAAGCAAACTCACATACTAAACATAGACTCACCTCTTAACTCAAATTACACAAATTTAGTTCATGAACCAAACATCTACAAAAACTAATGAAATGGATCTTGTCATTTTTAAAATTGGTCATTTATGACAACATACTAATTTAAAAAAGAAACAACTTTTAAAAGAAAACAATTAGTTTATTTGATTACAATTTTCTTTGGTTGTTGTTGTTTCACTTTTTCATAGTACTCTTGAAAGTCATCATGAAAACAAAAATCACATCTTCGTAACTATTTTAGCCTTTGATGGCAGTTTTGTTTTAAATGGCCATTACATTTTTAGCCTTTTGGCTAATATGTATTAGAATACGGATAAAAGTCACAAGTATCATAACCGTGGGACAATTTTGAAATATTAGTTTGAACTAAGGGTACGTAAGTAAAAAAGAAAAAGAAAGAGATAATGTCTTCGGATGACTGTTTTAGAAACTTGTTTACACAAATGTCTAAATTTTTCTAATTTTAGATTTTTGTAGGTATAATTTTATTTTTATTTCAATTTTACCCTTATTTATTGCATTTACATTTATTATAGTTATTTGTTTTTTTTAATATAAAAAATTTAATTCCATAAATTATTATCATAATCCTTTAATTATTGTGGCTCCATACTGATTTTCAACGCAAATTGTTTAATTCACAACACTACGATCCCAAAAGAAAACTAAAATTACACTTTTCTCCCACGAGGCCCACGAACACATAGATGGCCCAATAAGATTGCAAAGCGTGGTCCAGTTAGCTTAGGCCCAATACGGCAGGGCCCAACCATCTCCAAATTTTAAGTCAAAGCCCAGAGCTGGACCGGCCGCCTTTTACAGCGGCAATTGTTTTGTTTTGGGAATCTCTGCGGCCTTCCTCTGTCCTTCTGAATAACCTAGAGCACCGGAGAAGACGATTATGGCGGTTCCCGGCAGGCGCAACGGCATGGTAGACGAAGACGATTACGAGGAAGATAATGCCCTCTTTGAAGAGGATGGTGTCATGGAATTCGATTCTGATACGCCACCACACCTCCGCCCCCTAGCTACCGCCGCCCAGCTCGGCGACGTTAATGGCCTGCGCTCCGCTCTAGGTACAGCTTATTGCATTCGCTCTCGCACTGCGAAATTTTCTGTCAATCGTACTGTAGGGTCTTCACTATCCTGATTTGGTCGAAAAGGTCCTTTTCAGAAAATTTGATGTGAACACAGTTCCGATTGACCTTTTCCTCACTTTTTGAAATTTCAATTTGTAATGTGCTTATACATGTTGTCATAGTTCAATTACTATGGTCTGCAAACTGCGAAGATGGTGTTTATCGTTGTCTACTGAGTCCACCATCCTCATTGGAAAGATATGGTAGTCTAAAGGAATGGTGGTTAGTTTTCTTGATGAGCGAGGGTTGTCTAAATGGGAACTGCTCTTTTGGTGTATGATAATTTAAATCTAAGTTTATGTTTTTAGCTCTGTGTTTATTTGATGCAGAATCAGTTGCATGAAAAGGAAACTTGTAATATTTTTCATTGAGTGGTTTGCATATAACATTAATGTCATTTACATCCATTCATTGGACTGATTTGAGTGTAAGATATGTGAATCAGGCCTCTGGTTTCAACTTTGTTGAAGCATTTTTCTTGTTTTGAGTTAATTGTTAATGTTTTATTCAAATGTTTTCGGATTTCCTTCAATTCAGATAACTTGACAATGGGAAGTATAGATGATGCTGTGGAAGATGGGGATACAGCTCTCCACCTTACTTGTCTCTACGGCCATCTGCCATGTGTCCAGGTTGGCGACCTATTCTATGCATACTTTGTATATTTTATTTTTGAATATTTTATGATTTATTATGACTTCTTTTAAAATAAATTAATCTTAATATTAGTTACTGCTGGAAAGAGGGGCAAACTTGGAGGTTGAAGATGAGGATGGTGCCATTCCTTTGCATGATGCTTGTGCAGGGGGTGGGTTGGCTATTATGATTTATGAATAATTTGCCCTTTTTCAGCACCCCATTGTAACATATTATTCTCTTCCAAATGTTATTTTCATTTTCTTTTCTTCTCCTCCCATGATTTGTGCAGGTTTTTTAGAGATTGTTCAACTCCTAATTAACAGTGCTAACAACACAGACTGCCTGAAGAGGATGCTAGAATCAGTCGATGCAGAAGGTGACACTGTAAGTATCTGGTTATAATCAGTATCACTACTTAATTTGTATCAAAATCTTCAGCCAAATACTTACAACAACCGAACAATGTTGTTCCTTCTTCTTGATGCTATAAAATATAGAAAAGACTTCTATTTTCTTTGGCTATATGGTAAAAGAAAAGTACTCCGGAGCATCATTATTCTAGAAAAAATTTTCATGGTGCAGTTGCATTGGCTTCTTCAATAATAGGAACAATAGGCTTTTTAAAGTGTACACAATCTCTTTACACATCATGCATGGTAGGGTATGAAATCTATTGGCTTCTTGCGAAATAGAAAATTACCTTTTTATACAAACTTTTCATCACTCCTAAAAAATCACTTAGTACCAATATTTTTTTAGCAATGGATCTTTAATGCCACACTACCTGGGAGAAACTGTACAAATAAAATGTGATTGCCCCACTTGTCACCGTTTGTTTTACGGTCACGAATAGCAATCAGTTTCAATAAGCTCATTCCTCTAACATTATCTGTACAGCCTCTTCATCATGCCGCAAGAGGCGAGCATGCTGCAGTTGTAAGGTTACTGCTAGCTTCAGGGGCATCTCCCACCAAGGAAAATACATACGGGAAGGTTTGTATTCGAGTGGATATTGAAACTTCCATCTCCCTTTATATGGCAGCACCCATTTTCTAAGTATTGCTTCTGTTTTCAGGCCCCGACTGAACTTGCCGATCCTGGGACGGAGGCCAGGACGATTTTGGAGGCTGCCTCGGCCCAATTCGCGATGGGGTGTCAGTAAGGCCTCATCTGATAGGTGCTTAAAATGGCTTCAGGATTTCTTTGGGCTTTGATAGTTTTGGTTTTAGTCTGTAAACTTTGTTCATAGCGTTGCAGTTTCCATCTTTCCCAGAGGCATTCTTGTTTATTCTGCACAGAATTGCTATAAATTATGAAAACTGAAAAATAGGATTGGTTAGTTTTATAAAAAGAACCTTTAATGTTAATTTTAATGATTATTAGTATTGGGGAGATAGACTTTGTTATTTTAGAATTTCTTTAGTAACATGATAATTAGAACAATTATGATATTAGGAAAAAATTAGAGGATTTTTTTTTTTTTTGGTGGAATACAACAGTATGCTGGTTTTTTAACGACTCCTTTTGATTCTTTTTGTAATTGCGTACAAATTACCGCTTCGTCTTGGCGCTTAAACCACAAGGTTTTCTTTTATAATGTTTATTTGTGATTGGAAGGCAGTCCTTCATTAATTCTGTAAAAAGTGGGGGTCTTCTCATTCCCATTTAGGTTGTTACTTACTCATAAATGTTTCTGTAAAAAGTGGGGGTCTTCTCATTCCCATTTAGGTTGTTACTTACTCATAAATGTTTCTGAGTGAGATTTCAACTCATGATCTTTTTGTTGGAGATAGGTACATTAATTAGTTAAGTGAAATTTAGTAAATTCATAACTAAAATTGTAAATTAAGCCTCCATGGTAAATGAATTGATATAATTTAAAAGATCAAATATCGCTAAATTGTTGATTTCGTTATTCATCGGTGTATCTAGAGGATTAAAATGATGTCTTTAATTGACTTCAAGTTAAACATCTATTCTTAATAACATACATCTATTAGAATACCTAATGTTGGTTGGTTTATGGTTTTGGTTGGTTAACCCTAAAATTATTTGTTATAGCAAAAATATGAAATGACAGTTTCCTTAAAATATAATGTCATTCCATAATTAAACATAGCAAATTATCAATTCTTGATCTTTTAAACTTTAAGAAACTCCAAGGTGAATTATTAAAGCCGTGGAAAGGAGACAGGCTACTTGTCGCAAAGATGGAACATTCTCAATTAGGCCAAGACATACCTCTAATCGTGCAACCCGACCCACTCGAGGTCATATCCCTCTTGAATAAGAGTTTGTATGACAAATTAAAAAATTAAGATGATAGCTCAATTAGTCAATACATTATTTATCTTCTTAAAAGTCGGACTGAATTTCGCACCCCTATTTAATTGAAAAAGATACATATACGATTTTATCTTATTTATCTCCTAGAGCCAAAGATGCTCTTCATTTTAGCTAGCTTGAATCTCCCAACATGAGCATATTAACAGTTAAAGTATCTTTTTCCTTCTCTAAAAATCGGAGATTCAATCCCAGATCTCTACATTTGTTGTACATGTTCTTTCTTTTTAAGATGGTGTTTTAGTTGGTCTTGGTCCACATCTTTCTAAGTTATTAGAAAAATTGGTAAAAAGAAAGAAAAAAAAGGTGGTTAAACTAGCAAGCATGATGGTGAATATTATTAAGGTCATGTCCTGTAATAATTTCTGTAAGAAACTGGATCAGCAAACATCAATTCAACAGCATTCATCTCATTTTCATAATATCAAAAAACAGATAATTGCTGGTTGGTAGTGAAGCCAAGAGAGCAAAAGGATGGCTAACCATTCACTTCTCTGTGAAGCAAAAGTTTGGTTGGGGGGGTAGAAATTTCCTGTCATTGCCCTTCCAACATCAAGGGGCCAAGCACTCGGTAGATTTGGTTGCTTGTGCATTTTGGTAATTTTCACCCCCATTTGGTCCTTTTATCCTTATAACCTTCAGCCTTACAGTCACTTTCACTGGCACTGTTTATGCTGGGAATCCATTGAACACAATACAAAAGGACAGAAAATCATTGAGAGTGAATGAAGCTTTCTTTTTTTCCTTTTTCACTTTCCTTTTCTTTTATTGTGAAAGACAAAAAACAAAGCCTGGTTCTAAGTGGGTTCAAAACCAAAGCTACACAAATTGCTTTTTATCTTCTTTCATCTCCTGCATTTCATTTTCTTCAGATACCCGTCAACTTAAACTTTTAGATTTAATGGTGATTTAACATGGTATTAGATCTTCACGTCTTATGTTCTCTGGTTAGTATTGATAGCCACAATTATGCTTTTCATTGCAATTTCCTTGTTCGGATTCAATGCAAATCTATTATAAATGCTTGAAGAGTAGTGAAGTGAGATCACTAGATACTGAAAGAGGGACATGTTTGATCATATGATACACGCGGAATTTTGTTAGTATAGATAGGTACAATACAAGGCCAAACAATCCAAAAGATGGAAGAAAAAACTGGAAGGAAAAAGTTACACAAGTTGATGGATGGATGTATTTGATTTTTTTTCAACTCCCAATTACAGTCAATTAAGCAAACAACAACTTAATGACGATGGAGGAGCAGTAGGAGGAGACATGTACAGGAACTGTCGATAAGGAGAGTCGTGCTTTCGTAACGATGTTTCGTACCGGAGTTTTATCAGAGGCAACAACTTTCAGTTGATGCAGGCTGGAATTCCTGCTGTTTCAGAATGTTCCTTTTTACAATTACATTAGAACCCTCTTCAATCAGACTAGGAGCCTCCATAATCTGTAGCACAAAAGAAAAGGTTTATAGAACGACGAGGTGATGGGTATCTCGAGGCTAACTACTTTGAGACTGATTGGACAAAAATCTACCTTCAATGCCAACTCTTCAAAGCATTTCTCCACATTTTCTCTGGTTTTAGCACTGCATTCAAGAAAATAGGATCCAAGCTCTTTTGCTAGAGAAATCCCCTCCTCTCTGCTCACAGCCCTTTCAGAATCCTATGTTCAACACACATCAAATTCTATCATTCTCAGTAAAAAAATATTGAAATTCCAAGCACCCCTCGTAAATGGTAGAACATAACTTCGAGCTATATATATGATAGATAGATCTTAGGAACTTTCCATGAATGATCATCATTGAAATGGAGTATGATGCTCGAAAAGAATCGATATATAGTTTGTCGACAAAACTTCGAAAAGAGAAAGACACTTACTCTGTCAACCTTATTACCAATAAGCATCTTGACACATTCCTTATTTGTCAAGTAGAGTTCGACTTCTTTAGCCCATATGTCGGATAAGTTCGTGAACGTTTCTCTCCGTGTGACATCATAGACTACAACAAGACAGTTAAGATAACTCAGTTAACTACATTGATTGACAAATGGAACAAATACCAATTGTAAATACTGTTCTAGAACAACTATTTCTCAAATTAAACTCATTTTCCCCCCCATTGATAGTCCCCCATTTCGGCTCGAGTTAAAAGCATTTCGGGATAAATGAACACCACGGTACCCAGACAAATCTTAGCTCAGAAGACAGCAAAATGCCAGAAAAGCACCCTTCAGGATCGGGTTTTAAAATATGAGCTTATAGTTTGAAAACCATACCAAGAACAATCCCTTGGGCACCTCTATAGTAGGAGCTTGTTAATGTTCTGAACCTCTCCTGTCCAGCTGCAAGAAATCATATCTTTAGAAGTTCAATTACAATCCATATGTAGTGAGAAGCAAAACAAGCTCAATAAACAATAGAAACAGTGAAAAAGGTTGAGATTTTAATGGATTTGTGCAAACTCTCTTCTTCCCACAACTTCTATACAGGGGAACAAAACAGAAAAAGTTGGAACTTGGAAGTATGGTAAGAAAATGAAGTGAATCTCCCGAATTTGAACTAAAAATGACAGATTAAAGAACCCCTTTTCAGCTATTTCATTACCAGTGTCCCAGATTGTTAGCTTCAATCTCTTCCCACCCACCTTGAGCAGCTTGATCTTAAAATCCACCCCTAATAAGAAAGAAAACAGATCAAAATACAGAAATTAAAACTTCCACAAAAAAGGAAGAAGATGGGCACTTGTGTTCTGGACAAACAAACAGACTATGAGCAGAAAAAGAACTTCCTTTATGATAAAGAAAAAGTGGGGTTTTGGTTTGGTGAGGGAAAACAAAACGTACCAATCGTGGGGGCAAGATTTTCAGCAGAAGTAGAGATGAAGCTGAGGAGAAGACTACTTTTGCCGACACCAGAATCGCCGATCAGCAAAACCTTAAACGACAGATCGTAGCTGCTGCCACTCTGGCCAGAAGAAGATCCCATTCTGATGATCTTCTCGAGAAAAAACTGGAGAAATGGGACAACAGGAAGAAAGTAATGGACAACAATCTATACACCCATTTTAATCGTTGGCAAGAAAAGAGAAGAATAACTTCCAAGAAAACGGCTAAGTGAGAGCTGCACCAACTGAGACAACAACGTATTTGTTCTTTGCCCTTTCTTCTCTTTTTCTTTTCTTTCCTTGGATGTTATGGTATGCTCTGATATACCCTTTTTTGTGGAATTTTATGTTTTTGTCCCAATTTCTCTTCTCCCAACTGGTGGGATTTTGCTGTGCGAGCAAAGTGGTTTCTTGTAATCCAAGATTTTTGTTGGAATAAAGCTTGAAATCTACCTTCTGTTTTTGTAAAACAAAAATGGGGTGTTTTTATTTATTTATTCTTGATAAGATATTCCTTGCAAAAAGTTTTCAAATTTTGAAATAAAGCCAACATTTTTCTGTTTTTGGAGAACTGTTCATGTGCAATAATTGTTGACATTTCTTTTTTATTTAAACTTGTTTTTCAAAATAAAAGTTGAGGTAACTACTTTTCAAAAACTGGGTTTTTCTTTTTTTTTTATTTAATTATAGTTACGACATCTATCAATTTATCTACTAACTTTAAAAATTTTCAATAAAGAAAAAAAGTGGCACAATCCACGAAAGAGATTTAATATAGTTCTTCATAAAAAGAATCTTATATGGCTGTGTCACTTTATTTTGTGAGTTGTCTACTTCTTTCGTTCATTTGTTAATTCGATCTTGCCAAATGAATTAAAATTCGTCGAAAAAACATATCGTGTAGTCATTTAGTTAATGATTCTAGTTTAAGTTTGAATAGACATAATTGTCAAAGTTCATATATTTATATTTATATATCTCCTTCTATATCA
Organism: Momordica charantia; assembly: GCF_013281855.1. Classification (NCBI taxonomy): domain Eukaryota; kingdom Viridiplantae; phylum Streptophyta; class Magnoliopsida; order Cucurbitales; family Cucurbitaceae; genus Momordica; species Momordica charantia. Next base: position 23,262,317 of record NW_028275163.1, on the reverse strand, counting down.
TAAACTTAAAAGATATCGAAGATGTGAAACTTTTTGAAAGCTGAGAATCGAAGGCAATTTATTAGTCCAAAATGAATGAAATAGATGCTATGTAATAGCAACAAACAACCCTTAGAAAAGTGAATAACATCATGAATGTGTTGTCAATGTCCCAAAACAAACAGCTGATAAACAAAGACCATAATAATGGAGACAATATTGTGTTGCATGTTTAACAAAAAAGAAAAAGAAAAAAAAATTACAGTTTTATGGGTGAGAGTGGACCATTTTGGACACCCAAAAGCAAAGCAAGCCAACTCTCATCTATTAATTAATTTAGGTCTAGTGGGAATCAATCATCATTAAGGAAGATAATGATGGATGGTCTTAAGCTTTTGTATTTTGATATAACATTCACCCACGTACAAAATTAGGCGCTTGCCTAGGCTCACATTAAGATATTACTTATATTTTCTCAAAGGTCAAAGAAAATTCTGTGGAACTTTTTTCTCAGAAAAATGAGATTGAACATATTGTATTAGTTATTCTTTGATGTATGTATGCTATGAACAAATAACGTGAATAGTATTTAATTATTATTATGTATTTATATTATAAATAGGCACGTAAATTGCTATAAGTAGATTGATGACTTGCTACATGGATCAATCACTTGGGAACACGTGTCTGGATCTTAGCTTAGTCGCGTGAGGGTTGAAGTGGAACTGGCATAATTACATGTTATGCCGACTCGAAGAACAATCCACTTTGAACCTAACCTGGTAATAGGGGATACCTTAGTGGGAAATCTACTTACTCCAACTTGGGAATAAAAGGAGAATATGGTGCCGATGGAAAATTTGTTGACACCATATATGGGGTTAGAGTGGCAAGGCTGCATTTCCCAAAGCTTCTTTATAAGCAACCTTATTAAGTTTGGTTCGAAGTACTAACTTAAGTTTTGGAGTATACGTGACCGAGTGTCACACCGATACAAGGTTTTATTTCCAAATCTCCAACTCGTTTGGTCCATTAGCTTAATTGACGTGCACCTAATTCAAAATCCCCTATCAACCTAAACAATAATGTAGATGATTTAAATTATGTTGGTGTTTATATCTATATTCTATAAAAGAATGGTATCATTAGGAATGCAACCAAAGCATCACATTGATTAAATAAAGAAAAGATCATGAGTATATGAGTATAGAACAACCATGAGAGATTTTAGGTAAAATTATATCCAAAATAAATAATATCATATCCATATTTGAGTAAACTTGAAATTCTGCATAAATTAAAGGAAACACTAATTAAATTAAAATAAATGATTACGTGTGTTCAAATCTTAAAACGTGAACAAGAAGACAAGTCCACATGAGAATTATTACTCAAGTTCGACAGGGACAAATTTCTGGGATTCTCTGTTTGAGAAATTATAGCCACGTGGCCTAGAATCCTGGATGCACCTCAAAATTCAAAATGTTTTTTAAAAATATTGTTTTTTATCGAGATTACTTTTGTTATAAATATTTAAATAAAATTTATAGTTTCACCGAGCGTTTGCGAGCTGGGCCGTCTAGTATTGGGCCGGTGATTGCAAGTGACCATGGGCCTTAGCCCATTGGTGGTCATTCAGATTTCAGACGGCAGAGAAACTTCCTTTCGCCGACTCGCTCGGATAAACAGAAGGGATTCTTAGGTCGCCGGAGGTACGAAGAAGCTGTCAATCGGAAATCGGAATCCGAAGTTCGACGGCGAGGAGAAATGGACAGAGAGTGGGGCTCGAAGCCGGGAAGTGGAGGTGCGGCCTCTGCACAGAATGAAGCTATTGATCGGAGAGAGCGTCTTCGGCGGCTTGCTCTCGAGACCATCGATCTCGCCAAGGATCCCTACTTTATGCGCAATCATCTTGGAAGGTCCTTCCTCTCTCTATATCGCTCATTCTAATTCCATCTGCTCGTCGGAAGATTTGAAATTGAATTGTTTTGTTTTTGGGATTTCTTTTCTTTGTAGTTATGAGTGTAAGCTTTGCTTGACTCTGCACAACAATGAGGGAAATTACTTGGCGCACACGCAGGGGAAGCGGCATCAGACTAATTTGGCCAAGAGAGCAGCCCGCGAAGCCAAGGAAGCTCCTGCTCAACCTCAGCCCCACAAGCGGAAGGTCTCTGTTCGTAAAACAGGCAAGCTTTATGTCCCCTTTTTCTTGGCACATTGATTGTTTAAATGAGGGCGAACGATGCTTTGATAGTTGCTTCTTTGTAATCTTTCTGAAGGGTCATTACCAAGATGATTTTAATTTGCTGTGAGTAGTGAGGATTGATATGAACTGAATGACTTTTGTATTTTTCATCCCTTACAATTGAATTGATAATACTCTCCATTTGGCCATTTATTTCAACTTAGAAGCATTATGGCATGATGATCGTGCTAATCTATAACTTAAGCGTGATAGCTTGCTAGGACACTAGGGAGACGGAGTTTGAGATTCCTGCTTTTCAGTCAAGTTACTGAATCATGTATAAAAATGGTTTAATGTCAAATAAGAGTTTGTAGTCGGAAATGGCTGGTGTTCTAGAGTAGTTTTCAAATTTTAGGTTTTGGTTATAATCTTAGTTGGATGTGTCTTTTTTTTCTTTTTTTGTTTCAACTTAAAAATGAAGTTTGTGTTAATTAGCTGCTTTTCTGGCATGCTCTCAGTTAAAATTGGAAGGCCTGGTTATAGAGTCACAAAGCAATTTGATTCTGAGACAAAGCAGAGATCTCTGCTTTTCCAGGTATGGTTTCATAGTTCATAGTTCGTATGACAGACTTCTGTAGTATCTGTTGAAGATATTTATTGGGTTACTACTCAATTGTATCGTGCCTGACTTGTCCTACACCCTTCTTTTACTTCTATATTGTAACATCATGCAGATTGAATATCCAGAAATTGAAGACCTAGCAAAGCCAAGGCATCGGTTTATGTCCTCTTATGAGCAGGTTTTCTACATTTTTGGATTGTACCTAAGTTTCATCATTCACGTGCTTCTGAAAACATGACGTCGGATTTTATCACTTCTATTGTTATTGACGTCTTCGTTTATGAGCTAATTTTACTGTCTTTCTTGTTATTATGACCAGCGGGTGCAACCCTTTGATAAAAGATACCAATATCTTCTGTTTGCAGCTGAACCATATGAGATAATTGCGTTCAAGGTATATTTGTCATGTGATTCGTAAAACGTGATGATCCATAGTTCAGCTTATAGTTTCTGAAGATCTTTACTTGTATGCATTTTAGGTTCCAAGCACAGAGATTGACAAATCTACACCAAAATTCTTCTCACACTGGGATCCTGACTCAAAAATGTTCACGGTTTGACTCTTTTCTTTTCCTTCTTACAATTAGTTAGAATACTTGAAAAAAAAAAAATAAAGAATACTTTTTTTTTAATTCATTTGACACCCTTTGCCTACTACCAACAGTTCAGCTGTATCTTAGGATTTACTGCTTATCATCTTTAACTTTTCAGTGAATGAAGACTTTTTCTTCTTGAATCTAATTAGTTATTGTACCACTCCATCGTAGCTTGTCATACCTGTTAGTATGGGTTGTAGGGCCATTTTTTTTTATATTTGTGAGCGTCGGGCCAGAAAATATTGATTGAATAGATTGTCTCTCAATTCTTGCTGCTTTGAATTATTTTGGCTTTTGGGCCCGCAGGTATTTGTTACTGTGTATGCAGATGCTTTGACTGTTCTATTGAGTGGCCAACTCTTTATATGGTTGGTCTTGTGTCTTTTTCATATTTAACAAGTTTTGGCGCCCTAACCGACCTAGCACGTTTAACCTTGCAACCAAGAATCTAAATGGCTTCTAACTTTCTAGCTGGTTATTGGTTATTGTTATTAATGGTACTGCTACTGCTGTAGTATTTAGTCTTTGGTGTCCGACCCCTAACCTGGCAATAGTGAACATGAAAATTTGCAGTTGCAGTTGTATTTCAAATCCAAGCCACAAGAGGCAAACAAGCCACAGACTGTGCCTGCAGCCAATGGAACGGTGCCATCTGGTGCACCACCGAGGCCACTTCCCCCGCCACCTCAAGCTCCACCACCACCACCTCCACCACAGCAAGGAGCGCCACCGAGAGTTCCTCCTCCTCCAATGCCGGGCTCCTTGCCGCCTCCCCCTTCTGTAATGTCTAATGGTCCTCCCAGACCAATGCCTCCTCCCGGTGGGACTCCGTCGATCCCTCCACCGCCTCCAGTTGGCAATAACACAATGGAAAATTTCACTCAGATGAATAGACCTCCCATGCCACCTCCTCCACAGGGCTTCCAAGGTCAGGGTGTTCGTCAGCCACCACCGCCGCCACCCAATATGGGATAGGCCACAGAATCAATTCATTAGAGTAAGGTTTGAGAAATACAATTTGGTAATGAACGTTCTGGGGACTTTAATTGTTGGTCTCATTAGTGAAGTTTAAAGCACTGTTTCGTCATATGATCATATTTTGGCATGTAGAATCTTAACATACCTTGATTATTGTATCTTTTCAGGCAAAATGAGAGAATTTTGTTACTTGTGCCATTATTTTCAATTTTTCATGGTGAAAAATGTTATGCGTCCTTTGCGTTTGCGGTTCAAATTCTCTCTCTTTTTTTTTAATAAAAAAATTATTTATATAAAATGTGTCTATTTCAGAAATAGGAAAACTAAAGTTATTGAGTGTTTCTAGGAACTTCCTCAAATCAATGCTTTAATTTTTAATGATTCTCATCAACAATGAAGATTGCAGACTCTAGCTGAACAAATATTATATTCAACAAGAACGTGTGAAACAATTTGAAATATTTAAAACTATAATGAACTTGTTTTGCAACCAAGCATTGAATCAAAGAGAATTGACACAGAAATAACCGTAAGCAGATATTTTAGGAATGAGTAAAATTGAAGCGGCCTCAAAGCAAATGGAAGATGGAGTTTTGACGAGAAATGAAGAGATCCAAAATAAAACATGTAAAAAAAGTAAATTCATTTTTGTGGATTATTGAAGGGCAATTTCCCTTATTTCCTTTTCAGTTAGATTAGAGGAGAGAGAAGGTCGCAAGCTCAATATGAATGGAAGTATAAATTAAAACTCTGAAGGAGAGAGACTGCAAAAGTTGATGTTAGGACGTGGAACAGAGTACTAAAATAATCTACAAGCGAAGGCCTGAGAATTGTAAAGCACTTTCACAACCTGGGTCGTCATTGTCATTGCCATTGCCATTGCCATTGCCATTTTTCACCCCCACCACTCTCCGATCTCCAATTTCTGTATGATATGATGCCATCTCTTGCAGCAGGAGAGTTTCCATGAGAGGAATTGAATTGAAATGATATGCATATGAAGCCACATTTCTCAGCTTGCGAGAGCATTTTGAGGGAACACTTTCTGAATGAACTCAAGAAAACGATGGGAATAGAATGTAGGATCCACAGCAGAGATGGACAACGAATCGAATTGAATCGATTTGTATGCATGTTCGATCTTCTTACTCATGTTGTACTCTTGCAGAATGTCGATGATGCCCAGATACAGAACAACATCGTAGGCCTCATGAAACATCTGCTTTTCTTCTTTTCCTGGAATTTGCTCTGCTCTTGCCGGCATGTTCACTCCAAGTTGGATTTGGAGTCTGCATAAAGTGAGTGTTAAAGGATTTTTTCAGGAGCCCAACACAAAAACGTGCTTGAACAGAGGTCTTCAAGTAATAATAATGATCGGACAGATCGAGAATCAGTCAACTGTCTAGATCTTATGATGTATCCATAATTTAATGACACGTGTAGTTACAAGAATGAGAATCTTCGGGGAATGAAAAGTAGTAATACCTTGCAGTACCAGGCAACAGAAGATCCACTTCCTCACCGCCAGCAGCAGATGATGCTCGCAAACGGCTGCCTCTGATGTGGGGGCCAACAACAACACTATTATCGTCTATGCGAGGTACTAAAACAAGGCCTTGAGGGTAGTTTGATATGTCCTCCTCGAAAGGATCTGCCATTTAACATTAGCAACTAGTTGTGTCAAGTACTGCAATAAAAAAATCAACTGGATGTACACAAAGTTATACTCGAATCTAATAATAAGTTCATATAGTTGAAGTATGACACTGCACATAATGCATGACTACATGTATCGAGGTGGATAGATTCTCCAATCCTAAGCATGCCTATAGATAACATAATAGGAACTTAGGCTGGTTAATTAGCAAGTTACTATAATTGACAGACCAATCCCAGACAATATCAAACTCAAGTTCAAGTTCGAGGCATAGCATATCAATAGCCAACTCTAAAATAATGGAGATAATTTTTCATTTGCTCCGTAAGAACTATAAAATCAGAATTTCTTCGATACTCATATAAAAACGAGAAGTATTTCGCTGCCGAACTTTGGACATTACCCCAGTCCAACCTTGCTTACCTATATTATACTGGCAAACAGAACAATCAAATTATAAAATGTAGATCTTCGTTCTATAACCAATAAATACCTGATTTTGAATCACAGAATATCAACAGCTAACAACCATCATGGGATGGCCTAGAGGTCAATAAAGACCATTATAAGTAGCAAAGGGCTTAGAGGGAATTGAGTTTAAACCATAGTGGTCACCTACCTAGGATTTAATATCCTATAAGTTACCTTGTCAACCAAATGTAGTAGGGTCAGGACCTGTGATTAGTCGATGTGTGCGCAAATTGACCCAGACACACGGATATTAAAAAAAAAGAAAAAAAAATCAACAGCTAGCAGCACTTTAAATTAGGGAGCTTCGGTTCGTGATCTCTCCAACACATTAATTTTTTTACCATATGAGCTATTTAGCCTATTGTGTGAATTATATTCTTTTTTAAAATCTGAAGCCTGATAAGGTTATAGACGACAACTGAAACTACCAAAAGGTAAGGATCTCCCCATATGATACTCACCATCCTCTGCAAGAATTCCCAATCCATCAGCCCTCATGCTTCTATTGTAGGATATGTGGGATTGCAGGTGCTGTGGGGCACGATAATGCACACCCAACAAAAGGCTATAGTCCATGATATTCTGCACTTCTAGAAACTTACTGTCAATCTCGATCTGCCTGTATAGAAAAGAACATGTGATGTAAGAATAAGATATATATATATGCTTTCCATGCTAAGAAATGCTTGTTCAGCATAGTTGTTTAGTGGCAAGAGTTGATTCAATCAAAGTACTGCTCTATGTCAGCCGTATAACATGCTTACTAGACAAATCAATTCTATGACACTAATATTTGGTCTACTATGTTTACTTAATGAGGATAGAGGGGGATAGCCTTACATGAAATAGAGAAAGTACGACTTACTTTAATAAAGCCACACGCCAAGTAGGTTCCAAATAAAAGGTGTAGTTCAAATCTAAATCCTTGAGTATAGTGTTCTCATCTATTTCAACCTTGTCTGCTGAACGCCCAAGGGATGAACCCTTCAGATCAAATCTTCGATGAATTCTTAACTCTGTGCAGAACATATTTCCCATTACTACAAAGCGAAACTGCACAAAAATCAAACGTTAGGTGATGAACATTAGTACTTTGAAGTTCTTATTATTGAACGACTTAAATTACAAATAGTTTGAAGAATAATGCAGTCACTGTAAGGTCAGAAATCACACATGATATACCAGTATTAACAGTATTCTACAGCCAGTGGACATATAGAATGCATCATATGTGGAAGAACGATGAAGGTCACAGGCTTAGACAAAAACTCCAAGTTTTGGTGTTTAATACCTTTTGACCGCTTGACGGTTTGATTCTATGAAGACCAAAAAATTTGGTTATAAGTGTATTCTCATACGACCTCACATGATGATGATAATCTGGAAGCATCCTCAGAAGAACCTACAGCAGAACATTGGTCAGTGTTATAATAATATGACATCCTGAGCTTGGTAACACAGGCTTGTGACTCAAGTGGGGACACTGGGTGGTTGAAGGATTGGGCCGATTGGCTCTTCCCATGAAGAAGAAAAATATCGTATTTAAATACCAGATCATGAAACAATTATGATCACTGTAGATATTAATCAGAAGTAGTAATTAAGATTAACTAATGATAAACCACATTGAAGTTAAAATTAGAAAGTACTATCACTCTTCTTGCTACTGCTCATCTCTCAAGAACTACTTTTTAAAATAAGAACCCACCTCTAAAATCCCATGGTTGGTAGGATATTTTTCATCCATGGACAATTATTAAAGTTATCGAAACCATACAACAAGCATGAGTTTTGTATATACCTGTGACAAACCCCGTTCCAAAAACTGTGAAATATATGGGCTCCATAGGAGTCTTTTACTACCATGCTCAACACAACGAATCAAAGCACAAGCAGCAAAAAGAAAAATATCAACTTCGACTAAAAAAGTTCCAACGCCAAATGGAGGCCAGAAATAATCCCTGAAGTTGGGGAGAATAAATTAATCAACTCTGCGATCTAATTGTTAATTCAAATCTTCATTTGAGCAGAAACTGGATTTTTCAAAATATGAAAAATCAATGCTCATGCAAGTAAGCTGGTGCATGATTACCAGGATGAAGTACTGAATGGAGTTGGAAAAGGAGAAAAAAATCTCTACGTGCTATGGAGAAGTTGCTTGGGACAATCTACAATTTATATGAAAATATAATCATTGCACGTAGGGGTGTGTCACAATTTGTATGTTCAGATCATTCTAAGTAGAGATGAACTCACCTTAACTTCAGATTTTCGGAGCGTTTTAATCATGAAACGATCATCTTGGGACAGAAAGAAGACACTACCACTCTTCCCAGGTGAAGATAGTTCTCTAAGAGCATCATTTCCACAGATGGACATCATGTAATCCGCAGCATCAATCTTAAACATCTCCCTCAGGTTCCTATAACAAATTTTTATTAGGACTAGAATCAAGAGGAATATGGATGAAGCATGCATTCCAATATTATTGTACACATCTCTTCTTTTTGAGAACTACGTTTTTTCTTTCTTGCAACCTTTTGTAAATGCACGTTGGCATGTACAACAAACTAAGGGGATCGATCAAGTACATTCTCCTATCTTGAAACTAGACAGACTTTAACTAAACCTTGATCTTCCACATAAAGAAGATACCCAGGGTGGAACAAAGCAATTTACCGAAAGAACTGCATTAAGGTATTTGAGAAAAATATTATCGACAGAAAAGACAGAAAAGAAGAGCATCTTTCATAAATCATTTGCTCGTACAATTGCATAACTAAAATATATTGGATCCTCCAGTTCATAATTACAACTTACAAGAAAAGCATTTCATGAAGTTTACTTTGAAACAACATGGCAAACTACATATTCTAGAAAAACTATCATGAAAGAGTCTTCATATGAATAATGATTGGACAATAATTAAAAGATAGTTGATCCTTGCACATAAAAATCTTCTGATACGTACTGTAATTTTGAAAAAGTGGGATATTTTTACCCCCAAGAAAGGGCCAAAAAGGATAGTGATTCAAAGCAACTATCAAATGATTTCTTTCTTTTCATTCCATATAAACCATAAGAAAGCCCTCTCTCAAGTAGTATTTATTAAAGCTGTACGGCAACAAAGAAGTAAGAATCTAGAAAGGCATCCAAAATTTTATATGGCTATCGTCTTAGCAGCTCCATTACTGACCAAATTTCTACATCAAATAGGATCTTTTAATTATGGTAATTGGTAAACAAGTACCCACATCTAAATGACGTGAATCATAGCAATCATATGCAAAATTAGGCATCTCCACATAAATGTTTATATCCCTTGAAAGTGAACATAAGCCCCTGAAAGATAATATACTATGTGCATCCATACATAGGCTCATGGGTAACTACTTTACGTGTATTAAGTTATCAAGAAAAATATATTGCACCCCACAACTTATCATATGAATGAATCAACAAATGAAGGTATGTAGAATAATGTTTTGCATCCTATGGCTCTGCATATAGACGAAACAATTGATGAATGTACTGTGCAAAAACCACCCTAAATGTTGTAAAAAGCAGCATCTAACCTGAAGACCATCGGACAATAATCTTTCCACTTAAAATCTTCTGATTGATGAGGTGGAGTCAATTGGGAGCCTTCTTTAGGGAAATTCATCCAAAAGCTTGCTCGAGGACCAAAGTCTGAACTCCTGACTTCTCGCCTTTGTATGGGTGTAATTTTGCCCACAGTATATCTGACCACATTCTATGCATGTTCAACATTAACTTCTCAAAATTGTTGACGGGATAAAGACCATACAGTGGCTGCTTTTTCAGATATAATCACAGTAGTAACTAATAAGCAAGCCTGGGTTTTGAGTTATAGAACGGAAGTACACAAGAAAGCATCATCCCTGAATCCTATAAGAAACTGATAGAGAATTTAAGCCATTCTCATCTAGTCCCTTTTCTTCATTAATCTATTGTCCATTGTAACATTATTTCTACGACCAGGTGCGTCTGATAATCATGATTACTACTTCCATACCGAGTAAAGAGTTCAATATAATTATCAAAATCCAGGCACAAGCAACAAATAAAGAAATAAATGTAGGATATTCTACAAAGAAACACAATTCGAGATTTTGTAGCTAAATGAGTGTACCTGATTCCGAGTTGTAAACTCAGCATCAAATCGTAACTCCTATGACCTTTTATGATCATTTCGCCTGGTTTCTTAACCTCTTTGACCAGCTTTTTCTGTTTTCGTTTTGCTCTTCTTGATGATGGGGAGGAAAAACTATTATCTATTACAAGCTCACTAATAAGTACACCTTGCATATACTCGCGTTCCAAAATTGGGATTTTTGCATCTACTTCATGTCCACCCAAGTCATATTCTGATAACCCTGATGAAGAATCATGTCCAAGCACTTTTTCAATTGATACCTCAAGACTCCAGCGCCTTTCAAGGGAAACGTTTTTAGAGCGATACTGTTCCAGATTTAACAGATTTCCCTTTGAGAGCTTATCAGATGAAACACGAGAGGATTGCTGGTTCTCACCAACTTTGAAATTTCCCATATCCCCAGAAGTAGCATGATGAATATGCGCATGATTCTGCTTTCTTAAGTCGGGCAACAACCCTCTTTTCCGCAAAGCCTTTAGGTAAATTTCTTGAACTGCTGTAATGCGGCTTCCTTTGGGATAGAATGATCCTTTGCCATCCTTCAGGCCTCTTGTCCACGTCCCCACATAGCAGCCTCCATCACTCCACATGTATACCCCGAACCCATGCATCATGCCACCCAACCAGTTTCCTTCAAATGAGTCACCATTTATCCAAGTAAGAGTTCCTTTCCCTGACATCTTCCCTGCTTTCATATTTCCCAAATAAATATTTCCATTAGTCCAAGTATACTTACCGGGCCCTTCGGGTATTCCCTGCATCCAAGAGCCTTCAAAAATATCTCCATTCGGATAGACTTGATAGCCTAAACCATGTTTCAAATTTAATTTCCATCGTCCCTTATAAGTTAAATTATCAGGCCCGATATATGTCCCTGTACCATGCATATAACCACCTGAAAATTCACCCTCGTAAACTGCTCCAGAAGGAAATCGAATTCTTCCATTCCCCTGCCTCATCCCCCTTCTCCACTCACCCTCATATATGCATCCATCTGACCAGACATATTTCCCCGTGCCCTCAGGGATGTTGCCAAGAAGAGACCCGGAATACAGCTCCCCATTGAGCAGCAATAGCTCCCCAACTCTAAAGCGAGCGGATTCAGAGGTATGAACAGCTTCACCATTTGTTATCGCAGATGTGAAGTCTTTGCTAGAAATGGCATCAAGAGATTTTGTTCTCTCTGCAGAAGAAAGTGCCCCTTCCACGTTTTCAACAATGGCTTCAGGGCCAGACATGCAAAATGCCCAAAGGAGACGGTTTCTTATTAGAATATTACTTTCCAATGTACCTCATCCGCTATAAAAACAGACAGGATGTCGTAGAAAGAATGTTTACTGCGGGAAGAAAATTATTCACTTCAACTTTGGTTCTTTGATCTATTAACAGCAGAAATAAGAGACTTGTTAGTATGGATCCAAAACAAAGTCTAGCAATAAGATGGGCTTAGGGAGCGTGGTAAAATCAATTTTTTTTGTTGTGGATGATATTCTAAATATGAAAAGAAGCCAGAAAAGGGAAAAAAAAAAAAAAAGAGCAGAACAGAGCAGTTTTAATTATTTGCTGGGTTCCATGACTGACTTTAGAGGTGAGAACACAAAGATTCCAGTTTTTCAGGAGAGCAAATAACAAAAAGATTTGTTATAGGAAAAGAGAATTAAAAGAACAATGATAACAAGGCCAGAAAGACGCAAAGCGAACAGTGTACAGAGAATAGTGGAAATCAACAGAGAACACGTCCATCTTGAATACAGTGTGTTGATTGGACTACCAATAACCTACTAAACAAATGAGATCTAGAACCATCTTCAAAGCTAATTTCATAAAAAATGTTGCGAACACATATAATCAAACTCGTTCTGCTTCCGTAGTTCTGATATAATCGGACAGGCGAAATCAAACCACGGAGAAAACTCGCGGAAGTAGGCCTGACGCGAGAGGCAACAAAATCCTGTGGCAAACGAAAATCAATTCCGCCTTACAGATTGTCCGTTTGGTTAAATGCCGTATTGCAAGAATCCGTTTCCCAGTGACTCGTGTTCCAATAATTCTCGTAAAACAAACATCACAAGAAAATCAACCAACTCACAAGTTCACCATTACATGGTTGACTTTCCTGGTCGATTTTCCAAACAGCTATGATTCAAAGGAAGTAGCATAAAAACACAAAATACTTCCAAAAAAAAAAAATTAAGCAGGTAAGGATTTCAACTGCATCCAAAAATTTACTCAGCATGAACAAAAATGGAATAAAACACAACACAGAGAGAGAGAGAGAGATTGTACCCCCGGAGAAGAGAGTCAAAGAAGCAAGTTGCAGAAAAGTGGGAGGAGAGGAGGATCTGCGGGTGAGATGAGGAATTGGTGAAGCAAAAGCAGAGTAGGTGGGATTGCAAGTGGTAAAAACAACTTCCGAAGTTTCTCTGACTCGCTTTCGGATCAATCTTTTTCGCTTCGACGGTGACGATAATGGATCAAATCCTCCCACCTTATTACTTTTGAACCAAGCCAGCAACCCATCTTTCCCTTAATCTTTAGCCAGACGTTGCTTCCATAACCAAAAATAAATAAATAAAAACCCATTTTCTGCCCATTTCATTGGTCTCTAGAACTTTTTTTCTTTTTTCAAAAATTAAAAAAAAAAAAAAACTTTCCCATCAACTTGGATAACTAAAAAGTCTCGAATTCAAATATTAGTTCCTTATATATTTTGGACTTCATATATTATTTAATTTTAATTTATTTTACTAAATTGAACATAGTTCAATGGTTAAGGTATCATTTTTTTCATGACATTTTGTTGATATTTTCTATATTTCGTTTATTCTTTTGTGACATGATAGAAATGTTGATTTAGCCCTTCTTTTGATGTCGAACCTATAAATACACGAAAATGTCGATGTGTTAATGGATATTTTATATCATACTCTCCCTTTCTAATTTATACATGGCTTCTATTTTAGTTACATTAATTAATAAATTAAGAGCAAGTTGATAAGATTTCAGAAACCTCGTGCCTTTTTTCTTTGTCCTTTCCAAATACATCATAATGGTGTACGGATATGTATTTATCAATTATATTTTATAATGTTTCAAAAAAGAAATTTATATTTTATAAAATTTTCTAATTAGTAAATGAAATTTCAATATATTAATACAAATTTGTATTATTTTACAACAAGGCATAACATTCATGTTGTGATTACTCAATAATTTATCCCTTACACTTGTAAAAAAAAATTAATAATTTATCCGTAGGCTTACTCCAAATAATAATAATAATAATAATTACATTTACCTTCTCAAAAAGAAACCTTCGACTCATTTTTTAGATTAATAAATTAACGTAAGATTCATTCAAAAAAAAACACATCAACATCAATGAGTTATGTATATTTTATTTACTTATTTTTCTTTTTTTAATGCAAAAGTGTTCGTTTTAAATTTGAGTTCATCATCTAACTTCTATAATGTGAATGTTTTTTTTTATATATAAAATAAGTTATTTAATCCATACCATACGGAACTACTAACTTTTCATAAATTGTTTATTTAAAATATTACCATTTGTATTATATGATCTAATATACCATACAATAATAGATATTAGACTCTTTTAAATGATTAGAGAAAAGACCTACTTATAACATTTTTATCTGAATTACATTGTAAACTTATTTGGGTTTGTTAGAAAACGAAATTTATTGATTAATTTTTTTATAACAAAACAAATATTTTAGCACGATTAAGTTACTCATGCATATTACTATTTTCACTTAATAATTACTTTATTTTATTTTTTAAAATTTAATGTGTGAAAATTAGCCAAAAAGAGATCCTCAAAATACTCTTTTTTTATCCAAGTTTAGAAAAAAGTGAGCCAACCAAATTTAATGCTCCAAATGCAAACATTACGATTTTGAGCTAGATTTTTGAATCCATAACATGAAGATAATCTGGATTGAAAAAAAATTTACAACCAAAATAATATTTTGGACGAGAAATGAAGAGATTTATGGTATATAAGTGGGAACAATTATCTTCATTGTTACACGAAGTTTTTTTGATGCAAAATAAAATATATTTTTTAAAAAATATAAAAGTTTACTTGAAATTTAAATCACCTTAACCTTCAAATTCTTTTAACAAGTCTTAATGAAAATTTTGCATGAAACATTGATCTCATATTAATTAGGAATCCACTATCATTTTACTACTCAGACAAATTTATAAGAAATTTTGGTTGATCGAAAATACAATTTTTCTAAGCCAAATTAGTAACAATATAGTTGATAAAAAAGAAAAATGCCTCATTCTTTTTCTTCTTTACAATAAAGTTCCCTTTGAAATATTTTATTTGCTAAAGCCTTTTCAAGTTGTAAAAACTTGGATAATGACTGAACTTACCCAATCAATCATGGCTCAAGTTCTCCATTCTACTTTTTGCTCCCATTTCCCAATTTAAAAAAGTTATCACAAAAAAATATACATTTTTTATTTTTATATATGAAGGGATTGGATTTGCAATGGCCAAGGCCAACAAGATATATATATTTTTATACTGACAATATAATATAGTGAGCATGATCATTAGTCTTTGATTAGTGAGAGGTTTAGATCATATTATAATATTAATTATAGTGAAAAAAGGCATTTCATAAAGATAACTTATTTTTTAGAATGCAGCCAAAAGTGTACATCTACATCATACTTCTGTTCTTGTAATTTTATATTCGTTAATATAATATCACTATTATATTTGACTTAAATATAAGATATTTAATTAATTAATATGAAGTTCTTATTTGTATGTGCTTTTTATAATATCAAAGGAGAGAATTTATTCTCAACCTCTATGTAACTACGTGTACCTTTACGAATAAATAATGATATTAATAATAAATTTTTTGGCTTATAAATTGAATAAAATTGTTGAAATTTTCAAGTTTTAGGACTGGGATTATTTGTGTAATACTAATTGGTGATATTGTAAACAATCATTAGGCTTATTTTACACCGACTGCTTTGAATTGGTAATACTTTTTTTTTTAATAAGTTTATGGAATAGTTCTTTAGGAGGCTTCTTTATATATTGAAAAACTATTTGGAAACAATATATTCAATCCATACACATTCAAATATATATATATACTATATATATATATAAATGTATGTATTATTTATTTATATGTATTTATGTTAGATAGCATTCAAAAATACTGGCCATTAATAAAATAAAATTTTATTAAAGGACCAATTCACATAAAATCAAAATACTCAAAATCGAAAATAAATTCCAATAATTCCAACGATGAATTAATATTTAAAATTTATTGAATTTGCTACGACATAGACAGAAGGAGTCGAAGAAAAGATTCGACCGGCCGATCCAGAAAAGCTTAGGTTGATTCAAGCCGACCATTAGCCCGAACCGACTAACCATGCACTGCACAGTTGGGATCACCACCCTTGAGCTAGCCTCAATGTCATAAAATCTTCATAAATTACAAAGCTCATTGAATATGAAGGACAACATCGATTCTCCTTGAATCTCATAAAATAAAACGATATAAACCTAGAATACAAGGGATACACAATTCAAATGACTAAAAACCCTAATTAACTCTCTTTATAAATAGAGACTCAATAAGGTACGCCACAAAATATTAATTCTAGTTACGTTCTAACATAGCCTATTATATCTAGTTTAGACATTGTGTTGAGCTTACCACCACACTCATGCTCCTCGTAGGTACAAATTTTCGCATAAACCTTTTCTATTGGAGTTCAAAACCAAATCACTATTCAAAAAATATATGTGTACTAAATTCAGTCACTATTCAAAAATTTCCAAATTTCCCATTGTTTTCTTAATTCTTATAAATACCTCAACCTTCTAATTAATCCCTTTTGGGTTGATTGGCCGGGAAAAATTGACTCATATAACTTTAAAAAGTATAGGTTTTGCTCAAATGATCCAAAATTAGAATTCTCACTTTTATAATCTAATTTATTATTTTAATAAAAATCAAATAACATGCATTTACAATTGTGCCCCTCATTTAAAAGTAATTGTCGGCCTTTCTTCTTCCCTCATCCTTCCTTTCCTTCCCTTCTTTCATCATCGGGGTTTTCCATCGAGTTTCCTTCTTCCTTACCTTACTTCATCATGTGTGTGATTTGAACAATCTATTTTCTCAAACTAAATATGAATAGCAAAGTGAAAAAGGTTTATATCTCACATTTTTTAGTCGTTCTCCCCCTGAATTTTTGGTTTTCTGACAATAACAGTGCTAGTTTTAAGGCGATTTTATGTTGGGTTAAACCATGGTGTTTTAGGATGTTTCTGAATATTGTAGTTTTGTTTAATTTGTAGGAAAAAAACGAAGAGTAGTTTGTTGATTTGGGAAGTAAAAAATTTGAGTTTTTTTATGAATCCCAGTCAAGTTTTATTGAATCCTCGTTAAGTTGTTTAAATTTGTTGGAAAAAGTCAGGTGCCAAAACTAGAGGAAGTTACTTCGAGATTTCAGTCTAGGGTTCTGTGTGATTTAGGGGATTCTAAAATAGAGTTCAATTTAGACTATAAATATAGGGGATTCGAATTACGGTTCAATTTAGTAGTTTCCCTAGTGAATCCCGAGCGAGCTTGGCCTCGAAATTATTTCCAGTTAGCTGAAAACTAGAGAAAAACTAGAGGAAGTTTACCAAGTATTAAACTTTCTGGAAAAAAATCTCAAGCTCGAACTCCCTTGAGATTCATCGAGAAACAATTCAAGCCACAATCTCCAAACTCCACTAAAACTCATGGAGTTAGCTCTAGTTTTCAGCATACACGAAAAAATCTAAGCCCCGAATTAGTTTTCAACATGCTAAAACCTAATTGAGATTCTTAAAAAATTTACAAAACTTGGCTGGGTTTCCTAAGCAGCTCCCTCGAGTTTCTTAACTGTTCATATGCAACTCTCTTCCGAAATTTTTTTGATCTACTGGGATCTACTAAAGCCCGATCAGAATTCTTAAAATTTACAAAACTCAGGTCTCCTAAGCAACTCCCTTGAATTTCTTAACTGTTAATATGAAACTCACCCAAAATTTAACCAAAACTAAAGTAAAAGTTAAAATTTATGCTGTCAAAAACTAACCTGAGATTCAATTTAAAAAATATAACTCATACTATGAACAAATAAAAAACTAGCCTCCTTCACAATAATGAAGATGACAAAATGTAATCTACCTTCAAAATATGATTCTCGAATTATCTATTGCAAAAAATAGTTTTCTTTCAAATCGTTACGAAAACTTGGAAGATTTGGAGATTTTTAAGCTCCAAGAAGATATTAATTTGTTCTCATAAAAGTTGCCGAGTAATAAAATTGAAGTATGTCAAAATCATTAAAACAAACTTTGAATTTTTCCTTATAAACTAGGGGCAATTTCGTCTTTTCACCGTCTCTTCGGTTAAAAAGTAAAATTTCCTATTTTGGGTCCAACCCTAAAACTTTTTAGGATATATTGGTCCTTTGCCCTAATTGGCGTGATTCATCTCCGTACGTAGCGACGGGAGCTTGATCTTCTCAATCTCTCTCTTTCTCCATCCTCTGGAGAACGACGGCCGCTGGCGACGGCCAAGCCGTCAAGATCGAGAGAGAGATTCAGGAGATCAAGCATCCGTTCGCTACAGCGATCGGAGATTTCCAAACGGGAAAATTTCTGGTTTACGGCATTGCGGAAAACGTGGTTATTCAATTGTATCTTCTTAATCCAATCACTAATCGTTCATTTTCGATCCAGTTTAAAATGTTTTGTTCACAATCTTTTTGTAGGTTGAAAGCATCCAAGTGAAAGTACGACAAGTCGGAAATCAGGGGAGAAGAATGTTGAAAAAGAGAGATGTCGGTTCATTATTTTATGGTCACGGCCGACGATAGCCGTCCAAATTTGATAACCGCCAAACAATTTTCCAATTTTGTACCGTACCCTCTTTTTCAATTATATTAAAACTAGTAATTACCCTAATCTAATGATCTCTCTAATTATTCTCTTAATCTTGTTGCTTATGATGTATGCATTCTTGATTGACCTAGGATCCCCTTGTGTTATTTGGCATTTGTAGATTCATATTTAGACCTAGTAAAATCACCCAACAAACTTACCATTAAAATGATGTAACCAAACACAAGATTTTATAGAAAGTGGGTTAATTTATTTATTTTTAAGTAATTATGTTAGAACAGAAGGTATATAAACTGATTATTGAAATGTTGAAATTGATTTCGTAGGTGTTAAGTGATCAGGAGAGAGTTTTATTTATTTATTTATTTTAATTTAGTCGAGAATATATATGCTAAATCATGCATGCTTAGATTGATTAATTTTAATTATTTTTAGTGTTTGGTAAAAATAATTATATATTAACTTAAATTAAATCACGAATTTTCTCAATAATAATAATAATAAGTCACGATTTTAAAATTATATTAATTTGTAAAATTTAGTCGGCAGCAACTGATCTGAACTTAAAAGCCTAAATAACCGTTCAACTTAAGCCTAATTAAATAATACTCTCTCATAGTACTCACTTGTGGTAGTTTTTTTTTTTTAAAATCTTGTCCATCTTTTAGCAATATTTTCTATTATATAGTTATATTTCGTCAATTTTTTTGAGCATTTTTATTGTATTAATCAAAATAATACATTTTTTCTCAAAAAAAAAATTAATTAAAATAATACATTAGTTAATTATGTGTCAAATTTCTTCCATTTGTTTGAGCACTTTTATTGTATTAATTAAAATGATACATTAGTTTTTTTTCCTCCAAAAATAATACATTAGTTAATGATGTGTCAAAAGATAGAAAGGGAAGAAATAGACCCTGAAAGCTAAAAAGATTCATTTTATTCTCTTCATTTATTTCAGGAGTTATTATTATTATTATTATTTTGTTTATCAATATTTAAAATTTTGTAGTTTTTAGTAAAAATCGAAAATACTGCTGGGAGGGGGTTTGAGGGAAACATGTGTTCTTTTTTTAAAAAAATATACATATTAGGGATAGAAATTGTGTGTAAATACCAAAACTGATAAAATTATTTTATTTCTGTCTCAAAGCTTTCAAATTTTCTATTTTTAGCTTTTAAATTTTAAATAAAATACATTTTTACTTTTGTCGTCATTTTTAAAATGTTTTACAAAAGAATTATAAATATGTAAATTATGTGAACATGAACGTAATTGATTGAGGGTTAATATTGAGTAGATAGATATTGAGAGGTAGAATATTAGTCAATAGCTAAAATAATTTTTTAACCTACTTTCTATAAAATCATTTTTATAAAAGTACTTGTGTGTATTTGATTATATATTCTTAAAAATAATTTTAATTACAAATTTTTTTGGTTGCATTATGTCTAAAAATTATTTTACAAAAGGGCAAATACCATAAAGTGATTTCTAAAGTGGAAGTAGCAAAATTAGGAGAATAATTAGAGAGATTAGATTAGGATAATTACTAGTTTTAATATAATTGAAAAGGTCGGTACAAAATTTGAAAATTGTTTGGCCGTTATCAAATTTGGACGGCTATCGTCGGCCGTGACCATAAAATAATGAACCGACATCTCTCTTTTTCAATATTCTTCTTCCCAGACACAGACAGAGGTTTTGGTCATTTCCGACTTGTCGTACCCCATCTCTACCGGCCACCTTTATTTTCATATAATCCCCTAAAAGTCCTTTCACTTGGATCATTTCAACCCTACAATAATTGTGAACAAAACATTTTAAACTCAATCAAATCAATTGGACTTAATTTGCTCATGCAACTGCTTCGTTAATACAAATTTATAGAGTGTTACATCGGAAAAGAATGATTATTAGATAGTCACCTATTTTAGGAATTAATAATTCTTGTGTATTTCTGACATCAAATATTATAGGATCAAGCGGTTGTCTCGTGAGATTAGTCGAAGTGTGCATAAGCTGGCCCGAACACTCACGGATATAAAAAAAAAAAAGATTTGTGATTTGATTAACAAAATATATAATTGACCAATCACTTGAGTTATGCGTATCCTAAGATGTTATCGAAGTGGCAAGAGGTTTGGGTATTGACACCTAAGATCTAGGTTCCCTAGACTCTAGGTTCGAGCCCTCCTGTACCTGCTCCTCTACCTGTATTAAAAAAAGAAAAGAAAAAGATCAATTGTGTTATGTTTCAAAAAGTTTCGAATACATTTAAAGATAAGTTAAAATTAAGTTCAATTTTTTATAGGTATATTGGTTAATTTCTATTTTTTTTTTAAATATAATGGATCTATTTAGTTTATGCTTTTAGTTGACAAAATGCTTGAGATATTTATTAAAAAAACGTTAATTGATTTAGTGCGATAAGATAAATAAACAACCAGAGCAATGAATGTTGTTTTCGGAAATTTCCCTCTATTTTTAACGGAAATGGTGTCTATCATATTTTGAACTCATTTCTTTCTATTTATGTTGAATTTACCTTGGTCACCAATGATCCAACCTATTAGCATTTCACTCTTTTCAAATAAGTTAAAACTATTAATAAAAAATATTATATTTATATTAGTATTATTTTTATATTTTGTCAATTTTTTATGAAATAATGTAAAATTCATAAAATATGTAAAAAATTTTGAGATGTCATATACTGGCTAATTTTTTTATTCTCATTAAATTGAGAAAAAAAATTATTGCGGTGATCAATTTTTGATCTTAAAATTAAGAGAGACAATAGAAAAACGAATAAAGTGAGAAGGAAAAAGGAGTGATTTAGAGATTTGAAGAGTTCAGGAATATTTAAAAATGGTAAATTTTCTTTTAAATGAAATTGAAAAGATATACATGTTACTTTATATTTTTCTAAAAAGAAAAAGAATATCACTTTTATTAATTCGTTGACTATTTTTATAAAAGAAATTAAAAAATTATACCTTAAATTTATGATATATTCGTTAATGCATTATATAGGTGATGTGTGGGAATTAATTAGACCAATGCTTTTTGGCGTGATTGACAACATATTGTTTAAAAACCACATGTTGAGAATATTGAATTTTACCTTTTAGGCTAAAAAATATTCCATCATGGTTTACTTGCGGCAAAGTTCTTGTTCATTCTTTAGAAAAAAAATGTCATAAGAATATTTTAAATGAAATTGTTAGATGGGTTTTAAATGTTAAATAAAAATCTTAAATTGCAACAAGTTAAGGTCAATTACATTATTTGCTAATACACGTCATATAAAGAAAAACATCCTATTAAAATAAAGGATTGAAATTGAAAAAAAAAAAAATACACACACCATTATTATTCTTTAAATCTCATTTTGGTTCATCCGATTGATATTAGTCCTTAAGCTTTTAAATTTGTTTTATTTTGGTTCTAAAATTTTAGAGACTCTATTAGTTCTTGAACTTGAAGGAAAAAAAATCATTTTTGTTACCCTCGATTATTTTATTGCTAGTTAATTGTTTAACAAATAAATAACATGATTTTGAACCTACGTATTAATACTCTCATGTAGACATATATTAGAATTATATATAAGTTGACTGAGACGGGTGTTAGATGAATGAATACTAAGTGGTAAAGTAATAACAATGACTTGAACAAATACTTTTAAAAATTTCGAGACTAAAATAGATATTTTGAAAATTATAAGATTAAAATAATTATTTTAGGTAAATTTATATGCTACAATAAAGAGTTGAAAGTTTTTAGAGACTAAAATACAAATAAATCAAAATTGTTTAACTATTATTATTCATTCACCTTAATTAAAACTCTAATATCGGTTTTATTCATTTACTTAAAAAAGATTAAAATGGGTTTAGTTGTCGATGTCGTTAACTTTTATCAAAGATCATGATCTTTTTTAACAATCATAACAAATTATACAGAAAAAAATAATCATAATAATTAGGTTTGGCGGAGAATAATCTAAAAAAGATGTTTAAAATAAACAAATAAATAACAAAATAACAAAAATATATAATCTTTGTCGCTTATTAATTATGGTGGAGCCTCCATTTGACCTATGAAAACTCCATTATTCTGTTTCCTAATTAATTAGTTAATTAATACACGTGGCCCACTCCACAGCCTTTCTTCTTTCTCCATATCGCATAAATTAGATGGCGTCGAAATTCAAGCTTTCAATTTTTTCTAATTTTCCTTTGCAATTTTTTGACATTTTTAAATTCTTTATTCCTTGGGCTAGATTTTTTTTTTTTATTATCCGGAGATTCTGGATGGAAACTTAAATTTTAAAGTAAAATATTATGGGATAAAATACATTTTTATTTCTTAAATTAGAAGTTAATTTTTATTTAGTCTTTAAATTTAAAAAACTAATAGTTTAGTGGTGATGATGAGTTTGGTTACGGTGAGTTACTTCATCTTTTTTAAGCAAAAGTCACTTCATCAACAAACTCCCACATCGGTATTTATTTGACTTCAGAGACTTTTTAGAATAATTTTTTAAATGAGAACTAAATTGTTCAGTTTTTGAAAATTAGGAACTAAACAAAAACTTAACCTCAAACTCAGAGGAAAAAAATGTATTTTACTCAATATTATATAATATTATATTTGTACTCATATCTTACTCAACACAAAATCCACCAATCCACATAAAAATAACAAAATCTAAAATTCATATCATCACTTCATCATTCAATTTTTACGACAGAGGTACGAGTATCTCCACAATGGAATGATTGGTTTTGGTTTTATCGAAAATGCCTCAAACCAATAGAGATAATTGTCGTTCCTTATATACCATGGATCATTCATTTTACTCTAATTACAAACTCAAGAATTAATCCTTTTTGGCCATACGTATAAAAAACAAAGTTTGAGCCTTTTGCAACTGAGAACAAACACTTTCATACCTGCTTGATTTCATCGCTGGATTTGAATATTTTCATTTAGACACATTTTGTTGGACTCACTTTATATATTGTTTGTTAGTTCATGACATAATTTATCCATTTGGTTTGGTTTGTAGGCAAAGTCTATTAAATTTAGTTTCTAAGATGTTTTAAATTACAACATTTATTCGATTTCAAAAGTTTTAGGGGATGAAATTGAAAGCTTAAAATTAAAAATAGGCTTCATGAAAATATTTTTTTCTAAAAATTATTATATTTTAAGAACAAAATTATAATTGAGGGAAACTGTCAAACATTATCATTATCTGCCCCGCACAAGATTTTTTTTTTTTTTTTGAAAGAATGGAAAACTCAGAAATTAGAAGTTTAAATGGATATTTATAGATCAAATTGTAACATTTTATGCATATAATATGGGTGAGGCCAGATTTGTCCACTTAATATGACAATGGATAATTTGATGTGTCCATAAAGTCCAAACCATAGCCCACATTTTTTAGTGGAAACAACTGACATTGCTTCCACTCTACATTAAATTAGGCTTTAGTGGAGGGACATGGATAATTAGGATAATTAGGATAATTAGGCTCTCCTTTTTTTTTTCAGTTTTTATTGATTTATGTTTATCCTTTCCTATTTCTTTTCTTCTCATTTGGTTCCGTTTAAGTTTCTTTTTTATCATTTTTTATTTCTTTTTTTTCCTCCTTTTCTCTTTTTTATTATTATTTTTTTATTTTCAATCAAAAAAGTAAAACTATGGTAATCTTGTTTCTTTTCATTTTTTTTCATGAACAAAAGAAATTAAAATATTTTTGATAAGAATTTCTTATTTCTTGTTGTCTAGAAGGGTAGATTATAGAAAAGTAAAAGTTTTATATGAAATTTAAATTTTAAAATTAAATATTTTAATGTTATATTTATTTTTTGGTATTTATTTGCATTTTAAAATAAAAAATGATAACACAATATTTTAATCTATGTTTGAAAAAAAAAAAAGAAATATGAACAAGAAAAAAAAATAGATTTTTGTTGTTACAAAAATTTCTACATAATTTTACCAAAATTCTATCTTAGAATAGAAGTAATTTTAACCGAAGTAAAAAAGTGATTCTTAACTATGTCATAATTACACACAACCTTGCTCTAATTTAACTAAAATATGTTTAAATCAATCTATTATCATTTCTAATCAGTAATTAGCTTGCACTAAATTTGAGATTTTCTATGTTCTTTATTGGGTGCGTAGACCAAGAGAATTTATAGCAGGTGTCATCATATTTGTCATCTCGTTTTGAAAAATGTCCAAATAATTTTTTGTTATTAAAAATGTCTATTTCTATTTTTTCAACTATTTCACAGGTTTAATTTTGACCATTTTACTCTTGCTATTTCGTTATTATATTTAAAATATATATTTGAAAATATATGTACACATATAAACAGAACTTATAGATAAGAGATATACGATCAAAGTTGATGGAGATGTCATGAAGGAACTGTCGACAGACAGCAAGTGAAATTGGTGAACGAAAATCGGCATCCTGAACACAAATGTAGGAGGAGACTGAGACATAGAAGAAGGAAGGAGAGTGATGCAAGTAAAACTAGTTCTATTTGCGTAATTTCTTTTAATTTATTGTTAATTTGGTTTAATTTGTCTACTTTTGTATTATTAATTTGGTTTAAAAAGTTAGCCTTCTATCTTCTATGTTTTTTCTCTCAAAACAAATTTCATCTTTTTAAAATACAGATTTGCTTTCTAGAGAAGTTTATGTTGTGGTGTTGCGCTGAAAGGTATATGCTTTGAATTTCTTCCCTCTAATTGATAATTCAGAGGTATGTGCAAAACACATTGTATTTGTTTATTTTGTATCAACACAAAAATACATCATATTTGTTCATCATATTTGATTATTAGTATTTCTATTTATAATTATATTTTGTATTATCTGAAAGTTTTAAATTAGGGAGAAAAATATGGTTGAGATGGTAGAAAAGGAAAAATATAGGGAGGGATAATTTGATACCAAATATATCTTCCTATTTTTTAGTTGGCCATTTTTCAAACTTCCGAGTTCTTTGTCATTTTTTGAAATTGCCATACTTAAAATAGTCATATTTGTTGTTACCCCATCAACTTCGTAGGGTAGTTCCAAAGGCCCAATAAGAACCTGAAACGTTATGGTAGTTTCAACGGCCCAATAAGAATTTTTCAATAGGCCCAATAATACTTGCAATAGACTTATGATGCAAATCAACTTGGTAAGTGGAAACCATTATTTTTCTTCTAGGTAGGGTTCAAATTGATTAAATTGAAGATAAATTTTATACTTTCGTAGCATATATATATATATATATATATTTTTAAATAATGACATTATTTTTTGTATTTTTATGTTTCTTTTTTTTAATGTGTTTTTACATTATGTTTTTGTTTGATTTTGATTTTGATTATACTATTTCTTGTGAAATTTTCAATTTTATGGTTAAATTTAGAGAAATATATATTTATTTTATACTAATTTTCTTTTAGAAAATTTTCCTATATTTTGAGATAGACTTGAGATGATTTATCGTAAATAATGGTGTTTGGTTCGTTTTTCCCACAGTGACCTATCCTGAACGGGCTTGGAATGTCTGTCGAGATGATGGTTTAAGATTTTTTCCTTTAAATGAGAATTCTCCCCAAGAAATTAACATGTAAATCAAGATTCATTTCTCAAACTTCAAGGATCAAAAATATCCTTTTTGAAACTTCAAATAGATACCGACCAAAAGTGTATTTCACCCTTTAATTTTTCTATACTTCGAGTTTCAACCTACAATTTTTTTATGTTTTATTAATGTTTTAACTTCAATTTTTCATGTGATATGAAATCACCTTTTCTACATTGACTAGCTTGACTATTTCTTTAAAAGAAAAAAAGAAAAAAAAAATCTTGCCATATTTTTAGTATTCGCTTTGAAATCTCATTAAGCAATTTCTTGCAAACATTTCACATCTTGATGTTATCATTTTATATCTAAGCAATTTGGATGATTTAACTCATGCGTTCAGGAGAAAAAGATACATATTATTAAATTTTTATCTTTGTTTTATCCACTCTAAATCAGCATATTTATATTCAATTGTTCTTATTTTAGATAAATTTTTAATTTCAAATTTCTAAGATTAATTGTCTAAAGTACATTTTTATTAACTTAATTACATTACATTATATATACTATGGATTTAACTATTTAGAAATAGTAATTTTAATAGATATAATTGTTGAGTACAATGGTAATATTCCAGATCAAGTTTGTAGAGTATATTTACAAAAATGACATTGATAGCCTGAATATCATACTTTTATGAATTATTAAAATTACCTTGTAAATTAGTATGAAGCCCCCTCAGCCAAATTTATGTATTCGACACTTCTCATTAATCTTGACAATCTCATCTTGATGAGATATCTATATTTTATTTGTTACACACCATTGAATACAGAATAAAAATCTATACACATTTGCAGAGTCATTCATTATCTTGGTAAAATATTCATCTTTTAGCGTTCTATCTTGACTTATAATTTGATTTTTTTTTTATCTAATCCACCTTTCAACAGTTGAGTTATGCTTAAATCGACTTTTGTCACTTCTTTTTTAAAATTTTTAATCACCGTGTGCTAATGTAACTCAAAAATTATTTAAATTTAGGACTCTTTTAGATATATATGGGAAAACAAATGAAAATTTTATTTTTGACCATGCATTTTTTGTTCCTCATTTTAGAATCGGTCGTGTATTTCATATAATGAGTGACAATTTCTTCCAAATTAAATGACCATATTTGGAATTTTTATTCTTGACATTTATTCTAAGTTAGAAATAAATTTCATTTCAAAATAAACGAAGAGAATATCAATAACATTTGCAAGTGTTGTTGTACTAAAACTAAAATAAAATAAATAACATTCGTTAGGTTCTCTATGAAATGAGGCATGTAACGGAGCTACTACGAAGAAGTTTCGGGAGTTACGAAGGAAACTTCGAATTCATATTGATCATGGGTTGAGAATGGGAATTGAATTCTATGAGACCTAATTTCCCGTTGTTCCTCAGTAGCGTCCTCAAAAAGTAAAAAATAACATTCTTCTAAGAAAATGGAAAGTTAAATATCAATTCTTATTTTAAACTTGAAGGCTCCAACTTTTTTTTTTTTTTAAGTCTTGTTTATCTTGACGTTGTAATAATTTACTATTAATTTAAATTGATTTTCATTTCAAAGGTTAATAAACCAATTAAATAATAATATCATCATAAAGTTTAATTAATTAATTAATTAATAACTTCTAATAAAAAGAAAATTGAAGTCATGTTTGGATTGAATTATTCTACGAAATATTAATTAGCTCCATAGAGAATATGAATTGAAACAAAACAAAGTGGAATTATTCCACACACCCTAACAAAAATTTTGACTCTAAAGTCTCATAAAAAAATCTTTAATTTCTCGGCTTCATTTTCTCTCCTTTTTTAGACCATATATGGTCTAAGTTAATTCTATAATTATCCCCCATCCCATATGTTATACTAAAAAAAAAAAGTAATTCTATGATTAAAAAATATAATATCTAATGCGATGATGATGCCAAGTCTTTACTTCCCGACAACGTTTTAAATATTGATGTCAATGAAAGTGTCGAAGTTTCAATTTCATGGAAATGTTAATGGAAATATCGATAAAATGTCGATGTCAATGAATCTTTCTGTAAAAATGAGATAAATTAAAAAATGGTAAAAGATATTTAAGTTAACAAATAAATATTTTTTTATATGTTTTAATAATTAAAATTTTTAATATTAATATTATGTATATATTAATGACATTTTGTTGATCTTCATAGTTTGTCAATTTTCTTTTCTGTAATACGAGGGAAATGTTGATTTACTTCCCCATATCAATATCGAATTCATTGATACATAGAAATGTCGATGACATGTCAATATGTCGACGAATACTTAATACCATACTTATCGATATGCATCAGTAGTAAATAAATAAATTGGGGAAACTTAGTTTGAATATTCAAATTGATCTAAACTAATATCAACCATTAAGGAGTATTAATGAGTTAGGTGACAATTTGGACGCAAAATGGAGTTTCCTGTTCCGATGGTTGGAAAATCAACTGGGATGCGGCGTGGAGCGAGGAGGAAGAAATTGGTAGCCGGGGTTGGATTGTTCGAGATTGGAGGGGAGAAATTATCCTGGTTGCAAACAGCAAAATCAGGGAGAAGAAGGAAACAACGTGCAAAACCAAAATCAATTTACCTTGAATTGATTCAATTTACTGCAAGAATTTCAAAATTTGGCCACCAACAACTTCCTCCTTAAATGTTAGAAAATCATCACCAAAAAGTTTTGGCGACGAAAAAAAGTCGTCATCTTACCTCGTCGTCATAGATCTTTGGAGACGAAATATCAGAATTGGTCGCCAAAGTGGCGACGAATTCATTTTCATCGCCAAAAGTCTATGGCAAACAAAAATGATTTCGCCTCCAAAAGCCCCTGTGGCGGCGAAACAAATTTTATCACCATAAACTTTTGGCGAGAAATTTGAAATTCGTCGCTAAAGGCTCCGATTTAACAATTTTTTCTGAGTCAATTTTTTTTTTTAAATTTTTGTTTCTTCTTAAACTTTCTCACTAAATATTTCTTTAAAAAATTTAAATCAAACTTCATGAACACACATTCAAAAGTATCATATAAACTTCGATTTATATTAAACAACAAATAATTTTACAATCAGAATAGTATAAAAAATCGAATACATAATAGAAGCTAAATTTCGACTACAAAGTAAATCTAAACCTAATACAAAAATCATCATCTTCTTGCTTCATGAAATTCCCTCCAATGAAGAAAAATCAAAACAAATTCGGCGCCCAAAACCCTTAATTTCGTCGCCTTAAGTTTCCCAAAAAAAATTGGGCGGTAGTACCCTATGGCGACGAGATTACAATTCGTCGCCGAAAGTTTTGCCTAAAAAATTTTAAATTTGACAAACTTCTGGCGACGAATTACAGTTTCATCGCTATAGGGTACTTTTGGCGACGAAAATTGCAATTCGTCGCCAAAAGTTTGTCTAATTTAAAAATTTTTAGTCAAAAATTTTTGGCAACGAATTACAATTTCGTCTTCATAGGTTACTTTTAGCAACCAAAATTAAATTTCGTCGCCAAAAGTACCCTAGGGAGACGAAATGTAATTCGACACCAAAAATTTTGACTGAAATTAGACGCAATTTTTGGCAACGAAATTTAATTTTTTTTGGTTGCCAAAAATAACCCTATGGCGACGAAATTGCAATTCGTGGTCAAAAGTGTCGTCGCCAAAAATAAAATTTCTTGTGGTGGTTGATGAAAAAGGAGGAGGTTGACTTAACAGAAATTATCTAGCACATTGATAAGCTATAGCCCTTACGGAAGAGAAATGGGTTGAATCGACTACCCACCTCAACCGAGAAAAGGACACTGCTGTCCACGAGTTGGTGAGGAGGGAACGAAGAGTGGTTTTTTGATTTTCTTGGTTGGCTTCGGGATGTAGTTCAAACTGATATTTCCTTATTCTAATATTAATACGAGACGTTTTTTTGAGAAAGAAAAAAATATTGTTCAACTAGTAATCATTGAGTGTTAAAATTTATTTCATCCAATAGATTAGAATATTAAATCGTTTATTAAAATAATTTCGAATCATATCCAACCTATATACTTCTTATCGAAACATCTAACCTTTGGAAAGATAATTAAATCATTTATTCAAAAAAGAAAAAAATTCAAATCACATCCAACATATATAATTCAACAAGAAGGTAAAGATTGAAAAGACAAATAACATGAGATGAAATTGAGCTTATGCTAATATGGATAGATTTTTATAATTTTTGAATTCGGTTGACTCTTAAAGTTGTTATCTTAAAGAAAACATTAATGTCCAATAAATAATATTTTTTTTTCATTGCATTCCTTACCCAGTAAAGCCAAAATTGACTTTTCAAAATTTTTTGTTCTGAAAGCATCAAATCAAACAAAACTCCTCGCAAGCAATACCTAATTTTAACTATAATACATTATCTTGAAAATAAATTACCTATACAATTAAGATACTAATACTTGAAATATTTTTATATGGATAAAGTTAGATGATCTTGACAAGAAGAGTTTCGTGTTATTTGATCAAGAATTTGACCAAATCCGTAAAGATTAGTACTAGATGATTGAAATGGATGTAAATAGGGGACCAACAAAATAGAGTAAAGACTACAACACTCAAGTCAGGTAGCTAGTCGATCTATACTCGAAAGAGAATATAGTTTCGCATACCTGAAAATGAGGTAGAAGACCTTTATTTATAGGTGAGACTTCCAAAAGGCTTCCAACGACTCTTTGACAGCTTGAGAATCGCGACGTATTGTCGTGAATTTTGTTAGAGGTTTGTGCTTGCAGAAGTTAACACATGTTTGACTTGGCTGATAACTCAGGCGACTGAGGTTATGCATTGTTGGTCGGCTTGATTAATATCTCAAGCAGCCGAAATATGAGACTAATGGTCAGCTCGAATAATAGCATGAGTCTTGACCGTTTTTAGTAGTTCAACTCAACCTCATCGAAGGTCTAGACTACAGTTTCTTTTATATGTGAGTCACTATTCTGATTCATCATTATTGCCATCAGATGATGAGAATCACCGTAAAAAACAAAATAGAAAAAGAGAGAATCTAAGCAATTTTATTATCAATTTCATTTACAATAATATAGAATAAAAAATTATGTAACTTCCCTACAAAATAACCTTGGCAGAATGGAACAAGAGAAACAATATCGGACTTATTTCAATTCAATTAGTGATCAATAATAATATCTTCATAAAAAACTAATATTTAAATTAAATCACTATAGAATGCCCCCATATTATAATATGGGTCTTTAAAAAATCATGGCACTTACGAAAATTTAAATCGCATAATTTAATTTGAATAATCAAAGTTCATCAAAGGACCAACTACCTTGAATGGGCATTTTGGTCAAATAAGAGATGGCTATTTTCCTGCACTCCATTAGTCAGAGATAAGACTCTTCCAATTCCATTCAATCTATTACGGGATATGCGCCTAATTTCAGAAATCCATAAATACCCTCGTTGAAATCCTATGACCTATTCAAATTATTTAATATATTTCGTATTTGTTTGATTGTCACTTTCTATAACTATAACTATTAAAAAAAACTATAACTTTTAAAGTAAAAGTTTTAACGTTACCTGCCAACTTCAATCCAGCTCAATTGATTAAGATATGGATCGCTGATCAATAAAAAGTCGTGTGTTCGAATCCTATCCATATATTGTTGCACTAAAAAAAACGAAATTACTCTAGTTTTGAAGGGTGGAAATTGACTTTTTTTGTTATTTAAATACCGATAAGAAAACTTATGAAAATGAAATTCAATCGATGGAAATGTGATGAATATGAAATTCTTAAATGAAATGAAATGCATGAAACATTTAGATGAAATTCTTTTGTTATTTAAATACAAGAAATGCAAGGTTTAAATGTCAATCTCTTAATTTCATGGAAATATCGATGAAAACATCGATAAAATATGTCAACGTCGATGAATATTTAACAAAAGTCATAAGAATAAAAAAAATTTAAAAGGTATTTAAATTAACAAATAAGAATTTTACCATGTCTAAATAAGTCTAAAATGATTAATATTAATATTATCTCTATATTAATGATATTTGGTTGATAATTTTAATGTTTTATCAAGTAATACAATGAAAATGTCGATATATCTCTCATGTCAATGTCGAACTCATAAACACATAGAAATATCAATAAAAATATCTACATATCGACGAAAATTTAATACCCTACGCAAAGTAACTACACCTGCTCATAAGTTAGTAGTCCATACAAGATAAGGTAGCTCCTTTGTGTGAATGAGAGAATTCGCACTCGGAACATGGTCGAAGCAATTGGAATAGATTCTCTCTCTCTTACACGGGCCTTGATTTAACATAACTATATTTATGTTTAAAAGAATAGTCTCATGCCAACATGATCATAATTGGTACCTTATTATTTCTTCTCAATTTGACGAGTTTAAAAGAGGAGAAGAAAAGTCTCATAGATCATATAATTCAATTCACAAAGACCCATTGATTTAAAATAATATCTTAAATTTTTGGAGAAAAATCAATCTAACTTAAATCATTTAATTATTTGAAAATCTTCTATCCCTACCATTTATCCTCTCCCCACCTCTTACTTCTAGTATCAATTAATTTCTCTACCTAAATTTTTAGTTTGTCAATAAATATATGTCTATAATCTTAATTCCTCTCCTATATTTTAATTCATTATAAAAGTTTTTTCTTCAATAACATAATAAAACAAAATATTATTACTTTTATATTTTCAAAACAATAATCAATATACAGTTTTTTTTTAACATGACATATGAGAATTTTGAAACTTATTTCTTTTTTTTTTTTTTGCAATATGTTACTTTTATCAATTTGAGAGTGAATGGGCAAAGACCTAAGATTAAATTTTTACAATTCTGTTTCTATAATTCATTCTTTAATGATGATATTTACTGTTTCTTCCCTACATTTTTTGACTTAAGTAACTTACGTCTTAAAATTAATTTTCTTCTTCCTAGTATTCTTCTAGAATACATTACTATTTTTGGTATTTTCATGTTATCATTTTAAAATATATATATAGTATATTTTGTTCAATTAATAAAATAAAAAGAAAACAATTTGCTATCGATCATTAGGATATTAATTACACTCGGCCTCCATTGAGTACTAAGCAATAATAATACTGAAAAACATTGAATATAAAAACATAACCGAAGATTGTATTGATATACCAATAATTTATAAATTCTCTAATTCTATAAAACTTTTAAAAGTCAATATGTAGAATAGAACTAATCAAATATTGATACATTACCGTCATTTTTCTTCCCAATAATAACGTGTCAGTTTCTAAGAGGTCTGTGAAATTTGTTTCCAACACGGCAGCCTAGGCTGAGCTCCAAACTTTTGAGGATAAATACCATGGCGGATCTAGCTTTTCATTCATAACTCATCAGTTTCCAAAGCTTAAGCAAATTTCGAAGCTTTCAAAAATGGAAAACCAAGCACTCTTCGCAGCATTATTCTTCTTCTTTTGCCTCCATTTTGGTACGTTTCTGAGGTCTATTCTTCACAATTTTTTTTCCTTTGTTTTAATTCAATACTCGTGGTGAGGTCTGAACCTTCAACCTAAACGTAAATGTGTCTTAACCGTTAGGTCCTGTTCCGATTGACATTAGCACAAAGTTCAATATGTGATTTGATTGTGTATTATAATATATATATTTTCAAGTTCAACAATATGCGAAGGTGTGGATTTGAACTTCAGTCATTGGGGTTATTTGAGAAATCTCTAATATTAATATTTATAGGATCCATCTAAAAACAAACTGGTAATAAGAGGAGTAGTCCATGTGTATTATGAACCTTGTTAGGTCCCTTATCTTTTCAAAATATTTAACATACCTTTTAAGATTGTGGCACGTTTGACATATCGATCTTGACTAGATCTCATTTTTGTATCAAATGCTCGTTTGAATTTTTGGACTTTGATACTATATTAATATTTATAAGTTCCATCTCAAAACTAATTTACAATATTAAACCAATTCACGAGGAATTTAAAAGTTTAAGTTGATAGGTTATTGGTTTTATTTCAGGTGCTGAAGCTGCAACCATTACTGTGAAAAACAACTGTCCGAGAACAATATGGCCAGTGTTATGGAGAACGAAAATGACCCGAAACGAGACAAGGAGTTGAAGTCTGATTGGGGAAGACCGGCCCGGGACATAACGGGCCGGCCAAAAGAGTGACCTAACGCCGGAGCAGAGAACGAGGAAAGTGACCAGAGGGAAGCCCACTGAGCCACGAAGGGCTCGGCCCCAACCCGGTGCTCGGCCCCGACCCGGTGCTCGGTCCCGACCCGGGGCTCGGCCCCGACCCGAGGCTCGGTCCCGAGCCGTGCTCGGCCCCGACCCGAGGCTCGGTCCCGAGCCGTGCTCGGCCCACGGCCCAGCCAGTGATCCCCCGTCTTCGATCGACGATGTCGCTCAGGCCCTGCAACGGTGAATTAGGGTTAGCTACGGAAGATTCTGGAACAACTTCACGCTATAAGTATTGATCCAGTCTTAGAGGTATAGGGGGAAGAGAGTTGACTACATTTACGTTATTCTCTTGCTAACTTAAGCATCGGAGCCCGTGTGACTAGAGTCACACCGGTTTAGCTCGATTTGATTTTGCAGGTACTAGTCCCGGATCAACAAGTTTGGTGGATGCGAGGTAGTGAACCGAAGGACCGAAATCCACACATCAACAGCCAGCAACATTAACGAGTGGTCCAGGACAACCCCAACTATCCACAACTGGGTTCGAGCTAGCTCCAGGAGCATCGAGGTCATTCAATGCCCCGACGCCATGGACGGGCCGAGTGTGGGCACGAACCCGGTGCTCCAACAACGGCGGAAGGTTCACTTGCCTGACCGGAGAATGCGGGAGAGACATTGCATGCAACGGCGCTGGAGGAGTTCCACGAGTGACACTAGCCGAATTCACCCTCGCCCCAAACGGCGGCCAAGATTTCTACGATGTGAGCAATGTGGACGGGTTCAACATCTCAGTGTCAATAACCACACAGGGCGGAACGGGGCCGTGCAAGTCGTCGAGCTGCCGGGCTGACGTGAACCGGGTTTGCCCGGCCGAGCTGCAGGTGAAGTCCGGGAACGAGGTGATCGCTTGCAAGAGCGCTTGCTTGGCATTCAACCAGCCTCGCTACTGCTGCACTGGAGAATTCAACAACCCGGACAAGTGCAAGCCAACAAATTACTCTTTGATTTTTGAGAGGCAATGCCCTGAGGCTTACAGTTACGCATATGATGATAAGAACGGCACTTTTACGTGCAACAATCGCCCCAATTTATGTCATTACCTTCTGCGGTTAATCAAGCCACTGGCTCATCATAGTTGCCATTGAAAAAAAGTATTAATTAAGCAATAAAGCACACAGTAGGGTGTTGGGTATATCAAGAATTATATGAATATGATGTAATAATGTTGTAACTTGAGGGTCTTGTGTTAAGTAAATCAAAGATGAGAATAAATTTCTAATTACAAAGTAAAAATTATTGAGTTTTGCTACTGTCCTAGTAATTGTTGGAGGCAAATTAAATTAGAAGAATATAAATAATGTTGCGAATTCGAGTTAATGGCCCAAATTATGATTTTACAAGAACAACACTTTTACCGTGCAATCATAGCCCAAATTATATGTCATCACCTTATGTGGTTGAAATTCAATGAAGCTAAACCAGTCGATCCATCCCGTTAAATTTTATGTTTAATAAATCCGTATTGTTGACTTCACGAGTATAATGCTTATGTGACATGTCAAATGTATTATTTAAAAATTAACATGACAAATTGATTTTAGACATGTTTATGTATTTGGTGGTATAAGTTAAATGGAGTGTCAATGATAGAAATTAGTCCGACACAAAATTGATGTTTTAGGGATCTATTAAAATGTTTTGAAAAAGTGTAGAAAGTATATGTATAGACATAAACGACATATTAGAAACATGTGTAGAGACTTCACAGTAGTAAAAATTGATGATTAAATATTATAGTTTGTTTAAATATAGATTCACTTACCTTTTGAGTAGTTATAATTTAACATTATTTTTCAATTTGGTCTTGGTGTTTTTTTAAAATTCTACTATCATTCTTACCTCCAACTAAAATTTTACTCCACGTTTTTACCATTGGTAGAAAATTACAATAATTCACTATCACACCCTAAAAACAGTTACAAAAACCCAAATAAAGTATTATTTATTTGTTGCACTCTCAGAAAACAAAATTAGCCTAAAACTATCCCTCTTTTTTCCATAAAAAATAAATATTTTGAACTTCTAGTGACATGGGGGCAACGGTACCCCTTATATATCGAGTATCGATACAATGGTATGATATTATCCACTTTGGGCATAGTTCTCACGATTTTGCTTTTGGTTCCATCCAAAAAGTCTCGTACCAACGAAGATAATTGTCCTTCTTTATATATACCATGAATCACCTATTTCCCTAATTAATATGAGACTTTGTTTGTACTCTTTACAAACCCAACACTCACAAAACAAAATATAATATAATCAAGTTCATTAAACAGATCTACAATTGTTCTCAAAAGAAAAAAAAAAGAAACAGATCTACAATTACATGTGTGTATATGTACTTTTCACCAACAACTAACACATACATGTGCTTCGTTAAGTTTTAGTCGAAACATAATGATGATAATAAAAAAAAATTTAAAATATGTGGATTAAAAAAAATAAATTTAAGGTTAAAAGGATATATACTAAAATTATGTTTTAATTTAAAATAAAAAACTTTGTATTACGAATTAAATTTGAAGATAATTTCTCAAATATTTATTGCTGTATTTTATTTCATTTTGTTTTCATTCGAGTTTAAGCCTGTTTTCTATCACAATCGAAACTCGGACTAACCTTGTTACAAATATGTTTCTTGTAACTGATTTTGTTGAATTATTTTGCTATTAATCGACATATAAATCAAATGAGAAAAATATATCTTTATTAAAAAAAGGAAAAATATATATTAAATTACTTTTTTTAATAGTATTGAATCGTTAATTTTGTGTAGTAGGCAGGAAGTTTTGGTCGAAGTTTAGCTACACTAATTGTCCTTATAATTTTGGTTCAGTTTTTTTTTAATTTTGTTCTTATAATTAAAATTATTTTAATTTGGTCTCTATAGTTTCATCATTTCACCCTATCTTTAATGCTCGATCACAACTCTTAATTAATATATACCACGGTAACTAATAGTTACACATTTAACCAAATAGATTACATGAACTCATTGTCATGTAAATTGTTGCAAACATACACATAATAAATATGGTAACGATAAATAGTAGGTAGGATTAATTCGAAATTTAGGCTCGATTTTCCCGATAATTATTTGTGAAGTTTTTACCAAGCCATATAAACTCTAAATAGAAAATTTTAAACCGTTCAAATTGAAACCAGAGGAAAACTACTAATTTAGCTCAAAAAAATCAAAACATTTTTCCAGAAAGATTTTGTAAAATTCACTCATTAAATAAAATTATAGTTTGACCTACACTATATATTTTTTACCATGTATAAAAGAGAGGAATATAACAACAAAAATTAAATATTAATATAGGGGTTATTTTCCTTCTCGAATTTAGGATAGGTTTGATTCATTGCATATTTTGGTTAAAAATTAAAGGCACCATTCACTTTCCATTTAGGGTTTAATGAATTAGTTATAGAATTTCAATTGAAATTACTTTAATTCAATTTAATTTACACTCCATTTCTGTTTTTCTCCCCTATAAATTGACTCTCCTTCTAACCTAATTCCCACAATCATTCGATCATCTCTGCATATCAATGGCTTCCAAAGCTTCTCTTCTTCTTCTCCTCCAACTCTCCCTTCTCACAGCAGGTAATTTCTCACCCTTTTTCTTTTTCTTTTTCCATTTCCATTTGCTTTCATTTTAAGTTCTAATAGATTAATTTCAATATAAAGTTTCATCATTCATTTTCCATCATACATAAAGAATAACATATTGAATCAGAAAATGTAAATAACCTTCTTAACTTTATTAATTACTTTCAAATGTAAAATATATACACAAAATAAATAAAAATAACCTCTTGAAATAGCAAATTAACAAATAACCATGATTGAGAAATACGTAGCTTCAACATAATACATAATATATACAAAATTATGTAATGGAGAACATAATGATTCAAACCATCCTTTTATTATAAATTTGGTCGTGATTTAATTTCAATTCACTACCTTATATCTTTTCTTTTCATGTTCTATATGCCCTTCTATTTTAGATCCTATTGAAAAAATTTATTCTATCTTTATTATTTTAAATTTTAAAAATAAAAAACTTTGTTATACTGTAATATATTAATATGTAAATTTTCTTGTGATTGGGGCTAAAAATTTGATAATTTATTTTTAGAGAAACTAGAATTTTTTTGTTTTTATCTCTCTTATTTATAAGAAATTTATAATATTTAGGTATTTATAGTCCATAGATATTGTACTAAAAATGGACACAATCAAGAATTTATTTATTTTTCTATTATTTTTATTATGTATCCATCGTCTATCAATTTTTTTAAATGACAGTCGGTAGAAGGTTTACAATTAGTTGATAAATATCTAAATATTATTATTATTTATCCTCTCGGAGTTGATAAATATCTAAATATTATTATTATTTATCCTCCCTACCGACCAATAGTTAAATATTTTAATTGGTACGTACTCCTTCTCTCAACGACGGAGGTTCGATCTAAAAAAAATAGTTAAGTATTTTGTTGGAAATATTTTGAAGGTGTTGTTTGTGATGTAATCTTCCATTTTGACAACCAATGCCCATATTCAATATGGCTGGCGGCGAACCCGTCGATCGGAGACGCCGACCCGGAGAGTCCGCCGGACACGCTGGAGGTGTTCACGATGCCTGACACGTGGACGGGCAGCATCTGGGCCCGCACAAAGTGCTCCAACGACCCCTCGTTCAAGTTCTCCTGCGAAACCGGCGATTGCGGGTCAGGCAACATAATCTGCGACTCCTCTCCACCGGCTCTCCCGGTCACCCTCCTCAACTTCGCCATCAACCAGTCCGTGGTCCACTACGAGCTGAGCCTGAAACACGGCTTCAACATCCAGGTCCGGATCCAGCCCGACGGCGGCCA
Organism: Momordica charantia; assembly: GCF_013281855.1. NCBI lineage: Eukaryota > Viridiplantae > Streptophyta > Magnoliopsida > Cucurbitales > Cucurbitaceae > Momordica > Momordica charantia. Next base: position 23,222,811 of record NW_028275163.1, on the reverse strand, counting down.
CCTCGTCGACGGCGGCTCCGGCCCCTGCCCCGTCGTCGACTGCATCCAAAACATCGGAAACGTTTGCCCGGCCTCGCTCGTCGCCACCAACAAGGACGGCGCGTACGTCGGCTGCTACAGCGCGTGCGACGCCTTGAAGTCGCCGGAGTACTGCTGCAACTCGCCCAGTTGCCAGCCGGATCAATACTCCAAGACGTTCAAGAATTCGTGCGCTCTGGCCCACACGTATCCCGGCGATAATTCTCCTCCCACCTACGGATGCACTGGTTTTAATACCATTAATGTAATCTTCTGTCCCATTATTTGAATTAATCCCGTTTGATAATGTTTCCCTTGATTGTTCTTGTTTGTTTTTCATTTCCAGTTTTTTTAAGAATATAAGGATTTGTTTGGTTAGCAACCTGTTTTTATCTTGATCAGAAATGCTTTTGGTAGGGCACATTTGTTTTTGAAAACAAATGTATAATTAAAGATTAAAAAAAAAAACTTTTGATAAATATATTAGTTTATAAACTAATTTTATTTTTATTAAAAATAAAACAGGTAAAATTATATTATAAATTATATAACATTTTAAAATAAAATGGTACAAAATTTATAACAAAAAGTGTTGATAAATTAATTAATATTATTTTAGATTAAACTTGGGTAACTATCACTCTTTGCAAATATATTTTAACCAATGTTTTAAGTTAAAATTTAATTACCAAATCTGCTACTAAACAAATGCTTGAAAATACGGAAAACAAATCACCAAGAAATTGCACCAGAGTTTTTGGCAGAAGTTTATGTTTCTAGTTATTTATAAACTTTTAAGATTTTTTTTTTTTTTTGAAATTTTGGAACAAACGTTTATCTATTTTCAAGTTTTTTATAGAACAACAAAATATTAGTTTATCATTATTTATTGACTTATAAAATACCTAATAAATATTAAAGAATTTTAATCTTTTAATTATAAATAAGATTCTAGAGAATAAAAATTGAAAACATATTTTTATTTTTTATTTTTTCAATAAAAAGAAAAATAATGATCAGAATCAGTTTTATTTTTATTTATTAGCAAAAAAAAAAAGAAGAAGAAGAAGAAACAAGAAATAAGAAAAAGAATAACAAGAATAAGAATAACATACATGCAATGAAATAATTTTATAAAGAGTTATTTGCAGTGTTTCTTTTTACTTCAATCTCTGAAATTTGTTTATATTTAAATCAATACATAGTCTCTAAGAAAGGCCTGTACGTATAAAGGGAAACTGAATTTGTAAAGGAAAGAATTTAATTTTGGGAAGATGGAAAATATATATTTATATAAGTTTCATCGGGAGGGAAGAACTACAAAAAAGAAGATTGAAAACCTATCAAAGATGGTCACTCCTTCTTAGTCTTTTTCTATTTATTGTGTTTTTAAAACTATATTTGTGTATTATAGGAAAAATAGATTAAGCGTGGCGGCTTGTTATTCTTAAATAACAGTTGAATATATTGGATGTTGGCGGAGTGGCAAGAGATTTAGATGTTGACACTCATGATCCAAGTTTGAGTTCTCCTATGCCTAGAAGTAAAAAAAATATATATATTTGAATACATTTTCAAAATACTTCTTAAAAAAAATTCTCCATAGATCTAATTAGATAAAATTAGTAACCACATTATTTTAACCACGTATAATAGTTGAATATATGTTTAAAATATAACTAAATTGTTATTTTTGAAATGTAAGAAACTAAAAGTTTTACTTTAATGGGCTAAAAGAAAAAAAAAAATTTACAGTAGGATCAAACATGTTTTTTAACTTATTTATATTTTTACATTTTTAGCTCAGCAAAAAAGGGTGAGGATTTCAAAGGTCGGATAATAACTCATAGGAAGGCAAGTTTCAATTTCTATTATTGAGCTGAGGATAATGAATTGTACCATGATAGACATATGATTAGATTGTTCTTTAGAATGTTTTTAAACTTTAATTAAATAAAGAAGAAAGAGAATATAGAAGGAAAATATTCGATTTCAAATTTATTGATTGGTCATATTTTACTCACGCTTTTGAATAAGCATGGGTAATCAAATGAAATAAAGCAGTCTGATAAGACCCTTGACCAAAGCTACAACAAACAAAAACTTAACCAAAAGTAATCTCAACTACCTATTAATTTCGTGAGTTAGGAACGTATCATCATCTTGTCTAGAGCTTCTTAGAAAATGGCTCTTTGAAGGATCCAAAAAATGAGTGAACACTCTTTTTGATGAAAGTCAACCAACAAGAAAAGAGTGAAACTTTTTCGTACATTGAACTAATTTAGCTCTTATAAGTTAACATAAATTATACCCACTTAATTTTACTTGATAATTAGTTATATATTCAATACTTCACTAGATTAACTTAACGAGCCTAAGTTGAGACCAAATGTGTTGGTTAAACTTGAGAAGAGTGTTCAACTTATTGATTTGTGGCAAACGTGAGAAATTAGAGATGATGGTTAGATAATGAATTAGTGGAATTTGCTCACCAGTTTAGGGTCTGTTTATTTAATCATCGTAAATGCTCTTTCAACAATCTTGCATATGCAGTAAAATATATATATATATATGATAGTGGGAGATGTGTCGAAGATGGATAGACTGAAGAGGTTCATCAGAGATTCAAGCGGATGAAAATATAGAGTGATATGGTTATTAAATGTATGTCGCGTGGTGTTAGTGAGATTTAATAACTTTTTCCTATTGAGTCTTTAGGCTACTCCTTTCCCTTTAGGAAAAAAGTGAATATAAGTTTTTAAAGTACAACATTTTATTTCATATTGATGAGCTAGTGTGACATTATACGAGATTTAATCGTTATCTACGTGGGATAAAGATGCCCTTGCTACTTAAGATATTACTTGTAGTATAAGACAATATCACACTTTTGTTTAAAGTTATTTTCATGATGCAACAAACACTCTCAAACTATTTGAGTTTTCGTAAGATTGTATCGTCTATCTTAATTACAACTAACATCCACTATAGAACTAAAAATTAAGGATCACAATGGGACAGGAAAAAGAAGTCCAATGTGAAGGCAACGTGTTTATGAATTATGAAATTCAGTGAAGATAGAACTAAGCTGTATATATGAATTATTGCATCGTGTGTGGGAAAAAAAATCAGTTATTTTCGTTGATATTGGACTGCCCACCGTCTTGCTGTGATTTCAGAGAGTTCGTAATTTAAAATGGCCCATTGCTATACGAATTGGGAACTCGTCGGTGCCCCATTCATTTTCCTCATTCGGATCCACTACGAAACAATCCGGTTCTTCTACTTGTTCTTCTAGGGTTCGTTCTTCTCCTCAAGAATTCAATTTTTTTTTTTTAAGGGTTTCCCCAATTGTTGACAATGGCGAAGAAGAGGAAGACGCCCGAGAGGAAGAAGGGCGAAAGACAAGCACGGATTATTGATAACATACCCAAGTATTCTCAACAGCGCAGAAGCTCACCGCCAAAACGCCGCACTGATTTCTCCTCCCTTTTCTGCTTTTCCTCTTCTATTGCCCATCGAGGTTTCTTTTTTATTATTTTTTAATTTATCCCCTCTTTTTATGAATCTGTATGAATTTCCCTAATTTTGTGATTGGTTTTTGGAATTTGCTTGTGTACTGGGTTTGATCCTGGGATTGATGATATCTAGTGCCATTGTATCGCCTGAGATCTCTCTGGCATAGTGATTGATTTTTATTGTTGAGTTTCCATACTAGTTCTTTGATTGTCATCGAATTTTTATCTTTGATTGCGGGATATTGCTTTATTTTCTGTTTAATTTAATGGTTTGACTTTCATGTTGTGGAGATTGCTAGACATTAATTTCTTGACCCTGTATTTTCATCTAGTTCTTGTTGAGAAAAATGTTAGTTTTAGAGTGATTCATGTTATCGTGCGTATTTTCAGTTCTAATGCCCATAAATATGTGTTAATCAATTCCCCATTCACGCACCGTAAACTCTCCCAGAAAAAAATTACACTCACAATTTCGGGAACAGTGGAAAATGGAGGGCAAGATTTCTCGTCGGTCATCCTGCTGGTGGAGTTGAACCTGATGAAACTATAAAAAATGTGAAATTAGCAAGTTTTGAGTTCTATTTGTTTGCACTTTAGTAACTGTTTAAGTTGATAAATCGAACATTTAGTGTCAAATGCCCCCCACTGCCTGCAGAGTGAAGAAGGAAGTTTGTCCCCTCTCTTGGTTCATTTTAGATGAAAAAATAATATAAAAGAGAATTATAATGTTTCTCTTTAATTTCCCCAAGTTTCAGAAGAGTAAGATTATTATATAAAAAGTTGGAATGTAAAACTTTGACCCTCTCTCTGAAAATTTCTGGGTTCGCCCTTGTGAGCACCAGTAGTTTAGTTGAAATCAATAGTGGCTCAAGGCTAGCTAGCAGAATGTGAAATATGATTCAATGTTGTTAATGTGATAGAAATTATAGTGATAAATTAGCCAGCTGCATCTATGTCTATCTTGTATCATCCAATATAAGAATCAAGATAATTATTGATTACTGCCTATTTTACTTGTTATATGGACATTTATTGTGACACAAGTTTCTGGATCCTTAAGTCCTGTGTAGAAATTAGCAACTTCACAAGTTTTAATTTTGTTTCCCTTTTCCCGTTGAACTACACGCTGGACATTTGTCTCTTGATTTCTTATCCCTATAATATTTTGAAAATTGAAATGTCTCAATGATATATTTGGATTACACGTTATATGATTGAAGTTGAATCTGAACTCTTGGGGACATGTTAGGCACAGCTGTCTTGCCAAGAAGATTGTCCTTGAATGAAGTTCGATCGTCAGAATTGATCGTGAATCACTTAGATAATACAAATGAAGAACTCTCTTCGAGCTCTTTGGTAAAATACAGCAACTCCTCCGTGGAAGAACTAAGCCAATGCTCAAGTCCTGATGAAATTCATGCTGTAGAAATTGAATCAGTTGAATGCCCTCTCAGTGATAGGTGTGTTTTTTATGTTAATCTGTTCTCTTGATAAATATCCATTATCAATCCTCTTTTCTCTATTCGTATTATTAACTGTTTTGATTATCCTTTTTCAGCTCATGCAAGGCTGTAAGGAAGAAAAAAGGTACTTCTGAGATATCATACCCTGTTCCTAAGAAATTACTAGATTCAGAAAGCAACAGTCTTTCTGCAACTCCAGAGAATGAACAGTTGTGGTCTAATGAAGTAAGTAATGTGCTATTCTTTGTCATTAAATTTGACCAATTCGTTTTTAGCTTGAATTTATTAGTTGTATATTGTGATTTTCATTTTCCAATTTAAGAAAATATCCACCCTTTCTACTTTTCCTTTAAATGTCTAAGCTTAGTTATAACTCTGTACATGGCATTGCCTTCAGTGTTTCGAGGAGAGAAGTTCAAACACAACAGTAGAGTGTCAAGATCAATCATTCGGTATGCGCTTGATTTCAATAACAATATCTGCCATTTTGTTTCCAAAAATTATCTTGGAGATTACTTATCCTGCCAAAAACACTACACTTTGTGAAATAGAAAGAAAACTATTCTTGATCATTAAGCCCAGAAACATGTACACAGCATCTTCCATTTTGCAACATGGGATTTCATGTTCTACAGAATTATCTCCTTTGAAGAAATGTGTTAACATGTTTGTGTGAGAGGTAACAATGCTTTCAAAGACAATGCATTACATCACGTTGTTCCTTGGGTTCTTATTGCTTCATTTTATGCTGGAGCTGATTATACGTTTCAAAGATTGTCCACTAACTTCTAAACTCAATACTCGATGTCTAAAAGTAACATAATTTTCCCAACTCTTAGGCGTGTGAATCTGTACTCACTTCCTTCATCTATACCTTCCCGTTTTGGACCTTGTTTTCTTTAAGCAGACAAAGGGTCTTCATCAAACTCAAGCCAGATTGAGGATAATGACCTTGACGTTGCCAGAGGAAGGGGAAAAAGGGAAAGAAAGCCAAAAGTTCCATTCGATGTAAGTTGCTGCCTCAAAATTTTTGCCAATGCATGGAAAACACTAAAAAGTTATGTTTTAGATTTTGATTAAACGTTTTTCGTCTGTAGGAAGAGATGACCATTTCTCTTAAATCAACAAGAAAAATTCGCCGAATGAGGATAATGCGGTACCTCGGGCTTGCAGCTCCAGTTGGTTCTCCTTTTTCACCAATTACCTGAGCCATCACCAACTTCCTAGTAAAGTCCTCATTCTACAATCTACATATTCAGTTAACCTTTCAACTCATCTTGCATTAGAGAAAAAAGTTGCTAATTTTGTTCTCATATTTATCCCAACACTTGTATGGTTAATCATTTGTAAATAGGCTGAGATTTTGGTAACATTAATTAGAATTCTCTTTTTTTACTATCCATATTTATTAACCTAAGAGAAGTTTGTCCTGTCCAACCTTAATTTTGTCCAAATTCTAAGTGGTACCTTCCTTGAAATTTAATCTAAATGTGTGTGAGCCGGCAAGATTGGAAGTCTGGATTTATAGCTTGAAATTGAGAATGTTGAGTGATGAGTTTTACTGTTTTAGATGCCTGATTTTTTGTAGTAAAGGCTTACGTAATTCGGAGGATTAGAAAACCTGTAGGCCATATTAAATATATTTTGTTTAACATCTCAGACCACATGATATAACATTTTTCAATTATACCATTTTCGGTGATATATCTCATAATATATATAACTTTTTAACCTCATTGTGAGTTTGGGTTTCTACACATCAGGCAATAGATCCAATCAATCAATGGTGAGAATGAAATAAAATAGAGCTTCCTGTAGAAGCTGTATATTGAAATAGAGCTTCCTGTTAAATATTGAATTTTCATATATGTTTTAAACTTTTACTACTTGTTTGGAGGATTTTTCATTTAGAAGGAAAAACTAGGCCAATTAAAGTGTAATACTTTCAAGTTGATTGAACAGTTAGATTTTCTCGAGTCTTCAACAAATTTTTTTCTTTTTTTCTTGGGAAAATAGAAAAAGATCTCTCATCCGTTTACTATCTGCATTTCTCTTTCCTACCTTTAAAAGATTTAGTGGTGGACAAAATAGAATACTTTTTTACTCCTGAGTAGCAGCAGGAAATTCTTGTTTGGTACCTACCATTTTAAGTTTCTATAGAGGGAGATTTAATGGTGTATAACGAGAAATTTCTTTGGGTTGATGGATGAACGAGAAATATTTATTTCAGTCAAAAACTTGAGGGTGGGAAGTAAGAATTTCTATGGAAGGATCGTTCTATTGGTATCTTCTATTGAAAAAATGACCTGCATAGAAAAGAAAAAGAATATTCTTTAACGATGGTAAATGTGAAGATACCTACTTACCGGTAAATACCTAAGTTTTATCTTAAATTTGACACGATTTCATTTTCTGTCTTAGTCTATGGCATGGAGTCTTCTCTGCATAAGCCTCACTTGGTTCTAATCACGTGCCATAGACCGAACCTTCTCGAACCCTCATCCCCAACTTTTACTTAGCCTTCCACCCTCATGCAGCACCCATTTGAAATCCTCCTCCAGTCCCTCCGCCATGCCTCAAACCCATCTGCCACATCTTTGCTTGTAATACTTTGCATCAAATTAAGAGATTAAATTTGAGATATTTCGAACTCTCGATCTTTTAATAGAAAATATATGTCTTAATTAGTTGAGCTTGCTCAGGTTATATATATAGAGAGAGTAAAATGTACGAAAATTTACAAAAGTAACATACTAAACAAAATCCACAATAAACTCAATCTCAAATATGATTATGAAAAATACACTAAAACGAAGTTTTTTTTAGTATTGAGCTATGCTCGCTTTGGCCACTAAAACGAAGTTAATGCTATATTTGGAAAAAAAAATTGTGACATTTTTGTAAAGACATTAAATTTCTAACATGAAATTCCGCGTGTGGTGGATTCACAATCCACTGCCTTGATCCACTTGGCTGCTTGTTGATATTTTGTAAGGTTTAACATAGATATAAGAGATGAATAGATTATATCGTAGAAGAAGTGGATAAAATATAAGAAAATATTATAATTAATGTGAACCTAATTGAAAAAATTTTAATATTTCATTCCTCTTCGAGAAGATAGATTATTTTCATAGGAATTAGAGCCAAAAATGGGAAGGGGGTGGCCAATGGCTGCTCCGTTCCTCCAATGAAAAGTGTGTCTTTTCTCTCGGTCCAACTACTTAGTTTTTTTTTGGTGTTTTTCTTTGTTTTGTTTTGGTTCTTTTGTGGTTTTTTTTCCGGAAGTAAGTAGCATGACTCTTCTCATTTTAGCATTTTTTCTGTGTTCTTCAACATTGTTCTTCTTGTTTCTTTTCCTTCACCGTTTCACTTTTTTTTTCTTTTTTTCTTAAGGCTTTTAGCCGAAAAATCGACCGATCAACGAATGAAATAAAAGTAGTCTATTTCCATTTTTTGAAAATCGACGTATCAAAATTCATGGAGGAAATAAAAGTAGTCCGTTTCCATTTTTTTAAAATCGACATAAAGCGTTTTTGGCTCGGATACCAGGTTTCATCTCAAAACCAATTGACAATGGCAGGAGTAGTTCATGTCTATTATAAACCTATGTTAGATCTCATCTCTTTTCAACGTGGGTTCTTAACGGTTCGACATCGGTTGTGGCCAAAAATTGACCATGACCGACCGATGATCACCCCTAGTGGTCACCACTCTTATAATGTGACCTTTAGTGGTCTTATTTCTTTTTAATCTATCGTTCCTTTAAAATTTTTAAAAATTTAAATTTATTTTAAAAAAAATACTTGTGTTAATATATATATATTTTTTTTAATTTTTCATAAAATATTCATGGATATTTTATTGTTTTCATAAACTTGAAAGTTGCATATTTCCGCTGGTATCGACACGTAGAGGCTAGAGCCTTGTTTTGGTACGCATATTGAGACATGTTCGAGAGAGGCAAAACGGCGTCGGTTAGCGGGTGGAGTGCTTTGGATGGCTGGACTCGTGGGAACGTGGGTGTGTAATTTATGCCTATCTTGGGCAATTGATGGGCTTGGGTTGGGCTTGTAGGGGTCTAACAGACCTTCGAAGATATTATCTCCAAAATAAACAGATAATGTTTTGGATGGAAACTTATTTTCACAAATATTTAATATTTACAAATTTTACTGTTTTAGATTTTTGGATTTAAAATATTTTCCAAATGTCAAATTTATACTTATTTATAGCATTTATATTTATTATAATTAGTTTTTCTTATTTAAATATAAAAGATTTAATGTTCGAATTTTCTAAACATAAAATCATTGTGGCTTCAAATCAATTATTCTCATAATCTCGAGATTTACAGATTTACTTCTTATTATGAATATAATATATATACCTATGTATCCTATCTCTATTATTCGAATTTATAGGGAATAATTAGATTTAATTAGGTTTCAAAAGTTTTCATATTTGGATTCTACGTATTAAACATCATATATTCAAATCTTTTATATTTATTCTCACTTGATCTCATTCCATTTTTTCCCTGATTTTCTCTAATGAATCAGATTCTCTATATCCATCTAATTATAACAAATTTTTTTCTATTCCCTTTTTCCATCTTTGCCTTAATCTTAATTTCAAATTTGTTCTTGCATAATTTTTTGGTTCGATGTCTTATTTTTAATAGTATGATAAAAATATACTCTTCCAAAATATTATTTCCATATTTTAATTATCTTTCTTCTCTCATTATTTTTTTTAGCGCTTTTTCCTGGGAATCGTTGTTTTTTCAATTGTATGGTATACATGTACTCCTCCAACCATTAGATTATATAATATAATCCAATGACCATTTTATAATATATTTATTCATTTTAATATTCTAATGATATGTAAATGAAATCTTCCCACCTTCCAGTTCTAAGTAAAACTTGCTAAAGTACAGGACTTAGTAGTATATATGAGAGATACTCATTGAAGATATACAAGATTTTACACAACTATTTAAACAATATAAAATATATCCGACAATTGAGTTCCTATAACTACCAAATTGGTACTTAGTTGTAGATATATATTACATTGTACAATAATTCACACCTAATTTTTGCACCACTCAAATCATATTTGAATCTTTAAAACTTTATTGTTAAACCGTACAAAAATAGAGGGTTAAACCGTACAAAAAAAAATAGAGGGAAACAAAAATCAATACCAAAATAGAGGGAATATTGTTCAAAACAACACACAAAATCAGAAATCGAAAACACCCATTGAATATATATGGGTATAGAAAATATATCATTGTGAAATCAACTAATACTTATGTGTACCATCACAAAAGGAGGTTTCAAAGGGGTTAAACATTACAAAAAAATCAAGGGTCTTCATCATTGTTCAAATCAGAAATAAAAAACTTGGAAGATATTGGTATGCAAAATATATCATGGTGAGACAAAACAAACCTTCCGGTCGACGACTAAACAATATTCGGGATAAATGGAGGGCTCGAACGATCGACGAGTGACTGGGGACGAAGAAGAAGCTTGAACGATCTGCTCCGGAATGCTATTGCTAGCTATGGTTTACTATGGCCTTCTATTCGGCAACTAAACAAACCTCGGGATAAATGGAGTGCTCGAATGGTCGACGGGCGACCAACGACGAAGAAGAAGCTATAACCGTCTACTCTGGCGACGGAGAAGAAACTCAAACGAACGGAAACAATGGTGTTTGTGGAAGGAGAGCAAACGAGAGAGGAAGAAGAAACGGCGGAAGGATGAGGTTTTTTTCGAAAATTTGCAATAATGGAGAATTTTGGTAACTTTTATTTTTGGAAAGTCTCCGATCAATTCGATTAGGCACTCGTCATCTATTTTCATTGTTCAACTCTTTGACCACACGAAAAAATCATCCTTCAACTCTTTGACGACATGAAAAAACCAAAAAAAGCTCTGCTCTCCCTCTCTATCTATCCAAGGGATGGAAGGGCAGAGGCCTTTGGTGTCCCCTCCAATCAAGAATTGGGACCTCACAATCACTAACCAATATGTTTTTCTCTCATGCCTTTCTTGGTTCATAGTTTGATATTCTCTTGTCCTAGGCGTGGAGGAACGAATAAGGGATTTAAAATATAACATTCCAAATAACCAATTTTTGAATTTCAAAAAATAATTAATATATAGGTGTAAATAAAAAAAGATATAATTAGAAATTGGTGATGGATACCATCTTAAATGAGATTATTTCACGACAAAAGTATAAATTTTGAACATTGGATCCTTTTATGTAACCTATTAATATAGTAATCCTAAACGAAAATGAGTTATGGGCTAGCAGAATTGTATGTACCGACTTATTTTACATCACTTTGGCCCACTCACATCAGTAAGTTTCAAGTAAAATTGTAGGGCACCCATTCATTTTTCCTTTTTTTGTTGGCTTGTGCAATACAGAAAGAACCGCCTTTGACAACTCATCAATTTTATGATATTTCACGACAAAAGTATAAATTTTGAACATTGGATCCTTTTATGTAACCTATTAATATAGTAATCCTAAACGAAAATGAGTTATGGGCTAGCAGAATTGTATGTACCGACTTATTTTACATCACTTTGGCCCACTCACATCAGTAAGTTTCAAGTAAAATTGTAGGGCACCCATTCATTTTTCCTTTTTTTGTTGGCTTGTGCAATACAGAAAGAACCGCCTTTGACAACTCATCAATTTTATGATTTTGCATTTTCTCTCTTAGTTGTGAAGTATTTAATGGTTGCAAGGACAAAGTTGTTCCTTAATGGAGAGAAGTCAAGTCTTTTCCATTTTTCTCACCATTTTGAAGGAGGGTGAGCTCTTTTTTAGTGAGTTTTATAGATATTTTGTTGCTGTAATTTTTGTGCTCTATTGTTACAGACAAAACTCTATATATTTTGTTGTTGCTCTTAATGATTAATGGAATTGATGGATCGCCACAGTGGATGTAGATCATGTTGATTGAACCACTATAAATCAATGTGTTATTTCTTCTCTCTTATCCATATACTTTGTTGAATTTATCGTTGAAACTTAGTTAATTAATATTATATATTTTCTGAAATTGTTGGTACCGTTGGGATAACTTGTCCTCATCCCTAACATTGTCAAATAGCAAGTTGGAGCATGATATTATCTTCTTTGGAGATGAATCCCCCAAAATCTTATATTACATAATGAAGATGTTGTCTTCAATTTTTGGAAAAAACCAAATTCAAAGTGATTCTAAAAAAACATGATTACAACCCAAAGTAATATTTATTTGTGAGGAACGTTCTCGATTTTTAAAAAATATAAGAAAATGTCTATTTGGCATCTTTTGCAGGTTGGTTCGGTCAAAGAAGAGGGATGAAGAAATAGAAACAAAATGGTGATTTATGGGGATGGGAGATAAGATTTGTCTTTTATCTCTAATTTTCTGTCTCTTTTCAAACTTTAAATAACTCGAAGAATCATTTTTAGTTATATCAAAATCATTTTCACAAATCAATTATCATTAAATATCTTTTGCTGAAATCACTTGTTCTAAAATTATTCTCAAACGGACAGTCATTTGATTATTTGACAAGTATTATACTTTTCAGAGTGATTTCGGCCACGATTCTCTAAAATATTCATATTTGACAAAGGGTTAAAATTGATTCTGTCTTTTTTGACGGTAAAATTATTGTTGGCCACAATTTAGTAAATACCAAAAAGAGGAATGAAAAAATTGATTTCCATTCTTTATTTTGGTACCCTTTTAAGTAAACATGGCCTGTCTTTAACAGAATTGTCAAATATTATTCTGGACAAGCTTCTTTTCTTCACCATCCATCAAGATAAATTTAAAGATAGTAGGACCCTTTTAAAGTTATGAATTTTGATTTTTCTTCCCTCTTTATTTGTATATGTTAGAGTAAAAGAAACTCAGGAAAGATTAGTTAGGTGAAGTTGTAGCCATATGCTTTTTCATATCTTTCTCATGGATCTAAATTTAGTTGGTTATTATAAGTTAATTTGTTCCTATTTCCTTTGAGCAGCGAGCTGTTTTATCGGTCAAATATGTTTCTGATGACTATTCTGATGTAACCTTGAGTTCTCCTGTTGGCAGTATTTATTTAATCTCAAAAAATAAAAATTAGCTGGTTATTATAAATTAATTGCCAATCTGTGAGAATAATATTTTACTCATCACTTTTATTATTTGTGACAAGTCAGGAATATTTCTTTTTTTCTGAAATTATTGCAGATCAGGCCCCTGAAAAGAAAATTGGTTGTGAGCTTGTACTTAGAGAATTTATTAGTAGGTGTCCAAAAATGGCGAGATGATTTTTGTTAATAAAAAATTTTACCCTTTATATTTAGTTATTATTTTCAAAATCAAAATAATCTCTCTTAGATTTCAAGTTTGTTTCTTGTTATATTATCTCTACTTTCCTACGTTTTCTTCCCTAGATTATAGAAACCAACTATCTTACCTTTTTAAATATATATTTGAATATAATTCAGGACAGCACAAAGTACGATCAGGTATTGCGGGAGAGAAGATATGAGTGGACGGGAATTGAGCAAGGGTTACTTACAACAATGCAGGAAATTAATGGAATTGAGACAACGGAGGATCAACAAGGCGAGTCACAAAATGGCAGGTGGGGCATGGAGTAGCAAAGGATAAAGAAGAGAGAGATCAACAATATGAGTTTCTACCGTACCTTTTTAGGTATAATTTTTTTTTATATATTTTTGTGTTAATTGTGTCTGAAAAATAAACATTATGTGTTCACCTTATTTTTCACAATATATGTTAAGAACTAAAATGAACATTTTCAAAATACATCGACAAAAATCAACTAAGACCAAACAGTGACCAAAATAGTATTTTAACGAAAAAAAATTTTCTCTTTCGCCTTTTGTTCACCTTTCATTTTGAGAAATTTTTTTCTCCTTTCTAAAATTTTTGTTACTCACTCATTTAATTTATTTTTAATTTTTATAATAACTCTTTAAATTTTTAGTTATCGTATCTTTTTTAAGTTTATTTATTTTTCTAAATTTTTTTTGTCTCTAAGATTTTTCTTTATCTCTAACTTTTTTCTCTCTAAAAATTTGTCAAACTCTCTCTTTTAAACTTTAAATAACTCAAAAATCATTTAGTTATATGAAAATTATTTGAAAAACTGTGTAACCAAACGTTAAAATAATTATATAAAAATAATTTTTACAAAATCAATTATCATTAAATATCTTTTGGTAAAATCACTTGTTCTAAAATTAAATATCTCCACAATCCATCCAGATAAATTCAAATTTTCAAAATTATTGAAATGCTTTCGTAATCAAGATGCATTTAAAGATAGTAGTACCCTTTTAAAATTATGAATTTTGGTTTTTCTTCCCTCTTTATTTGTATAAGTTAGTTAGAGTAAAATAAAGATTAGTTACGTGAAGTTGGAGCCACATTGCTTTTTCACATCTTTTTCATGGATCTAAATTTAGTTGGTTATTACAAGTTCCTATTTTCTTTGAACAGCGAACTGTTTTATCGATCAAATATGTTTCTGATGACTACTCTAATGTAACCTTCAGCAGTTGTCGTGTTTGCAGTATTTATTTGATCTCAAAAAATAAAAATTAGTTGGTTATTATAAATTAATTGCGAATCTCTATGAGAATAATATTTTACTAATCACTTTTATTATTTGGTGACAAGTCATACACTAGTGAAGACAATAAAACAAAATTGAGAAGTGCATGGAATAATTCTTTTTTTTTTTTCTGAAATTATTGCAGCTCTATTTATGGGGTCTCGGCCAATGGAACGTCAAATTATTTCTCTTTTATCTGTTTCTACGGGTTCCTGATCCAACTCTGTTGCGAGCATGATTTTAAATATAAGTCGAAACGTTGATATTTACATCGATATGTCCATGTTTTCATAGATTCCATATTGACATAAGAGATAAATCGACATTTTCATTATAGTATAAAAAAATCGACAAAATATGAAAAATATCAACAAAATGTTACTAATGTTTACATAATATTAATATTAATTATTTTTTAACCTATTTAGCAACATGAAAATGTTTATTTGTTAATTTATATATTTTTTACGTTTCTATAATTTTTATAGAAATATCCATAGACATCAATATTTTATCGATCTTTAGATCGATATTTCTATGAAATTGAGACCTTAACATTTCCATTGACATCGACATTTAAAACCTTGGTTGCGAATGCGAATGGTATAATAAATAATATTTTCAAAAAATGTTTAGCATAAACATTTGTCCATTGTTTAGGCATGTGGCTGAGCAGTGAGCAGCAAGTAAATTAGTGTGTTTTATTGTATTTTTTTACCATATTATGTTTTTTCTTTGGTCAAAATTAGAGGGTGAATTAAGAAACTTTAAGTATTTCATAATTATTGATGTTGTTATTTGTTTCACATTTGTTTAGAAGGTTCATTTTTCAATTTATTCCAAAAACATAAATAAAGATATAGTTTTTCATATATGAATTTATCGAAGGTTGAAATTAAATCATTCTATTTTTGTTTATAAAAAATAAGGAAACAGTAAGATGCCCAAATATTTTTGGGAGATTTGCTTGAATTTTTTGGTCAAGCCACAGTCTAATTTCCCTTCTCAAATTTTTTGTAAAAGGTTGTTAGTTATACTTTTAAAGAATCATAAATCATATATATAAAAACATCACACTCATTTCTACACCCAAAAATAACACCGAAAAGATAAACATGTTTTCTTCATCTTTGAATAATTTTTTTCTCTTCTTCTCATATCGTATCGACTACCTCGTCCACATACAGATTTGAATCCCCAAAAATATATATATATTTGGTCCCATGATTTTGGATGTAACTTCAATTTTGTCCAAGTAATTTCAAAACTTTTAATTTGGTTCTTAAAATAGCAATCACATCTAATTTTTTTAAATATGGTACGGAAGTCCAATTTTAAAATTACAACTTTACCCATATGATATACGTTTAGGTATGTGATATATAATTGATATGAGTGTATGATATACTTGTAATATATATGTGATATACATCTGATATACTACTGATATGAGTGTCTGTGCAATATGTATGTGATATACATCTAATATACTACTGATACAAGTGTCTGATATACTATTGATAGAGGTGACCTCGGTCGGTCGACTTGATTTTCCGGCCAAAATCGTCGCCGACTGACGCATGGTCGGTTTCCACTGGAAATCGACTGACCATTGTTACTGATTCTCCACCAACCAACTGAGGTCAGTCGGTCGGTTTTCGACAAACCGACTACGTCTGTTACGACGGCGAGGAAGACCGACGAACATGCCATTATTGTCGTCGAGAAATAAGAAAACTTCAAAGATTGGTCGATAGTGAATAAAAGAAAAGAAGACATGGTAACATAAAAAGAAGGTCTATAATAATAATGGAAGAAGAAAGAAAGAAGATCTAAGGAAGATGAAAGGTTTGTCAACAATGAAAATGGTGAGAAGGAAGATTGCGAGAGATGAGAGAAAAAGAGAGAAAGTAATGAATGAAAAAGTAAATAATGATTGATTTGAGGAAATGGGAGATGAGAGAAGAAAGAGAAGTAATTAAAATAATATAAAAAAGTTGGATGGTTTCAAGAAAACCATAGGAGCCCGTGGTTTTTCTCAAAACCACCTCGAAAAAATGTACATCTTCCCTAATTTAATACAAAAATCTTCGGTCGGTTTTCTTTATCTGAAATCACCAACCGATCAGGTAAAATCGACACCGACCAACTTGCAGCTGAAACAGACCTAATTGGCTTGATTCGATTGGGGCGGTTTTTCGAGATTGGATGTGCACCACTAACTATTGATATCAGTGAAAAATTTTGCTATATTTGAAAATTTTAAAAATAGGTGACGTAGTTTGAAATAGATAAAAGACTTTTGCTACTCACTGCAATTTCTCTAAACTTTACACGTCGTTCTTAAATTATTTTGCATCCATCTCAAAAGTGTATTGAACTAACATAATCAATTAAGAAACAAATAGATTTGAGTAAGTCACGAGATAAGTAACGTAACTTTTAAAACTATAACGACATTTTAAAGTAAATCTAAATAATATGATAATTAAATTTAAGGTTTATGAAAATGTGAGGTTCATATTTTATAGAAATTTTGATGAAAATTTGGAAAAAATCATGAAAATTAATTGGAATTGTTTGAATTGGTAAACAATTTTTTATTTGTGGTTTAATTATACTATAATTACTATTTTGAATCATAAAATATAAAAATAAAAACTATATTTTATGTTAAAATGCTCATATCTATAGAAATTTAGGGAAAGAAATAATGAAAAACATCGTGGAGATTATTTGAATTTAATAAAACGAGACTTCAATTATAACTCAATTATTATACCATTCATTATTTTAATCATTTATATTCACAATTCAAAGTAATATGTATATAGTTAAATAATTAAAAGCGATATCCAATATTGAGATACGACCAATGATTAAAAGAATTATATTTTTATAATATTAAAATTATGTACAAATGCAATACAACACTTTGCATCGGAAGGGGGAGAGGGATAAAAATAGAGAGTAATTTTTTTTTTCTTTTTTTGAAACATATAAATAGAGAGTAATGTTAAATGGAGGGGAAGAAAATAGGTCAAGTGAGAGATTGCTGATATCTTTTGATATTTCCTCGACATTTTTTCAACATGGTGAAAAAATGAAACGAAACTCGTTTTTTCAATATGAGAAACATGCGCTCAAAAAGACCTCCTACACCCCCTCGCCAAGTGAGAGTTTAGTCAGAATTTGCTCTAGAAGTTGCTCCTGCTCCGGACTTACTTCCTGGAAAGATAGGATTGGGCAATTCTGTCTGTTCTAGAATTGACCTTATTATTATTCAAAGGGTAAAGAGCTTTTTTTATAGAGGTTGAGTAAGGGGACGGAGCTTGAGGCTTCTCAGCTATAGGAACAGGGAACGAATCCTCAAAAATGGAATGAGTTCGTAATTACTACCACTATCGCTGCTATTTTCTCTCGAACATTTTAAACAATAATTATATATTGATATTGATACATTATTAACATTTCTAGTAACATCTCTTTATAATAAAAACCTCGATTCATTAGCGTTGATGTTTAAGTTATTAATTATATCTATGTGAGAGATGAAATAAAAAAAGATAATAAATTCTATAATTTAATTAAAATACATAAATAAAATAAGTAATTTTAAAATGACAAAACTTCCTTTCCGAAGATTCTCCTTGTGAATTCCTAAGTATGCATATAGACAAGTGGACACCGCAAAAATTATATAAAATTAAAAAGAAACACTTGTCCATATGTTAGATCACGTAGGAATCCAGGACAGATTTTTTTTTCTTTAAAGAATATCCGGATAAAAAAAATGGAGATTAAGAAGGTGAACGTTTAGTATTCCAAAGATTTGCAGAGACCCCACTATATGAAGCGCATTTAATTTATATGAAAAAATAAAGAATGTGGGAGAGCTGAGAAGAAGAAAAAACGTTGAGAAGAGGGAAATGTAGAGAAAAAGAGATAAATATGGTAGGTGGGAGAAAATTGAAAAAGATGAAAAAAGGAGAAATTAAAGTAATATATTTTATATTTTTTAAATTCTATTTTCTCTTTTCATTTCTAAATTCATAATTTCATATTTCAAATTTTCAATTTTATTTTTTTATTTTCTAATAACAAATAACAAATATCAAATAAAATTACAAATTACAAATTACTTGGACAAAATACAGTATCTAAAAACAGACCAATACGATGAAATTAAATAGTATTAATTGAGAGCAAATGTGGGATAAAAAAAATTGAAATCTCGAAATTCAAATATGAAAGTAATGATAACAAGTGCCCATAAAAGAGAATTCGTTTAAAAAGTTTCATTATCTGTAGTTCCAAATTTTGTAAAACAACCATATTTTATGGATGTTTCTTTTAATAGTCGGAAATAAGTGTTTTAGCAAGTTGAGCTATGTTCAAGTTAGACTTTTGAAAAAAAAAATGAAATTACGCCCTCCACGACATGTTAAGTCTGTAGACACAACGACATGTTGCTTGAAATTAGAGTGTCGTAACGACAAAAATTGGAAATTTAAACCTTTAAATTAGGACGTGGGAGAAACAACTTTCAAATTAACTTGTGGACACCACATATTCTTTAATTTTAATGGCTCAATATACCATTCAAAGCTACCTTCAATATATTAAAAAAATTTATTAAGTCATTCCAAAAATTCTTTTAATCTGACAAATCATTAAATTAATGTGACATGTGATCTGTGAACATACCATTTGGACCTTCCCCGTTAGTAAAACGGATCCAACAATTAACAAAATTTAATATTCTCAAACATGCTCCGATATGTCAATAAAATAATAGTATAATATTTTCTAGTACAAATAATAATATAATGTTACATTACATTCACCTTAACAAGTTTTTAAAGTCTCTATTAAAGAATTTTTAATACATTAAATATAAAATTGAGAAATCAGGTCCAAATTGAAAAGAACTTTAAAATATTGAGACTCTACTCGTTGTGCACATTAGTTAAGTTAGGATATCACTGAAAATTGAAGATTTGGTTTCACTCCGTCAAAAACTTTCGTTTCTTTAACTTTGTACAAACCAATCACCGTCTGTTAAGTGAAAAAAAATGGAGAAAAAAGTAGAAGCAAATGAAAGCAAAAATAAATAAATAGAAATATGAGAGACTATTTTGAAAAGTAGTGTGATTTAAAAAAAAAAAAAAATTTGAAAAAACGAGCCAAAAATACATTTCTCGAGGAGACGTAATATTTTTAAAAACAAATCTGTCTTATTTGGTTTGGTGGGTGTGAAAGCAAAAAGTAGAATTGGAATTGACAATGAAACAAATATTGGATATTTGATTCTTTTTTCCACTTCGGAGATATAAAAATTCGTTTATAAATGGAAAAAATAGAACCTGGAATGGTATTTTAATATGTAATAGGTTTATGTTTTATATTTTCTAGGGGTTTCACTAACATTCTAAATATTTCACTTTTGTCTTTGTTAGTTTTCCCATTTTAGAATATTATCTTGTACATAAGATAATAAAAAAATGGAATCTACAACTCATCTAACATTGAACCACTTGAATTACGTGGACTCTCCATTTTTTACTCCAAAATTTGAAATGGTTAAAGAAACAATATGTTCTCCTGTTTAAGAGTAATTAATTATTAATATGTTATCATTTTGCTCAGTTTTCTTAAAACAATCACACTGCTTTTTGAGCGGGGCTGAGGGGAGGGAATGGTGGAGCACGTGACTCTTTCTTTTAATAATATAAAAACAAATAACTAATTATATTTAAATAGTTATAAAAAAATGTTTTCTACGGAAAATACTTTAGAGAAAAACGTAAAAACAGAAAATGTTATAAAAAAAAATGATAACTTGCTAAATGTTGAATGGTGTCGTTACTCCAGTTTAGAATTTTCCTTTTTTACACGAGGATCACGTGGGAGATTCGTCTCCTACAAAGCCGTGTTTGGAACCGGCTTCTCCTTCCACACAGCAACTGCACTGGTAGTCCCACTTGAACTTGAACATGGCCATGGCTTCCCCTCACTTTGTTCTGTTCCCTTTCATGGCTCAGGGCCACATGATCCCCATGATCGACCTGGCCAAGCTTCTGGCTCGCCGTGGAGCCATAATCAGCTTCATCACCACTCCCCGTAATGCTGCCCGCAATTACTCTGTTCTTGCCCGAGCGATCAATTCCGGGTTACGAATCCACGTCCATCAACTGGACTTTCCATCCAACCAAGTTGGCCTTCCCGAAGGTTGCGAGAATCTTGACTTGCTGCCTTCATATGATGATCATTTGACATCCAAATTCTTCCAAGCAACTTTTCTCCTCCGCGAGCCGTGGGAAAAACTGGTGGAGCAACTCATCCCCCGCCCCACCTGCATAATCACCGACACCGGCTTCCCCTGGACCTTACCACTTTCCCTCAGACTTCACATCCCAAGGCTCGTTTACTACACCCACAGCTGCCTCTATCTTCTCATTATGCGGAGTATACAAAGCAGGCAACCCCTTTTAGCATCCATCTCTGACGACTCTGAATACGTAACTTTGTCGGACCTGCCCCATGCAGTCCAGTTTCTCAAATCGCAGCTATCTAGCGTCGCCGATGGAGACGCCGCCAAGTTTCTTGAGGCCATGGAGGAAGCCGACGCGCACTCACACGGCGTTGTCATAAACATATTCGAAGAGATGGAGGCTGAGAATGTTGCCGCGTATAGAAAGCACAGAAAGTCCCCGGACAGAGTCTGGTGCGTGGGCCCTGTTTCGCTTTGCAGTGAGGACAAACTCGACATGGCTCAGAGAGGAAACAGAGCCTGTATCGACGAAGCCCAGTGCATGAATTGGCTCGACGCCCAGCGCCCATCTTCTGTGGTCTACGTCTCTCTGGGAAGCCTATGCAATCTGTCGACGGCCCAACTCATAGAGATGGGTTCGGGTCTGGCGGAATCGAAGAAACCGTTCATTTGGGTCGTAAGAAAAGAATATGCAACGGAAGAGTTTCAGAAATGGGCAACGGAGTACGATTTGGAGGGGAAAACGGAAGGGAGAGGGCTGGTGATTCAGGGGTGGGCACCTCAAGTTCTGATACTGACCCACTCTGCAATTGGATGCTTTTTGACTCATTGCGGCTGGAATTCGTGCACCGAAGCCATATCTGCGGGCGTGCCCATGATCACTTGGCCGATTTTTGGGGATCAAAATTTCAACAAGAAACTGATTGTAGAGATACTCAGGATTGGAGTAGGCGTAGGCGTGGAAACGGCTGTGGATTGGGCAGGGAAAGCTGAGAAAAGGGCGTTGGTGAAGAGAGACAAAGTGAGAGAAGCCATAGAAATGGCGATGGATGGAGATGGGAGTGAGGAGATGAGAGAGAGATGCAAACAACTCGCTGAGAAGGCCAAGAGAGCACTACAAGAAGGGGGCTCTTCTCACTTAAATCTCAAGCTGCTGATTCAAGATATTGTTGCTTATGGAACAGGTTGTCAGAATGGGAACTGTTCATGATTTGCTCAAGTGCCAGATTTTAGATTTTTCCGTAATTTGATGAATTATTATCATTCTAACGTTGTTTGTTTGACGCATGAAATTTAGTTCCTAATAAGTATCATGTCTAGTTTAGGTAATTTCTAGTTTATTTTTCACTCTCGTAGTCTTTTATTGTACTAAAAAAACTCTAGTTATCTATTAATAAATATTATGTTTGGGTAACTTTTAGTTTATTTACATTAGTTTCTTGTCATTGATTTATTTATTTATTTATTATTATTATTATTTGTAAGGGAATGATGGTTAATTTTTGGAAGATACTCAGTAAGTCGTTTAAAAAGTAAAAAATCAAAATGAAATATAAAGACCATGTGCTTAACCGACCGTTCGGTCGATTTGATCGGTTCTTAAAAGAAATAAGAGTTGTTCAGTGCTGTGTGATTGGATTGGGATGCAGGGAAGAAAGATAAGAAAGGGAAGAGAGGAAGAAAAAAGAGAAGAAAGGGAAGAGTCGAAGAGAGGAAGAAGAAGAATGGTGAGGAAGAAAGAGAAGATAGGTGGAGAGAGAAAACATGAATGAAAAGAAGAAATGAGATAAGAAAGAGAGAAATTGAAAAAGAAGGAATGACAATAAAAGAGCCACGTAGGTTGGAGAAGAAAAATGGGTTAAAAAGTAAAATATAATAATAAACAAATAAAAGTAAATATTTATATATAATTATATATTCCACGTGAATAATGTGAAATAGCATTTTTTTTCTTTTACATTTTTCACCCACGTGGCTTTTTATTAGCCATTCCCTCTTTCTTTTCAATTCTTTTTTCCCTCTCTTTTTCTCTCCAACCTTCTCTTTCTCAGTTTCTCTCGTTTCTTCTCGTCAACTCTTACCCCTTCTTTTGTTTTTTCATTCCATCTACTCTCAATTACCATTTTTTCTCTAATTCCTCTCTTGCAGCTCTCTCGTGGAAGGCTGGAATGAAATTTTATTATATTTTTTTCTTTTTTCTTTAATAAGTCGGTCGGTTCCTTTGATATTGGAAGAGCCGACCGACCGACTTGTCGGTTTTTCACACACCGACCTATTCATCTTTTAAACCGACCGACCGACGTCGGTTCGATCGGTTTTGATCGATCGTATCGCTTTTTCAGTCTTCTATACTCACCCCTAGTCATGGGTTTTAAATCCTAGGCGTTGAAACATCATGATATTATCTCTTTTTGGTGTAAGTTGCCATGAATGTACTTTTGGAATAGTCAAAAAATCTTTTATTAACTGATGAAGATATTGTCTCCAATTTTTCGAAAAAGCAAATTCAAAGTGATTATTAAAACATGATTACAAACCAAGTAATATTTATTTGTTAGGACGTTCTAAATTAAAAAAAAAAGAAATATATATATATATATATATATATATATATATAATTTGGCTCCCTTTTCGGTAGGTAATTAATGGTATGGATACAAAACTAGGGGTGAACATAGAAGACCGAAAAAGAAATATTACTCTTGAGTATAAAGTAATATTTAAATTTTAAGAAATATATTGATTTTAGTGTGAAGTTGAAATTGTGATAGAAAAATGAGTCTAAAAATAAAACTAATGGATCAAAATGATCACTTTTAAAAAGTATCAGAACTAAAATGAACATTTTGAAAGAATAAGGACTAAAATGAATAAAAGTTGAAAGTAGAAAAACTAAAACGAATACTTTCAAAATATAGAGATTAAAATAAACTAAAATCGAAAATATATTACCAAAATACTACTTTACCAAAAAAAAAAATATAGAAAATTAGTTTTTAAAAGAGTTATTATTTTAACTTTAATTTGATTTATTTTTGTAATAACTCTCTGAATTTTTAGTTCTTATAGCTTTTTTAAGTTTATTTATTTGTCTAAAATATTTTTATCTCTAACTTTTCTCCCCCTAAAAAGTTTGGTCAAATTATCCCTTTAATCTTTAAATATAAGAATCATTTTTAATTATATGAAAATCACTTTTTTCAAATGTTAAAATAATTATATAAAAATCACTTTCACAAAATCAATTACATTATATATCTTTTACTAAAATCATTTATTCTAAAATTATTCTCAAACATTATTTTTGATTGTGACAGGTATTATACTTTTTGGGGTGATTTGGCCACTATTCTCTAAAATATCCATATTTGACAAAGAGTTAAAATTGATTTTGTCACCAAAAGTGCTTTTTGACAGTGAAATTATTTGGTCGTTAGAAGTCCCATTAAAAGTTTTGTGGACAAAAAAAATTCTAGTAATGTAAAAAGCATAAATGAATTGTATCTTTAAAACAAGAGAGCACTGCAAGAAGGGGGCTGTTCTCACCGGAATCTCACGCTGATGATTGAAGATGTTGTTTCTTATGCAAGAGGTGGTGAGAATGGGAGCCATTGATGATTTGCTCAAAACTGGGAGATTTCTAGTTACCTATTAATAAACATGGTGTCTAGGTTAGGTAACTTCTAGTTTATTTTTCGAATCTCCAATCCCTTCTTGAACTGAAAATCTATCACTTTAAAGGTTTTCTTAAAGGAGATCTAAAAGATAAAAATTAATAATAAAATGTAGAGCCTAATTGCTCCCGACTTCGAAACGGTAATTATCCAAACATGGTTTCAGCTTCCAGGCCTAAAAATTCAAGAGAAAAGAAAGAGGTTGGTTTCTTTAGGTTTTTCCTTGGTGTTTCTACGGTACGAGGTATCCAAAACTATATATATGCTTCATGTATTTTCTACTAATTAGTTTATTTCCATTGTTGAGTTAATATTCTGAACTTCATGCTTATGGTTGCTTAATTCACTAATGACTTGATTTTAGATTTGAATCAAACATTAAATGACATTCGTGTTTACAAATACTTGTATTGCATTCATGAATGTCCGGTGCAAAATGAGGAGAGTGGGAACACAAAAGAGTGTCAAGCAGTCGGCTTAGTACAACCCCTTCCCCACCTTTACCCATCTCTCTCCTTATAGAAGCCAATTTCACAAACAAACTATCATCCACCACATCACCTTTAACGAGACCAACTCTTTTTTACTAAAGTACACCATCTGTCAAATAATAAGTTGGAGCATGATATTATTTATTTTTAATATAAAGCTCTCATGAATTTACTTATCGTCCCAAAATCTTATATTAACTCATGAAAGATGTTGTCTTCAATTTTTCAAAAAACAAATTTCAAAGTGATTATTAAAAAATATTACAAACCAAGTAATATTTATTTGTTAGGAACATTCTAGATTTTTAGAAAAAAAAATTGAGAAATTTGAGTGGTCAGTCAAAAATCTTTTGTGTATTTCAAAATATATCGATTTTATCAGAGGTATATCACACCCATATTGTAAGTATATCAAATGCACATATCCGTAATATATATTAACGGTACGGTGTACGGATACTGTGAACATGAGTGAAAAACTGAAATAGTGATTAATAGAGACGGGGAGATAAGAGGTCACGAGAGAGAGATTCAACATTTTATTACTCAAGGGAACAGTTTGCGACTCGTTTCGCATGTTTTGACATTGATTTTTAATGGTTAGAATTATTTTCCATCATGCCACTTCCATTTTGAAATAAAATATTTGACAACATTCCAAAAAATGATTTTGAATATTGAGTAGTTTTTTTATCAAAAAGTAATTATTTCAAAAGCAAAATATAGTTTTAGTTCCTGAAGTTTGAAAAATAATTTAAAAGGGTCCCTAAATTAGATTGATCGTTGACTAACGGAAAAATATGACATGTCATGGTTGATGTGTCAATTTTTATATGAGGTGTCACTTTTTTTATGAATTTTATATTATTATAATGTTTTTCTTCTTTTTTTTCTTTATTATATGACTTTTTTTTTGTTTTTGTTTTGTTCGTTTCTCTATTCCTTCACTTCGTCCTCTTCCCGTTCATCTTCCTTCTTCTTCTCCAACAACTTTCTTCTTCTCCGGCTACCGTCGATTACCACCGATCGCCGCTGACTACTGCCGGCCATGGTCACCGCCTTCATATCTGAAACGTAATGGTTCAAACTTCATAGATCTGCATGTTTCTATACCGTTTCGTTTCAGAACTAGAGGTGATACCGGCGGTTTGTCACAGAAGGGAGGGAAGGAGGAGAGTACCAAATCTGAAAAGAAACCATTCTAAATCTAAACGTTTTGTTTCAGATCTGGACGTTCCAGATCTGAAACGTAGATGGAGGCTTCAGCGGCGGGCAATGACGGCGACCGTAGGTAGTGACGACGACGACAGCAAAACGACAACTAATGTTGGTGGTTGGCGACGGCACGCTTGGCCAGGGAAGAATAAGGTTGCTGGAGAAAGAAATGGAAGATGAAGAAAGATGAAGGGGAGGAGAAAATGTGAAGGAGGAGAGAGAAACGAAGAAAACGGTAGATGAAGGAAGACGAAGGGGAAGGAGAAGAAGTGAATGAAGAGAGAGACATAATAAAAAAAAGGAAAATAAAAATAGCTAGACTCCTCGCGTGGCAAGGAGGGATCTTGTCCACACCATCATTTAATATTTGACAACTCATCATTTTCTAAAAATACTTTTTGTTTTTGTATTTTTCTCTTGTCAAATATTTAAGGTCGTGTGGACAAGATTCTTCATTACTAGTGAGGAGCTAAGTATTTTCCATAAAAAAATCAAACCACCTAACACTATAATAACATAAAATTCATAAAAAAGTGACACCTCATATAGAACACATCAACAATGCCATGTCATTTTTTCGTTAGTCAACTAACGTCAATCTAACTCAGGGACCATTTTAAACTATTTCTCAAATTTCAGGGACTAAAAGTGTATCTCTCGAAACTATAGGGATCAAATGGACACATAGCTCAAATCTCAGGGATCGAAAGTGTATTTTGCCTTTATTATAACTTTCAAAATTGAGATTTTTTTTCGTTCCTAAAATTTTTGTCACTCACTAACTTTATTTATCTTTAATATTTTATTTCTTATTTTCCTTTTTTTCCTAAAAATTTTGAATGTTAATATAAAATAATTAATAGCTTAAAATAATTTAGTTTATATATATTTTTAATTAAATTTGATTAGTTATTAATCAATGTTTACATTGACAAAAGAAATTCATACATATAGAATAAATAAATAAATAAATAAATAAATAAATAAATAAATATATATATATATATATATATATATGTATATATATTCAGTTATTTTAATTACAGATATCTTAATGAGAAGCATATATACGACCATTGAGGTGGGTGTAAAAATATATCAATCTCTATGTTGCAGAACATTTTAAACGATAATGTGATATTGATAATTTATTAACATTTCCAATAATATCTTTTTAAAATAGAGACTTCACTCTTCCTTTACATTAGTATTTAAATTATTAATTATATCTATGTGAGAGATGGAAGGGAAAGAGAGGATTGAAAAAAAAATTATATAATTTAATTAAAATACATAAATAAAATAATGAATTTTAAAGAATAAAAAATAAAGCAATTAATAAAAATAATTATGATGGAAACTGAAGGATAGAGAATAGAAGTTGAAAGAGTGCGAGGAGATGAAGTGCGGAGAGAGGAGGTAAAAGCCTGTTTCCCCTCTCTCAGCCCACTAGCTTGGGCTCTGGGCTTTCGTATATATGCCCTTGACTCGTGAGTTTGATTAATTAATTTTTAAACATAAATGATTTAGGCTATATTTACTTAGTCGGAATCGGAATGGGTATGAATCGAAAATCAAATCAATCGGAACTAAAATATTATTCTTTAATGTTGTTTACCATAAATTTGTTGGAATCGGAATTAGAATTCATTTGATGTTGTTTACTAAAACTGTCTAAAATCGAAATCAGAATTGGAATCAGAATCGGAATCGGAATCGGATATATAACAATTACTAATATACACATTTTCTTATTTCTAGCTAATTACAAATATAGTGTTTGTTAATATCTTTTTAATTACAATAATAATTTATTTTATTACTAAATTATTGATAGTAAATATTTTATTTATTATAACAATTTATTTAATATTAATAAATAATGAATAATTAAAATAAAATTATATCAACAAAAAAAGTAATTATTTAATATAAAATATTATTAAATTATATTATTATAATATTTAACAATAATGAATTGTATTTTAAAAGATTTATTGATATTAATTAATATAACAAAGTAAAATTTAAATAATTTAAAAATTTAAAAATTTAAATAATTTAAAAATTTAAAAATTTAAAAATTAAAAATTAAAAATAAATTTATAATATTTTATAATTAAATCATATCAAAAAAGTGGTATAACTTTTTATTAAATAAAAATTATTAGTTATATAAATGAAAAAAGAAATAATAAAAGTATAAAACAATTAATTAAAAAAATTATAGGTCTCATTAATACATAAGAAATGAATGGTAAAAGTAGAAAAGTAATTACAATAAATGTGTGGGTGTATGGAAAAAGAAATAAGAATGAAATTGATTAGGGTGTATAAAAGGAATTGAATCTTTTTAAGGAATGAGAATGAAAAATTTATGTGGGTCCACCGTTTGATTCTCATTCCTGCATGTTGGTAAACACCAATAAAAAAATTGATTCACATCCTTCATTCACATTTAAACACGGTCTTAAGCCCTGTTTACTTATGAGGAATGAGAATGGGAATGAATCGAAATGAAAATGTTATTCCTTTGATATTGTTTACGAGAAATTTTTTGGAATCGGAATCGAAATTCCTTTGACGTTGTTTACTAAAATTGTCGGGAATCGAAATCGAAATTAGATATATAACAATTATTATTATTTCCCTTTATTCTTTCTAACTAATTATAAATACAATATTGTGCTAATATTTTTTAATTACAATAATAATAAATTTCAATTTATTTTATTATAGTAAATATTTTTTATTATAACAATTTATTTAATAATAATAATGAATAACTAAAATTACATCAACTAAAATACTTTTTTATTGGAACAACTATCCTTTAATATAAAATATTATTATTTTAATATTTAATAACATTAAATTCTATTGAAAAATCTATTGATATTAATTAATAATAACAAAGTAAAAAAAATTATAAATTAAATATAAATTTATAATATTTTATAATGAAATCACACCCACCAATAAAAATTGTATAAATTTATTATATTTTATAATAAAATCATACCCACCAATAAAAGTTGTATAAATTTGTATTATAAAAAAATATTAATGGTAGAAATGAAAAATAAATAAATTATAAAATAATTAATTAAAAAAGTTATGAATCTCATTAATAAAGGGAGAGAAAGAGTAAAAAGTAGTAAAGTAACTCTTATGAGATTCCTAAATTTGAGGTAAGTCCCACAATTTGATTCAATTGCTACAACTTGTTAAGTATCATCCATGATGAGAATTCATTTCTATTACCTAATTCCTCTTATTTTTAATAAATAAATAAAATTCTAAATACCAAACTCTAAATCCATTAGAGATATTTTTTTAAGTACAGGTGAGAGAGTCGACCTCATAATCTCGACTTCCCTTTTTATTTAGAAAATAAAACTCTAATTCCTAGGCCTCAGATCCACGAGACATAATTTCTTAAATCCTAATGACAATCTCTTTTTCTAAACCTCAAACCTTACAAAAATACATTTTAAAATATAATAAAATAACACTTATCGAGGACAATTTGGGAGCAAAAGAATTAAGAAAATCTAGATTTGTAAATGCTTTTTTAAAAAGTGATATTTGTAAAATATCATGTGGGATAAGACCACTAAAAATAATTTTTGTAAAA
Organism: Momordica charantia; assembly: GCF_013281855.1. Lineage (NCBI taxonomy): Eukaryota > Viridiplantae > Streptophyta > Magnoliopsida > Cucurbitales > Cucurbitaceae > Momordica > Momordica charantia. The sequence goes on along the minus strand of NW_028275163.1, from coordinate 23,192,862 downwards.
GGTTTGATTACTTTGAGTTTGAAATTATGTGAAATAAGGATATTTTGTGGATGTTTACTATTCTTGGAAAAGATGAAAATTCACCCTCCATGATACATAAAGTCCGTGGACACAGTGATATGTCGCTCGAAATTCTAGTATACTATAATGGCGGAAAATTTAAACCTTTAAAAATTAATTATTTTTTAGTACAAACATTTAAATTATTTGGGAGAGGGAAATAACTTTCAAAACTTATAGACATAACTTTCTTTAATTTTAATGGCTTAATATATTCCATCATTCAAAATTCTTCCATGTATTAAAAATACTCAATTAGTCCTAAAAATTTGTTGCTAAAATTTGAAAAATCATTGAACATGTTATTGGGATGTTACTTTTACTCATGAAACCTAATTTATCCATTAGTCAAATTTGATCCAACAATTAACAAAAATTTAATATTTTCAAACATGCTCACATATTAATAAAAATAATAACATAATGCTTTAAGATAATGACGTAATGTTATTAATTTCAATATATACAAATAATAATGTAATGTTATTTTACCTCTATATATATATTTATATATTTTTTCTTTTTTTTTTTTCAAAGTAAGGAGATATTAGACGATTGTAGGGATAAATAGAGTCAAAACAATTAATGGCCAAAATAGACAAGGCCCATTAGCTAATGTGTCCTTATTTCAACCATATAGCCATTTAAAAATATGCAATTTTTAAAAAAGACCAAACACCTCTCAGTTTTCAATAATAGTTATTTAAAAATAGGAAGATCTCTACTACTTACTTTTTTCCTACTTACTTTTTTCCGTACGAAATTACCCTCCCTCAAATGATTTTAAAATTAATATATTATTTTTTTTTTAATTGGAGAATCCTACCTATATTTTTCGAGGAATAAAGATATAAAGCACTCCACCTCAAACCAAAAAGCAATATGTAGAAACTTAACATATAGGTCTCTCTCTCCGTGCGAGTTTACCCAACTATGATTTAATGAGAGTCGAGACAGCCTTGTCTTCGGGTGTGCTTCATCTCATATATATGCCCGCTTCGTAATTGAATGTCAGCCTTTCATTGGGTGTCCGATGAGACCAGAGTCGAACCTAACCGTTGAGCCCAAGGGTTGTGTATGTACCCGACTGGGTAGAACAAAGGGTCGTAGTTAAGCATACAAAGAAAAGGGATAGTTGCCTTCGAGCGGGTAGAGGGTCAACCCGGCTAACTGTTCCCTCGTCTGTTTATCGCATCGCCTAATAAGATTTGTCTCCCTTACCATCTTACTCTCTAGTCATCCCCATCGATGTGATGTATCATTAAATTTGGTTAATTTTGTGTCCACTTATCAAGTTTATATCAAGGTTGAAAAAAAAAGCTAGAATGAAGGAAGAAAAAATAAAAATAGACATTTTTTTATTATTGATGATTATTTGGTCATTCTTCAAAACTAGATGATAAATAAGTAAACATGCTATAAACTCTTTTTTTATTTTTTTTCAATTTGCCTTGAGAATAAGAATGAGTTGAAATCACCATCACAAAGAAGAATGCAATTCAAACTTAAATTAAAAGTATTGGAGATGATTAAGAGGACTATAATTCTGTTCAGAAGACTTTAATCAAATTAAAAAATAGATTTCCTACTGAGATCGGACTTGCAATATGAAAGACTCGAAAATCTGGTTGGTGTCCGTTCATCGTGCCTCAACGTTCAAAATCATCGGAGGTTGTTTCTCACCTTGAAGAATCGTCGGATTACTCATGGGTTCGTTGTCCGACATTATTTCCTGCGTGTTTTTTTTGTCCGACATAGTTACCTCCGTATTTTTTTTTATCCTACATTGAAACTCAAATTTGTAGTAGGCTGTAACATATCTATACTCCAAGATTTTAGCTCAAACCAATAGACAAAGGGAAGTAGCAAATTTATATTATAAACTCTAATTAGTGTTTTCATAATTTTCTCTTTCAAGAACAACCTTGTCATATTACAGCAACATCCTTAGACATATTATTACCCATTAGGTGGAAAACACTCTCTTTATACAAGGGGAAATTTTGACATATATGACTAAATACTAAATAAAATAAAAGGTAAGAAAAATAAGTACAGAGGTAATAAATTCGTAGGTGGTGTTGGAGAGAAAAGTAAAACACAGCATGGGGACCAATTAACTCATTTGGGTGAGTCAAGCCTGTTTAACTAGCTTAAGGGGGAAGACTGACCTACCATCTAGATCGAACTTTAAGACCATACCAATCGAAAAATCACCTACATCTCCTCTAACTGCGTGAGGACAGCGACCTTAGGCTCGATATCCAACTTGATGGTCCAATAACCCATAACTGTCTGTCGAAACGGTTACGAGAATATTATCCTCCCATTGCCTACAAAAGAAACACCTCCACCCATTCAGGTACGTAATTCTGCTTCGAGAACAACCTACTTGAGCTCACGCTTTACTGACTTGAACATTGAAATGTCTGCTTTCTTTTTGCACATCTTATCTGTTGGATCGGTATGACAACCCTAGAGAGGGTGAATAGGGCTAAATGAAACTTTAATAAATTTTTTAACAAAGTAAACGCAATTAAAACAAACAAGTGAACTTTTTATAAATTGATGATTTTAACACAAATTAGTTATAAATACATTTCAAGCATCATAATTAATTCTAATGTAGAGATTCACAATAAACACGATAAACAAATTATAACAATTAATTTCATGTAAATAATGATAAAGAAAATTAATTGCAAAAAATAAATAGGAAAGAGTACTTAGAGAAAATAACATCGAAAATTTATAATGGTTCGGCAAAACCGCCTACTCCACTCTCCCAGCGCCTCTTGGTTATTTGATTCAAGAACCTAACTCTTTCAATGGCTTAGAGTCAACCGATACAATATTCTTTTTCTGGGAGCAAGAACAAACCCGATCTTTTCCATAGTTTATGATCAAACTGTTACAATGCTCTTTTTCGAGCTCAAGAACAACCCTTACAAGATATTGAAAATTTAAAAAGCGAGTTTTGTAAGAAAATTCTTACTAAATAAAGCTCTGAAATAGTCAAGAGAAATAAAAATTACAAGATCAGACATCTCTCAAAATGAAATTTCTCACAAGATTGAAATATAAATTGAAGCGTCGAGAGAGATGAATAATATAAGAAATTGTTTGAGAAAAATTGTTATAAATTTTGAGAGAATGATAATGTTTAAAGGGGAGGGAGAATGATATGGAATTGATTTGAAATCAAAATTTGGAATTTGAATCAAGGGTAGAGATGAATTTGAAAAAATAAATATATAAAATAATTATTTTTGGTTAAAATACTCTACTTTCAAGTTGGGTTTATTTTGGTCCATGTTCATTTTAATAGCGTACTTTTAGGTTATTTTGGTCTCTATCGTTAACCCACAGTTAAATAAGTAACAAATTGATGACTTGTCAGTTTTTTTTAAAGATTTTTTTTTTAAATACATTTTTTCTTCACCCCTTCAAATTGCGGTCTTCGACCATTTCCAGATCAATCCGAACCTACCTACCATCCCCATTTCTTCTTCCTCCGTCTAACTCTAACTCACAAAAAGAGAGAGACTTGAAAGTATATGGATTAAATAGTATTTTAACCTTTATTTTCTTCTCCAACGATTGTCTAATGGCTAGTTTTTTGTTTTTTCTTCATGTCAACGCCTTTGCACAATTTTTTTAAAATATTTTTCTCTTTTCTTTTTCTTTCAATTTTCTCTCTTTTTCTTTTCAACTCCTTATCCTCCTTTTTCTTTTATTTTCACTTTCTTTCTCCTTTTTTTTTCTAACTGAAATTTCTAGTTCACCACGTGTTACCTTATGATTGATCCACATCCACCTCGTGTATTGTTCCTTTCAATTTATTTTGACCATAACTTCTTCATTTTAGTTTCGATTTGAGTGATATTCAAAATTCGTAGGAATCATTGTATCGAGCTCTACGCTGTGGACACTTCAAAATATCAAAATTATTTGTTAAACATAATATGTATTATCAATAAATCATATAACATGATTGAAGTTCATAATAAATTTATACTTTATAATAATAATTCTTACGTACCTAAAATAATTAATACTAAACGTATTTATTTTCATTAAAATATTAATTAAGTGAGATTAAAGGTCAAAACACTAAACTATGCTCGTCCAAATTCACATGTGATCAATCGCTGGTTAGAATCTTATTGAACTTTCATAGCAACGTGATGTTTGTTGGAAAAGGTTTTGGGCTACGTGGCTGCACCTTGGCCGTTGAACTTAGATCCGGAACCAATAGGAGTGGTGTGAACTGCGAGCAAGTGTGTGGGCTCGCTATTAGATATACGGTTAATTGTTTTCAGTTATTTTTATTATTGGCTTACACGTGTATATAAACACTTACTTGCAGATCTATGGGTGTCTGAATTTAAATATTAACTTAATTAATTAACTAAATAAAATAAAACCATTCGAATCATATGTTTTCCAAAATTCCAAACATTTGGAAACTTCAAGACCAGCTTTGAAAACGCCACCAGTGTCCCAGCGCACTCTTTAAAAAGACATATTTGCAACGTATAGTATAATTTTGTTATTGTCGATAAATAGTAAAGAATTTAGAGGGGATGGATTCAAGCCATGGTGACCGCCTACCAAAATTTAATGTCTTACGAACTATTTAGGCAACCAAATATAGTAGGATTAGACATTTGTCATGTGAAATTAGTCGAGGCGCTTAAACTGGTCTGAACACTCACAAATCAATAAATAAATAATGGTACTTATTGCTATTAAATATTTGAAATAAAAAATAAGAGAAATGAAAAATAAAATGAGTTATCAATTTTTGGACAAATTATATTAATTAAATGATATATGTCTAGTATGAAGGGCCAACGAACAGGTGGTGGTAAGCGGAAAAAGGGTAGGAGAGAGAGGAATAGATGAGAGAGGAGGGAGGAAAGAGAGAGTACCATCACCTACACATATATTATTTAATTAATATAATTTGTCATATCAACAACTACACTAAATAATTTAATTGTAATTTGTTACTTCATTTTAATATTAATTAATTAACAGTAAAAAAAATGAGAGATCATTTAAAAATAAATTTACGAACAAAAATGTTAATTTTAAAACTTTAGTAACACGGAATATATATAGTTTGTACAATTTATATTATCCTTTAAGAAAAAAAAGGAAAAAAAATGTCTTATTCACACGTTGTTTCGTGGAAAAACCAAAGAGCTGATGTACGCTCTTACCTCAGCACTGTTTCTTTCTTATAAAACAAAACCCAAAATCATCTTTCCCAATTCACATGGCCACGGCAATGGCTTCCCCTCACTTTCTTATCTTCCCCTTCATGGCTCAGGGCCACATGATCCCCATGATGGACCTCGCCAACCTTCTCGCCCACCAAGGAGCCATAGTCACCATCGTCACCACTCCCCACAACGCCGCTCGCTACCACTCCGTTCTTACACGCGCCATCGGTTCCGGCTCCCAAATCCGCGTGGTTCAGTTGGAGTTTCCATGCCACGAAGCCGGCCTTCCACATGGCTGCGAGAATCTCGACTTGCTACCTTCACTTTCTTCCATGTCCACTTTCATGAAAGCAACTTATCTCCTCCACGACCCATCGGAGAAACTCTTGCCCCAACTCAGCCCCCGCCCCACCTGCATAATCTCCGACATGTGCCTCCCCTGGACCCTCACACTCGCCCACAAATTCCGCGTCCCCAGACTCGTTCTCTACAGCTTGAGCTGCTTCTTTCTTCTCTGTATGCACAGCGTAAAATACCATATCCCTTCTTTCAGCTCCATCTCTGATTCCGAGCTCGTAGATTTTTCTGGCTTGCCCCACCCGGTCCAGTTTCGCAAATCCCAGCTGCCCAAAGCCACCGATGAAGCAATGTCCAAGTTCGGTTACGAAATGGGGGAGGCCGATCGGCAGTCGCACGGCGTTATTATAAACACATTCGAGGAGATGGAGCCCGAGTACCTTGCGGAGTATAGAAAGCTAAGAGAGTTACCGGAGAAAGTTTGGTGCGTGGGCCCACTCTTGCTCTATAATGATAACAAACTCGACGTGGCTCAGAGAGGAAACACAGCCGCTATTGACGAAAACGAATGCATCAATTGGCTGGACGGGCAGCGCCCATGTTCTGTTGTCTACGTGTCTCTGGGAAGCCTATGCAATCTGACCACGCCGCAGCTCATAGAACTGGGCCTGGGCCTGGAGGCGTCGAATAAGCCGTTTATTTGGGTGATCAGAAAATTGAATTTAACGAAAGAGCTGCTGGATTGGATGGAGGAGTACGATTTTGAGGGGAGGACAAAAGGGAGAGGGCTGGTGATTCGAGGGTGGGCTCCGCAGGTGATGATACTGTCACACTCTTCCACTGGGTGCTTTTTGACGCACTGCGGTTGGAATTCGAGCATCGAGGGGATGTCTGCAGGCGTGCCAATGATCACTTGGCCGCTCTTTGCGGATCAAGTTTTCAACGAGAAGTTATTAGTAGAGATAGTTAGGATCGGCGTGAGTGTGGGCGCGGAAACGGCTGTTCCTTGGGGAGAGGAAGAAAAGATAGGAGTGTTGGTGAAGAGAGAAAGTGTGAGAGAAGCCATAGAAATGGCGATGGATGGAGATGGGAGCGAGGAGATGAGACAGAGATGCAAACAACTTGCTGAGAAAGCAAAGAGAGCAGTACAAGAAGGGGGCTCGTCTCACCGGAATCTCAAGTTGCTGATCGAAGAGATTGTTGATGATGGAAGAAGTTGCGAGAATGGAAGCTGTTGATTTTTTTAGTTACGTCTTAGAAATTCTTATCTCAATTTTACACGTGAAGGTGAAGGAGATTATTTTACACAACAATTTCGATATTCCAATAGTGATAATTATTGAGAAATTATTTCTTAATCGCTTCGATTTGATCCGAAAACGTACGGGAAAAAGCTGATTTTCGGAACCCATGATCAAAAGTTGGATGAAGCTTTCTTGGTCTCTTTTTTACTTCTTCCTTGAGCTATAGATTGTGAAAAAGTAACTAAAACATAATAATAAAAAAAAAACAGTTGTCAGATTGTTCAGTTTTCACATGTTTGTTTCCTAGAAAAACTGAACATGCACGCTCTTAGCACACCACTCAGCACTCACTACCATTTCTTCCCTGTAAAACAAAAATCGCCGACCTCTTAAATACGGGAATCTCCTTTATTTTCTATAACCTACTAGTTCACTTCTTATTCTAGATTCTACGAGTCAAACGTATTTTTAATAATTATTTTACAATTTCGACAGATCCACGATTTCCTTTATTAATTGTTTTTCAGTTTTAATAATTTTTTAATTTGTATTATTATTGTTTATTCTAAATTATACTAATGGTACATGCCGAATCTAAGTGGTCCTCGTCCTCGTGTCATTCGATAAAGTCGTTGGACAAGTCAACCTGCAACAACAGACTTTAACACCGTTGCATGGTCCTCCTTGATCAAGTTAGTAAAGTAGAAAGAGAGGTGGAAAATAGAGAGCACTTAACTTATTGCATGACAGGTTTTTTAATTATTTTGCAAGGTGGGATCCTATCCATTTTATAGGTGACAGAGCCGACTATGGAGGACGTCTGGCTTGGGATGTGGTGAGCTCCATTTACATATGAGCTCTGGTGGATTGTTAGAGGATCATTGTCCGTATGTGGTATTGCCCCCGTTGCCTACCACCCTAACCCGCAGCTGGACACGTTCATGGCTTTCTGTACGTCATTATTAGTCCTGATATTGTTTCTCCCTACGCAGATCGTACGTCTACAGTGGAGTTGATCCCTACCACCGCATGTCTCTTAGCGCGTTCCCACGCGTGCAGCTCAATTTTCAACCAACACTCACTTTTCTTAGTTAATGCATTTTATTATAAAACAAATTAAAAATTTTAATTATTTTAATTTATACTTATTCTAGACAGTTTTACTGAACAACAATAAGAGTCTGATTTCGTTTCTTTTTCGTTGCAAGTAAACAAGGCGAGTAGTGGGGAGAGACAGGGGAGAGGAAAAAGGGGACGGAGAGGGATGAGGAGAGAAAAGCAAGAAAGAGAGAGAGAGAAATAGGTAGATAATTTTCTTCAGTCTTTTTCTATCCTTTTTCTCTTTATCTTTCAATGGGAATAGAAATGTTATTTCTTTGTTATTTATCGAAACTTTTAGAATCCAAATCGAAATTGGATAGGTAAAAATTAATGGTACACCTTTTTCTTCTTTTTTTTTTCTAATTACAAATACATAAATAATATAAATTTTAATTTATTCTATTACTATATTATTATATTATTTACAGTAAATATTCTTTATTATAACAATTTATTTAATTATTAATAAATAATGAATGATCAAAATAAAATTATATCAATTAAAATATTTCTTTTATTAGAAGAACCATCATTTTATAAAATGTTATTAAATTTCATTATTCTAATATTTAATAACAATAAATTATATTTTAAAAAATTATTGATATTAATTAATAATAACAAAGTAAAATAAAATAAATATTAAATGTAAATTTATCATATTTTATAATAAAATCACATCGGCTAATCTGATACCAAATATCACGGTCGTACATTTTTCAACCATGCGGCGCCATGATCTAAGCTCGACCATGGCCAGCCTTACGAGAAACTCTAGCTCCAATCCATTTTTCGCGCCCCTTTGTGGCTTCATCGAACCTTAGGCGAGGTTCTTTCTTCCTCGACCGAGCTTCACTTGCAGCGGAATTCTCACGTGACTCGGCAATGCACGTCGCCCGTACGTGCATTTAAACTCTAATGCGACTCTAGCTAGCTTGCCTCTATGCTAGGCCAAGCCCCACGGCTCTACCTTGCCTCTACTCTAGGCCAAGATCTTCTGAACGCGACGTCGCAACTTGTTTTAGTTTTATAAATTTTCATAATAATACAAATGAAAAAAAATCATCAAAGTATAAAATAATTAATTACAAAAGTTACGTGTCTCGTTAATAAATAGGAGAAAATTTATAAAAGTAATAAAGTAACTATAACAAATACGTGGAGCTACAACATAAATAGTGGGAATATAATTGATGAGAGCGTATGAAATGAAATTGTCATTGTCATTTGGATAAACACTGAAAAATAGATTCTCACTCTTTAATTCTTATTCCCTTCAAATAAATATCGTGTTAGTGTTGTCGTCTAGATTTCACCCTTATTATCTATGGCTAAATTATTTAGCTTGGCCATCAAGCATGAATCTGACTCTTTTTCAAACCCCAAAGATGTGGGCAACAAGCTAAGCTAAGAAAGTGTGGCCTTGGAGAACAAGCATGACTTGTTCAATGTACATCTATAAAATATTTAGTTTCATAATAAATGAGGTGGAAAAAAAAAAGGAAAAATGGAGGAGAAAAGGAAAAAGGAAAAAGGAAGGGAGGGCGAGGGAACACGTGTGTGAGGGAAAAAGAGCGAAATATATAATAAAAAAGTTTTTTTTCTCCGAAATGGATGCACGCTAATGGAGGCAACTCTGAAAAAGCCACCAGCGTCTCATTTCAGAACTCTTTAAATAATAAAATAATAATGATAATGATAATGATAATAAAATATTCATATATTTTTAACTTAGATTTATTGCGTACGTTTAAAATATTCATTTTGATTCCTCTAATTTTAAAAAGTGATTATTTTAATTTCTCTTCGCAGGATTTTAAACATAAAATTGTAATGTGGGGTTGAAGTTGTGATGGAAAAAAAAAATTTAAAATAAAATGAAGAGACCAAAATGATTACTTTTTAAAAATATAAGAATCAAAATGAATACTTTTAAAATAGAGGAACTAAAATAAAGTAGATGAGCCAAATCCAATATTTAAAAAATATAAAAGACTAAAATGAACCAAAATTATGAAGACTAAGAACAAGGATTTGAACAAGATCAAGAAAGATTTGAGTGAGAAAGCACCCATTCAATGTTCTTCATAAAAAAACAAAATCGCCAATCTTCTTGCCCACCTAATGGATCTCATTCTTATTATTAATTCTACGACTTGCACATGTTTTTAATAATTATTTTACAATTTCTTTCCTCACTCTCTCAGGGAGATTCACAATCCTTTCTTTATTAATTGTTTTACAATTTTAATATGTCCTTTTTTATTTATATTACTAATGTTTACTTTAAATTATAAAAACTATTCATGTTGAAATTCGACTACTCCATGTGTCATAGGACCGACAAGTCAACCTTCAAGAACAGACCTCGATATTGGATTTGTTGGTAAACGTAAATAAAGTCCCACATTGACTAGGTAAAAGAATGACAACCTGCAAGAAGTAAGAATAGATCTTGATATTGGGTTTGTGGGTTTGTTGGTGAATACAAACATAATCCCACATTGGCTAGTCGAGAGAATGCCAGAGAGAGGATAATTAACTCTATATTGATATGAGACATTTTGGGTGAAACAAAAAGCAAAGTTGTGAGGGTTATGCCCAAAGCGGATGATATCATACCATTTGGGACGTACTTAGGATACAAGAGTATCGGTATCCTTAACACTCGCCACTAGTGTGGTGCTCTGCCTAAGGTCCTCCTATGGTCAAGTTAGGGAACTTCAAGAGAGGTGGAAAATGGAGAGCACTGAGTGTATTATTGAGCGACAAACTTTTTTACTTACTTTTTATAGGTGACAGAGCCGATTAAATTAAAGAGGACGCTTGGTGTGGGATGCGGTGGGTTCCATTTGCATACGGGCTCTAGTGGGTTGTCAGGGAAAATTCTCGGTGCGTGGTATCGCCTCCGTTGCCTGCCATCTTGACCACAGCAGGATGTGTTGCAAGGTTGTCTGTACTGGAGTTGGTCCCTGCTACCATGTGTCGCTTAACATGTTCTCCATCTTGGCGGCTCAATTTTCACCTAACACTAACTCTTTTTAATGTATTTTATTATAAAATAAATAAAAATTTATTATTATTTTAAGTAAAAATATTACCAATTTTTAATTAACGTAGTTGTAATTAGCTAGAAATAAGAAATGAAAATATTAGTAATTATTATATATTTGATTTTTATTATGCTTTCGGACGGTTTTAGTCCAACAACCATCATAAGAGTTGAATTTCGATTTCCAAAACTTTATGGTAAACAACGTTAAAGAAATAACATTTTTATTTCAATTAATTTCGTTATGATTTTTTCTCGTTGCAATGTAAACCGAGAGGAGAGGGAAGAGACAAACAAGAGGTAATGTCATTCATCTTCTACGCTCTCATCAATCTCATTCTCATTATTTATTTCGGGACCTGAAACATTTATTATAGTTACTTTACTATTTTTATACTTTCTCTCCCATTATTAATAAGACTCAGCAACCTTTTTTATTAATTGTTTTATTCTTTGATTACTTCTTTTTCATTTATATTACTGATCATTAATTTTTAAATAAAAATTTAATCAATTTTATTAGTTAATGTGATTTTATTATAAGATATTATAAATTTATATTTAATTGTTTAATTTTATTTTGTTATTATTAATCCATGAATTTTTTAAAATATAATTTATTATCGTTAAATATTAAAATATATTTTATATTAAATGAGGGTTGCTCTAATAAAAAAAGTATCTTAGTTGATGTAATTTTATTTTAAATATTAATTATTTATTAATTTTAAATAAATTGTTAATGAAAATATTTATTATCAATATAGTTATAAAATAAAATAAAATTTAATATTATCTGAGTTAAAAAAAGATTAATACACTTTATAATTAGTCAGAAAGAAAGAAGCAATGACGGATCCAGGATTTAACGTTGGGGCAGAAATGCATATAAACATAATGTAAAAATATTAAGTTTGAAATTGAACTTGACCAATCAATTTGCACCTGACAAAGTATTGTAATTTTCACGTGTCGCAAATTTGACCTTTTGAGAGATTTTCAAATGAAAAAAAAAATTGGTATGAATTAATTGATATGATTTAGAAAAGAAAAAAAAACAAGTTAGAGTTTTTATATATATTTTTTAAGCTTTGTTTAGTTAGTTTTAGGAAGAAAAAAAAAGTTAGCTTAAATGTATAAGTTTTGCAAGGTATATTTAATAGTAAATGTGTACTCATTCAACTTAATTTAAGAAACTTGATTTTTATTAAATTAGAGAGTTTTGGTATTTTTTTAATAGAGAGATAAAAATTATGACATTTATATAAGTTATCATAAATTTAGTACTAAAGAAAAGATCATAAATTTAAATTTGTTAAAAATTCTGATGAGACGTCAAAGTTATAATTATTTATTTGAAATGAACAATACATTTTTGTAGAAAATAATATTTAAAAATTAAAATAGGTTTCAGATTTAATCACATCACAGTAAAAATATATTTAAAAAGTAAAAGTTGAATGCGGTGAAAAAGTAAAACACGAAGGAAAAAAAAAACTGTGTTCAAAATGCACCGTGATTCGAACCAGGTTGCCGACTAAAGATGCAAAGAACAGAAAACAAAATGGCATCGATCTAGAATTGAACACAAGACAGAGAACTTAAGATACAATGTCTGGAAGAAGAGTAAACCACTCTTTCAATCAACAGTTTACTTTAAAATACAGTATAATATATTTAATCAAATTAAGCTTGGCCACCAAGCATAAATTTGACCCTTTTTCAAACCCAAAAAAAAAAAAAAAAAAAAAAACAAGTTGTGCACCAAGCCAAGCTAAGAATGCGTGGGAACACGTGGGTGAAGAAAAAAAATACTAGTTTCATAATAAATCAAAGGTGAAGAAAAGAAAAAAAAATGAAAAATGAAAAAGGAGGAGAGTGCAAGGGAACACGTGGGTGAGGGAAGAAGAGAGAAATAATTAATAAAAAAAAAGTTTTTTTTTTTTTTTTGTTTTGGAAAAAGGAATGATCGCGAATGGAGGAACTCGAAGACCATCTTTGAAAAAGCCACCACCGTCCCATCACCAATGTCAATAATAATAATAATAAAGCTGCTCACAACTTCTTGGCTCTTGTCTCACCACTCTCTCATTCCTACAAAATAAAGAGAAATCAAAAACCCAACAGCATCTTCCCCATGGCATCCCCTCACTTTCTTCTCTTCCCCTTCATGGCTCAGGGCCACATGATCCCCATGATCGACCTCGCCAAACTTCTCGCCCACCAAGGAGCCATCGTCACCATCGTCACCACTCCCCACAACGCCGCTCGCTGCCACTCTGTTCTTACTCGAGCCATCCATTCTGGGCTTCAAATCCGCGTCCTTCAATTGGAGTTCCCATGCCACGAAGTCGGCCTTCCGCATGGCTGCGAGAATCTCGACTTGCTACCTTCACTTTCTTCCTCCTCCGCTTTCCACAAGGCCACTTGTCTCCTCCACGACCAATCAGAAAAACTCTTCCCACAACTCAGCCCCCGCCCCACCTGCATAGTCTCCGACATGTGCCTCCCCTGGACCCTCACACTCGCTCACAAATTCCGCCTCCCCAGGCTCGTTCTCTACAGCCTGAGCTGCTTCTCTCTTCTCTGTATGCACACTCTGATAACCCAACTCCCTCTTTTGAGCTCCTTCTCTGATTCCGAGCTCGTGACCTTTTCGGACTTGCCCCATCCGGTCCAATTTCGCAAATCCCAGCTTCCCATAGCCACCGATGAAGAAATGGCCAAGTTGGGTTACGACATGATGGAGGCCAATCGGCAGTCGCACGGCGTTATTATAAACACATTCGAGGAGATGGAGCATGAGCACCTTGCGGAGTATAGAAAGCTAAGAGAGTTCCCGGAGAGAGTTTGGTGCGTCGGCCCAGTTTCGCTCTGCAATAACGACAAACTCGACGTGGCCCAGAGAGGAAACACGGCCGCTATTGACGTACACGAATGCGTCAATTGGCTGGACGGGCAGCGCCCATGTTCTGTTGTCTACGTCTCTCTGGGAAGCCTCTGCAATCTGACCACGCCGCAGCTCATAGAACTGGGCCTGGGCCTGGAGGCGTCGAATAAGCCTTTTATTTGGGTGATCAGAAAACTGAATTTAACGAAAGAGATGCTGGATTGGATGGAGGAGTACGATTTTGAGGGGAGGACAAAACGGAGAGGGCTGGTGATTCGAGGGTGGGCTCCGCAGGTGATGATACTGTCACACTCTTCCACTGGGTGCTTTTTGACGCACTGCGGTTGGAATTCGAGCATCGAGGGAATGTCTGCAGGCGTGCCAATGATCACTTGGCCGCTCTTTGCGGACCAAGTTTTCAACGAGAGGTTATTAGTAGAGATAATTAGGATCGGCGTGAGTGTGGGCGCGGAAACGGCTGTTCCTTGGGGAGAGGAAGAAAAGATAGGAGTGTTGGTGAAGAGAGAGAGTGTGAGAGAAGCCATAGAAATGGCGATGGATGGAGATGGGAGCGAGGAGATGAGACAGAGATGCAAACAGCTTGCTGAGAAAGCAAAGAGAACAGTAAAAGAAGGGGGCTCCTCTCACCGGAATCTCAACTTGTTGATTCAAGATACCGTTGCTCAAGGAAGAAGTTGTGACAATGGAAACTGCTGATCATTATTCGCAGATTGTTTTTTTCCCTTATTTTTCTTTTTCTCTGGAGTTATGACTTTATTTATTGTTACGTCTCAGTAACAATTGTTATCTCAATTTTCTCTGTAACTGCACTTTCCGGTCGCGCCATCGCTATATTGTCGTCGTCGTTGTGCCACCGCGGTATTTTCTTCTTAGCAGTCGCTGACGAGAGGTTTGAGTCACCTGGCAATGGAGAAAATGCAACAACGATGACAGTGGATGGTGGTTTGGCGGTGGCGGCAATTGGTTCGAAATAGGAGAGAAGAAGAAGGAGAGAGAAAGTGAGGAGGATGAGAAAATTACAAGTGGTCTAACCTTTCAAAACTCGAGGACAAAAAATATAGATTTTGAAATTTTGATAGAACAAATAGATACTTCCTACAAATCTCATATTAAAAGTGTTTATTTCCCTGGACCAGAAATGTATTTTTTCGAAAAGTTCTCTTTTTCTTTTTTCATCTCGTCCCAATCGCATTCCCTTTCGCTCTCATAACAACTTTCTTGGGAAATTGACAAGCTGATTAAATCAAACTGATTGAAACCGACTGTCGATTCGACTTAACCTGATTAAAAACCGACCCGATATTATCGTGTTTTTTCCAAGAACCCAGCACCAATCTCCATAAAAGCCCAGCCCCTAACTTTCTTTCTTGACTTTTGTAGACATCTATCATATGGAAGAAAGGAAAAAACTTCCAATGATTCTCTCTCTCAAAATTATTGAAAATTAAAATGACCAAGTGTTCCCTCTTTTATCTCCCTCCCCCACTTTCCCGTGTTCAAGGGATCTCCAAAAATCTTTGAAGATCTGTGCTGTGGCGAGAAAAGTTGCTGGAATAGGCGCGTCGAGCAATGCAACTCTTTGTTTTGTTTCTTAGAAGATAAAAGACTTTCATTTCTGATTTGCAACGTTTTAAAATTTTATAAAGAGTCGTGAGTTCAATTCAATACCCACTACCCACTCAGTTGTATTAAATTTTTCTTTCTGATAAATTGTGATTGGTCATTAAAATAAATTTAACCAAATTATTGGGAGAAGAAACTTTGTGTCCTAAGAGATTGCCATTTAGATTTGAGAAATTTCTAGTCCCACGGTGGTTTGGAGAACTTCCATACTCCTTCTATTTAAAATTCGACACATGTAAAGTATCTTTGTTATTATAAAAAATAAAAAAAATATCTTATGTGGCATCCACATATTTTAAAGTAATATTTATTCCACTTATCTTATTTATTCTCTCTCCTGTTTATTATTTGATTATTTATTTTCATCTATTTTTTAAAATTTATTTCTCATGTTATTCTTCTCTCCTCCTCAATTTTCTCCCTTCAAATTGAATTTTTTTTTTCATTCTTTATTATTTTTTTTATAGAATGTGTGAACTTTAACAATTTGTAATTCACCATTTAAATTATACGCGACTTTTCAATCTAATTTTTAATTTTTCTCGTTCTTTATTACTTTTTTTTTTGCTGTATTGCATTCTAATCATTTTATATCTTTTTTATTTGTTCTTGATTCCATAAAATATTTAGATGAATTCATCCCAAGTGAAAAAATAAATCTCTAGGTAAATTATGTTTATTTTTTTTTAATTTTTTAAATTCATCATTTTTTATGAATCTTTATTATTTGATTATAAATGCACTTTTTTTTGTCATTTGTTGAACTTTAGTTTAATTGAAATTTTTGTTTCAAATAAGTGACTAGCCCATAATTAAGATGGAATTTTCAAATAAGTTAATGAGATATT
The DNA here is from genome assembly GCF_013281855.1 of Momordica charantia. Taxonomy (NCBI): domain Eukaryota; kingdom Viridiplantae; phylum Streptophyta; class Magnoliopsida; order Cucurbitales; family Cucurbitaceae; genus Momordica; species Momordica charantia. The sequence goes on along the minus strand of NW_028275163.1, from coordinate 23,176,495 downwards.
TTTTAATGTATGTAAATTAATTAATCAGGTTTTATTATTTGATATTTATACGTATATTAAAAAAATTGGATAACATTATGGGTAACAAATAAAATATGTTATATTTACTTTTTAAGTTTTGTTAGGTATCAATAACTGTTTATTTTTATTTAAAAATAAAATTACAAATAAAAAACAACATATCAACATGATAACAAATACAATCTAATTATAATATTGATTAAATGATACAAAACAATTATTTAACTATTTGAAAATAAAATTAAAAACAAAATAAAAAAATCAAAATAAAGTAATCAAACTTTCTTTTTTATTTTAGAAACCTACACATGAAAATAGAGAATAAGATAAAATTTTTTTTATTGGTTTGAATAAAGAGAAGAGATTGAAATAATAAATACATTAAGAGAAGAAAGTGAATATATCAAATGTAAATAGTTTAATGAGAATGTCGTACTAAACTAAAAGAGAGGAAGTGAGACACGTGGAGTAAATATTGCTTCTAGATACGTGACCCCACAAAAGATATATATTTATTTTCTACATTTTATAATAATAAAGATAGTTTAGTGGGGAGGACTTGGAAATTTTCCTACGGTCCCCATTCTAATAAAGACCAAACATGGTGATGCTCTTACCTCACTAATTTCTTCTCTTTCTGCAGAGGTCTGTTGTCCCCTCCCATGGCTTCCCCTCACTTTGTGCTGTTCCCTTACATGGCTCAGGGCCACATGATTCCCATGATCGACCTCGCCAAGCTTCTGGCTCAGCGTGGAGCCATAGTCACTCTGGTCACCACTCCCAAGAACGCCGCCCGCAACGACTCAGTTCTTGCCCGAGCCATCGAATCCGGATTACAAATCAAGGTGGTTCAGTTGGAATTTCCATGGAACCAAGCCGGGCTTCCAGAAGGGTGCGAGAATCTGGACTTGCTCCCTTCACTTGCTTCCATCTCCAAATTCAACGCCGCAGCGAGTCTCCTTTACGAGCCATCCGTACAACTGTTGGGCAACCTCAGCCCCCGTCCCGCCTGCGTCGTCTCCGACATGAACCTCCCCTGGACCTTACGCCTCGCTCGCCACCACCGCCTCCCCAGGCTCGTTTTCTACACCTTCAGCTGCTTCTTTCTTCTCAGTCTCCGGAGTTTCGCCAAAACCCACACTCTTTTGAGCTCCACCTCCGATGAAGAATTGGTCAAGTTCGGTGTTGAAATGATGGTGGCCGATCAGCACTCAGACGGCGTTATTTTTAGTGGATTCGAGGAGATGGAACCTGAGCAAATCGCCGAGTATAGAAACGAAAGAAAATCCCCGGAGAAAGTTTGGTGCGTTGGCCCAGTCTCGCTCTGCAACGATGACAAACTCGACGTGGCTCAGAGAGGAAACAGAGCCTCTATTGACGTACACGAATGCGTCAATTGGATGGACGGGCAGCACCAATCGTCTGTGGTGTACATCTCTCTGGGAAGCCTATGCAACGTGGATGCGTCGCAACTCATAGAGCTGGGATTGGGTCTGGAGGCATCGAATAAGCCGTTTATTTGGGTAATCAGAGAATTGAATTTAACGGAAGAGCTGCTGAATTGGTTGGAGGAGTACGACTTGGTGGGGAGGACGAAAGGGAGAGGGCTGGTGATTCGAGGGTGGGCGCCGCAGATGATGATACTGTCGCACTCTGCAATTGGATGCTTTTTGACGCACTGCGGTTGGAATTCGAGCATGGAGGGGGTGTCCGCTGGCGTGCCGATGATCACTTGGCCGCTGTTTGCAGATCAAATGTCCAACGGAAAGCTAATCGTGGAGATTCTGAAGATCGGCGTAAGCGTGGGCGTGGATACGAGCGTGCCGTGGGGAGAGGAAGAGAAGAGAGGGGTGTTGGTGAGGAGAGAGAAAGTGAGGGAAGCCATAGAAATGGCGATGGATGGAGAAGGGAGTGAAGAGATGAGACAGAGATGCAAACAACTTGCGGAGAAAGCAAAGAGAGCCGTTCAAGAAGGGGGCTCCTCTAACCGGAATCTCACGCTGCTCATGGACCACATCAATGGAGGATCATCATGATTTCTCTAGGGGGTTGTTTGATCCTCTTAGAATCCCGTTTGGTTTGGAAATTTTATTATGGTTTACGACCCTGTTTGAATGGTTATGTTTGCTGAGATTTGTTTTTGAACAAGAATAAATAGAATTCATTCAAGCATACAATTTGGGCCACATACTCAAAGTTTGAGAAATAGCTTGAGAAGCACTTCTTCTAGATATGTTCGCAGAGCACTTCTCCAATTGAAGAAGAAACAGCACTAATGTCACATATCCACGTTCCAATATATAATTTTTTTAATATTCCCCAGGGCCTCTATTTAGTCGGTGGGTTTGTGTTGGAATTGGAGCCGAAGAAAAGTAAGGAAAAATGGTTGCATCTCTTATTGGGCCATATTTGTTTTCTTTACTTCTTCGTTAAGTCTTCACTGCCTGCTGCTATTCTTGACATATACACTACCTTTTTCTAAGTTGATAATCCAAAATAAATGCCGATTTCAAAAAACCCGACCAACTTGATGAGGATTGGATTGGGTTCAATTAATCTCCGGTTCAGGTGTACATCTAACCTAAATTTTTATAAATCTCAATTCAAATTAGGATTTTTCTAAATGAGAAAATAAAAAAGACGTCCTAGGGAACTTTTCTTAATTTTTTTTTTAAGATTATCATATGGATTGTATATTGTAAATGGTGTATTTTGAACCCATCACGTGGCTTAATTTGATTAGAACATCTTCTGACCATTTTTTAATGAGTCAATTTTTCATGTCTTTTAATTTAATTTAGAAACACGTGTCAATTGGTAATTGATGTAAAAAAAAAAATAACATGTGGTAATTTCTGATCGGCTAAAATTTATCCTTCAATCATTTTCAACATTAATTACTTTATATATTTAACTATCTTTTAAGAAAAAGCAAACACAATGCAAATCAAATTTAAACTTCCCAAGGGTGATTTTTTTTAAGATTATTAATGTGCTTATTTTAGGTTAAAAAGATGGGCTTCCTTATTTTGCCTTATAAGATTTGGTATTTTTAGCAAATTTAGGACAAATATATATATATATATATTTATTATTTTATTTTCCCTCTCGAACGTGAGCATATATAGCTTAGCTGCTCCTTTTATTGTACTAAAAAGTCTTTTGGCATATATACTAAAAAAAATCTTTTGGCTAAACGTAATTAGTATTTTTAAAATTATTTTTTACTTTGTAATTGACTTGATGTATTCAATTTTATCAAATTGAACTAAAAAAAGAATCTTTTGCCACATATTTTTTTATAGTTATCATTAGCAACACGCCACTTAGGCTTTTATTGCTGCAAAAATAGCCAAAATTTCCGAATCTAATTAAAATCAAACCGGTTATCTCTACGAGGTGAACATAGCTCAACGATTATTAACATATATCTATAATTAAGAGGTTGGAATTCGATCCCCCACCCCATATATTATACTAAAAAAAAATGTGTTATCTCTCCTACTTTATCATTGAAAATTTATACAATATGGCAGCCCGCCATACTAATAATCACTCAATACTAATTCGTCAAGTACACAATTTTAAATTTCTATATTTGACGTTAATAACATATAATCATCAATCACGTTTGTTCTAAACCCCTCACTCAAATATTTAGATTTTTTAATAAAATTGAAAACAAAAACAAAAACACGAGAATATTACCGAATAGGTTCTTAATTTCTTCTTTAATAGTTTATTTGTAAAGGTCTATTTAAATTATATTTAATAAATAAGTGGATCCTCCTTATATTTGTTAGTCCACCGAATATAAATCACATCAAAAAGCATAATAATGATGTTATGTAGTGAGCTGCTTTCATTCGTCCAAGTTCACGTTACAAAGACGAAAAACATTTTGAATTTTAGTCGCTAAAAGTCAAAATAAAATTAGTCTTAAATGTCTCTTTCATAAATTAAAAACGCGGTTCTAATTACAACCCTATCAAAAAAATCTCTACAAACAGACAAAATGGCACCCATATATCTCATGCTATTCACCTTTCCCCTCAAAATCCAATTAATCAGGATAAGAAATAAATAAGAAAGAAAGAATAAACAAATAAATTATATATGTCAATCCATGTATATATGTTAATTATCTATACTTGTTTTAGCATTGGTGATGAATTATGTAGATTTAGCCGTCGTTTAAATAAAAGTATTTAGAGAAAATGAGTTTAAACTTTATTACATAATAAATCAAGTCATATTTTAAACTTTATTAATAAATTTCAATTTTTTTTAGAAACATTGAAGATTAAATATCAATATCAATAATATATAAGGTTCACAATAGTGATATTTTATTGATATGATATATCTTTTATGCTTCGTCAAATTTTAATCGACTCTATTTGCATAGAAATGTTGATTCACTTCATCAAACTCGTACACATATCACACTAATTAAAATGTCGACGTACGGTACACAGATGAAATTTAACCCCCCCCCCCCGGTTCACTCCTCCGAGTGCAGAAGCCGGCCTTAGTTGTATCATTCATGGCGCCCCACTTCCTGCTGGTGCCAATAATGGCGCAAGGGCATCTGATTCCGATGGCGGATTTTGCCAAGCTTCTGGCGGAGCAAGGAGTGAAAGTGACGCTGGTCACCACTCCTCAAAACGTCCCTCGATTCCAGTCCCTGTTCTCGAAACCCGCCCTCCAAATCCAAATCCAAATAATCAATTTCCCTTCCCAAAATGGGATTGAGTATGAGAATTTCGACTCTTTGCCCTCCCTCGGATTGAGCGCCAAATTACTCGCCGAAACGTCGCTTCTGCGCGGCCCAACTGAGGAACTGTTCGAGAGGCTCTCTCCTCGGCCGAGTTGCTTGGTATCCGACATGGCGCTGCCTTGGACCGGCCATGTTGCGCGCAAGTTTAACGTTCCGAGGCTTGTTTTCTACAGCTTGTCCTGCTTTTACCTCCGTGTTATGATCACTCTGCGAACCTCCGGTGTAGTCCGCAAAATTCTTGCCGCGCCTGAATCGGAGCCCATTGCGCTGCCCAATTTGCCCGATCCGGTTCAGGTCACCAGGTCCAAATCGATCTTCAGTTTGGACCCACTGTTCGTGGACTGGACAGCTCGCTAAGGCCGACCATGAATCCCATGGGTTCGCCCTCAATTCCTTCCATGATTTGGAACCCAAATACCTCCAAGAGTTCAAGAATGCAATAGTTACCATTCAAACTATTAGATTACTGCTCCCTTTGAAAGACAAAAGCATTTAATGAAAACAGAGTTCTATTGCTGAGTGTTTGATATGTGTTTAATAATATATTTGATAATTGAATCTCAATTTAAAAAATTATTCGAGGTGTGTTTTGTCATATATTGACAGACTATATAATTAGTTTAATCTAACATTTTTTTATGAATCTTATATAATTATTGTTTTATCTATTTTAATTTTAACAAACATAAAAAGAATTTATAATATGAAGTAATATATTGTCAAAGTTTTTCTCCTTCTTAATTCTACATCTTAAGGAGGAAAGAAAGAATTTTCTTCTAACATCGTTAAATATTTGACAACTAAGAGAGAGAAATACAAAATTAAAAAATAAAGAAAAATAATTAGTGATCAAATATTTAATGGTTTATCCTTAACTTTAAGGAGTCAAATTTTTTACTTTTTTGAAATATTGGTTCTAGTATATAAATTTTCAACTTTATTTCATAATTTTTTTGAAAGTTTGAAAAAAATACCCATTTTAGTTGTTGGTTAAATTTTGTAGTTTAACATTCATTTCTGGAATATTTGCATCAACCAACCGAGCTATGTGGCACTACCAAATAATCCATACTCAAGTTAGGTTATCCATTTGTTAAATGCAAAATCAATGTATAAGTTAAGAACTACACTGATTTTTATTTTTTTTTTAAGTTCAATTAATAAGGTAGACATGTTGAAAATTCATTGACCAAAGTGTAATAAATGAAAATTTTGAGATCAAAATAAGATTTGAATCTTTGAGTTACATTCTTAGAAAGTAGCACGAACCTCAATAAAGAGTAGAAATGTCTCCTATTCCAATATAAAATTACTCGATCATTAAACTCTCATTAGCTAATATGTTAGAAATATTTATGTGTCATTTCACTACTATTTTGTTTTTTATTTTTTTATTTTTAGAAATTAATTCTTTGTATAGTTTCACTTGGGAGTTTTTCACCACTTGAAAACATATTTAAATTTTTGGTCAAATTTCAAAACCAAAAACAAATTTTTGAAAAATTATTTATTTTTTCTTTTCAAAATTTGGCCAAAATTTTAAAAAATAAGTATAGAAACTATATAATATTTCTAAGTTTATTTTCAAAAAACAAAAAACAAAAAAAAGGATCTTGATTCTTTTTTAATTTATATTCTTAACCAATAGGATCAGACAAAGTGTGGTACATTGGACCCGTTAATCTATGCAACAAAGACATAATGGACAAGGTCCAAAGAGGCAACAAGTCCGCGATTGGCGAACGTGAATGCCTCGAGTGGCTCGACAAGCAGGACCCTGGTTCCGTCATCTACGCCGCACTCGGTAGCCAGTGCAATGTGGTCACAACACAAATTGTAGAGCTAGGGCTAGCTCTCCAGGCATCCAATAGACCGTTCATCTGGGTCATACGACAAACCAATGCCACACATGAATTGGAAAAGTGGCTATCAGAGCACAATTTTGAGGGCAAGACCAATGGGAGAGGCCTCGTGGTCCGTGGTTGGGCCCCGCAAGTGTTGATACTATCGCATCGTGCCACTGGTGCATTCTTAACGCACTGCGGTTGGAACTCGACGGTCGAAGCCATCTCGGCTGGCATACCGATGGTGGCGTGGCCGCTCTTTGCCGACCAAGTGTTCAACGAGATGTTGATTGTTCAAATTCTTAAAATTGGGGCAAGCGTTGGGGTGGAGAAATGCTACACGTGGGGAGTTGAGGAAGAAATCGGGGTGCAAGTGAAGAAGGAAGTAGTTATAGATGCACTGGAGAAGGTGATGGATGGAGAAGATAAAAAGGGAATGAGGAGAAGGGCGAAGGAATTTGCTGAAAGAGCAAAGGCCGCCATGGAAGATGGAGGTTCTTCTCAACTCAACATCAAGCTGTTGATCGAAGACATCATGCATCAACAACATTTTGTTCCGGCTTAGGTCTTGACCGGTATAGGTAGATCACCACTAAAAACTAGACAGTTATTTATTTTAGTTCTTGTACTTTCAAAACGTTTATCTTGGTTCATTAATTTTCTTTGTTATCTAATTTCTCTCGATCATAATTTTAGCATTACACTTTACGCACTAAAATTTTCGAAACGTAGCCATAAATTTGTAATAAGAGTTTGTACTGTAAATAAAATTTGTTTTAAAATGTCTATTTTGATATTTATACTTTCTAACTTTTGTTCATTAGTTTATGTACCTTCTTAAAAATAACTCTTAGGATCCCTTCATTTTTCATTTTCAATTTTATCTCATTTCTCTCTGTCGTAATTTTAACACGACAATTCACTTACTAAATTTTTTGAAATGTAGCCACAAATTGGTACTCAAGATTTTTCCTATCTACAAAAAATTTAGGGTAATTGTAGTGAATAACAAAAATATTTTATGTATTTCAAAAAATGTCACCAACTTTTCAAATTTTCAAATATATAGCAAAATATTTGAATTTTTATTATTCCAATTTTACCCTTATGATATTTGATATACATCTGACGTACATATATATCTGATATACATCTAATTTATATTTGATATACATGTGATGTATATCTGTATCTAATATACATCCAATATATATCTAATGTACATCCGATATACCTCTGATATACATATGATGTACCCCTTATATACATCTAATGTACCCCTGAATATGAATGTCAGTGCATCTAGTGGGCTCTTTTCAGATATTCAACGAATTAGATGCACTAATAACTGTAGTGGACATCTCCTAATATTAAATGATAGAAAATGTCCAAATGGTCAACTGCTAAATATTTCTATTTGGGTTAGTGCTAGCATCTTGAAAATGTTATCTATTGATTCTAATTTTGAATATTGTTGCACTTTTGCACCAGAATACCATATTTCATTCCCCCGTTAAAATAAAATTAGCATTATATCATATGTAAATCAGACAATCACATAAATAGTATATCATACACTCATATTAGTAATATATCAAACAATCATTTCAGTAGTATATCAAACACTCGTATCAAATAATATATCAAGCGTATATGAAACTTTGACATCAATAGTATATCAAACACTTATATTAGTAGTATATCAAACACAAATATCAACAGTATATTAGATAGAAATTGAAACGTAGGGTTTTCTAAACTTATTTTTTGGTTGCTTGTGTTTGGGTTTAGGTCTGTAGGACAATGTTATCCTTTAACATGTGGACCTTCGTTTTTTTTAAGAAATACTATATTTGAAAACCAAAACATGATTGCTGTTTTGTTTATTTTACTAATTTTTTTTACCGTATCTAAATTTGACACAAAAATTTATGCTATGGTCACTCTTAAAAAAGCAGCGCGTCGTTTTTCACGTGTTGTTGCCAAATCAACTTTTTTCTCTCTTTCACAATTCACGTGTTTGCTTCTACGGCTGTTGCTGTTCTTTGTTTGGTGCAATGAAACAGTGCAGTGCCCCCAAAAGTCCAAATCTGGTCGTCCGTGCAAATTTCTAAAGCTGTGGGCTCTCACCACAAAATTAAAGAAGAAAAATACTCTTAAATTTCTTTCCTATCCTCACTCTCAAAAAAAGTTGGTTAATCACTTCATGTTTTAAATTCTAATTTCCTTCGCAAATAGTAATAATAATAATAGTAAATTCTGTTTTCGTCCAACAATTTTCACATCCTCACCTTCTAGCAAGTTAGCCTCGTTTTTTTAATTCACTTGTTGAGGGAAAAATGCGAGGAGGATATGCGTTGGATTCTGGGAGCGACAACAAGATGCGGGACTACGGTTAATACCATACTCAGGACCTCGTACAGCTCGGCATGTCCCTACACAAAATCGTTGTACTTCTGGTTGGCTACCTATGCCTATAAAATGGAATGACTCCTATCACCACAAGTAAGTGAAAAACTTGTCACTTGTGTATACTTCTATTTTCTTACTCCAATCACTAATTTGAGCGTCAGAGTGTATTAGACGGGTCAAATTTTTTGGTTGCAGACTCATTTGCCATCAGCATCACCAAATCCTAGTTTATTTCATACTATAATCGATTTCTTTAAAAGCACAAAAATAATTAACAAACTAAATCTTAGGAATATTATTTAAACCTATTTTAAAGTTCACGGCATTGTTTAATTTAATCTTAACTTAAAATGAAATCAATAAAATCTGGCCCACGAATTAACAAGATTAATTTTTTCTTGGTGACATGTCCATGCATCCAAATATGCAGGTTAACAAAATAGTAATTTAATGTTACGATAGCCTTATGTTAACAAAGTTTTTTAGATAAGAACTTAGATTGAAATTTTTTAATACATGAGAATTTCAAAAGATTAAAAGTATATTTGGAAATAAAGATATAATGAGTGATCTAAAAAGATTTAAGTATAATTAATTTTTTAAAACCACCATCCAACCAAATCAAGCATTAAAAATTAATTTAAAGTGATTTTAAACTTTTCTAAAATCAATTTTTTAATTTACGAAACATGATACAAGTGATTTTGATAATAATAAAAATGATTTTGACACGGTGAAAATCACCTCAAACAACACACGTGAAGAACCAAATTGAGAATAAGTTCAAAGATTGGGAACCATTGAGTAGGTTTAACATAAATTAAATGGCAGAGAAAGTGGTTTGGTGATAGATGCAGTTGACACAAGCAAACCCAGTTTGGTCGCTGCTGGACTGCCTTGCATTGTGATGGCTCCACTTACCCGACCACCCCACGATTCCTTTGCAATTGACTTTATTTGGCAACCCTAAACCCTTTGCCAAACCCAAATTCTTTCGTACTCATAGTTATTTATGCTGTTTGAAAGCTTAATCGGATAAGTTAAGAGGTAGGCATATAAATCTTTTTAAGTATGTTCTTAATACTCTCTCATATATGCCAGTGATGAGAATAGCTCAGTTCTTTTTAGGCTTAAGTGTCACCATCAATATTAATAAAATGTCAATGATATTTCTGTAAAAGTTATAAAAAAAAATTCGTAAAAAATATTTACATTAACAAATAAATATTTTCTATATTAATGTTTATAATGCGGAAGGGTTTTCTCACCACACACTCGCAGCTTGGAAAATGTCTCGTCACGCACCACACACTCAGAAAGAAAGGCGAAGAGATGAGATGAGATGAGATAATATAATAGGACTTAGTTTGGTTGTTATAATTGTGTTGCAGAGAGTCAGAGAGGCCTTAGTTCAGTTTCATCCATGGCTTCGGAAAACGCAGCAGCAGCAGCGCCCCACTTCCTTCTGTTGCCAATAATGGCGCAAGGGCATCTGATTCCAATGGCGGACTTTGCAAAGCTTCTGGCGGAGCAAGGAGTGAAAGTGACCCTCGTCACCACCCCTCAAAACGCCCCTCGTTTCCAGTCCCTGCTCTCAAAACCCGCCCTCCAAATTCAAATCCAAACAATCAGTTTCCCCCCGGAGAATGGGATCCAGTGCGAGAATTTCGACTCGTTGCCCTCCCTGGAGTTGGGCGCCAAATTCTTCGCCGACACGTCGCTTCTGCGCGGCCCAACTGAGGAGCTGTTCCAGAGGCTCTCTCCTCGCCCGAGTTGCTTGGTGTCCGACATGGCGCTGCCTTGGACCGGTGGTATTGCGCGCAAGTTTAACGTTCCGAGGCTTGTTTTCTACAGCTTGTCCTGCTTTTACCTCCGTGTTATAACCACTCTGCGAACCACCACCGATGTGGTTTACAAAATCATGGCTGCGGCTGATTTGGAGCCCGTTACGATCCCCGATTTGCCCGACCCAGTGCAGATCACCAAGGCCAAATTGATCTTCAGTTTGGACCCCATCTTCATGGACTGGAGCGCCCAAATGGCTAAGGCCGACCATGAATCCTATGGTTTCGTCCTCAATTCCTTCCAGGACTTGGAACCCAAATACCTCTCCGAGTTCAAGAAAGTAACAGGTACCATTCAAACTAGGATTTTCTCTTTTTCTTTTTTTATCTGGAGATTTATTAAATCAAACTCGAATTCAATGAATACTCTCAGTAGACTTTTTTGAAAAACTGTTTTCAATTCTATAATCTTAATAAGTTTTATCTTTTTACATTTTCAGATTGTGAATCCAAAATTTTAAAAGACAGATATTCTGTTTTTTCCTTTTTCATTTTAGATTTACTTGAATGACTTTTTTTTAAAACTGTTATGGCATTCTATAACCAAAATTTTGAAAAAAAAACTTTTTTTTAATACAGAATAATATTTGAAAGGATAAAATTTTGATTAATGCGATATTTGTTGTAAACTCATTTCTTCTTTTTCAATAATGTTTTCATTTAATCACTTGTTTTCGAATCATTAACAAAATTCACCCTAAATTTTTTGAAAGGTAGATTATAGTATATAAAATTTCAACTTTATTTCATTTTGGTTGGAGAGGAGTTTGAAATGTCTCATTTTAATTTTACCCATTTTGGTTGTTGCGTAGATTTTGTAGTCTGACACCCATTTGTCGTTATTTGCATCAACCAATCGAGCCACGTGGCACTACCAAATAACACATACTCAAGTTAGGTTATCCATATCAAGGCACAAGTTAAGAACTACAATGATTTTTTTTTTGTAAGTTCAATTAATAAGGTAGACATGTGAAAAATTTATGGACTAAAATGTAATAAAATTGAAAATTTTGAAATTAAAATGAGATTTGAATCTTTTTGAGGTACATTATTAGAAAGTAGCACAAAGCTCAAAATATATATATATAGTAGAAATGACAATAGATCTACTCCCATATAAGATTAACCAATCATTAAATTCTCATTAGCCAATATGTTAGAAATATTTATGTGTAGTTTGGTTACTATTTTATTTTTAATTTTTAATTTTTTAGAAATTAATCTTTGTACAATTTCATTTAAAAGTGTTTCGCCTCCTGAGAACATATTTGAATTCTTAGTCAAATTTCAAAATCAAAATAAATTTTTGAAACATTAATTTTTTTTCTTTTCAAAATTTAGTCGAAATTTTAAAAATATTTATAAAAACTATATACAAAACAAACTAACACAAATATATATGAAAGTAATGTTTGTAAGTTTATTTTTCAAAAATGAAAAACAAAAAGAAATCTTAATTTTTTTTTAATTTATATTCTTAACAATAGGATCAAAAAAAGTATGGTGCGTTGGACCTGTTAGTCTATGCAACAAAGACACAATGGACAAGACTCATAGAGGTGACAAGTCAGCGATTGGCGAACGTGAATGCCTTGAGTGGCTCGACAAGCAGGACCCTAGCTCAGTCATCTACGCCGCACTCGGTAGCACATGCAATGTGGCAACATCGCAAATGATAGAGCTGGGGCTGGCTCTCCAGGCATCCAACAGACCATTCATCTGGGTCATAAGACAAACCAATGCCACACAAGGACTAGAGAAGTGGCTGTCAGAGCACAATTTCGAGGACAAGGCCAATGGGAGAGGCCTCGTGGTCCGTGGATGGGCCCCGCAAGTGCTGATACTATCGCACCCTGCCATCGGTGCATTCGTAACACATTGCGGTTGGAACTCGACGATTGAAGCCATCGCGACTGGCGTACCAATGGTGGCGTGGCCGCTCTTCGCCGACCAAATGTTCAACGAGATGTTGATTGTTCAAATTCTTAAAATTGGGGCCAGCGTTGGGGTGGAGAAATGCTATGCGTGGGGAGCCGAGGAAGAAATTGGGGTGCAAGTGAAGAAGGAAGCAGTTATAGATGCAATAGAGAAGGTGATGGATGGAGAGGATAAGGAAGGGATGAGGAGGAGGGTGAGGGAATTTGCTGAAAGAGCAAAGGCCGCCACGGAAGATGGAGGTTCTTCTCATCTCAACGTCAAGCTGTTGATTAAAGACATCATGGATCAAGGACATTCTGGCCCGAATAAAATTTAGGTCCTTACGGATAAGTAAACCATCATTAAAAAATAGACGACTATTTATTCTATTTCTCTCTTTTTTATGCATTTATCTCTATTTTCTTAGTTAGGTCCAACCCGCTAACTTCTCTGATGCTTCTACTTTCTCACAAAATTGGGAGGTTGGATTCATTTGAGTTGGAGGATAGGGTCGAGGTAGCTGAAACTATGAACTCTTGGACTTTGTATTTTTGATTGATGAAGTTATTTCCATTGTTGAGTTAATATTCTGAACTTAATATTGGTAGTTGTTTGATCACTAATTGTATCATTTTAGATTCAATTTATGATCGAGAGATGAAAGTTGAATTGAACCTTGAGTGTTTAGCCATGGGTTATATTGTAAGACATTGTTTGGGATTTTGGATTCAAAATAAATGAGAGCGCAAGTGTACGCCCGTCACAAGTAGTAAAAACGGAACTAGTATTCCGAGTATCGATCCTCAGAGACAAATGAAGTCTTTTTATAGGAAATGTTAATGATCAGGAGACTTTGTAATTGAATTTGGGGTGACAAATAATAAGGATAATGTTGGTTTTGATATTTAAAAACTCAATGCAATAAACTCAGCCCAGTTACTTCAAATTAGCTAAAAATACACAACTTGTTCCAACTAGGCGCCAGACGCCTCTCATAAATTTTCTTCAGTTTTACTTCGTCATCTTCTTATGTCTAAGTGATTTTGAAGGTTTAAGTCCATTCCTAATATGTCTATTATAAAAAAGAACTTAATTTAGTAAAAACCAACCGTAACATTAGGTCGAGGTCCTATGTCTAGGCTACCCGAGCGAAATCTTTATGTTTAAAGTATTCCTCTCTAAAGTTAAATCAGTGAAGTTGTGAAAACGTATCAACCTTTTCAGTATTGATGCTTGGTTAAAGCATTAATTGGTCAAATCAAGTTTCAACTTATGGAAACAACTTTAAGTGATAAAAGAGGAGAAAAATGTCTTATACTTACGAAATTGTTTCAACTTATTGATTGACACTAACCCTAGATCTCTGCCCTTGATAAATGAATCAATACTTTCTACTCGAGCTCCATCATGTACTATTTACATCAAAACCCTCAAAAAATGAGAGCTCGAGTGGAACAGAACAAACGATGTCGAGTCAAGAGCATCTTCATTCCTATATAATAAAAAATGGTGGGTGTAAGAATCCACAGTAGATCATGTCCTTCAAGTCGCACGTTGCTTTCTACCACATCGTTTTAAACGAAGTTTTACCATAACCTCTAATTTCTTGGAACTGGTATGTAATTGATTCAATGCCTTGTTGGATTTTAAAAACTTTAACTAACTATCCATAACCGGGCTTGGGAAAAATAATTTAGCTCATGATAATAAAAGAAAAACAGAATTTAATGTTGATGGAAGTAGACGACATAATTAAAAGTTAAGTATAATTAAAACAAGTTGGAAATTGTGGAGTTGCAACCCGAATAACCCTAACCCGTTCTCTTTCAAGATTGGGGAGCTGTACTCGGTCGATTCCTCAAGATTGAGTGATTACAACTTCGAAATAATAATGAGAGAGATAAGAGTAACAAAGAACTTGCTGGAATTTTAATTAAACAAGACTAAAACTTACAATTGAAGAATAATAAGCTGGAAAATAAAGGATGAACTTGAAATAAGTAAGGTTAAAACAATAACAACTCAAAAACTTAAAAGAGAAAACGTAAACAAGCTGAAAAGTAAATGTCTAAAGCTGAAATGATCACTACGGGATGATGAATGAAGTGAATGAGTTGTTGAATTTATAGGGACTTCAAGGTGGTTAGGAGGTCGAGAGCTTTGTGGAGAGCCATCGATTTCAAACACTTTTTGGTTGGGTAGTTGTTGAATTGGCAACCTTTAATGTATGGAAGACACGTGGCAGAGATTTGGAAGGCTTCAAATCACACCAAAACATGCGTTTTACATTAAGGGCAATCTCGGGATTGGGGAAGGTGTCAGGCGCCTAGCTCGATATTTTTCTGTACAAAAGTGTAATTTTCGTTAGAAATCAACTCTAAATGATGTAAAAACATCCTATGTGCATGTATAACCCAAGATAACTTAAAATGAAAGGTTTTGGATACTATACCAAGCTTAAATCACGGTTTCCGAGTTTAAAACGTTAGAAAACAGCACACATTTAGCTTCTTTTTACCCTTATGAATAAGGGAAATCAGACATAGATGTTTACGAATTCTTGTATAGCATTTATGAATCTTTTAAGCTTAATAATTTTTAATAGGTTCGAAATTTTACAAAGATGTAGTCATTTGCTTGTCAAATTGTTTGTTAATATTTGAGAAAAATTAGTAGTAAATAAGAGGGAATTCACTATCAACATAGGAAACAAACAAAGTTAGTTGAAAGTCCCAAACTTTTCTTTATTAGTTTTACATTACTTCTTTTTTAGTTTAATCACATGTTTATTTGTCAATATATCAAATGGATTAAGGTTAAATTTAGTCGGTAATTATTGGCTAATTAACCATTCCTGCTAAATCCAACAGGTTTATACCTGGGTTTTGTTGAAAATTGCTATGATTGTTAAATAATATGGATTATAATATTTCATAAATTAACAATAAATATTTTTCTCGCGATTTAACTTTATGGCTAAAATAGACCTACTATTTTTCGTGTTCAGATAGTTGATTTTAACTCATATACTTTTAAAACATTTATTTTAGTTTCGGTACTTTTAGGTTTTGTTTATTTTAGTGTTTGCATTTTTAATTTTTATTTATTTTAGTTATCATACTTTCTTTGTTAGATAGTTAAAATGTGATAGTACTCACAGAAGGTGAGGATAGAAAAATTGTTTTAGATGAAAATAAAATTTTTGTTTATTTTAGTCCCTAAGTATCACTTACATGGTGATTTTAAAAAATCAAATATATTTAAATCTCTTTTATCAAAATCATTCATTTTACTATCACTCTCAAACACACTCTTGAATTGTTATAAATAGATAAATATCGAGTAAATTGGCACAAGTATTAATTTATTTGTGAAAGAAAATATAGCAGTTTGATAAAGGGTTGAATACTATTTTCTCCTTTGTACTTTATAGTTCATTTTAACTCGTATAGTTTCAAAATATTTATTTTAGTCTTCATACTTTTAGGTCAACACAAGTATTAATTCATTTTGGTCTTGTACTTTCAAATCGTCTATTTTGGTACTTATACTTTCAACTTTTGTTCATTAATTCCGTACTTTAGCTTAATTTTTTATTTTCATTTCTCTCTATGCTAATTTTAACACGACAATTTAGTCACTAGGTTCGAATTTGTACTTAAAAAGATTTTCCTTATATATAAAATTTATGCTAAAATTTACGAAGAAAAATCAAATGGTCACTTGACGGCGTCGTTTTTCACGTGTTGTTGTCAAATCAACTTCCTTCCATCCTTCACAATTCATGTGTTTGCTGTTGGTGTTGTTTGTTTGTGGCAATGAATCGGTTCAGTGCACCAAAAGTCCAAATTCTGGTCCTCATCTTTAAACCTGTGGCCTCTATTCATATTCATCTGACTTTACCCTTAAATCTTCTCGATTTAAATTCTATTTTCGTCCCATCAATGTTCCTATCCTCACTTTTCAGTAATAAATAATTTATATACCAAAAATCATTCTCTTTTCTAGAACTTGAACACTAACAAATTAATTTAACTTCTTTTTTTCTTAATTTAAAAGCACAACTGAACTGCAATTATTATAGACAACTCCAAACTAAATTTTAGAGAGGGAGTATAAAAGTTATTCCAACTTTAGGTAAGATATATTCATGAAAAAGGTACACCAGTTCAAGCTTTGCTTTGGAATTGTTCGAGTTTCTTTCTCTCGATTTCTTGGGTTATATATGTTAACTTCTATTTAGTGGATTTTTTTAAATAACGTTTTTATTTAAATTTATTTTTAAAATAATATGACATTAAATCAAATTAGATAAAAAATGTTTCTTCTGAAACATTTTGTTTTTGGAATTGTTGAGCCACTTGGTCGTCGCTTCAAGAGACGACAATAATGACGTAGCGCTCTATCGGTGCCACGTCTTATTTTTTAAAAAAATCAAGACATGGTCGTCTCTAGAAGAGATAACCATGTGTTGGCACGCATTTTGTGGTAGTCTCCTAGAGAGACTACATCAACTTTTATCTTTTAGGAAAAAATAAAATATTATTATATATTATATATTGGACAACTGTTTTAGAACATTAAATCCAGCTGTGGTTCAATGGAATTTTAAACACCTTATTAACATGACTTCTAGAGTTTGAATCTTGATAGACTCGTCGAACCAACGAAGCGGATGAAGAAAAAGTTGAAAATATCTACTGCACCACTAATTAATATTCAGTTTAAATTTCTACTGTACACTATCTAACTTTATCTCACCAAGTCTCACACTCACATTTTAGCTTCACTTGGAATTGAAGATTTTTGGAATGGGTTGACGAAGTATGGATGCCCACCTATTTATAGCACAACCATACTTACCATCAAGCAAATTTCTATGGCTACAAAATATGCCACATATTAGCCCGTCTTGGATAAGATGATGATCTAATGGCCATAGATTTGCCACATATTCCACTCTAGTAGCTTCTAGTTGCTTCAACTTTCCAAGGAAAAATTTCTTAAGCAAACTTGAGAAATCTCTTAACCTAGTGGCTTCTAAAGACTTCAGAGGCTTGTTGAGTGAGCTTGAAAAATATTATTTAACACATAATAGTATATATATCCATAAATAATGAATGTACTTATTAACGTCTCTATTTATAACAGTGAAATCTTTAACAAATCTTTTTAGACAGTAACTCAATTGAAACTTAGAATTTCAAAAGATCAATAACTAATTTTTTTTTTTAAAAATGCAAAGATTTGAGAGCATGGACTATATTTTTGTTTTAACATAAATTAATTGGCAGAGAAAGTGGTTTGGTGATAGATGAGCCATTCACTTCCATCAACATAGGAAACATCCATATAAGGTTCAGCTTCCCATTTGATTCAGCTGCTTTGCATATGGAACTCTCAACCTGTAATTTGCTCCATCTCCAAAGCATTCATATTCCCCAAACAACACACTCCTCAGATCACAATGTACGACAACAAGAAGATGAAGCTCGAGACGATGAGTTTGACATACGTTTTAGTTCAAACACCTTTTATTTTTACATAATAAATTTATTTAGTTACATAACATTTAAAAGTTAATTATACTATCAAAACGAACATAGTTTAGAGGTTATTAGCATATATCTTCAATCAAGAGATTGGAAGTCATCTTTCACTTTAAAAAAAATAACTTTGTAATTTTAATCTTAAGTGTCTTTTCAAAAGCTATTTTTAAATCAATCTAATTTTCACTCTAAATTAGTAATTTTTTCGCAAGAAGAAAAAGTCATTCTATATACAACACTTACTGGTCTCGGGAAGGATCTCTCCAATCATTCCATCCATCGGGGGCGACAACTCCGCTCATGTACGTGGTGGAGAAGACGACGGTGGCAGAGGGCCCCCAGGCGCGGCCGAGCCATACCTTACCGGAGCCAGTGATGGTGCAGTTGACAAAAGCAAACCCAGTTTGGTCGCTGCTGGACTGCCTTGCATGAGCAGTGATGGCTCCACTTACCCCTCCACCCCACAATTCCTTTGCTATTGACTTTATTTTGCAACCCTACCATTACCAAAACCCAAATTTCCTCATTCTAAGTTTCTTTTCATATTCATAGTTATTTATGTTACTTAAATATGGCAAAAAAATACGGGAG
The DNA here is from genome assembly GCF_013281855.1 of Momordica charantia. Taxonomy (NCBI): domain Eukaryota; kingdom Viridiplantae; phylum Streptophyta; class Magnoliopsida; order Cucurbitales; family Cucurbitaceae; genus Momordica; species Momordica charantia. Next base: position 23,157,534 of record NW_028275163.1, on the reverse strand, counting down.
GTCTTGCTTTGATACCATATTTACCTATTGTTTATCTAAAAACTGAGCAATAAGTCGTCAGTTAAAACTTGCTATCTCTACCCCTCTAAGTAGTCATAGATCTGAATTAATCTCTGCCTCCTCATTCAATGTAATAATATTCTAAATAAAAACGACTAAATAGCTAATACGAGTATAGCTCCCGAGTATCTCCACAATAGTATGATATTATCTACTTTTGGCATAGACCTCACGATTTTGCTTTTGGTTTTACCCAAAAGACCTCGTATCAACAGAGATAATTGTCCTTCTTTATATACCTATGATCACCTCATTCTCTATTCCATGTGGAACTTTGTTTGTATCATCCTTATAAACCGAACATTTGTTATATTAAAAAAACAACTAAATATATCCTAATGAAAAATAACATACATCGTAGAGCGATCGGGCGTTGCCGAAGATGAAATCAATGGATCCTTGAATGAAGCATTCTTTGAAGTAATGTCTCCCCTTGTAATCATAGAGTGTGTCTTGGGCTCCATAGAATCCACAGCCATAGAAAGCAGCTTCATCTGCTGCAACTCTGAGTGCCACTGCCTGCCCTCCACTTATCCCTGGAGTTGCCTCAGGAGCTGTGTTCTTTTGATCCCCCAATTAAAAGAACCCACAAAAGATTAAAGATAGTTAAAAGTAGAAAATTTGGCAAATAAATTAAAAAAATGAAAGAAATCAAATTAGAAGATGTTTTTTTACTTTACTTTGAAGCTGATGTTGAAGGCAGTGAAATTTAGAGCAAAGATGGTGAATGAAGAGCTGTAAATGGTGGATCCTGTGGAATTGGCAGTGTCATTCCATTCTATTGCAGTGTTGAGGTAACCCTGTCCTTGGATTATCAAGTTTGTTTTGTTGGCTTCTATCACCACCTTCTCCCTGCCACAATTTAGAAAAATGGACAAAATAAGACTTCTGTAATAGTCTCTTAAGTTTTTTAATCGTTCTTCTCAAAATACAAGTTTTCTAGTCACTGCTGACATCACCAACTTTGACAAATGACCTCCTATACCCTCTTGCTTTTTTTCTCTCTTCCAGACTCCATCTCTCTTCTCTCTCCCCCACTAATATTTTAGACTTCCCTCCTTATTTCCTCTCTCTACCTCCACCTTCCTCTTTTTTCAGATTTTTTTTCCTTCTCTCTGTTTTCTTATCGTAATTTTTCTTGGAGTTTCTCTTTTCCATCTTCCTCTTTCTCTATTTTTTCTATTACTATTATTCTCTTTCTTCTTTACTCACCACAAAAAGTAATTTTTTCCCTATATGATTCCCGTGACTGACTATGGATGCATCAAAGCCGACTAAGGAGGTCGTTCGCCGAAGAAAGAAGATCAGTAGAAGAGGAATGGGGGAGCGATGTTGAGAGAGAGGGAGCGAGGTTGAGCGAGAGAGAGCAAGGTTGAGCGAGAGAGCGAGGTTGAGCGTTAAAAACCCCTCATTTTGCTTTCATCTCTTTCATTCCTAATTTAAAATTTAATCAAATCAAAATATCAATTTAAAATCTAATTACAAAAAGAAAGTATTCGAATTTGAAATTTAATTCAAATTTGTTTCTCAAAACCTCTTTTTTAATTAGATTTTAAATTGATACATTTGATTCTCTCGCTCACCCTCGATCTCTCTCTCTCGCTCACCCTCGATCTCGCTCTCTCTCGCTCACCCTCGCTCTCTCTCTCTCGCTCACCCTCGCTATCTCTCTTTATCTCCTCCCCCATTCCTCTTCCACTGAGCTTCTTTCTTCGGCGAATGACTTCCTTCGTCGGCTTTGATGCAGCCGTCGTCATCGAAGTTACAGGAACCATGGTTTTTTTTAAAGTAAATTGCTTTTTGTGGTTAGTAAAGAAGAAAGGGAATAATAGTAATTAGAAAAAATACAGAAAGATGGAAGAATGTATGGAAGAAGGAAAAGAGAAACTCCAAGAAAATTTTAGAGAAAATGAGAAAAAAAAAAACTTTGTTGAAGAGGAAAAGAGAATAATGAAAAACAATAAGAAAAAAAAATCTGGAAAAAGAAGAAGATGGAGAGAAAAAAAGAATATGGAAAAAGAGGGAGATGGAGGTAGAGAGAGGAAATCAAGAGGAAAGTCTAAAATATTAGTGGAGGGGTAGTGAGGGTCATTTGGTGTGAAGGTAATGTCAGCAAATGCCTATAAATCTTGTGTTTTGAAAAGGACTGATTAAAAAACTTAAAAGGGACCTATAGAATGCTTATTTTGTCCATTTCCCCCCACGATTTTTTCTTTCAACCTAATTTTTTAACATCAAAACCACACTAAAAGAAATGGTTGTTTTCCGACGTTGAAAAAATTGTCACGAGAAGTTATTTTCTCTAATCGTCAAAAAAACTATCAACTTTGCTGCGAAAACGTTGATAGATATTTGATATCTTCCGATGTTCTACAAAAAAACGTCGGGAATATGGGTCTAAAAAGTCAAAGATACCAAAATTGTGCTCTAAATATTCCCGATGTTAGAAACGCGGAGAGAAGGGAATATAATTAGAAGATTTGAATGTGTTTTGGGATGATAATGACCTGTAAACACCAGCCTGAATTAGGATAAGGGTTCTTGAAGAGGCATAATCAGGAACAGCATCCACTGCCTTTTGCACACTGCTGAAATTTGCACATCCCTTCAAATCAACTGTCAAAGCTAGCGAAACATTGTATATAGATATCAACTCAGAGTTCCATTTCTTCTCATCACAACTCCTAATTCTATGCTTCCATCCATGATGCTGCTTGTGTTTGGACACAATTTGAGTTACAAGATACCAAAAATAATCATCCAAGCCGCTCTCTTTCACTAGACTTCTGAAAATGCCAAGCTCAAAACCACCGTCTCGAGGACCGATCGCGGTCGAGGAAAGCGAGAAGGAGCAGAAGAAGACGACGACGGAAAGGGCTACAATGGCAATAAGAGTAAGCCAAAAGGAGAAATTTGTTTTGATCCTCATGGGTTTAGGAAGATTTGTAACAAGTGGGATTTGAAGGTAAATGTAAATTAAGATGTTTTATATATGCTGGATTTTGAGGGAGGGTGGCTTGGCAGTTAAGAAGGCTAAGGATTTGTAATGAATTATTTTAGTTCATGATGATGATGAACATGTAAACTTCTTAAAGGGAAAGGTTGTAAATTTATTTTTCCTCTAAAATTTTATCATGTTGCTTTAAGGCAAAGCATGGGGGCGGTTGTTCAATGTCATCATACTTGTAGAGCAAAATAGTGCATTTTTTACCCTTTTTTTTTAGTGGAATTTTTTAGTCTTCTTCACAGTGGGTCCATTTAAGATTCTGAATAACAAATAATTAAATATTATCATTTCTAATCTAAATCCTCTTAATCCTTTTTTATACAAGATCAAACCAAAGAAAAAAGAAAAAATAATAATAATCGTCTCCCTTAATTTGTTTTAGATTAAAAAAACTATATAAAAGATTAAAGTTTTAAAGTTTTTTTTTTAACTAATTTTAGATTTGAAATATTTGTATATATAAAAAGTTATAATGTGAATTTTTCCACTCCTTGTGAAAATTCTTGACCCTAATCTTGGTTTTACATTTACTTTTCATTTTCATCCCCATACATCTTTTTTCGGAAACAAAATTTTTCTACATTTCCCTAAATATTTATGAATCATATATATAATAATGAATTATATTTGATAATTTCAAGGAAATGGGTCCTTTTACCTTAGAGAGAGGGTCATAAAATTTTAATATTGTAACCATGTTGGTCAATTATGCTTGCGTTATAATTTATAAATCACGTGTGTGATAGGGGTGTGACATTTTTTTTTTGCATTTCACTATCCACTTTCCTATCGGATTAAAATTTGCAATGTTTTTTTTTTTTTTGTTGACAGCTAAAATTTGCAATGTTATCCTTTAAAATAATAACAATACGAGTTATATTATAGGGATGGGCGTAAAATATATATATATAGGAATTGGTTACATTTATAAGTTTTGATTAAGATTTTAAAGATTTTTGAAAGGTGAAGAACCAAATAAAGAAATTATTATCAAACAAGTATAATTTATTTTCTAAAAAAAACTAATATCATCACACATGGTGGTCCTCCAATCCCAACTAACCAATAGTTGGAGGTCAATTTAGCATCATGCATATCTGACATATGTTTGTGAATTCTTTCTCTTAGGTAGCGACGTCAGTTAGTCGGTCCGACTAACCAATGAAGGTCAACTTCGCACCATGCAAAACCAATCTGTCAGTCGTGCCTCTTAACTTATAAATTCCCTCTCAATATTTTTCCCTCATACTGCCCTCTCTCGCACATTCAAGACCACAGTCAGGCACTCATGCAACACCTCTCTAACATCCAAAACCATTAGCCATTGATTACACTAGGAGTTTAAGGAAAAACCGACGAAGCCAATTAAATCGATAAAATCGTCTGTCAGTTTGAATTGGTGTCGATTTCAATTTTGATATTTTTAAAAACCGAAACTAGTGGGTCAGTTTCGATTTCTACCACAAAAACCTAAGTAAAACCCACATATATATGCATGCATGTATATATGTATATATGTATGTATATATATAATTCCTGGAGTCCTACGGCATTCTCACAGAAAGGAAACATGGCTAGTAGATAACTATTTTGTTATCGTAGAAAGCAATCAGTTCTTTCCGATCTTATTCGGGCTTGGAAAGGTTTCCTTTATCAATTCCAAAAGTGGAGGAGCTATTATCTATGTAAATGAAGAAGCTGTAGAAGAGCCTTGATTTTACGAATAATGGGGTTCTTGGCTAGAAGAAAGGTTCTGACCGGGGATCATTTTACTGCTTTAGGGAGAGATCCTTTGAGTAGGGGATCAAAATGTTATATTTGAAAAAAAACTAAATGTGGTTGCTATTTTGCTAATTTTAGTAAATATTTTTGTCATAGTGGCAAAAATATTTAGTAAAATTAGCAAAATACAACCACATTTAGTTTTTTTCAAATATAACATTTTTTCCAACAAAAAACGGAAGTCCAATTTTAAAATTACAATTTTACCCTGCAATATCTGATATATCTGTAATATATCTACAATATATCTTATTAGTGATATATGTCTGACATACCACTGATATAATAAAGATATACAATTGATTTACTTCTGAAATAACTATGATATCTACTGAACTTCTAACATGGACCGTTGATATACGTATGATAATCATTGATTTACCACGCTGATACAACATTTATAAATCTATAATATATACTTGATGTCTCTAATTTACCATTGATGTACAAATGATGATATACCACTGATATAACTATTATATCTACTAATATAACTTCTTATATATGATCATATGATTTACCACTAATATAACACTGATATATATTTGATATGTACTTAATATACTTCTAATTTTCTATTGATATACTTATGATATAACCATGATATCTACTAATATAACTATGATACATGTGTTTTGATATAATACTATTATATCCACTATTTTTTCATATGCAACAAAATTTTTGAAATATAAAGTTATTGTATAAAAGATTTCTGTGGATCATGCACGTCAAGAGTACATTGAATGTATATCGAAGTATATCGATATAGATTGAATGTATATCAAATACAGGTGATATACATTTAAAGTATATCAGATATCATAAGGTAAAATCCAAATAATAAAAATTCCGAAAATAAAAATTCAAATATTTCGCTTCATTTGAAATTTTGAAAAGTTGGTGCATTTTTTGAAATACATAAATTATTTTTGCTACCCGCTACAATTACCCTATTATTTATTTGTTATGTTTTTGTTTTCTATTAAAATAGAACACCAGCCCACCAAACCCAACATTAACTAACTACCAAACATATTTGAAAGCCCAAGCCCAATAGAAAACTGCCCAGAACAGAACCAAAGTTAAACCACCGCCAAGAACTTAACCGAGAACAAGTGAACCGATTAAAACCATTCTGAACCGCATTATTCATTTAACCCGCCAAACCAAACCGACAAACCGACGATTTATTGATTCCGTGCGGTTCATTGTTGGTTCGCCTACGATTCGGTTCGATCTACGTAATTTTGCATTTTTTTAATCGATTCGACTTCAGTTTTGCCCAAAACCAAGGCGAACCAACCAGACTACACCCCTAGATCAAACTGATTGGTAAATATTTTTACTAAAATTATATTATATTTGAAAAAGTAGGTTCTTGTAAACTTCTACTAATGGTCACCATTGAGTCGATCTGACCTCTAACCCTAAACTAAGCAGAAGCCAAAATTTACATTAAAAGGAAGACTGACAATACAAAAATTTGAACCAAGGATTTCAAATTTTCCTTCTAAAATCATTCCATGGCAAAACTAACTATAAAATCATCATACTAACATATTTAGACACCTGAATATTCACAAGCATGCATATAGAGAAGCATGAATGGGAAGGGTGTTTACCCGCCGGCTGGGGGAGTGGCTTCCTGGTTTTGCCTAAAGCCATCACCTATGAAGACCGTTTGTAACCCAAGGAGAAGGTAAGGGGAAAGCTACACTTTGAAGGTATAATATAAAACTAAAATGGGGATCGATAATAGAGCTCATCTACTGAATAGACTAAGAAAAGTGGGGGAAAATATATGAGCTATACACAGAGAGGAGAGGCAGGCAAGATTAGAGGGAAACCTCACACCTTCCATTGTCACAATGGAGCACCTACGACCCGACATGAGGGGACCGGTTTCTGAAGCATTGATGTCCCCTTGAATGTCACCATCTGGCAGCAAGTTCTTCTATAGCTGCTAAGCTGCAGTGAGTCGATACAAAAGTTTGCTCAGGTGGTCGGAATTTGCCCAATTTAAGGTAATGAATAGGTGGAGTATATACCTGGTCTGGTTTAATTCTTTCGAAACCGAATTTTTGGGTCCAAATGGATTCAGCTTCTTCAGCAGCCGGGAGAACAAGGCACTTGACTTTCAAGAAAGCTAGCAGCCTCTCAATGCATGAAAACAATGTTTGGAAGTAGCCCTGTCATTATTACATGTTTGGAAGAATCAAATCAGATTAGCCAAAATACAGCATACTGATTACTGATTAGAAAGTCAGGGATGTCAAAAACTTTCTAAATTGCTATACAGACCTTGCCATGGTTACCATTACTTGTTGCAACCAACGGTAGCTCTGCAATATCTTGCCCAAAAACACGCAGCATTGCAGCAGATACAACAAATGAGCTGTGAAATACAAATAGAGAACTGTAATGATAATTCATAACAGGTTACAGGTCGAATTGATAAGGAAAACTCTTACTTGACAATTAATATGGCACAGTACATGCCTCCAAACTCTTGTCCACCTACATCTCTTCTGTGAGATAGAATGATAGATAATAACAAAGTATAAGTTGCTAGTTCCAATAAACTGAATATGGCCAGTATTATTGCCATAACAAGCAAAAGATCATGATGAAATAACATGTCACCAACCCGTAAACCATAGCTGGAATTAGATCACGTCCACTTGTTATATCAACTATAGGATCAAACCGATCCTGTAAAGTAAGAATGGCATGTTTTAATCAGATATTGCACCTAGGTTCATAGTTAAAACGATGGCAACACAAATTCTACGATTCATGAAATTCAGAGACTTCTCATAAAATAACAAATAGACTATACAAAGTACAAGCATAATGATAGCTTCCCAGACTCGTCAGCATTGCTTTTGTATTTGTAGAGTGTAGCATACTATTGGAAGAAATGATAAAATAAAGTGATCTGGAGTCATAAATAATTTATCTAATACTTTAATGTAATTTAGGAAATTCAAAAGTCAACGTGACCTCAATTCCTTTCTACTCCGACACAGTTTGATCCAAGAAACCAAGAATGTTATCTAAACCAGTACCTTATTCGAACATAGATTATTGCTATAGAAATGAACTTAACTAACGAACCAAATAAAAAGAAAATACAAGAAGACTTACATGGAAGATTGCAATGGCCTCCGAAAGTAGCAACCTAGTTTCGGGTGAAGCAATTTTGCCACTGATAAGCCTCCAACTGACATCAACATCAGCCTTGATGTCTGAACCATTTTCTCCAAGCTTTCTATTGACAGCATCCAGAAGTGAATCGGGAAGCTTCTCTGGTCCACGAATTAGCAACTTCTGTAGAGCAGCATGTATCCTCGTGCAATCTGTGCTACAAAACCACTTTCCTCTTGGCAATTCCTGTTTCATAACAGGTCTTTTCAGTTCCTTAATCCGGAAAGAATTTGGACATTGTACAAGATAATAGATTCTTTTCGCACTAAGGATTTCAGGTTAAAAGTAAGAGTATGATTTCTTGTTCGCACCTTAAGAAATGCCATTTTGTGATCTTTCAAACAGCCCACGTGAAATTCCTTCTCACACTGACCAGAAATCAAATGAAGAAATTGAAGAAAGAGCGTAACAGCTAGTAACACGGGCAAGGAACTGGAAATGAGTCAATAACAACAGCACTAGAATGTTCAATTAGAAATTTAGATGATATAACAAGATACCTGATCACAAAGTATAATTGTGCGGGGACCAAAGCCTGATTTGCTGAAATCAGAGCCACTGCATACAAAGATGAAAAAGAAAATATTAAACTTCAAACCAAAAGCAACATATAAGAGAGCACAAAGTGAAAATAAAAATGAAAAGTCCTAGCCATGGACATTTGAGAGAAGGAAAAACACAATTAATACCGGCATAACACACATCCACTAAGATCTGTTTCAATGTTCCTGACCATTCTAATGCATCTTTTAGTTATCTGCTCAATAGGGTCAACTCCATACACCCTTCCGGCTGCAACAGCATTGGCATTATGCTCAACAAACTTCTCTCTTTGGAACATATTCTGGCAAAATTTACAATACCAATCACCACGAGGAATACTTGGTAATGATGCACATTCTGCACAGATGAATGGAACAGCAAATCAAAAACTCTACTCTGGCAAACTACAAAGTGAATTTTTCAAAGATATGAATGGGCCAAGAATTCTAAGTCATTATACTTGGTAATGACCATCTATATCTAACACATTTATTTAAAATACTTCAAAAATAATAATTAAAAAACCGGTTTAAAATGGAGAAATTTCATATAAAAAAAATTGTTGCGTTCATAGTTCTCCATATTATGATTCACCTTTGTGGAATGCCCTTGGGCAGCCATCACAAAGCAAAAGATTTCCACCATCTAGACATATGATGCATAAGTCATCATTATCCTTTGCAGAGTACTTGCGACCTTTCGAGAGAGAGATTGCTAATTCATGCAGAGAAACCCCATTTGACGTGTAAATGTATGCATAACTGCCAAACAAAACCACCACATATTTGAAAATATTAGCAATGAATAGTTTGAGGAGCTTATATATAACTAAAGAAAAATATGCTCACGGTTTTTTGCGAGAAGACCAACCAGCATGAACTTCAAATTGTGAAGGACTGACCTGCACATAAAAGGTAAATATGCTAAAACCTTTTCTAAGAGTTCATAATATCACTCATGAATTTGAAAGTACGAGAATTCCAAAAAGTTTTACCACACAATTGCAGCAGCAACATAAAATTCCAGACCCCTTCTTATAACCTTGAAGCAATTTCTGTACGTAAAATGAGTAAACCACCATACATTGATATTAACTGAAGTAGTACTTGAATAGTTACGCAGATAAGCATGCATGATCTATCTTAACTACCTGTCCCCTTGCAAAATACGCTACTTCAGTTCCATCAGGTAATCCGCCTTCCTCAAAAACCAACTTATGCAACCTCTGATCTCTTAAGAATAAAAGTATTCAAAGGTAAAGTAAACCATAATATTTATCGAGACTATGAAACGTATTTGCTTCCATAGTATGGAAACAGATGGAAATTTGTACCACTAAAAAATTAAAAATCAACAAATGATAAAGAAACTAACTTCATAGTTATTTTCCACTGATTTTTAGCTAATGAAGAACTGCACTTTGAAACAGTTTGGGAGGACTTTGACATCGAGGCTGGTTTCAGTGACCTGAAATTTAAAATAAAGAAGACATTGAAAAGAGAAAAAAAAAATTGAGTTCAACGACATGTGGGGTGAGGATTCGGATCTCCGACTTTTTGGCCGAGGATATATGCCTTGACTAGTTTATTCTCATGTTGGCTTACAAAGATAAAATATATGATAAATCTTACGAAAAAGAAAATGATGCAGCGGGTCTGGGTGGATTAAAATGGATTAAGCCACACCCTGACAAACAAGGAGAAACTCCACCGTGAGAGATCTAAACAGTCTCCATTTATTTATTTTAATAACTTTCAAATACAATCTAAATGGATCTATTTTCATCCTTAAAAGAATGAAAATAATAATAAATCCTAAAATGCTTATTGAGCAAATAATAAAAGTTATTAACTAAAACTAAGAATTTAAATAAACTAATCTAATATTAAAATAGGCAACTAAAATAATTATGTCAAAGGGAAAATGATCCAGTGGGTTTGTGTGAATTAAAATGGATTAAGCCAAATCCACAGGAAATAGGTAGGAAATCCTAAAATGGGAGAAGCCTATCTAAAAACACATTCATTCATGTTCAAACCTTCTAAATAAAACTTAAATTTGGTTATTTAACCTTACAAGAAAATGAAAATAAATAATAAATTCTAAAAATGATAATTGAAATATTAATAAAAGTAATTAACTAAACTAATCTACTAAATAAAAATAAGCAACTAGATTAATCATGTTTTATTACCTCCTACACCAGAAAAATATGAAATTTCAATTAACATAAATTTTGCAATTTTTCGAACAAAGTACAGGGTACTGTATAAGAGAGAGAACAACTTGGTAAAAATATTTTGAGGGAAAAAAAATCTAGTAGAAAATCAAAGCGGGTAAAAATAGTAAGCTAGAGATAAACTGTACTAACTTTTTTCTCATCTTCAATGCACTCTTATTCTTTGAAGGAATACGCATCGGTGCACTTTTTGAGGATCTTGAGATGGAAATGTACTCTGACGATTTTGACCTGAAAGTTACACCGATGATTGAACTTGAAAAGGCATTAAGGGTGACCACCTTAGAAAAATAAATTTCCATAATGGAAAGGCATAAATTTCAAATTTAGTCCTTCAATCCCCAAATGTGCCAGGAGAAATTAATTGAAACTGGAAAGCAAGAAATTCTTTTGTTACTATAGTCTTCTTTTAATTAGCAACGATAAGAAGGCTTTACTAATGTAGTTCTTAGGCGGGTGTTTTCTCTACCCAATTACTTCGTCTTTGTGACAAATACATTTCTCGTTTCTTAAAAAAAAAAAACAAGAAAAAAAAACCAGTAGTATACTAATAGGGGGAAAAATAGCACAGAGAGAGAGAGTAGAAACAGAGGATTGATACTAACTTTGCTTTGATCACCCATTTACGTTTATATCGTGGAGCAATCTGTACTGGAGCACTTCCAGATGATTTTGATGTGGTCGGCTCGGTTGACCTGAAAAATAAAACAAACTTAAAGAAATAACGTCTTCAAGATATATACCAAAGAAAAGAATATCAAGACAACATTTTTTTGGCATTCATGATTTAAATTGTAGTCAATTAAAAGAATCCATACTTTTTAGTTTAATTAATGGCGTCCTAGAAAATTACACTGTTGAATAGAATACGTCAAATCTTATATGCATTACTTATCTCATCTATATTTATTAAGCCGAGTGCTACACAACCCAATTTAAAAACTTTTTTAAGTTTTTCTATCTAATAAGAGTTTTACGTGGCTTGAACCTGCAAATAAGATATACTTTCGGAAACAGTTCGTGTACTAGCTGTAATCTTATATTGTCATGCGTAGAATCATACCAGGGCAGAACACAAAATTCTAACTTCATTTTCCAGAAGCCATAACATGAACTGGGTTCGGGTCTTGTGCAAAGGTTTAAAATGAAAAATGACGAATCGGCAAGAACCCATTATTTTTTTATTTTTTATTTTTTTGATAACTGGGAATCGACTCCAAACTCGGATTTGGGAGACATCATGGATTTTTGGTATTAAACCTACCGAACTTGAAACCTCTAGCAGTATGACCAAGAGACCCAAGCCCTTGCCAACGGGTGCAGGAACCCATGATAATACAATCATAATTACTCGCTTTACTCGCAAAGACAAGGAGCAAGATCTTATTCCAGAGAACAGGGAGACAACTTTATCTGAAAGAAATATACACTGTACCTCAATCTCTTAACAGTTGCCGAAGTGAGGGGAGTTGGCAATGTGGGCGTGCACTGAGATCGCTTCGAATCCTCGCACGAAGAGCATAAAGGCCCCACTTGTCCAATTGATGAAGGAAAGCATCCTAGAAGTCGTTATACACACTAATTATTTAACAGGTTATAAATCTTGTAAACTACTTGGTTTTGGTTGAGACTTATGACGGCTACAAGTGGCGACAAATATTTAGAGGGAAAAAAATTCACAATTTCACCTTTACACTCTCTACACGTAAAATATTTTTCATCTGGAGAAGAGGTAATCAGACTTTGTATGGTGGCCTCTAGTGTCTGCCTACTTCCCTTGCATGCTCTCAACAGGTCGAGCAGGCTCTTCCCGTTCTCAAGACATATATACTGTGCCGCTCGTTTATATTGTTTACAAGCGTGGATCTCAAATTGTGAAGGAGGAATGACCTAGATTGAAGAAGAAAGTAAAGAAAATCAGGTGCGGAGAAAGAAAAGTGTGGCAAAATTCATTTCATGAATTCCCATTTTAAATCCAAAGAGATTACAGACTCTGCATCCGTTGCAGGACGAGCATGTACACAAAATCCCACCATCTTTAATTGTACCGCGCAGACCATAATCATACGCCTGAGATCAAAATTCAGCACGAAAAATGAAGCTGGTTCCCAGATTTATACAAACCTAATTCTAAATGAATCAACGTACTGAGAAAATTCAAACGTTAGAATTCAAGAATTTAAATGAGCAAATGGCTACAACACCTTCTTTACACCCATGTAGATGACAGGTACCCCCTCCAGCAAACCAGTATCAAACAGCTCCCTCACGGTCATTGGCTTCTTATTCAATGCAATCTTCTTCGACATTTTTAACTCCAGCTTATTCTTCGGAGTTGACAGAGAGTTGACTGTTTCACTTGTTGCCCCGCCCAAATCTGAAATAACTTCCGTTTTAACAGACCCAATTGTAATCGGGGAGCCTTCTTCCACGGGCTCAATCTTCGGTCTTAATGAGGAGCGTGTAAATCGCTTAATTCCCCACTCAGGCAAATTCTTCTCAACTTTTCTAGCCTCTGCGATAACTACGGGATTCTCCTCTGCGCCATCTTCCTTATCTGTAGACTCTTTCTTACAGATAAGACTCGTCGAATTGCAATTTGATTTCTCCGAAGCTATAGTTTGAATTTGAACCTCGTCAGTCCCACTATCCTCACCAACCGCCAAGCTTCGAACAATTTCGTGCCCTACCGCGCTATTACACGTCTTACTATTCTCATTCCCAGAAAACCCGCTGTACACATTGATCCGAGACTTCCTTCCTCTAGTATACACAATCAAACCATTGACAACAGAGCCTTTGAATCTCTTGCACCTACTACTCCGAGCAGCCTCGTCTAAACAACTACTCGACCTTGCCTCAGCCAGAGTCTCGCTACGAGTATGACCGAGAGACCCCTCGAGCTGAGATTGAACCTCCAAAGCAAAAGCCAACTCCCGCTTCATGCTTTCCAACCTAATCAGTCCTCAAACTTGAAATCCACAAGAATACGAACCTCTAACTTCTACAATTTGAAAAGGAAAGTCCGGAACAACGAATGCAGCAGCGGATCGCAAGCTTCGGCGTGAGCAGACATGGAGGAAGGGAGATCGGGGGAAATTGGATTTAGGGTTTTGGTGAGGTTTTAGCGGAAAGTAAGGGAAGAGTAGGAGGAAGAAGAAGAAGGTGCAGCATCCGCAAGCATCTATGGAATTAGAAGGTGCACGCAGTGAGGAAGTGAAACAATGGAGAAGGATAAAGATGAAGGCCTGCTGCACGGGGACGGGCAGATGGGGCAGCATTCGTAATTATGCAATTTTTAGTTATACGGACCGGAAATACGGACTCGAAATGGAGGAAAAAAAAAAAAACAGGACTGGTACGTCGTCGTTTCGACCTGGAAGCCACGGTCCTTACTAGGCCCATCAGATCACTTGGGCCGGCCCAGTTTATCCACTTGCTGAGACATGGATTCTTCTGCCATACATACATGATACATGTAAGGGAAATTTAAAGCATCGTTTGTTAAAATTCCTGTTTTTTGCTTCTAGTTTCCAATTTTCTTAAAAAATGTAAGTGTTTTTCAATTAAGTTTGTTTCTTGTTTCTCGAACATTTTCACAATTGTATAGAAATTTTGGAAACAACCAAAACTAGTTTTTCATTTCTTGTTCTCATTTTCAATTTGTTCCAAAACGTAAATAAAAAAATTGTTTTATCATACTTAAATTCTTAGAGGTTTGAATATAGTACTTTTTTCTTTAATAGAAATAAAGAAACAGAAACAAAAAATAGGAACGTTACCAAACGAGTCTTAAGTAAGTGGCTAAATTATGCCATCCACTTAAGAAAATATCCATGTTCTTTATAATTTTGTAAAGATAGCTAAATGATATAATTGAAATTTTACATTTTTTTGGTTTTTCATTTTATTTTTTATCTACACTGAATATATTTCTTGAAATGTAATCTAAAAAAATTTGTTGTGTATAGAATTTGTATTAATTTTTTTTTTTGCTAAATTGTCAATTATTAAAAGTATACGAACCAAAACAAATATTTTGAAAGTATAAGAGTTAAAATAAACCAATATTAAAAGTAGAGAAACCAAAATGAGCGAAAGTTGAAAGCACATATAAAAAGTAATATTTTAAACTTTTTTTTAGTTTAACAATGCTTAGGTTGGTACATTGTTTAATAATTTCTAAAACTTTGAAACTTGTGATTTCTTAAGATTTTAATGTTGTGTCTAATAGAATTCTTTAAGTGAAGTGGCGACATACTTTTTAAATTCCTGGATTTGATACAAGATTAAAAGTTCAAGAACTCATTATCTCTACCTTATTATATATATATTTTTAATTCAACAATCTATTTGATGTTTTTATCAAAATTAAAAGCGTAAACACTTATTATTAAACATGTTTTTATTTATTTTTGACATAAACACGTTTCAAAAATTTAGGGACATAAAAAACATAACATTAACAAATTCATAAACATGCTAAACACTTTTCTAAAATTCAGTAATTTATTAGATAAACTCTAAAAGTTGATTAGTTAAATTTGTTGTTTAACCTTTTAGTTATATTTAAAACAGTTAAATATTACTTCGATCCTAAACTTATTAATATTTTGTCTTCATTTTTCTTTTTTTTTATGAACATCTACTAGATCTTTTATTCACTTGTATTGTTTAATTCAAATAATTGAATGAATTTCTTGATTTTAAAACTTCTTGACAAATATCTTCGAACATCATATTTCTTGTACAAAATCAAAATCAAAATCTCAAACCTCTCAAAATATTAATTTGTAAAAGGACAACGGCTTTCCATGAAAAATAAATGTCTAACTTAAAGTTGTAAAATAAAAAGGTTCGTTGAGAATTCTGATTGACCGATGCAACAAAATTTTTTCTATTTTAAATGAATGGTCGCGTTCGACAGATTTACGGCCATTATTGAACGTAAATTTCTTTTTCAAAATCGGAATGGATGCCTTGTCTAATGCCTTCCAGATATGGATAGGGATGTTCATGGACGGGGTAGGGACGAGGAGGCTTTCCCATTCCCGCCTCCCATTTAATTCTCCATCCTCACGAAATTCTCCACGAAATTTTACGGTGATCGAGATGGGGATTCCCCAAAAATTCATAGGATCGAGTTAGCTGCTGAAAATTTTTCCAAATTTCTTTTTTAATGTTTTAAATTATTTGTCAATAAATATTTTTAGTTGCTTAATTTATAAAGTCTAATTATCTCAAATACATATATTAGGTGAGTGGGTAGAAAACAATACATGCTTTCCTTTGTACATATATATTTAAACAAAATAATATAATTATTTTAGTGTGTATATGTATATATATATAAATATTAAAAAAATGGCACAGGGCAGGTGAGGAATGGGGAATGTATTCCCCATCCCTGTCCCCGTCCCCGTCCCCATTTAGGTGGTGGGGAAAATTTTTTCCCATCCCTATCTCGAGGAAAATTTAAACAAGGATTCCCCGTCCCAAGTGAGTCACCGCGGGGCCGGGGCATAGGTAAAATCAACCTCCCTACCCCCACTTCCACCTGCAAATTAAACTGTTTTGTTTTTCTAAATAAAAAATGCAATTCCATCCAGGTTTAAATATTTGATCTGTTCCACAAAAAAAGAAGCAGATTTCTGCAAATTCAAGAATCAGTTAACCACCATTAAATTTTCTACGAATAAAAATAAATAAGTTAAAAAGGAGATATTTCTTCTGTTCTTTCTTAAAAAATAAGAGCTGTGAGCGATAAAATTGAAGAGGCCATAGCCATGTAACAAATTATATTTCATTGAGCTTTCAAGAGCGATGCATTATTAGAAGAAAGCAAAGCAAGAAAAAGAAAAAACAAGAGTAAAAGAAGAACAATACTGCAGAATCCGAGTGACTGAGTCGAAAAGTTGCAGACTTTCTCGATGCCCACATCAGAAGAAGCGAAGAACAGTGAGATTTTTTGTTTTTTCTGGGAAATTTGATGAATGCCAAAGGACGGGAGTTGCCCTTAACAGAGGAAGCGAGAGAATTTTCCTCTGCCCCACTGAAGAAGACAGACAAAAAAAGTTTCAAGAAACCTTCATATTAATATCTCCTCAATAGCCTGAGTCAACTAGGAGCATGGGGGAAAAACTGCAGCAAACTTCACACCATCTCCACCTACAATGGAAGCTCCGCCGCCACCGGCCGCCGCAGGGACGGCCGGCGGTTGAAGGGCATGAAAGAAAGTGGTGGTGGGGTTGGGTGCGGTTGTAAAGAGGGTTTGGTGAAGAAGCTGCATTGGTTGTTATAGGAGATTTGCAGGGCAGAGAAGAAAGGCAAATCAAGTGACTGACGTGACCCCAAGAGCGCTGTGTGGCCACTTTTTTGTTAAAAAGGAAACGTGAGCCGAAAGCACGACAAAGATAAAAAACAAAAACAATTAAAGAGTGAAAAATGGAAGCAATATGAACAAAATTCAGCATCTTCCATGGGATATACTCTTACCACCTTCTTAATCTGTTCCAAGTGTGACAACACTACCTTCTTCTTTTGTTCCTTTCCTTCCTGCATTGTGTTTGCCTCTCAACCAACCTACATTGGGCTATTGTTTCTCCTACCAACAGAGGTATTCCTACAAACCTGCCAAATGTCACATACTTTTCAGCAAAATGATCAAATATACACCATTTAGTAAATCTTTTTTAACCACAGGAAATTTGAATAGTAGATGAAAATATTAAATCAATTGAATCATGTAAGTGGCTTGTGTCACTTCAAAAGTTCACTGTTAATTCTTATCAACAGTGCAGAAGCATGTCTCTTCAAATGATCTAAGTAGATAGGGGAAAAAAAGGAACCTGAATCTGCTGTATATTTGGAGAACTAACTCATCCAAATTCTTTGTACCTTCCATGATTGAATGATCTGCGGCTCCCATTTGTATTATAACTAGGTTGTCTTGAAAGTTCAGTTTTAGTTTCTATGGCGTAATGCCTTGCAATTGGAGAAGGCTTTGGTCATCATTTAGTTAGACGTTACAACAAAGGTAAGGGGCAAAACATATTCATGTGCTGAGGTTAGCAAGACAGATATATACCTGAGGAAGGCAACAAAAGAATATTATTTGATACCAAAAGTGAAGTGTGCTCATCTGCTTTACATGTTATCATTCTCTCTCCAAATTCCAACATCAATCACGCCATCACCACTATGTAGACTATTTATCTAGACAGAGTTACAACTCTGATAGTAGTGTACTCTTAATATGGCTCTTTGAAAAAGAAAGGGGCATTGGTAGCTGTATATCATTTCAGCCTTCTGCAAGTCAAAAATAGAATTAGAATGTGGTATCTTTCATGTTATTGCTTTACTTTACACAAAGTGACTTTCCATCAATGAAACTTGCAGAGCCGATTTCTTCAGCTTCAGGTTAGTCATCACACTCTCCACCTCCTTCCTTCTCAAACAATCATATGTGCTCTCCGATGTTAGTAGTCTCTTGCTGTGTTAGCCTAATACCAGTGCTCCAATAGGATTTAATCTCGACTCTTGATTGAAATCATGATGTGAGAACTGAAAATGACTGCAGAGAAACCTCCCTGAGACTGGTGTATTAACAAAGGACAGAGAAGCCATGGTTTTTTTTTTTTTTTTCACTTTCATGAGAACCACCTCCTTCCGTTCTTGGGCGCTGCTGCTTCTCTCAGCTTCATAACAAGCTCCTCACGCTCCTGCTCGACTTCAGCATACTTTAGGCTGATATGCAAGTACCGCTCACGGATTTCATTTAACTCCACCTCAAGAGCCAAGTTTATGCTTTCATATCTTTCTTTTGCCACTCCGTCACCTTCAACTGTTGATGTGAGAGATCTTTCTTTGCTCTTTTGATTATCTGAAACAAGCCTGAATATGATGCCAAGAGACATGGAAAAATTCAGATTGATAGAAATCATGAAGCAATGAAGATGGTGAAGGTCTTTCATGTCATAATGATTATTGTGTATGCACTAGGAAGTGAAAGAAAGTATCATTGTTTCTCCTCCAGGTTTATATGAAGATTCGGTCAGCAAAAAATAGGTGTGTTGACTGATTAGTA
The DNA here is from genome assembly GCF_013281855.1 of Momordica charantia. Taxonomy (NCBI): domain Eukaryota; kingdom Viridiplantae; phylum Streptophyta; class Magnoliopsida; order Cucurbitales; family Cucurbitaceae; genus Momordica; species Momordica charantia. Next base: position 23,138,607 of record NW_028275163.1, on the reverse strand, counting down.
TCTAATTATTATTCTTTCTAAATTTCTAACACCAGATTACGACAGCTTTTGGTTACACATGCTAAGTTTAGCGATCAGCCAATTTACATAGAACTGCCAACTCTTAGTGCAGGGTCATACTTTAAGTTAATATTTATGGGATATAAGAGAACTATATGATTAAATTATACACACCACCGTTCTTATTCAGCTTCTTCAAACTATTATATAAGTATTATGTAACTTGTGCAATAATATTGTTCTTGTTAATGCCGAGGAATGGGATGATCAGGCACGTTCTCTTTTAGAAATCAAGAAAGCAGACGCTATATTCTAAAACTTGGAATTTGGTGGCAAGCTATGGAGGAATAATTTAGCAGATTCCACGCCCAAGTGTAACAGTTTATGTTGTAAAGTAACAAATATAAAACCGAGCTCCTGATACACATACCTACTCAGCTGAACTTTATAATTCTCCTTTGCTTCCAGAGCCTCAGCAAGTTCCTTTTCGAGCAACTGAATTCTTGAAAAGAATTCAGCTTCAGGAACATGAGAATCTTCGTCATATCCACTATCATCCTGTAGAGACAGGAAAATAAGAATTTAAAAAAGCATCCTGTTATATATATGGGCATTCCATGTAAGCACCAAAAAGAGCGGGATGTTTATGGATTACCAAAATTTGAGATTGAGATTGATTACTGTTAGGGTCCTTAGGATCCTTCACTTGCTCATGTGATTGGCTGCTCTTTAAAGCAGGCTTCTTCTTACCGCTGTGATTCTGTTATATTCAAACAATTAACAGTCAAAATTCTTATAAACAGTTTTGGAGTCAACACCGACATCTAAATGAATAGTAAAAGAGACTGACTTTTGGAAGCTTCGTGTCTTTACTGGGCATGTTTTTGCCGTTGGTTTTGGAAAAACCATGAACCTTTACACTGCTAGACTCCCGCTGATTCTGTTTTTCCTCCTTTAACAGTTTCAGTTCTGCTTCAAGGGATTGAGATCTTTTTAGCCACTCATCTTTCTCCTCCTCCAGTATTTTCAATTTCTGTTGGTATTCAACTGCATCACTCTCCGTTCCCAGAAGCTTGCTGTTCTCTAATTCAGCAAGAGTTATCTGCAATACTATTATCTTCTCCAGAAGGGAGTTATTCTCTGTCCTCAAATCTTCGCACTCTTTCGATATCAGGTCGAAAGTTGCCTCCGCTTTCTCCTTATCCTTCTTGGTTGCTTCGAGATTGTTTCTCGATGAAAAATCTTCAAGATCATTGACAGAGTTCTCAAGTTTGACTTCGAGTGATCTGTAATTTTCCACCTGCTTCAATAACTTTTCATGGTCGGATATCAGTATCTCCTGGTTTTGTTTTGACAATGAGAGCTCACTGACCAGAGCCGTTAACTTTTCATCAGATTCCATTTGCTTAATGTTGAGATCATTCTTCTCCAAACATACCTCGTTATACATGCTCTCAAACATGGCAGATGCCTCTTTGTACTTTATGTTCTCCTCAACGAGTGAATCTAATTCCGAAGATAGGAATCTTTCTTTAGAGGCAAAATCCTCCAACCCAAGAGAGAGATATTCCTCGAAATCATCAACCCTTCTGAAATATTGTGCATACCTTTGAAGCGACTCCTTCAATTTCGATTCCAAGCGGAAATAACTCTCATGCAACTCGGAATTCTTTTTCTGCAGCTCTCCATTCGATTTCTGAAGCAAATTGCGTTCTTCAACGAGATGCTCAGCAGCAGCTTCCAACTTCCTTTTTTCTCTTTGCAGGTACTCACATTGATCTTGAGCTTCTGCACACTGGTTTTGCGCGTCATTCTCCTTCTCGTCTGTCACATATTTTAGTTGAGATTCCAAAGCAGATATGCGTTCTGACAACTGCATGCGTTCTTGTTCCATCTGAGATATATGGAGTTCAAGTTCTAGTTTTTCACGTTCAAGCTCCAAAGATTTGCTCTCAAGAATCTCGTTTGCAGAAACATGCAAATCGACACTGTTGCTAAGCTCCTTTACTTCATTTCGCAAATCATTTTTTTCTTTTTGAAGATCAGAATACTTAACTTGCAATTTGTTATGCAAATCTCCAAGGATCTTAATCTCGTCATCCTTGGACAACATGCTAGACTCAAGTTTTCCAATCTCCAGCTTTTTCTCAGTCAATTCCCTACTCAGCTCTTCAACTTGGACTTCCAGTTCAAATATCATACTCTCTAGTTTTTTATTGAAATGACTGTCGTTCTTCTCAATCAAATTTGGACTTTCCTCCAATTTTCCTTCTATATTTTGTTTAGAATGTTTGTTTTTTATTGTGTCGAATCCAAAATTAACAAAAGAATTAGATAAATGGTCACCATCCGTGGAGTCAAAATCCGCAACTTCTCCCTTAGAATCGTCATTTGCTTGCTTCAGCTTGTACAAGAGCTCCATGTTTTCCTCTGTCAACTCATTACAATCCTTTTCTAGCTCCTGCACTTTTTCTTTCAACATTTCAATTTCTTTTACTAGATTTGTGTCTACAGAATGTAGCTTACTACCGAATTCCCTATCTGTATCCTGAGGGAATCTTCGGTTCGATACCTTGCATTTCTGTAAATCAAGTTTTGTTTCCTCCAAGTTTCTCTCCAGTAGCTCTACTTTCAATTGAAGATTTTTCTCTGATTCCTTGACATGCTCCAACTGAAGCATCAATTTCTTATTTTCTCGAACAATATTTTCGTTATCATTGTCTTCTCTGTGCTGTGCCAAAAGTTCCTCTATTTCCAACTTTTGATTTTCAGCAATTGATTCAAGCTCCTGAAGAACGGCCACAAGCTCAACATTTGATTCTTGACTTCTATTTAGCTGCTGAGATAAATCAGCATTTGATTCTTTTAGGAACTTAAGTTCACCTTGCAATTCATTTAGGATACGTGGTTCACCATCTTGATATGGTAAATCCTCGATGGTTGTTTGTCTCTGCGTTGACTTCCCAGTCGACTGTTTCATTTGCTCAAGTTCTTTTCTCAAATCATCACATTCTGCAGTTGCTGCTGAGAGTGCAATATTCAAACTCTCCTGGTTATGGGATTGATCTGAAAGCTCTTTCTTCAACTGATCGAGCTCAGCCATCAGTTTGTGGGCATTTCTCTCCCACATCCTAGCTTCTGCACGAAGTTCCGCAACAGTCGTTGCTTCAGCTGCTTCCAAAAAGTTTTTATATCAGAAGTGAAACGTTCTTGAAGATGAAATTGCAAAAAACTTGACATCCATTTTGGGAGTAATTACCTGAACCAGTAATTACAGAATTAGGTGATGAACAATGTGAGCTCGCCGAATCTTGTCTTTGAATATCGCCATAATTGTTTTTTGCAGCGTCATTCTCTAGAGATTCATAAACCTCAGATGAAGCATTGCTGAGCTGTGAATAGGAAGCAGAGAAACTTGCTTCCTACAAATGCAGATGAGAAAATACGTCAGTTACAATGTTAGTTAGCGAGGTGTATTTTGTGGCATATTCGCAAAATATGTGAATCAATTAATGTAACGACACGATAGTATGGGGTAGATGAATAACAGGTTCCTGCATGAATAAAATTTTCCCTCCTTGTAGACAAATAACAGAATCATGAGGTTTCCACAAGTACGTCAATTCCCCAATTTTTCTATTGTACATCTTTTCTGTCACTTCAAGTCAACGGATAAAAATGAAATCTCACTTGTGGTATAAAATTGTTAACTAAACAACAATGCCTTTTTTCTCTGTCCTCAAAGATCTTCTCATTTGATATTAAGAGTATGGAGTTGGAGAAGTTAAAAGAACACTAGATTTTCTTAAATACCAAATATGCGAAGCATCTAAGAATGGAAATGGTAATCTAAAATCATGGTCAAAACAAAATATAATGACAGAAACTTGAGGAAACAGGTAACATAACTGAATAATGACAGAAAAAAACGTGATAACAAAATACGAGATCTTGCCTTGCTGCTAGCCTCTCCTGAGTGTAAGCTAGAGTATAGATCTACACCAGAGGAAGATCCAATACTTCTTGACAATTGGCTATCTGTTCTATCTGAGAAGCTATCTGAGTCATGACCATCTTTCTTCAAGTCTTCTTTTCGAGAATTGGTCTGTTTTAAATCTCCACTCCTGAAAGTAGTTCATTAATCTTAAAAACCAAACATATAATCAAGAGTTTACAATATGAACAACGCCATCCCATCAGACAGACCTTACTTTTGATATTGGAGTTAGGCACTGGATTTTTACCTGCCAAAAAAAAACACAGAAGTAAACTTTTTGAAGCCTGAACTCCTACATGAAATTCCTGATCAATAGCTCTAGATAATTCTAAACTGAAGAACCAAATTGCAAAATTTCATTCCAAGTATTAATTTCAAGAATGAAAGATAAAACACCTAACTTCCATCCTACATAAATATTTACACTGTAAAACTTACCATTAACATGGTCCCATAATCGCACTTATTTAGTGGAAGTGAGACGGCAGAAGATTTAGAATCCGCGTACTTTGTAATATTAACCACGGCCTCTCCAAGAATATTAGATCTTCCCGATCCCTGTGATTGAAGATTCAGTTTAAATCAGACCTAGTAGTCGTCGTCCAATTGAGTTTCTCATCTTTGCATTCTCCAATCAATGTCCAAAAAGTTTTAAACAAAAAAAGAAGAAAAAATAACAAGAAGAAGCAAAATTACAGAATAGCAGCTAATTGCTAATAAGAACAACATAGTGGGCATATAATGAGGCTAAAATGGTTCACTTGTTTTAAAAGACAAACAGCAGTACCATGGCCACAACAAGCTTGAAATTACAATCTTCAAACTCTTTTGAAATTTCATCTTGTGAAACCCAGACGGATTCTGATACACATTCAGTCCACTGGCAACTTCCATTACGAACTGATGCTTTGCTTGACCTAATAATCGTTTTGCCATTTTGCTCTGAGACAACAGATACAAATAGCTTATCCCAACCTTTAGGTACCTGCAAAAAGAATTCTACAATGATTCTTACCACAGGGAAAATCCAGAATTTGAATATCGCATTAATCAGAATTCAGCAGCGACTGATAACTGTAGACCTGACCGAGAGTCAGATCATCAGTTATCACCAAAATGATAACGCACATTCAAGCCGAGGTTCCAAAGAAAGTAATAATGAAAAAAGCAAATAGTGTGTAGTAAATTAGTAACTTCCATTTCTGTTCATCCTAATCCCAACCAATTGAATCGAAATGTGACTTCCATTACAGAACTGTACTGATTCGGTGAATACATCTTAAATCTCCAATGAGGAACCCGCCCCGAACGTATCAATTTTCTCCCGAATTCATACCCCAGAAAACCCTTCGACAAAATTTTCCAATCGCAACTGTTCCATCTAATTTACTTCCAATAGAAAGATCATTAAACATTGCGGAATGAGATGCCCCAATCACACGGAGAGCTCATTCCGAATCCCAAAATTTGGGGGAAGTCAACTCCAGTAAATGCCATACGAATAAAGGGAAACAAAATACAAAAAAAGAGTACCAACCTGGACTGCCTTGAAGTTAGAGAGCTTGAAATCAAATTTCTCCCCTGATTTCGCTTGCCGGTTCTTGTGCAACCTGAACATTTTCCCCCGCTCTCTTTCGCCCACCCCACTTGTTCTATCAAATCAGGTGCAGAAATTCCTCCAATCGTTCCCCCATTATCATCATCATTGTCATTACCAAGAAGAGAGAGAGAATAAAAAAAAAAGAAGGAAACAAAAAAGTGATCAAAACTATGGCTAGAAGACAACAGAGACAAAGAAAGCGTTCGCTAGCTGGTCATTGTTGCGAAGGGTGTTGCATTATTTTCCACCATCTCCAAGCGTTTCATGTGCAACTCTCAAAAGCAAGAGAGAGAGAGAAATGGAATTTTTATAGTTGGTGAAGATACAGTGAAGCCATGGCAGATACAGTGAAAAGCCATGGCATATCCCGCAAACAGCCGTAATCGTTTTATTATTCACAAACCGTTGCGAATACCTAATCTCGTGTACTCGCGCTAAATACACGACGCGTGGTACCAATAAGACGAGACAACTGGTTCGTACACGTGTCTTTGTGTTATAGGTCTGAATAATATAGTAAAAAAATATCCTCGAAATTCCCATAAAACGTAACGAGAGTCGGTAAAAAGCCATTGACGTTTTTTCGGGCGCACCGAATTGAAACCGACTCGCCTTTTTATTTTATTATATTTTTCTTTCCTTTGAGTTTAATAATAACGAATTTATTGAAATCACATGAATATTTCGAAGGGAAAAAAACGATCAAATTTTTATTTTGATTATCTACCGTTGGCCTTTCATGGCATTCATTATACTCTATAAAATTAATTCCAACATAGTTCAATCTTTGGTACACTCTTTAGAAATTTTATAATGGTATGTTACTTATGAGATCAATGACTCTTTGAACGTATTGATTTGACCCTAAAAATCTGTTTTTTCTCGATGTTTCATCACGTTTTCAATAAAATCTTTTAACAATGTTTTTGTCATCTCCCAACCTCTCAGTGTTCAGCTCAAAAGATACGAAAAAATTTTCTACATAAGAAAAGATATTTGCATATTTGCTTTAACGAAAATCTAGTGCTTGATAAATCAAATACAAAGAGATTAACAAGTCTTTAGTTTCATGTTTTTATATAGAACTTGATCATAACTAAACAATTAAAATATTTTTATATAATTAAAAAAGTCGTCAATTCGGATTTCTGTCCCATGTTTGTGATATAATATCTGGACAAAAGTTAAAATTACATAATGTAATTGAAATGAATTAAAAAATGAAGATAAAAGTTAACTTACAGACTCAATTTGAGTAGGTTAAAAGCTAAGATTGATTATTTTTCTAAGTATTTGCGTGTATTTGAGAGTGATAGTAATATGAGTTATTTGTAAAAAGGAGATTTGAATATAATTGATTTTTCAAACTCGCCGTCCAATGATACCTTAAAAATCAATTTAAAATGTATTGGAGGTGATTTCTCATCTCATACATGGCATCAGATAATTGGATCATACAAGGTGCATGTGGCTTATACGAAGCAACGATGTGCATCACCTTGATCATGATTCCTCTGGTCGAGCCGATCTCTTTGGTGGTCGCCCAAGTCATTGGTTGAACTGATTGCTCCACCTCGACTCAGTTCCATCTCCAATAGATTCCACGACAACATGTTCTGAGTTTCACAGCAACCTTAAAGAGCCTCTCACCTATAGATAGAACTCATTTGCTTCGTTAAAAGGTGCACGAATACTAGATTCTCTCTCGAGTTTAGTTCGGCTTGCTACTAACTTTAGCATCAGAATGTGTACTGTTTTGCAGGTCAGCTATCTAGTTCATCCTTCGAACATCTCTTAGTTCGAGCTGAGGTTCGCAAAGTTGATCATTTTTCTAATCAAACAAAATGATTTTAGACTTCCTAAAATAAATTTTTTAATTTGTCAAAATAGAAACGGAAGATTACTCTAGATAAGCAAAAACGACAAAGCTAATAAGGACAGAGATAGATAATCATCCTCACTACTAGTATTGTCCCAATTCATAAAGAATGTGTAATTTTCCTCTCCAATCTTGTTGTCTCCTTCAAGTTTTAGAAATGGAAGATGATATATAGAAAATGTTATCCAACAAAAATTGTGGCTCCATGGGAGATTGTAAACTGCAAGGAGGAACCCACCATCGGTACCCACGGAGATGGGAAGAAGACAAGGCTCACTGCGCAGAGGGTGGAGGTTTGGTCCACCCGCCACACGCACACCCAACCAAACTTTCGCTACACGGTAAAAATTTCTCAAATCTCCAAACCAAATAAATATAAATAATAAGTTAAAAAAAAAACTATTTTGACTTGTTTTATTCAAAAGGTTTATTTTGATACTTTTGCTTTAAAAAAAGTTCTATTGTATGGTAACTGTGATAGAAAAAAAAACCTAAATAATCACTTTTTAAATAACATTGACAAAAATAAATATTTTGAGAGTATATTAATTAAAATTAACCAAATTAAAAATATATAAATCAAAATGAACATTTTGAAAGTAAATACTAAAATAGTATTTCAGTCTAAATAATATAATCTTCTTCCCTTATTATAATATACTATGCTTTTTTTATAATAATATACTATGCTTTTTTTTTAAGTTCCACGTTACGTTAGAACAAGGATTCATCCAATCTTTCAATTTAAGATATACATCTTAATTAGTGGCGGATACAAAAATTTTATCCAAGTGTTTTATTTAAAATTTTCTAAAAATAATTTACAAGTACATGATTCGACGAATCTACTGTTTACATTTTTTTTATATTTCTTTTAAAATTTGATATATTTATATGAAGAGAATTTTCAATTCTAGAGGTAGCTCGAGCCTCACATGAGATAAGAATCAACATTGTTTTTCCCTTTTCTCAAAATAAAGAAAGAACAATGTTTTTCCCTTTTATATATTTTATAATATGTAGTAAATTTCAACAAAAACAAAGGAGGCTTGAACCACGAGGCTTGGGGCATGCACCACCAAGCCAAAGTAAAATTTTATTATCATTTTAAAATTATTTTGTATATAATAGAAATATTTTTAAAATTTAGGAGGGTAACATTACATCCCTAACTATGAAATTTTCTATTTTGAGACATTAAAAGGTTCATATAATTGAGAAGTAAAGTATTTTTAGAATCACTTTTTGGCCCACGAAAAATGTCATTAATTAAATTGAAATCATGGTACCAACTAAGGCTCTATAGAGCCAACCTAAACATAACTTAACGAATTAAAATATCAATGTTCAATCATAAGACCGTGAGTTCGAATTTCCTCATCCTCACATGTGAAAAAAAATGAAAAAAAGAGCTCCAGATATTTTTCTTTTTGTTTTTGAAATATGACCGAATAAACACCAACCAAAAGGAAAAGAGAAAAATATGAATTAAATTTAAACCCGTAGTTAGATATCCAATATATGAATTAAATTTACCCAATCAATCAACTTAAACTTTTGGGTTGAAGGGTAGTTTATTCATCCTTAACACATATGACCTTACCCATTGCTATTCATCGATCTTTAGAGTTGGTCCATCTTTCGATATTTTCTCAATGATCATAAAATCTGTTAGTTCGATCTTCGAGTGACTTCCTTTGAACCACCATAAAACCACCCTGTGATTTCTATTCTTCTTTAATTATACCCAACCAAAAAAGAAAGAGTCCTTCCAAATCAAACAAGATACCACAGACTACCAAACAGGGTAATAACATAAGATTTTTTGTCTCATCAACCATCAACCAACACCTCATCCAAATGGAAGAAAGGGAATCTGATTCAATAGTTAACAAAAGAGAGATTTTCATTGCCCCTTTAACCCTTCATGTACAACTACTACCTCTGCAACTACAAGATTGAAACTCAACTACTGTACAGCACCTCTACAGTCTCTAATGATTGTCCAATGAATTTTTCTTCAATTTGCAAGCAATATCCACATTAATTTTAACCCAACCAACCACAGAGAGGTTCACAAGTCTAGTCATCTTTAATTCTATTTAAACATAAAATTGACCCTTCATCTAACTGCTACATCACGCCACCTAATAGTCAATCTCATTAGAAAATCTTCCCTAAGCCATAAAAATTTTGGGTGTCTTCAGTCAAAACGAAAGGACCTTATTTGCACCTTTTTTATTTTTCTTTCTTCATTTAGGGCAGGGCAGGGTATCCTTATAAATTAAACTTTCAATTCATAGAGTAACCTAACAGAGTATAAGAAGATTCTAACTCCTGAGTCTTAATATTATTTAAAACAGGCAGAGAAATTGTTGAAAAGAGTATTCAAACCTTCACTTTTGGAATTCCAACAAACAATAGAAGTAATCGATATGGAATGGTCGGAGGGCGGAGAAACCGGCGGAGAGGCCCAGCTGCCGGAACTGCTCCTCAGTTCTCTGCTTGCTTTTGGCCCTGTAAATTGTCATGATGAATACGTCGTTGGCTAAAAGGGCACGTGTCCGGTGACTGTCATCCGTCTTCTCCGGCAGCGTCGGCTCGCAGGCGATCAGTTTCCCTCCCGCCGGGAGAGACCTGCAGCAGTTTTCCAGGATAATCTTGCATTCCTCGTCTGTCCATGTAGACAGAACCCACTGCAAAATACAAACAGAACCTCACCACTGAAAATTCCCAACATTTTAATTCCAATCCTGATTCAGAACTTATTAAAAATAATCAAATATATGAGTTGAATCCTAAACCTTCATTAGTGTTATGGGCTTAATATAAACGTTTGGTGTTTACTAAATCTAACCAAAGTTAATTAAGTGGAAATATTAAGAAAATTTTAACTTGATATAATATTAAGAATTCATTTATTTATTTTTATTACTTGGAATCCAGGTCACGTGACTACCCAGTAGATCCCTATAACCAAAAATCATAGGGTAAGGTTCGTGGTACTATAAAACCCCAAATGATAATCACTGCCCCATTTCCGTTACACAAAATCAAAAGTTTGGAAAACAAAGTTTATATACTTAACTAGGTGAGTAAGTTTAATGATTTCTAAGTGTGGTTATTTTTGTAATGTATTGACTCACTGGTCCCTATAAATCTAATGGCAATATAAGACAAATTGAGAAAGGAGCACTACAAAACTTTCTAGACTCGAAAAAATTGTTCCACTTCAAATACAAGCTACACCTTTTACTTAATTACTCTCCATTGGTAATAATAGAGATGTCAAAAATCGAGTCTCACGAGATAAGGAATCGTATTATAAATGGAGACGGGGAAGGTTTTAATATTGGGGACGATAAATACATTCCTCGTCCCACTAAAGAACCGAATCAACTCGAAAAATCAAATCAAATCGAATTGGGTCAGTTCAATTTTAAAAGTGGTCGATTCGGGTTGGTTTTGACCCGACAAACCGAGGGTTTTGTACCCTACTGCTTTCTTGCTCTCTTGCTCTCTCTCTCTCAGCAAGGCGACACGTTACAGAAAGCAACGGTGGCGCGCGATGCATCCCAACAGCAGAAGAATAGGTTCAGTTTCAATTTCTTCACCCTATTTCTCTTATAATTTTTTGATAACTTTGTTTTCGGTGGAATGTGCCAAATGAAAAGAGATTTTGAATTTGAATACTTTATTTAACCAAAAAGAAATTCTATCTGTGAATCCAACTTGATGAATTTGAATTTGGAGAGGTGAAAATCTATTTCAATTTCTTGATTTAAGGGAGGAAGAAGGAAATAGTGAAGGAAGAAGAGAGAGAGAGAGAGAGAGAGAGAGAGAAACCCGAAGAAGACCTAACCTGAGTCTAAATGAAAATCTTCGGTTCAGTTTTGTCCAAAAATCAACCAGTCCCGGCCAAGTCACACCCCTACTGATTAAATATATATTTATAAAAATAAATAATTAATATATATTTTTAAATAATTAAAAATAATTACGAGACGAAAAAATTCCACGCGGGATCCGCAATACATCTCCGTCCCCATTTGATTGCCATCCCTATTTAGGGATCATACTTCATAGAGTGAAAGTCTTCAAATATAAATTTTAAGTAACATTTTCTATTTTTGATTAGTTATTATTTCTAGTACATGTTTCTATTTAATAACTATTTGTCTTGTCTTTTCTCTCTTTTTAGAACAAGTGTGCCAACTGTTTTATGTTTGTTGTTTTTCAAAGTTTGGAAATAATAACAACAAACGAAGTTTTACTAAAAAAAAAAGCTCCAAAATTACTATATCAACCTTAGAAAATATAACTATGTCTTATAAGTAATTAGTATAACTAAAAAAATACTTTTAAAATATTTATTTGAGCTAATAATTATAGGATAAGAGATCAAACTATCACTCTTATGGATCTATTTTATATTTTATGATTTATCAATTTGAACTTGCTTAGATTGACTTTTAAACAAAATTTAGATACCGATAGATATCTAAATTTTATCTTTGACTTTTAGGGTAAATAAATTTCAAACTCTCTCTTATTTTAGTACACTCCACATCATAATCTATCACAATTTAAACATTTCCATTTCTTGGCGCATTTTATTTCTCTATATGTTTCTTTAAAATAAAGAAATCTAACTATTTTACTTCAACATATCTTTTTCTAACACATTTTTTCTTACCAACTTGTATAGTATAATCAAACTTGTCAAAGTAATAACAACTATTTTAACACCACAAATATTTATATTGTAATACTAAAAATATAAGCACTCTCTAATTGAGCTCTCTCTTCACTCCTTTCTAAAAGGCGAACCTTATTTTTCACTTGTTCGATACCGTACCTCTCTATGTTGTTTTATAAATATTTATTTACTAGTAATAAAAAATTATGTATGATTTTATAATCAATATAATATAGTTCTATTATTATTATTATTATTATTATTATTATTATTATTATTATTATAATAGAAAAACTAAAAATGGTATGAAGTGAAGCAAATCTAAATTTCACAAATTTAAACTTTCCCAAACTTAACCAATCCGAAGGACTTTCTTGACTTTTCACACTGATTGATAGGTCCTGGCTAGTACACCACACGCGAGGTTTAGCGTGCGACACGTAACTCAAATACCAATCACGGGGTCATTGACTCATTGGTAGAGGGGTAGAAGTGGAACAATTTTATTTATTTTTTTATAAATATAAAACTTAGATTTTGCTCAGTTAACATCTTCTTAATTACTATTATTAAAAAATTGAAAGTTATTTATTCTATTTTTTCTATTATTCTATTATGTAGAGTAATGTAAGTTTTATATTTTCATTCAAAAAAAAATTAATTAATTTTATCTTTATTTCCCCTGCTCCTCTACAGAAAAAGAAAAGCTACGTACCTTCATGAAAATAGCGTCACCGGTGGGGATGGACTTGAACATGTCACCTCCAACGTGAGTCACACCTGTCATTTTAGAACACAATTACTCCTTTTGATTTTTCTAATTTGAAGTTAATTTTTGCTAAATAAACAAAATCATCCCTAATATTTTATATAATTTGTAATTGATCTATTAAAAGTTACAATTTCGTGAAAAAAAAAAGATGATTTACAATTTATAAATTAGTTGATGGGTTTTGTTTTATTAATATTTTTAGCCATGATCAATTAATTTTTATGTGTAGGTATTCTTCTGATAGCATATCCAAACATATTAATAAAACAACAATTCAATAATATATCATTTCTTTTTTTTTTAATATAATATGTGAGGTGGAAGATCGAACTTACAACCTCTTGACTTGAGATATATGTCAATTATCTCTAAATTGTGCTTACTATGATTTGCTGTACAATTTCTTTATTATTTTTTTTATATAAATTTTAACATTTATTGTGGAATCACCTAACTAAAGAATTTAATAGGCCAAGAGATTGAATTGGAAATCTTAAAAGCTTAAAAGACTAAATAAAAAATTAATGATCCTTAATTTCTTATACCTAAATTAAAGTAGTGGACACTGGAGGTTCTAATTGACACGAAAACTTTATTAATCGAACTGTCTTTTTCAGAAGTACTTCCCAAACACATGGAAAAGTATTGATTATATATGGAGATGGTAAAAATATATGCACGATCCGATCCAATCAGGTTAAGAATTCCTCGGTAGGGACGGGGAGGTTCCGTCCCGTCTCCGTCGCCAGCCTAGCCTGTTTAATATTTTATTAGTATTTATATTTTTACATATAATAAATTAATAATAGAAATAATATATATTAATTTTTATACTATTTTATAATTCGTTTAAAAAGATGTTCAATGTCTTAAATTCAATACATATTAATAAATCTATAAAAAGAAATAAAAATTCAAAAAAATAAAGTTAGGTCCGGGATGAGTTCCTGTGAGGACCCATACCCGATTGGGAATTCTCCGTAACGTCTCGAAATTTTGGGGGCGAGGACGGGAATGGGTAAAAATTCCCAACGGGGCCGGAATTAATGGGGATACCCTCCCGACCCCCTAAATTAAAATTTCACACTCAAACTTCTTACAAGTATATATCTTTCCATCCTAAAACTTTAGAAGATAGGAAAATTACAAAATTATAAATTATAAATATTTTATATATTCTTTTTAAAATTATGATAAGCTGAAAGGGACCACCAATTGCACTCTGCCTTGTGCATACATATATTATATACGCATGAATGATATATATAGTTTAAGCAAAATTAAGCTTGTATTTCTTTGTAATTTTTTTTCTTTACTTATTTTTATAATTTAAGCCAACTTTTAAAAACTAAACAACATTTGTTTTTAAGAATTTATTATATTTAATGTTCTAAAAAAATTATTTTATTTTAGAAATTTGATTAAGAATTAGTATATGTTTTCTATAAGAAAGTGAAAAACAAACATATTAAAAATTCAAATCCGAACCTGATTTTTCAAAATTTCTTAGCTTCCAGAGTCACATTTTTCCTTTTTGTTTGTTAATTAAACAGAAAAGGCATTATAATGATAATTAAAAAGGTTAATTTAATTACACGACGGTAACCAAAAATGCTCACCGGGGATGCTGGGTGCCCTAGCCACCACCTCCGGCAGATCGAAGTTGATCCCTTCCTTAATGTGGGGATGTTTCTGTAAAATCATCCGCAGGCAATCGCCGGCGCTCCCGCCCACATCCACCAATTTCTCCACCCCTCCGAAGCCATCGTAGCCGTCCAATATAGCCTTCATGAACGGCACCGATACGCCGGACATCGCTCTCTGCATCAACTCGTTCATCTCCGGCCTCTTCCCGTAGTAACTGTACGCCGGTTCACCGTTCGCTCTCACGAACGGTTCCGTCGTCGCGTCACTCGCTGCCTCGTGCACCCTAGGCCACGCTCTCATCAGCGCGTCCTGTTCACCGCCAAAAAATCAGAATCAGAATCACATTTCGCTCAGAAAGCCAAAGGACAGAGGGATCGAAATCGATCTATATCTGAAATCTGAAATCAACATAATCACGCACCTGATGATGCTGAAGCACGTACGGCGCGTAGGAGAGGCCATCGGAATCGGTGACCAGCGTTTTTCCGACGTCGGTGAGGGAATACCGGCGCTCCGATGAGTTATGGCTGAGATGCTCCTCGAAAACTCCGTAGCTAGTGAGCATACGGAGGATGCGATTGAGATTGTCGGCGTCGCCGCCGGACGGAAGCACGCGTGAGAGAATCTCGGAGGCGGAGAGCGGATCGTTGGAGCCTTCTTGCCAGATGGCGTCGGCGATATTGAGGCGCACGATAGCGTTGAGAGACATTGGAACGCTGATCATGTTAGCGAGCTCTAGAATGGCCAGTCTCGCTCTGTTCTGGCTCTCGCTCTCGGCGGTTTCCTTCCCCATCGGCGATTTCTCTTTTCCGACGACCATTTTTGAAATTCGGGAGTGACGACGGCGCAGGATTTTTGCTTCTGTTGCAGACTGTCACGGAACTTATAAGGACCGGCAAGAATTGTAAATTCGTAAAAGTACATGGACATTTTGGGAAATGAGAAAAAGCTTGGCTCCCAATGGGCTTCAAGTTTATCGTTTCGCGTACTATTTTTATTTTTATTTTTATTTATTTATCATTTTTTGGAATGAGGTGTCCTATATTTATCGGGGAATTTTTTTTTAACGAGGCTTATTTTCAAATTTATTTACAAAATAATGCTTGTTTTAAATGTCTTAAATGTATAATGTGAGGAACATGAATTTAGTTCATAGTTGAAATTTTACATTTGCAACTAATATGATGAGTTTCCATCTCTCTACTCACTAATTGTACTTAAAAAATGTATAACGTATTAAATGAAACTTATTCTAAAAATAATGTTTTTGAAATTCAACATTAAATCATTCTTCAAATGTTGAAATGTTATGGTCGAATTTCAAAACTGTTGAATCAAGAAATCTTTCAATCCTACGAACGTTGGATGGGCAAGGACGAACTAGACTGTGAGCTAAGAAAACCGAACAGAGGACCTGCAAAATAGAACAAACACTATGATGCCAAAGTCAGTGAATTGTCAAACTAAACTCGAGGGAGAATTTAGTGTTCACGTACCTTAGAACGGAAGAAATTAGTTCTATTTATAGAGGGAGTCTCTGATCATGTTTCCAACAAGGGCCTCAACGACTCTTTAAGGTAGCCGTGAAATGTGGCGTGATGTCGTGGAGTCTGTCGGACAATGTACTAAATCGAAGTGAAAGAACAAAAATGTCTTGTGAGATCGTTTCGGCATGAAGAATCATGGCTGAGGCAAGAAAACTTAGACTTTAAAAGAAGAAGTCACGTGTGCCTATCACAATCCAATCACCTTAAAAAAATGTATTATTTTTAAATTTTAAATTTGAATTTTCGTGAGGAATTTTCTTATTAATTTAAATTTTTTATTTTTATTTTTAAGTCCATGTCAATTTGGTGAGGGAATTTTATATAGCATAACTAGAAAGAAGTAAAATAAAGACAATTTTCTACCAAAATAATATGGATCATTAGCAAGTTTAACAAAATTGGATGGGACAAAATGGAAGTTATGAGCGTATAATAATCTAATGAATACAAGTAAAAATATATATACAAATGAAATATTTTATTTAACTAATTTTAACTTGATAATAAATAACTTGAGAATAATCCAACTCATTAAAAGATATACCATCCACTAAAAATATGGAAGATTTGAATCACCACTCTACTTATTGTGGAACTAAAAAAAGAAATTAATGAACTTCAATGATGTGAATCAAAATAGCACGAAAAAGTAAACTGAGTTTGTGGTAAATTTTATATCAAAATTAATACTATCGATAATTGGTATATATCTCCAACCAAAGGTTGTGAGTTGGATCTCCCATCCACGCATCTTGTACTAAAAAAACTATCCAAAATTTAGGTTAAATAAGTTTGGTTTCTAACTTTTCAAAGATTGTTTCAATTTATAGTCGGTCTTTTTAAAAATGAAGTTTCTTAGTGTCTTTTTTTTAGCATATCTATTTAGTTTCTAATAGATTTTTGAACTTTTAGTAGGTTGACATCATTCTCTAACATATTTAATGTCTTGATTGCATATTTACTATTTTATTTAAAGATTACAGTGAACTAATTTGACAATTTTAAAGTATTTGATGACATAAATACTAAATTTATAGGGTTAACAAGGCAAACTTATTAACATAAAATTTAAAGTTTAATGGCCTATTATAATCTTTCCAAAATACAGTGTGGACATCCTTGGCTTTATTGTTATTTTTTTTTACTTTTTAATAAATAAAAAAAATCTTGAAAAATGACAATATATAATTATAATACTTGGCATGCATTAGGCGATAGAACCAAAGCAAAATCTTATCAAGATGTAAATCACATTAATCAAGAGTAAAATGAAAGGTATAATTTGTGAAAATATTGAAAATAAACTTTATATTTATTTAAAGTTGAAAAAAAAAGTTTCAAAATATCTTCTTTGAGATTAGTTTTTTTCCTATTTACGTAGAAATATTAACAAAGACCACCTCACTGTAGTTTGACTCATTGTGTTTGATCAACTTCTGTAAAGCTCGGACCTCGAATTGACAAACTAGGAGACCTACCCAAAGAGAGTAAACAACTTCGACATTTAAGTCAATACAAATCCGATCTATTGCAGAAGAGAAAATAGTTTCACATCCCTGAATATAAGGCATAACTCTATATTTATAGAAGTTGAACTTCCGACAGTGGTTGATGAGCTGTAAATCACAACATCTCGTCGGGGAAACAGTTGTTGGCTTGCGACAGCCAATATTTTGATTATCGTCTCGTTACTTACGAGGGTTAGCCTTTCTTGATTTAAGTTCGTCGATACGAACTTTATGAAGTTCCGAACAATTAACTTTGTATGGGTCAACTTGACCTTTATGAAGTATCGAGCCGATGACTTTCCTTTGTTGAGATTTGATCTCTATATGAAGTCATAACAATAGCTTGACGCTCTTTCTGACCTACTAAACATTGATGCATAGGGTCTGAAAAATCACCTCCAACAACATAAATCTTATATAAGTTTAAAGGTTTGAATCCATCCTTTTTATGGTACTAAAAAACAAAGTCCCCCAAGAGAAATTAGTATAGTAATAGATTTACTTGCCTTTTATCCTTATTCCACATAACACATTCTTTTTTAAAAGAAAAATTAGAGAAAATAATAATCTTATAATTTTCTACTAAACTTCAGTATATATTAGTATTTTTTCTATGTTGTATGAATTGGAATAAAATAAAAAGGTAATAAAAGAGCTTACTAATAGATATAAGTATAACTCAACTAATTTATGTATTAGTCATATATTAGTTGTTATTGATGAAATTATTCTATTCCTACGAACTGAACTTAGGAAAGCAACATAGGTCAAGCTGTCTAGATCAAATCATATGAGTCAGACCACCCAACAAGACCAAACCAGATTCGAGTCAACTTAAATCCAATCGAACTGACTCACCGAACCAATCTAAGGAGACTCTTTCTATAAATAAGAGGAGAGACATGAGCAATATGATATACACTGACAAATCTATTTTTACTATATCCAACAAAATTCTTTGCTAACTTAAGTTCCAGTGTGTAGCTTTCTTTGTGCGCAGGTGTTCGCCGAAAGTATTGACACTAGAGACTATAATCAAATCCTTGCATCAACATTAGTCGTTTCCCTTAAATGACGAAAGTTTTTTTTTTTTTTTTAAGAATAGCAGATATATTTAAGAAACTCATACTGCCATTAAGGCTACATGATTTTGCAAATCAGCTTCCACACACTGATTGAGAAAAAAAGGAAAATTGGAAAGCCACAAAAACGAGCGGCCCATCCTGATACTTTCCTTAGCTAGAGCATGAGCAGTTTGGTTTGATTCCCTAAATGACGTAAGTTTGAATCTACCATCTCGTTTAAACTGTTATATTCCAAAAAATAAAAAATAAAAAATGGAAATAGACTCCTTCCATCATAATTTATGTAAAATAAGTGTTGGCGAGAATTATAAATTTATGACATTTTTTACCATGAATTTGGCCACGGCTCAGGATTCCCAACTTAAAATACAAAATATATTTTCACCTTACCATCCAATAATCATTGAACGGTTCCATGGCCCATTTCGTTTATTTTTGGGCCGACTTGGAAAAGGCCTAAAACACAGTTAAAAGGCCCATTTTAAAGACTTTGTAGAGGGCCGAATAGAATTTAGGTCCATGGTACCAGGCCCAACCTTTCTACCAGTCTATGATACGACGAGTATGATGCACCGCAGCCGAGAATTTGAAATTTAAACGGGGATTTTTAAAAATATTTATGAATATATATATTTTTAATATGTATATTATTTGGTAAAAATATAATTGAAAAGGAGCGTTTATATTGCATAACAACTCAACGATGATTAATATTTTAAATTATGTTATATTAGACGTAGATAAGGAAGTCTATTTTTCTGCAGGATATGTCTTAATAATCGGAGTCGAAAATCCTCGTTAATATATCTCGCGAGTCGCAGGTGGCAATGGGAGAAGTTTTTTTCCCATAATCTAAATGTCGACTGGGACAAGGATTACATCCTCTGTCCCCATTTCCTGTTTTCCGCACCTTACTTTTTTTTAATATATAAATATAGTTTGCTGCTTTTCTCTAATTTATTTCAAAATGTGTAAAATTGAAAAATTAGAATATAAAATTTTACTATTTTTTAAAAAATTTATGGCTCCGCTCTTAAGTACTATACTTATGGTTTCTAACATTATTTTTGTAATATTTCATCTAAATTTTGTTCAATTTAACGTCAATGATCAACTAATTAACAAGGAAAAAAAGAAATATAAAAAAGTAGAAATTTTAGAAAATGGCTTGATTAAGTCCTTTCACGATGTTTGATAATTTCCAACTTCATCCTTATGAGTTTTGATAATGTCTTCTATATATATGTATATATAATTTATTTATTTATTTCATCGGAGACCTTTTCTCTTAATAATAATAATAATTTTTTGAAGCAAGGATTTCCCTGAATAGACACCCAACTAATAATTGTTTTTTTAACAATGATATTTAAATATGTATTAATATTATACCGAATTTAGTGATGCAAATATTAAAAAGTAAACTTAAAAATAGTATGATGAATTAATAATGTTATCTAAACTCAACTACTTCCTTGCCCAATAATTTTTTTTTATGCACAATTTCTTTTATACAAATGTGAAGATAAAGATTCAACTTTGGATCTCTAGAAAAGTAAAAAGATGTCTTAACTATTTTGTTGCGCTCATATTAGCTACGTCAATACATATAATTGATATTTCATTTTATTTAAATTATATTTTCCATCCCTTAACCATACCTACGTTATTTTATTAATTTCTAAATTTAAACCATATCTTTTTATAAACTTTTATATTTACTTTCTAATTTATGTCTCTACACTTCAAATTTCTATTTCAGTTGGCTTAGAAAAATCCTATTTTAGTTTCCAACTTTTAAAAACTATATTTTTTAAGTTCATGCAATTAATTTTTCACTAAATAATGAAACTCTAGATAATCTCTAAGTAATTTTGAAACTTGATATTTGATCTATTGCATGTAACTTCAGAAGTAAGGTTAAATATGATAAAAGAATATGATTTTTTTTGTGAAATTATATAGATTGATATAGCCAATAAATTTTTTTTTAAACATATGTTACTAATTTAATCTTGTGCACCTAAACTATGGCAAGATGAAACAACCCTAACATTGATGGTTGTTAATGGAAACAAATAAAATAGAAGCATGTTGTATATAGAAAGTGCATCAACTTTCACTTGACTGATAATTCATTGGTAACCAAAATTCAAACTTTAGTTTTACAAATTGTTTACGTAATTAACTTTATTATTATTATTATTTTGCAAATGGGTAATTAACTTTATTGTTTATTAAAGGCAGTGACACTGTTTGAGTAGAGAAGAGGAGCCCATGATTGACAGCTTTAATTAATTAATTTTAAAGTGAAAAAAAAAAAACAAAGATTGAACTTTTTCCGATAAGAAAAGGCTTTTGGCTTCATCTTTATCCAACTTGGAAACAACTCAGAAGATTCACCTAATAATTCGTAGTTTATTTTTTTTTTCCTTTTTTTTTTATATATATAGAGTTTAAAAATCTCTATGATTTTGCATTTTATCACAAAAAATAATAATAATAATAATAATAATAATAATAAATGTGGATTTGCGAAATATAGTACCTATATTGAGATTTTTTTTTGTTTGGGGTCTTAAACCTCCCCGCTCAAAAGAAGGAGCTACAATTCTGTCACCATTGAACTACGCACACGTTGTTGAGAATATGTATCTTAATTAATTTAACTATATTTAGGTGACAGAATATATAGTACAAACTAGTCTCATTCCGTACAACTTTCATGGATGAAAATTTAAATATAAAGTAGACTTGGGGCGAATCCAAGTTTATTTATTATTATTAATTTTTTTTTGAAACATGGCAAAGTGAGGATTATAATTTTATTTTTTAAAACCATCGTAGGTGGCTCACTGATCCAGAGAGGCTAAGATAAATAAACATGATTTTGAGGGAATGATTTCAAACCTCATAATGACAACTTATCGAAATTAATTTTCATAAACATGTCTCTTAATTATAGATACGTGTCAATTACTACTGAACTTAAATCACACAAAGTTCATCTACCACCGTTAAACTAAGTTAGAGATATGTAAAACCACAATCGTAAAAATAAATAATCTCGACAACAAAATTAAACTGGTAAAAAAGCATCCGAGCGTAGCAACAAAATCATTCGATCGCACGAATTCTTATAATTAACCATAATTTAACTAATGGTAGACACTAAGTTTCAGCACTCATTCATGATTTGATCAAATTAAAAATCTAAAGTTAAAATTAATTTACCAAGTTACCAAAGTCACCAACGTGATGATAAAAATACAAACTCCTAAAAAGTAATGATTTATCAAGGAGTCTATTTTGATTGACCAAATTCAATATGTAATTATTAATTAGCAACTCAATTAGTTGGTGAACAAAAATATATATGACCAAACATGGAAACTTTGAGCTCCCAACTTCAAAACCGTGTTAAATCACCATCCACTTAATATTAATTAAAAATCTTTTGAATTATAATTATCTTAATTAAAAAACCATATGACATATGACAACTTGATATGATATAAAGTATTAAAGTAAGAACTATATCATGCATTATAAAACAAATAATAAAAGGCTAAAATATTGCAAATGCAATGAACTAAGAAGCAAAAAACAAATTACATAAAAACTAAAATAATAAAGAGGGATTAAAAAAGCCAAAAAAAAAAAAAAGAAAAAAAAAGAAGCAATGTGAGTGTGATGGGATGGGATGGGATTTATATCAAATTAGGTTTCATTATTGGCATCATCCTAATGACATAAATAAAAAGGGACATTTTTTTTCTATTGGGCTTTGAGTTGACTTTTTGAATATTAATTAATTTATATCCTAAATTTGCATGCTACGTTTTAGACCATACTTAATTAGTATTATAATAACCTTGTACGTACCATTTTTATTTTGAATTTGGAGGTCAACTCTTTGACTTTTTTAATTTTTTTCTTTAAGGGAAAAAAAAAATCTTTACTTGCATATTATTTCATTAGATGTTAAATACAAGGATTGTGCTAATAAATTAAAACCCTTTAATTTGTCTTACATTAAAAAATAATTAAAAAACAATTAAGAAAATTATCATTTTTTCTATTATATACTTAGTTCAGTGTGTCAATTTTAATATTTTTAAATAAACTCTAAATTCCAACTTGAATTTAGTTGTGGAGGTAATCATCTATTATTTCTCGTGAGGTCAAGAATTTAAATTTACATCCTCATATGTGTTGTACTAAAAAACAAACTCTACATTTAAATGAGTTATTAGAGCGATAAAATTATTGTAATAAAACTTCAAGAAAAAATATAAATATTTTTTATTCAATAATTGAGTTGAAATAGGAGCATCCTTGCATGTTAAAAAAGAGAATAATTAGATGTTATTAGAAATCAAGCCTTTTTTAAGTGTACTTCACACATTCAAGGATAAAACTATAGTTATTTGAGAGCATATATTATTATTAATCATGTTCAAATACATGTGATACAGAATAATTTCTACCTTAGGGCTATTATAGTTACGACTCTCATTTCTATTTAGAGTCGTCTTAGGTCTAATTTCTATTACTTGGACGGGATATCTCATACGAAAATATAACAGGATCAATTTGTCACAGGGAGCATATATATATATATATATATATATATATATATATATATATATATAAAGGAAAGCGAATAGTTATGTTCGTCATTTCTATTTAGAATCGTATTAGATCCAATTTTTCTATTACTTGGACTAGATATCCATTATCTCATGTGAAAATATAATATGACCGATTGTGATTAAAACGAACAAAAATATAACAAACAATAAACTAAAAGCAAAATGGAGAAATAATCCTTAAAAAAAATAAAGTTAAATGGAGTTTTTCATTTTCATTTTTTTTTTTTTTGCCCCAAATTGGAATTCACTAAACAAAGTGTAATTAGTATAATCCAAACGTGACATAAAACGACACTAATATAGGTAGCAAACCCCTTTTTAAGGTGGTCAACAACTGTATTTCCTTGATTAAAATTATCATATTTTTTATGATCAATATTCGAGTCACAAACCGCTCCATAGAGAGTATATAATTAAGTAATTACTTGTACGTATTCTATCAAAATTTTAATTAATTTTTTCCACTTCATTAACTTTTTAAAAGGATCTTGAATTATTATTAATTCTTTAGAATATATTTAATTACTGTTGAGAATGTATGCTTGATAGCATTTTATCTTACATGATTTGGTGGAAAATACCACTTAAATAGTTCAATATATCCAAGGAACTCATCTTAGTTGTCTACGTAATAAAAATAATAAAAATAAATCCTTTTTTTTTCTCATTCGTAAATATGATTAAAAATCCTTGTAATGATAATCAATATTTTTGAAGTCGAAGTCCTACATTCTTTTTGGTAAAATGTAATTAGGAACAATTTTATTTATTAAATTGCTTTCTATTCTACTCGATTATTTAGAGTGTTTTATTTAAAATAAGTTAGTATTAAATTAATAAATTTAATAATGGCTATTCAAGAGAGGAGAATAAATCATTTGAATTTGAATCCTCTTGTGTGATTTTTACTCGAGTTTTTGTTTATTTTATTTTGATAAAATCGATCATCCATCTTTTAATTTATGAACAAATATGATCATAAATATGAAAATCTTACATATAATTAGAATTTATTAATAAAGTTTAAAATATTACCACGTTTGTCCCCTCTAAATCATTTTATTTAAATGAACCACGTATGATAGTTAAAGCTACATAATTCATTAGGATCTATATTTATATATAAATTGACATGCTATATATTATAGATTTTTTTGCAAAGGATTATATATTATAGATCGATTCAAATGTCAAATACTTATACCTATGATGGTAGCTACCAAATTAAAGAAATTTTGAATCGAGAAAAAAAATATGCCATAAACATAATATATTAAATTTACATTTATTTTTTTCTTTAATAGGCAGCTTTTCTCTCTCTCTTTCTAAAAAAAGGTTTACAGCAGCCTTGTCAAATTAATAAACACAAGAAAATCCAAAATATAAAATAAGATAGGCCGCCATCTCACATGTGTTTAAAAATTTTGATTTAAATTCCATTTTGTTTCCTTAATTTTTTGAATTATTCATTTTGAAAATATCTATTTAGTTTGAATCTATAAACTTTCGAAACATCCCTCCATTTTTAATTTTTGCCATTATTTCTTTATCAATAATCTAACTTACGGTCAATGTGGTTCGAATTTATGTGTATTAATATATCAATGTTGGCATATATTTAAGCCATATAATTATTGGGTGTGTATTAATATCTACGTCCACGGCCCGGCCGTTGATGAGTATGTTCTTTTTATTATTTGAGTGGCAGGATATTTTGTTGGTCCCTGAGTCTTGAGGAGCCTCGATTTTTGTGTGGGCTATTTGGAATTCTCGAAATCGTGTAGATACTATGTTGAGTGAACGTCCAATTGGTTGTATTGGGAGTTGGCCATCAGACTATATGCACTCTTATAGGTCTGCTAATTTCCAATAGCCTGAGATGGTGACTCCCAATGGTAACCGTTGTTTATGCTGCTGGCAGCCCCTCAAGATGGATGGTTTAAAGTAAATACAG
This sequence comes from Momordica charantia, assembly GCF_013281855.1. Classification (NCBI taxonomy): domain Eukaryota; kingdom Viridiplantae; phylum Streptophyta; class Magnoliopsida; order Cucurbitales; family Cucurbitaceae; genus Momordica; species Momordica charantia. The sequence continues at coordinate 23,113,264 of NW_028275163.1, read as the reverse complement.
ATGTGTGTTTTCTCGCGGGCTTGCTTCGAGAGGGCATCGGGATGGTCATTTGCAATGCCGACAATCATCTTCTTTTGGCAGCATCATCGTCCATTCCCCATTGCGCTTCAGTTGATTTTGCAAAGGGGCACTTCTCATGGTCTTCTACTAGTGAGTGAGGCAGGTTTTTGGAGCCCATTATTCTTGAGTCAGACTCTCTCCGGTGTTTCCAGCACCTCACACAGGATGTTGAGGATTTGTCTAAGGTGGGGTGCCTCCTTATTGAGATTCGCCGACGTTGTTCTTTGTTGGTTTCGATTCATTTCACCTTCACACACTATGAAGGCAATGTAGTGGCCCATAAATTGGCATAAATGGTTGTCGTTCGACATTTGGATCGTATTTGGCTTGAAGAGGGTCCTTTAGAAATTTCTAATTTACTTGATTGTTCTACTTTCTTTTCCTAGTTTCGTTTCTTTGTACTTGTAAAAAAAGGTTTAATTTAGATAGATATTGGGTGGATGGAAACTCTTTTTTAAGACACATATGTATGATGGTTGTGAGTTCAAATCCCCCATCCCACGTGTTCTAAAAAAACATATGAAAATGAGGATTCAAACCAACGATCTTTTAATAGTATGTGGAGCGGAGTCAAATTTAAACATAGATATCTTAATCAATTGCTGCTCAAATTCGCGACTAGTTTGTATTAAAGCAGTTCTTAGAAACTTCCTAGCAATGTACGAAACAAATTTAATAACTTTGCAAGGTCAATTTAAGACACGCCCTCCCTCTTTCATTTGAATAGGGTTTAATTTGATTTACCAAAACTGGCAAATTGGCACGTGCGACATATTATATATATATATATATATAATTAGGATGAATTTTCATAATAATCCAAAGTTTTGATGGCTAACCTCTTAAAGCCATTGCATTTTCGTTACTATATCCTTTCAAAAAAAACTTGTTTGGTAACTTTATTTCTAATCAAATCTTGAAATTGCTTTTGAAATCTTAAACAAATTCTTTGAAATGTATACTTTTTTATTTCTAAATTGACTAGAATTTGAAATGGTTATAAAATAAAAAACAAAATAAAGACATAATAAAATAGATTACTTTACTTCAACTTTAAATTAAATTAAACCTAAAATTGTTATTAAATAGGAACTGATTTTCTTTTCTTTTTATTTTTCATTTTCCTAATATTGATGGCATCAACTTTTACCTTTTCTAAATATTTAATTTATGAAAAATAAAAATAAAAATGCTATTTTAATTTATGTACTTTTAGTTTTGGTTCATTTTTGTCTCTATACCTTTAGAATGTTTTGGTCCTACTTTTAAAATTTGTTTATTTTAGTCCATGTACTCTCAAGTACCTGTACTTTTAAAAAGTGACCAATTTGATCTCGATTTTCAAACTTTTAACATAAATCATACACGTAACAAAAACCATTTAATATAAATTCATGGTTACATTTTAATAAATATATTTAGTGTTGCATCGTGTTTAAATCATGATAGAAAAATGAGATTAATAAAATTAAGGGACCGTACACATGGACTAACTTAAACCAAAACCAAAGCTAAAAGCAGAGAGACCAAAATCATATCTTTTAACCAAAAATAAATAACAAAAACATGTGAACATAAAAATTGCATATATACCATTGCCACTCACCATATAGATGACTAGCTACTATGTATTAGAGATGAGAAGACAAAATTGATTGTATTGTGAAGGCTTGTGAAGGTGGACCCAATCTGATTTTAGCCTATTATTCATGGAATCTGTGAAATTGAAGAGTTCCCTTGTTGATATTCAAAAGATAATACTTCTCAAAATTTTGTAGAATTTTTGTACATCTACATGTGAAGTCTAAATTTTACATATAAATTACAATAAAATTTTGTCAATTTTGAAATATCTCTCACTTTCGATGTTACTATATAAATGTGAGAGTTTGACATTTTGATCGATATCGACACTGAAATTCATGGACTTATAAGATGAAAATTCCAACCGAGTTGATAAAGTGGATTTGAAAACTAGAATTCAAAGAAAAGAAAAAAAGGAAATAACAAGAAGGCAGAAAAGTTTTTGTGAAAAAAAATCCCAAAAAAAAAAAGATGTCGACATTGAACCAAGCTTTGACATTTAGATTCAATATATTAACTGAAATTGTCTCTGAGAAAGGGAAGAAAATAGAAAGTTAGAAAGAGACTAAACATGGAAGGTGATAAGAAATGTCTCAATTTTATATTTATGTGATACTTATATATATATATTAACATTTGACTTAAATTATACAAGTTTTAATAGATGCATAACATTTTAAAGTTGTAACTATTTGGATCTTATACGTTTAAGTTTCCAATTAATTCCAAACTTTCAGAGTTCTACTAATAGGTCATTAATACTTGAAAAGAAAAAAATTAATAGAGTTCTTTAATATTCAATTTTGTGTCGGGTAATGGAATTTGATTTGGGACACCTTGTATCATTTAAAGATTACACGACATATTTATTTCAGATAGTTCAGCGAGGCATAATCATTAAATTAATGGAGTTAACACAATGACTTATTATGCATAAAATTAATCTTCCTATTATAAATTTTATTTATTACAACTATATAGATACAACCTTAAAACGTTAAAATGACTCATTTAAAACTTTTTAAATTAGAAAGTATAATATTTGCCTACTTGTTGGCCGAACAGTAAATTTCATTCCAATTAGAAATTTGATAATCTTTTAATTTTTCTTATAAAAAGAATTCTCATATCTCTTCTTATGTAAGTATTTCCCCCAAAGGCGACTAAATAACACACCATTATAAGTTCACAAATCATAATTGAACCTGGCATTCTTTTTTTATATATTACTCATAACTTATTCAATACTACATTTTGACTAAAATTATCAAAATCTAAAACCTCTCAATTTAAAAAATATATTGATGAAAGTATTAATCTGTCGACATATATTTAAGTCCTCATTTGATAACCCTTTGGTATTTTAAAATTAAGTTAATAAACACATCTAACTTAAATTTAAAAAACAAAATAAATCCTCCACTTTTTACTCTATAAATATAGCTAATTAAGAACTCAAATGTACCTAAAAATAACTAAAAACGAAATCGTCATCAAATTTTTGTCGGGATTCGGCGGGCGGGTGAACTGAATATGCATAATTTAACATCAATGTCAATGTGACCCAAGACACAAACATGAAGAAGAAATTAAAGCCAAGGCTGGGCCCTAGCTAGGCTATGCCCTGTGCCCTAAAAAGTCAGCCATTTTAGAGAAAATAAGAAGAAGACAGATAAAATTATAATATATATCACCTTCCATTAATGAAGCTATTTTTAAGCAGCTGTGGAGTGGGTTTCCTTTGTCCCTACCACTTCCAATTCCAACAGCTTCTGACTGGATTTTGTCAACGCTTTCTAATCCATTTTTAATTCCATTTTTCCCTCCCATTGATTCACAAATAATACCAATTCTGGTTTCCCAGAAATTGCCCTTTTTCCCCTCTCTCTCTTCTCTATATATAATCTCAAACTTTGCCTCCATTTCTCCACAGAAACACTCAACACAATCCCCAAGGTGGGAGCATTATTCTCTCTTAATTTATTTCTCTCTTCTTTCTCTTTATGCCACTTTGTGTTTTTTCTGTGTCTTTTTTAGGGTTTTGTTTTGTAGTTTTGTTTTTGAAGATTATGGCTCCGGCAATGGCAGCTGAGAAGAACAATAAGGCCATTGCATCTGAAGTTCAGATGTTCCAAAAGGGAGTGAAGCATCTGTGTGAAAACGGCTTGAGCAAGCTCCCTTCTAAGTATGTGCTTCCCAATTCGGAGCGTCCCGACTTGTGCCAACCTGATGGTGGCCATGTCCTCAATGTCGTTGGCACCGTTGAGCTGCCCGTCATTGACTTCGCCGAGCTCCTTGGCCCCAATCGTAGACAAGTCCTCCGTTGTCTGAGCGACGCCTGCCAAGAATTTGGCTTCTTTCAGGTAAAGAATTGATCCTTATACTCTTTCTAGGTTTTTAAATTTTTTAGTTTTCTAATTTTGTATCTAATAAATCATATCTTTAATATTTGGTAGGAACTAAAGTGAATAATCTAACACAAATTTGAAAATTGACGAATATATTTTTAAAATATAAAGATTGGGTAGGACACAAGTTATATTAAACATCAAATATTGAAATGATAAAGCACCTAACAAAAATTTATAATAGAAAATTTTGATAATACGCAGTTGATAAACCATGAAATTTCAAGCGAAGTGATAACGAACGTGAGAGAAGTATGCTCAAAGTTCTTCGAGCTTCCATTCGAGGAGCGAGCGAACTACATGTCGTCCAACATGCATGCGACAGTGCGTTACGGGACAAGTTTCAACCAAAACAAAGACAACGTTTTCTGCTGGAGAGACTTCCTGAAGCTGACTTGCAACCCCAACTTGGAGCACCTCCTCCCCCACTGGCCTTCGTCTCCGGCCGCCTTCCGTGGCTCAGCCGCCGCCTATGCCCAGCAAACCCGAGGCCTGTTTCTGATGTTGGTGGAAGCCATTGTTGAGAGCTTGGGGGTTATGGATGAGAAAGAAGAAGAGAGGGAGATTGTGAAGGAGTTTGAAGATGGAAGCCAATTAATGGTGGTGAATTGTTACCCTCCATGTCCACAGCCTGAGCTAACCCTAGGAATGCCACCACACTCTGATTATGGCTTCCTCACTCTTCTCCTTCAAGACCAAGTTGAAGGCCTTCAAATTCACTTCCAAAACAAATGGGTCACTGTAAAACCTTTGCCCAATTCCTTTGTTGTCAACATCGGTGATCATCTTGAGGTGGGGTTTTTTTTTTTCCTTTCTCCTACTTATTTTTTGATACGACTTCAATACACCTGATCCTTAACATGTCTCTCAAGATGATGATTCGATTGATGTTGGTCCGGATCACATTTTTGAATCGGATGCTCATTTGAGTTTTTTGGACTATAATCATACCATATCAATATTCATAGGATTCCATCTCAAAATCGTTAAGGATCCCATGTAAGGGTTTATAATATAAACTCCTCTCCAATTGATTTTGAGGTGGAATCCATGTATATTAATGTGGTATTAGAGTCCAAAAGTTCAAACGAGTATCCGGTCCAAAAATGGGATCTAGTTAAGATCAAAGAGTCAAAAAAACTACGATCTTGAAAAGGCATATTAAGGATCCTACATTGAAAAGAAAATTGACCTAACAAAATTTTAAGATGGGAACTACATAAATATTAATAAAATCAAGTTGCTAGCTACAAGGGGATCAGCACTGTATATTATAAACTTTTGTTATATTGCTCCGAACTAATTTGGAAGGGTTTTTGGATGAAACTATGGTTGCGTTTGTAGAAATTTATTTGAATTTGGGGAACTGATGAAGTTGTTTTTCACGACAGATATTCAGCAATGGAAGGTACAAGAGTGTTCTTCACAGGGTAGTGGTGAATGCAGACAGGCCAAGAATCTCAGTGGCAACACTGCACAGCCTTCCTTTCAACTCCACAATCAAGCCATGGCCAAAGCTTGTGAATGAAGAGAATCCAAAGCTTTATAAAGACACTGATTTTGAAACTTTCCTTGAATACATCACCTCTCGTGAGCCTAAAAGGAAGAACTTCTTAGAGTCTAGAAAAATTATTTATTGATATATATATATATATATATATAAAAAACAGAAGGGTTTTTGGTATTTGTCAAGGGTAAAGTTGGAAGAGGGAAAATTGGATTGTTAATTGTGCTTTTAACTAGGGGTTGGGATTGGTATGATATTATGTAATGAGTTTTGGGATTTTGTGGGTCTAAAGGAAACCCTAGTTTATGATTCCCCTTTTTTCAACTTAGATGATATATATATGGTGAATTGTTGTTTTTGTAATTGAGAAATTGTGGAGGAGAATTTGGAAGAATAAGTTCTAATGTTTTCATTTTTTGGATTCTTTTCTATAATGTTTTAGAAGTCATATACCATTTGGTAACTATTAAACACATCTTATTTTTTCAAATTTAAAGAGTGCTGATCTCAACATTATATATGAGGTTTAAAGACAAAATAAATGAGAAATGTCAAACTCTTTTTTCTTTTTTTTTTTTCTTTTTCTCTCAATAAAAATAGGGAAAAAGTAAAATTATCAAATGAATCTAAGCAATATTTATGAGAAATTAATGGTCTTATACATTCAAATTGTTTCAATTAAATCATTATAAACGCTAAACGTTAAAAGAATGATGAAATATGAATTTTTTTTCCCTTTTTGTGGATAATCGAGAATTGGTGCCGTGTGGCTTCACCAGAGGATCCCTATAATTTGGGGCAAGAACTGCGAATACCGTCAAACACCCAAACTGACAATAAGAAATTCGACCTGGACACTAAGTGTTGTCACCTAAACTGCTTCCTAGGAATTGGATATCAACACTCAACCTTGAATCACACTAATCAACCCACACGCAAGTCCAAATTAATGAAATATTGAATTCAGAAATAGTAATTTTTTATGAGCTTGGTCCATTTTCTATACAATACCATAAAATTTTGTACCATGTAAGTTACTACGTGCTAAAGTCAAATAAAATAAGTAAATATTTTATCGATCTCATGGGGTATAGTATTTGATCTATTTTATCAAATTAAAAATTTAAAACACGTAGTATTTCAAACTTCAATGCATTTCAACAATCTTGAGTTAGCCTAATGGTTAAAAAATGTTGAGTAAAATTTTAAAGTATGAAAAGTGAATGAGTTCAAACTATGAGTAAAATTTTAAAGTATGAAAAGTGAATTAGTTCAAACTATTATAGTCACTGATCTATGATCTAGGATTCAATATGACACTTAATATATATTTATATTGTTATATTCTCTCAAATAGTTTAATTTAATCTAAAGCAATATAGTAATTTAAAAGTTAACAAGATGGCTAAGTTTTTTAAATTTGATATAGTTGATTGTCATAATTTTATATTCACGTATAAAATATTAGATATATGATTAAATAAAGACAAGAAAAGTATAAAATAATCCTTTCATTTCTTTACAAAATTTTCAAATTAGAATTTGTCTTATTTTATGACAACTTTGTAATAGAAAAGTATACAAAATAAAGTAAAACAATTTTTGTAGGGAAAAGAAAACTATTATTTATAGAAACAACGTCAAACACAGCCCAAAGCCATCAATTAACGAAACGTAAAATTCACAGTACAAGAAATTATATTGTATAAAATTACAAAAAATATATATTAAACAAATTCCATTAACTTTTGGCTAAGAAGAATATGCTTTTTTGACTTTGGGTTTATATAAGTTGAAATTCTTGAAGCCACCAAATAATTCTGATTGCTTAACACAAGAAAAAGAAACATGTTGGTAAACCCATTTGCCACACTTTTTTATCTTCATTTTTCTCATAATTTTATTTAAAGTAATTTGGTTTTCTACCTTTTTTTTTCCCACCGTTTTTAAATAACGATGAAAGGGCTGGTTTGAGCATAGTAAAAACAACAAAAAGAAAATTAAAAAATTGACAAAAAGAAATTCACATTTGCTAAAAGATGTGATAGATTTAGAAAGAAATTTAGAACTTTTTTATTTTCTTTGTTTTTTTATTGGTGACAAACTTTAAAATTGACTCAACCTTGCCAGCAAACAAATAAATATCTTTCATCTACACCCAAAACGCATCTCTAAATATTGTTAGACACAAAAAAGAAAATCGTTTCATATGAGATATTCTTATTTTATAATAGATATTTTTGTTTTTTAGGTATGTCGGTGAATAGATGTAATATTCTCAAACTCTACTCCAAACACAATTGTATTAATTTTTAAAAAAGAAATTACTTACTTTTATTGCATTACACTATTATTAATTTTACAGTTAATTCAAGTTTAAGATTCAATCAGATTAATACAAATTTTCTTAGGTTTTATATTACTTTAATGGCGTAGCAAAAATAAATATTGAGAATAGTATAAAAAGAATCTTTAGAAAAAGAAAAAACAGTAATATCGAAAAAAAAATGGGGTTTAGGAAACGGAAAAATTCAAACGTCGGGTCAAGTCCGGCTGTTTTATTTCGATCGGGTGATTTGACCCGTGTAGCCTCACGATCTTGACTTCGACCCGGTCTTGGTTGACCCGACTCCGGGTCCACGCCTCCCGTTGACTTTTCTGTTTTGGGCCCCCGCCGGTAACAATACGTAACGTATAGCCGCGACGGACGGTGTCGTTTCTAGCTGCCACGTCAAATGTGGGGCCCGCGTGGATTTTCTCTCATTTTTAAATTTTAATCTACATTATTGCTTCTTATTTTATTGGTTTTTCTTAAATATTTAAGTTATAGATTTCTTCTTGGAATACTACGTGGAAATTCTAGCTGTCAGGGGACGTAATACAAAAAGAAAAATAAATAAATACACTGTAAAATCGTTGACCACCATATACAATTATTGACTTTAAACTCAAGTCAACACGATTTTATGGTTGTAGCTCAAAAAAAAAAATAATAATAATAATTCAAACTTTATTTCTATTATTATTTTTAATCAATTTTCTTAGTATGTGCTACGTTGTCACCCTTTCGAGAGTAGAATGGTTCGTTTATATTCATTCACTTGCCTAATTTTATTTAGAAGGGGTTCCTTCCTTAATTCAACTCTCTAATTTTAGAATTAATTTTTTCTTTTATGGCACATTGTCGTAATGAAAAGATATTGGGTGCAATAATGTGAGGAAAAAAATATTCATCTTTAAACTTTACAACTATATTAGTGATATATTTATGTGATTATCTATGTGACATGAGCTTAAGTAGTAAGTACTTATCTCCCTTAAAGCATATATCATCGATCAAAATGTTGTAAGTTCGAATCTTCACTCTTATTGTTATTGTATTAAAAAAGATAGTATTAATCCCTTAAGTTTAGAGGTTCGAGTCCTCACTTTCATGATATTATTCAAATGTAATTATCTACTTAGATGCTAGTTATTTTAATTTAAGATGACATTTATTCAACTTATTTATAAAGATTTGATATTGTCACTATCAGTTCAATAAATATTGATTTTTGTTAACATGAGCATAGTCCAATTGATTAAATTAAACAAACATGAGCTTAGATCAGCAGCAATTGACACCTATCTCTAACTAAAAAGTCATGAGTTCGAATTCTCACCCGACTTGTAAAAAAAATTGTTAAATTAGGTTTTTCTATTAAAAAAAGGTTAAATTAAGTCCGAATCTTTCACTCTGGTTTAATTAAAAAGGAATTATTTATATACACATTTTGGATTTCATTAGTATATAATATATTCACATTGGAGTTGCAGAAAATTTTTATACAAGTCGTTGTGATGCTGAGTTAGAATTTCAATATGGGCTGCCTTCGCTTATCCAGGCCATGGATGAAGCCCATTTTAAGTGGGCTTTCCTTTCTCGGGCCACATTGAATTGAATCCACGTGCTTGAAATTTACTGGGCCGTGGCCCACCTTGAACAGCGGTAAATCTTCACTTAATGGAACGAGCTATCTCAGCTAGGATGGCAAAAGAACTCGTGGGGCTGGATCCCTGCGGGTCCAACCTATTCGGATTGAGAAATCCCTGATTTGATCGGATACGAGGTCAAATTAAAAATTTTAATCGAGGTTCTCCGCCCTATTCTCGTCCCCAACCCCATCCCATTTAATATTTAAATAATAAATTATTATATATAACAATATTAACAATATATTAATTTCTATAAATATATTTCAAACTTTAAAAAGGCCGATTATAAATAAAAAAAAAAAAGAATTAAAACGTTTTCTAATAAAAAAAAAGTTAAGGAATTGTCACCTAACTCCGCCAGGTTGCCATATTTAAGCTCAGCTATAATGGAAATGATACGAGGGAATAACACATACATTTTCAATAATTTTATTTACAATTAGCTAGTAAGATTCTTAACATTTACGATTTGGTTTATCGGCTCAAACTTCAAATTAAATTAAAAAGAAAGTGCCAACGCGGGCTCGAACGAAGGAAAGCGGCTAACCTAAAAAAATAAAAATGTTAAAAAACATATTTAATTCGTGAACTTTCATTCAAGTAACGATTTAATTCTTGTACTTTAAAATTGATAACAATTTAATCCTTACGGTTAAAAATAAGGGGCATGTCGGTTCAATAGTGAACGGGTTCAAACTTGGACCAGTTCAAGATTAAAAAAAATAATTACAAAGCAAAAAAAAAATGCTGCTCAGTCCCCGCCTTTCTCGACCTTATCAGATGCACGACTTCCCTTGGTCCGCCTCCAGGCGCCATCCACGTCGGACTTTCAAGGAATTACACGCTCGTGATAGGTCTCATTGTCGTCGGAAATTCATTTGCAGAGTCGAAATCAACATGAAAACATTAAACCTTCAGCAATGAATCAGGAAATTTCACTGCAAAATTTGAAACTCAAACCAATTGGAAATCCATTCCAGATTCATTTATTTTGTTTTCCTTCGAAAATCACATAAAGAAATAAAGCTTGAAGAAGAAGAGAAAGCGCCAATAAGTGAATGGCAGAGCTTCAACTGTTGGATTGCGAAAATCAACACGCGATAGTAAGAAAATATGTGTAATAACTGTAACGAAAAATGACGAGAAGGAATTTTGTCGAAGAGGGGATTATTTAATTTAGGGCTCACATATTGATTTTGCATTTTCAGTTAGAAATCTGGTTAACACAACGAAAATAAAGATTGTGGAATTTCTAGTGAAGAACATGTGCTTGGTAGATTTGGAATTGGACTATATCAAACTCTTCACTTCGACGTCTCATATAAGTAAAGTTGTGTTGCTGAAATCTATTGTCACGCGGTTTTCTGCTTTGTCTTTTTTATGTCTCTTCACGAATGAAGCTCGTTGATTTCGACTCTGCAATTGAATTTCCAACGACGAGACTTGTGGCGAACGTGTAGTGACATGAAAATTCGATGTGGATGGAGTCAGAGGTCCAAGGAGGGTCGTGCTTCAGAAAGAGTTGAGAGAGATGGAGACTGAAAAAACATTTTTTTCCTTTGTAACTATCTATTAATTTGTACACATGGATGAGCCATGTCATACTCTCATTAAATCTATCCTTATTTTTAACAGTAAATATTAAATTGTTACCAATATCAAGGTATAATGAGGAAATGGTTATTTTGAAAGTATATAATAAAAAGATTTACAAATATGACAACGTTTCTTTTTTTTTTTTTCACCTCCTCCGAGAGAGTGGCGATTTTTCACTTCAAAGAAGTGGGTCCAAAGGGCGAGGAACTTTTTGCCGTTTCAACAGAACAGAGAGACCCCAATAGCAAAAACCAGCCAAAAAGGAGCTTATAAACCAGGCGTTTCCGTAAATAATTCCGAATACTTTCGGAACCCTAGACACGATCTCCACCTTCTCCAAAAACCCAGGAATCACCGGCAACACTCCGACGACCAGCGCCGCCATCGCCGCCAAATTGAACCCGCCGGAGTAGTAATAAGCCCCCGAAGGACTCGACGAATACAAGTCTTCGACGCTCAATTCTCTCCGGCGGATCAGATAGTAATCCGTCAGCATTATCCCGCCGATCGGACCCAAAAGCGCCGAGTACCCAACAAGCCAAGTGTAAACGAAGCTCTCGCTGGAGCTCAGAAGCCTCCACGGCTGGAAGACGATGCCGACCACGGCGGTGAGCACGGCGCCTCTCGTGAAACTGAACACAGAAGGGCTGAGATTCACCAGCGCGTTCGCCGGCGCCACCACATTGGCGGCGACGTTGGTGGTCACGGTGGCCAGGATGATCCCAAAAATCGCCAAAACCTTGGTGGTGAATCCGCCGATGTGGCCGAGAAGGTCAATCGGGTTGGAAATCACCCGGCCGAAAATGACCCCGGTGGAGGAGGTGACGGCGACGCCGACGAAAGTGAACGCCCCCATGAAAATCGGAAGCCCTAATTGGCCGAGGATTTGGTCCTTTTGGGTTCTAGCGTAGCGAGTGAAATCGGGGATATTCAAAGCCAGAGTCGCCCAAAAGCTTATGTTAGCAGTAAGAGAGGGGAAAAACAAAGCCCAAAATTCCGACGCAGACAATTTCGAGGTTAAAGACAGCATATGCCCTAATCCACCGGCCCTAACATAAGACCAAATCAAGAGCCCAAACGTGAGGAAAACAAGAATTGGGGCAGAATACGTTTCCAGTTTTCGAATTCCGTCCATTCCTTTCCAAACGCTGGCCAATTGAACGACCCAGAACGCCAAGAAGCAAGAAAACGCGAGAGGGGAAGTTCCCAGCCATGGAAGAACATGGGAGAAGGAAGATTCCTTGATACTTTCCGGTAATAGAATGAAAATCGCCTCGCCTGCGATCCATGTTTCGATTCCGTACCAGCCGCAGCCGATTAGGGCTCGAAGAAGCGTGGGGACGTGGGCGCCGTGGATTCCGAACGACGATCGGGCAAGAATCGGGAACGATATGCCGTATTTGGTCCCCGGATGGCCGGTGAGAACCAGCGCCGCTACGGTGACGGCGTTGGCGGCGACGACGGTGGCGATGCCCTGCCACCACGCCATTCCGAGGTCGACCAAGCTTCCGGCCAGGTAATAAGCCGGGACGCCGACGATCAGCCCCACCCAAAGCGTGGCCATCTCCGGCCAGGCGAGCGTTCTCTGCTCCGGCGTCGTAGGCCGGAGATCTTCGCTGCCGAGCGTCGGAGCAGAGTCGGCATCGCGGAAATGCGGGTCGTTGGTCGGCCGGCCGGCGGCGGAGGCCATGCGGGTGAAATTAGAGCGTCGTTTAAGAAGCAATTTGGGGCTAATCGGAGAGAAAGGTACCTGAGAGACGACGGAGCGGTGCCGGTGGGCTGAGATCGAAGGGGAGAGTGGTGGAGACGGAGGTTAATGGACTGAGTCACCATCACTCCGCCGAAAATCTTCAGGATTCCGGTGGGGCAATGAAAAGGAGGATTTGATTGGAGATGAGAAATTAAGGAGTGGGTGGTGGAAAATTACTGATGTGTCCTCGTCCATGAGTGGAGAGCAAAGGAAGGGATCATTGGAATAATAATAATTTGTGCATCTCCTGAATCATGCAGAAATATTTAATTTGTAGTTGTAAACATTTTAAAGTTTTTTTTTGTCTCTTTTTGGACACCGAATATTTTTAAAGTTGTACAATAATTTTGTAATAATGAGGAACACATATGAGAAAAGCTTGATTTTTCTTTAAATTACAAATTTTTCCAGTGATTTGAATATCATTTCAATTTGCTTCCTATGCATTGGAGTATTAATTACTTTCTATAACTTAAACTTAATCTCATAAATCGTCATTGTTATTGCAATATTGAATATGTGACATGTTGTTATAATTACTTAGTGTTATAATTACTTGACTAATTGTATTAATTGACTTGTATTAGAGTTTAAAATTGAGTAAAGAATATGTGAGATTTCCGGTTGGTAAAAGATTGTCTAATTGGATAACAAATTAAAACTTTTAAAACTATAATTAAGTTCAAGAAATAAGACAAAGATCTGAAAATTTTCTGTCTAAATTTTCCATAAGAGAAGACAGTAAAGCATCTTGATTTCTAATTTGTGAAGTTTGAATTTTAATTCAAGCATGTAAAAATATAAGGGTTTATTATTTTTTGTTTCTCTTTTAAGAAAAATAGAAATATAACTAGTTTGCTAATTGTTTATTGTTATTGTTATACCATTTTTTTATTAGAAAAAGAATATAAAATATATTTTGTAACCATTTTGTGCTTCTCATTTTTCAAAATTTTAAGTTAAAAAAGTATAATTTTATATGAAAATGAATTCCTTAATTAATATTTAAATTTATTTTTTATTTATTTCTTAATATTTATTATGTATTTTATAAGTCAAGAATTATAAAATAATATTTTTATTTACGTAAATTGAAAACAAACCAACAATAAGAAACTTGATTTTTTTTGTTTCTAAAATTTCTACATAATTTTAGAAACCGTTCTCGGAAATAAGACACAAGAAACATAAATAGTTATCAAACACGTGTTTCTAAAAACTAAAAACAAGAAACGAGAACTTTGCCAGACAAATCTATAAAAAAAAAAAACTCAAAAAATATTGATAGAATATTAAAAAATATGACGGTTAATTATGTTAAAAAAAGAATATAAATAATTAAACAAAAGAGCTCCTCCAAAATAAAAAGATTAGAGTAGTGTCTTTATTTATCACTCTAAAAAATGTGGTCAAATATTTGTTAACAACAAATGTCTACTTTGTTTTTTCCAAACCCTTTTTTAAATTTTCTTTTGAACCTTTCGCCTTTTTTTATTCGGTTATATATTTTTAAATCAAAATAAATTCTTTCTCACTATCTCTCCTACATTTTAACATTTTTATTTTCAGTTCATGTGTTATCCTTTCAAATTTTGTTACGATTTAACCTTTATTATTATTATTATTATTATTATTTTAACGAATTGTATTGCTTTTCATTTTTCTTCTCCCCTAAATTTACCTAATCGTTAGAATACTTTGCTACAGTTGGACCATCTTGAAGAATCATATGTTTTTATTCTACCAAATATTTAAATATATATATATATATATATATATGTTTTTTTTTGTTACACCTCTAAAATATTTGCACAAATCCAGTTTGAGCTGGCCTTACATATTGGGAATCTGATCTGAAACATTTTTTCAAAATGAATTTATTTATTAATCTATTTTTTTTATTAAAAAATGAATTAAATTGGTTAAAAGTCAATGAGAATCATAATTTTCAATTAAAGAAAGACAGAATATTTAATATAGGTGCTGTCCAATACTGGTTGCCAGCTCACATAATAAAGCCCATCTCGAGACTCGACGACCCAACAAGGTTATTAACTGTTCAAGCCCACTTGGAAAAATGGCCATTTAGAACCCAAAAATCTTTCGTTTATGAAAGTTTCTTCTTTTTCCCTTTTTTGTTCATATTATTAAATTATATTTTTATCCTCAACACTACAAAGCTTTTAAAAAAGAAAAAATAAATAATCAATGAAGAACAAAGAAAGTTAACATGACCAATTATTTTTGCTTGAATTTCAAGAGAGAGTAATTACAAAAGTTTAAGGTGCTCCCGAAAGCAAAATGAATCTTAATACCTTTTACGCTTTTGAACCACAATAATTGTTAAAAAAAACTTACTCAAATTTTTATTTTTCATCGTTAGAACAAAATAGCATATGTTATGTTACATCCACAAATAATTTGTTACATTGAATTATTATCCTTAATTAACGTTAGAGGTACCTGCCTAGTCCATATTAGACAAAAATTAAAATTTATTATTGTCATTATTATCCAATTGAATGTAATTCATTGCAAATGAATTCTCTAGGGTCAAAACCAAAAACTTCTTCCACTTTCTTCCTATGCAATTTATGGTAGATGAATGTACATAAATCATAAATTACTTATTTTTTATATTAAGTAATATTATTTAAGTTCAATCATATTTATGGGTCCATAAGTTATTTTTAGGGATGCATTCAAAAATTGTAATGCTTTGATTTCAGTGTTCTGTGATTTGATTTTTATAATTTACAAGTTGATTGGTAGGGAAATATTCAAATTTAAAGTTCAAATCCACAAAATTAAAAACTAAGGTTCAAATTGACTTACCAAGACAAACCGAAAAATAACAACAATCTTATGTAAAAGAAAACTCATAACATCTTACATCGTTATTAAGGGAAAAACTTATTTTTCGAAATCATTAGAAATATCGAAAACAAAACAAAACGATGAAGAAGAAACAAAAATTAAAAATAATAATAAGGTAAATGGTCACAATTTAAATAAATAAGGTAGTATACCTAATTTCTTTGGCCAAATTGTGGAAGATGTGTAGTCTAAGAACCTCTACATCCATCAATCCCCATCAACCCTACCTATTTGTTTCCCTCCAATTTCCAAATACACCCCTCCACCTCACATTATTATTTCACACCTTTTTTATTTTCCATTAATCTATTTTTATATTTCTAATTATTTTAATCTCATCCAATACCAATTTTGTTTTTAGTCTTCTTCTGTTGTTGTTTTTTTCTTTCAAAATAATGGTGTTTATTAATAATTTTCTCTTGAAATTTCTTAAATATCTTTTTTGGAAAGAAGAAAAATTGAAGAGGATTTTCAAAAATGTTATGTAAAAAGAAAGTTAATAAACAGGCTTTATTTTCTTGAATAATGAAATGATATTATTTTAGTAAATTAGTTGGATAGCTTCATACCGTGTCATTCTCTCTCTCTCTCTCTCTCTCTCTCTCTCTCTCTCTCTCTCTCTCTCTCTCTCTCTCTCTCTCTCTAATTATTTTTTTTCTATATTTTGATATTCTTTTTTCTTTAAAATATAAATACCATATAAGAATGTAAAATCCAATAATAAAAGTCTTGTCCCATCACTACACATAATCACAAAATAAATATAAGATTTAAGAGTAAGTTTGATAAGCGTAAGCAAATTGATAAGAAAACTTGAAAATTAATGCCAAAATAGACTTTTTTCCATTAATCAATCTAGCTAACCCGAATAAAGTCTATCTAATTAATGTATTATCTAAATTGACCGAACTAATTGAATTTAATTGATTTGGTTGATTTTTTAGATTTCAACTTTTTTGGTTTTTGCACAATAATTTTAGGTTCTAGAAATATTGTACCAAAAATTAAAAATGGAGAAACCTTGCTATTGAAATATAAAGTTTGGTTATTTTTCAAAAATTTTCAATAAATTCTACTTCAATAACATGCTATAAATATTTATTGAATAAAATTAAATACCAAAACAAACCATTGATTATTCTTAACTAACGAGATAAAGTTTTACATTTACTTCTTAATAAATTATATAAATTTTATTATATTGTCCGATTCTTAACATAAAAATGTTTACCTAACACTAACACACACTTTCAATTCCTAAAAAAAAACATTTCAGTAATTACTAAAAACTAATAATTCATTTAAAAAATTACCATTTAGACGACAATTTCATGTAAGACACAGTCGGAAGGTTCGATTAATTCAAAAACTCAAACTCAATAAAAAATAATCGTTGGGAAAAAAAAAACAAATAGATGGCATAATTAAATAAAGATGAAAATAGTTGTTTAACCATCGAAAAAATAATAATAATAAAATAGAATTAAAGTATTTATTTATATAAACGGCCCATGTGGTCGGTGGGCCCCTGAGGACTATAAAACGGACTCCACAAAGACATGTTTTATTTTCTTTTTCTTTTTTTCTTTTTTCTTTTTTTAATTTTTGAAATTGAATTTCTCAATAAACAAATATACACCTTGCAATTATCAACATAACAATTCCTCCATTATTGCTTCTTCACATCCTCAAGATAGAATTTGTTGTATATGGGACCCAAGCTTAGAAAGAGAAGAGAAGACCTTTCTTTTTTCCTCCCTATACCCTATATAAAAAAAATAATTATTTTTCTTTTTTTTAGGGACATACCCACCATAGAGTGCCCTATATTTTTATGGACAAAGACTCCAAATTATGGTATTGTAGAATGATTAAGCCTTCAAAGAATGGGTTTGGAAGGCAATAATTATTAGGAGCCAAAAGGTGCCCTATGAGGAATGCCTTTTCTTCTCCTTGATGAAATTCCTTCTCTTCTTTCCATTACCAATGCCTCTTTCTTTGCCTCCAAGTCAAACCTTGCATCCCCATTTCTCTTCACTCCTACAAGCTATATACCACACCATTTTAACCAAAATTAAACCAAAACCAATACAATTGTGATTACAACGATCTTCTCAAACACAACGACCTGGCTCTGATACCATGTTAAATTGGAGTATTTTCCTATCAAAACCCATATCAAATTTCCCTCTCGACCCCTCAAATATGATGCAATTTGATTCCCATATCCCCCATTTTGATCCAAATTATGAATGTAGCCCAAACAGAGGGGAATTGGAGAAAAGAAAAAAAGTGGGTGATGATGTGTGAGTGATGGGTCACTAACTTATCATGAATTGTGAATGATGATGAAGGAATTGGGCAAAGAGAGAGAGAGAGAGAGAGAGAGAAATAATGCTAACCTTACAGCCGAGTGAACAGAAACGAAAAGGATCCAATAGGCTTCTGCCACAGATTTCACAAATATGAGCTCCTCCTTTCCCAGCTTTTGGCTGAGGCCTCTCATTCAGAAACATAACTCTTGCGCTATTGATCACATACGTCTGTACTCCACTTATATCCAACGAATCCTCGATCTCTGCCACTCTCACCACATCGTGATACGAAGATCTTCTAATCTAATCAAATGATCAAACCCCCAATTTCAAAATCAAAAACCAACCCATTTCTCCAAATTCAATGCTTGAAAATACCCATTCTCCAAATCCAAAAAAAGGAAAAAAAAAATTGGACTTTTGTTTGTTTGACCTGAATGACTTGGTGGTCGTTGTGGTGGGAGGAGCGGCAATAGAAGCAAAATGCGTCGGCGTGGCAGTCGAGGCAGTACATATTCCGTTCGCTGCGGGCGGCGTCGCCGTGGGTGTGGCAGATTGAGAAGAACGCCGTCTTTAGCAATGGCTCCAGCCACGGCGGCGCCGACATTATTGATTTCTGCTTCATCTTCAAACAATCCGGCAATTAACAATCAACACAACAAAATGGAATAATACGCATTATTCTAGAGAGAGATCAGAGCTGGGAATGTGAAATTTTGGTTACCATTATTATTGTGGGAGGAGCTCAATGTGCGAAAATGAAAATGGGTATCTGAAAAAATGTGATCTTTTGCCTTCTTGTCATTACTCTCACGAGAAGTGAGAGAGAGAGAGAGAGAGAGAGAGAGAGAGAGGAGAGAATTGAACAAAATTGCAACAGGCCAAGGGGAAGAGGGGCAAAGGTTAAAGTTTGGGGGAGGAGGGGGTTGTGGACGGTGGAGATGGATTTGGTGGCGGAGGAATATTTGGAGCCGTTGGATGGAAATTGACAGAGATGGCAAAGTTTGGCGCTTACGCTGCTTTTGGATCTTCCTTGCGTCTCTACGTTGGCACGAGGTCGGCCTTTCCTCTACGCTTGACCTTATTCCTCTCACCTACCATCAACGGTTACCAATCCGCCACGTTTCCTCCCACCTGCCACGTGGCCGATTATTACTCTTCTGATCTACACATGGGGCACGTCAAAAAACTTGGTTTTCTCCCCCCACGAGGATCTCGCAAACACCTGCTTTTATGATGTCAAAAAAACCAATTACAATTTACGAATAAAAATATTCCTTCAATTTGTTTGGATTTATTTCAGTTTCATCCCTCCGCTTAGTACCTTTTTAGCTTAAACATAATATAATTATTATTGTCTAATATTTGCTCATTCAATATTCAGTAATTAAACTATAATTGACATAACCAAAACAGAATAATCTAAAAGACTTCAGGATATAATATAAACCAAATAAATTCTACCTTTTAAAAATTTTATAGCATTAAACTATTTAAAAAAAAATTCTTGCGGCTATTTTCTGGTGCTGACGGCTGACTATTAAAGCTAACTTTAATATCATTAAAACAACCAATAAAATTTAAAACTCTCTTTCTTTTTTCTTCAACGAAATTATCTTTCGTTTTTTTAGTGATGGATAAAATAAAAATAAAATTACCCCCACCCACCCCTTTTTCCATAACTTTTTTCCCTTTTGTGTTTGTCTTTTGTTTGATTCATTTCATATAAGTACACTCAAACTCCAATATCACACATGCTTTCTTTATTTGGCCCATGAAAACAAATCTAAATTTGTGTATGCCAAAACAAAATAAATTAAGTTAAATGATCACCTTTTTTTTTGTCTCAATGAAATGAAAAGGGAGGTAAATGAATAATTAGATAATTGTATAAATTGGGGTTCAACTTTTGCCTTTGATTAAAATATTTTAGGTAAGGTTTTGTGGGTAGGTTTGGTAGCTAAAGACAATTAAAAATTGGCTAATGGTTTGGTAATTTGGTTTGGTTTAATTGGTTCATTTTTCAAAAATTTCCCCAATTTGCCATTCCATGTCTTGTATATAAAGGTTCAATTCATGAGTCCTTTGGTAATTCAAAGCTACATAAAATAACAACCATTTCTTTCTTTTATGGTTGACTGAGTTTAATTTTTAATTTTAAACTAATATGTCACAAATTAAAGATAATTTAAAAGACAATAAAGAGTGATAATGATTAATATTTACATTTTTCCTAATTCTATATATATATATATATATATAATAAAGAGCTTTGCGGATATTTAAATTTAAATAAATGTTACTCATTATGTATTTTAATATTATTTTAGATTTAGAAGATTAAAAAATCAATTTGTAGAAACTGACAGGAATAAGTCCATGGAAAGCAATGTCTTTTTATTAATAAAACAGTAACTATTCAATTTTATGGATAATATCTCGATAATTGCTTAAAAATATCAAAAAATAATATTTAAATTGAAAAATAAGTGAATCACGCAATCAATTGACAAAAGTGAACATATTATTGAACTTATAACATAATCAATCCTCAATAATTTTACTTTACTCCACTAATGACGAAAATAAACCAACATTATGTTGTTCACTCTTCAATTCTTGTTTTTTGGAAAAAGAAAATCCATAGCCCCTATAATGAGCCAATATAATTTTAGGACAAAATAATTAATAGGTGCAATTGGTGGGTGGGATCAAATCGATTTCCGTACAAACCCGAACCGACCCGAAAATATTTGATTTAAACCTAGGTTGGGAAGTTTTTGGGGATTTTTTCTTCCACTCTCCTCTCCTTCCCCTTGTTAATAAATATCCTTTCAAACCCAAATTGAAAAAAATAATCGAAGACATGACCATTGTCAGACTCAAATGGAACCGATTTCGGTTCGAGTCGGTTCCTTTACCTCCCTAATAATTAACTCAAACCATCTTAACCTGAATAGTTTGTATTTGTTATCAATATGGGCATAGCTTAGCGATTAAGACACCTTGCTCCTTATATAGAGGTTAAGAATTCACCATCTTCACATTTGTTGTATTTAAAAAAATCATATTCATTACAAATATATATAAGAATGTTACAAAGATAATCTACATTAATCTATCAACGAGAGCTTTTAAACTAATTTAAAATAATATTAAAGTAGAAGTTCGTAAGTTCAAACAGCCAAATAGTCCACTTGTTGGGTTTGGTGCTAATAATTTTCAAGTCCACAATCGAGAGTGAATTTTAAAAATACGTATGAAACATTAATTAAAAAGAGAGAGAGAAAACATTGATCAATGTTATATTAAGTCCACCACCTAGTAAAGATCGTTAATGTTAGATAGATATGCATCTCAAACAATTGAGTTAGATCTGACCAATCGTTTAATCTAACCAAACGCACTCGAGCACGCACGAACACATCGAAATATTTCCTCTTCGGTGCAACATACCAAAAAAAAAAAAAAGAAAATTAAAACTTCCCTTATGATCCAAAAGTGGGGAAGAAAAATGTAATGTGGAATATAAGGGAAAGAAGTAAAGCGCCTAATATTTTGGTACTTAGCCAGGAAGGAAGAGAGTATCCTGCATTGAATATATTGCGCCGACGGGAAAGGATATGGAAAGCTCTGCCATAAAGAAAGCCATCTTTTTCATTTTCCCTTTTCTTTTTTATTCCTCTCATGAAATTAGGTTTAACTGTTATTTTGATTTTTTTTTTTTTTTTTTACTTTTGCCTTTAGGTCATTTTGTGTTTGTATTTTCAAAACAATCCACTTTTATTTATTGTACTCTCGAAAAATATTTATTTTGGTACATGTACTTTTAATAAATGACCATTTTGATTCATATTTGAAAGTTTTTTCGATGAAAACTTTTCATTTAAATTTATGTCTACATTTCAAGAAATTTAAGGCTTATTTGCTAAACGTTTCTTGTTTTCTATTTCCTCATTTTTAATAAAGAAAAATGAATTGCAAAACTCCAACATTCCTGAATTCAAATATGATAAAACAAACTTCTTATTTATATTTTGGAGAAAATTGGAAATGGGAAGAAGAAATTTGTTTTGATTGTTTCCGAAATTTTCTATACAATTTTGAGAATGTTCCCAAAAACGGAGAAACAAGAAACATAATTAGTGGTAAAATACTTAAATTTCTTTAAAAATTTGGAAATGAGAAACAAAAATGGGGACGTTACCAAACGAATTATTGTCAAAATATGAGATAAAAATGAAAATATATAAATCAAAATGATCACTTTTTAATATTACAGAGGTCAAAATAAACGTTTTGAAAATACATCGATTAAAATGAACCAAATATTGAAAACGTAGAAATCAACACAGAAATTTTGAAAATATAGAGGCTAAAATCAACCCATCCAAAATGGGGAAAACGGGAAAGAAAAAGTAGAAAATAATTGCATGCCATATGCATGCTTTTCGTGAAAGGCAAACGTTTGTTCCTGAAAATAAGAAAGAAAAAAGTGAGAATAAGGGAATTTTGATTAGTGGATGATGAATCATACGAAGTGGAATGAGATTCGAATCTTTTATGTAAAGTTTGGATCTCTATCTCAATATATAATATTTTTGATATATGAATTTTATTTTTCGTTTTCTAAATGCATCATTTCTACTTTTTCTTTTCTAAATTAAATTAAGTTGTTTTAGATTTGAATTAAATATATTCTGAGTCACTCTTGTGGTGTGAGTATATATATTCTTTTTAATTCAGCAACACGTGGACGGAGATTCGAACCTGTAACTTTTTCATCGATATATACTAAATGACATAAAATAAATATGTATTAAAATTTTTTTTTCGAAATATCACAAAAGTGGTTTTTAATTGGTTTTATTCATGTAATTCTATAAGTTTGCAATTTATGTCACTTTTGTAAAAAAATTTAAACCTTATGCTATATATATATATATATCTCTCTCTTTTTTTTTTGCTATTTTTGTAATTCTCTAAAAAAAAATCCATTTTTTAATAATCTTATTTTGAATATGGCAGTATGATAAGAGAATAATGGAGGACAATGCCTCTCAAAAAATAATTAGTCACGCCAACATGATCTTGTTCAATAGTTCGATGGTAATTGACATTTTTCTTTAATCAATAAGTCATGAGTTCGAATCCGATCTCACCTCCATCCTTGCTTGTTGTACTAAAAAAAATGATACTTTCATCAAATATAAGTATAGTTCAATAATAAATGATACCTACCTCAAAAAATTAAATAACTACAAGTAAGAAGTAAATGTTGAAGAATAATTACTATATTTAATTTTGATTGCATTGGTAATTTCTAAAAATGGACATTAAAATAAATAACATAATTAAATGAGATAGTTAAATCGAAGTTGGGTTAAATTTGATCCATATAATTCAGATAGAGTTTCGATTTAAATCCCAGTAGTTTGCTTTAGTTTCAATTTTAACCTTATGGCTTTAAAACTTTCAATTTGAGTTTGATGATTTGATTAAATTTCACAAATTGTTTATACTATTAGAAACCATATTAAATATTTGACATACTTTCTATTTACGTGAAAATTGGCTTGAAATATTAGCTAATTATATTGAGTTTAATATATGATTAAAAATAGAAATAGTAACTAAGTTTTGACGCGGGTTAAAAATGGTTTACAAACTATTTGTGAAGTTTTTTTTAGTACACTACGTGAGCTTGAATTATATGGGTCAAAATTAAAATTTTAAACTATATGCACTAAAATTTTAATTCAATATTAAAATTAAATGGAAATTTAGGACTAAATTGCAAATAAAAAGTTTAATGGCTACGAAACTGGATAGTCTGGACAGCTTTTACTTTCGGAATTGATTGAAACCAAAAGCAGCGCTGATTTGTCCACGTGGCACTTTATGAAGTACATCGAAATGTATGCAAATCATATAGATATCCAAAACCAATTATTGTAAAAACCTTCAACTAAACAAAAAAACAAAAAAGGAAATAAATTATTTAAAAGATATTTTGGTATCTATACTTCCGACTTTCTTTTTTATTATCGTAGTTTCAATTTTTGTTCTCGAAACTTCTATTTTAGTCTGTGTACTTTTAAAAAGTGACAATTTTTTCATTTCATCTCATTTCTTTTGAATTTTGATAATAATTTCAGCATAACATTTCACTTGTTAAATTTATTGAGATGTAACTATAAATTTGTATTAAATGATTTTTATTGTATATGATACTAAATTAATCACTTTTAAAAATTAAAATACATGGACTAAAATAAATATTTTAAAGTATACGAACAAAAGTAAAAAATATCACTACTAAAGTAATATTTAAGCCAAAATTATTAATTTGCTTAGGAAAGCAAAAGAAAAAAAAATCGCCAATGAACTGTTTAAGCACCAATTTTAGTGGAAATGTACGCATAAGGAGCTCTCTCCCCAACCTTCCATTATATTTTATAATATTTTTAGTCAAGATTAATTGTTATTTTAGATTAACATCTTATTTTAGTCTACTCCTCATCATACTTGTAGACATCGTATTTGGTCCGGTTTCATTTTAGTTTTGTTTTTAATTATTTTATTTTTATTTTATTAAATACTATAGGATTACTTTATTATTGGTTATAAGCCAAAGTTTAAATTAAATTAAAAAATAGATTTTGTTTTAAAGAATTTGATTTAATATTAAAATAAAAGAAATAAAAATAGATTTTGTTTTTTTTACTAAATAATTATTTTGAAAAACTCCAATGACGGGAATTGGAACCCTCCAATTTACTCGAGGTGCTTAATTTTTCTAATAGCCTTCATGTCACTCATACATATTAATTCATATCTTATAACAAAGTGTGAATCAATATAACATGGGACATTTCGATCAAAACAAAAATATTTTTTTCTTGGACCAAATAAAATAATAGGATAATTTATGATAAAATGTGATACCGTTTTCGAACGGGTGTCGTAGGGTGCTAACACCTTTCCTACGCTTAGTCGACTCCCGAACCAAAATCTGTTTTTCGTAGACCAAGTTTTTAAAATAGGTGACGAATCACACCTCGTAGATGATTGGTGGCGACTCCAAACCCTTATGTCAAAAGAGACCTTTCAGGAGATGACGTCGGTCGTTCCACGTCGCGATGACATTGCGACAATACTTGTATGTTTAACATCTTGAATTTCGCATTTACATACTAAAAAATTGTGTAATATTTTTCAATAATGTAGTTTACTTCAAAAGTGTTTAGGCACGTTTAAACAAACTATTATCTTTTATCATCAAATACAATTTAAAATTGAGCTCTTAATTTTTAGATACTCTGAAAGAGAATATATAAATTAGAACTATAGTTTTTTTTAGTACAAGATGTGGGGTGGGGGGTCGAACTCACAACCTCATGATTGGAGGTATATGTCAATTATCGCTGAGCTATGCTCGCTCTGACTAGAACTATAGTTATTAATATGTGATACAATGAGGAAAAAAAATTAAGAAGTTTGCGAAGAAAAGTTCTATTATGATTTATTACTTGATGGAAGTTAAAACATAACTTAAATGGTTGGTATTGGGCACCACTCTTTATGAGTTAATAAGTTCAAATATTCTCTCTATTTATAATTTAATTTTGGTTTAAAAATCAGTTTTGTCCTTTTTTTTTCTTTCCATTTGGTGCAGGTACTTTCAAAGCGGCATCGTAATTTTAACTTTGATTAATTTGAGTCTTCTACCTTCAAAACATCTATTTTGATTTCTGTACATTTAAAAATGACCAATTTGGTATGTATTTACAATACTTTAACACCAATTTTATACACAATAAAAATCTTTTAATACAAATTTATTATTATATTTTAAGAAATTTAACAAGTGAAGTGACATGATACAATTAAATCTAAAGAAATGAAATAAAAATAAAAATGAATGTATTAAAATGATCACTTTTTCAAAGTATATAGATTATAATTGACGTTTCAAAAGTAGAGGAACTAAGACAAACGCAAATTAAAATTAAAAGTACAAACATCAAAATAATATTTACACGGAGAAAATATATTGTTTAAATACAATCCCAAGACCCAACAATACCAGTTTGGCCCCATTTCTTCATTGTCATTTAAAATGAAATAACCACTCGACCGTATCAACATTATAATGATTCGTAATAAAAATAAAAGAATAAACTAAATTTATTTAATTCTTGTAATTTTATCATATCTATATTTGCCAATTGTAAAAAAGCTAAATACAAAGTTTAAAATTGAAATATAATTCAAGTTGAAAAACCAAAATTATGAACGAGCTACCTATGATCTTAAACTTTTACAATTATTTCGTTTCAGTCACGAAGTTTTAAAATATCTATTCTACTTCCTAAAGTTTTAGATTATTTTCAAATTTGTCTATAACCATGAAGTATTGGGTTAACTGAATTGTTCCTTTCTTAATATTCACTAATCAATGGTTAAACTAAATTAAAAGATATTAATATAGAAAGAGACTAAATTAACTAATAGGGACTAAATTGAAAAAAAAAAATACCCTACTATAATCAAAGCTTTACATGTCAGGTAAATATCGACAAAAAAAAATATAAATGTTGACTGCATTTTATAAAAAATTATGAGCAAACATTCAAATTAACATATAAGTATTTTACTATTTATAGATAAATTAAAAAAATAGTGATACAATCTTTTATCTGTATTAATATATTTTATTATCATTACTACTTTCATATTTTGTTAATATTTTTTTAATTTATTAATTCATCTTTTATGTTGATGTCTACCCCAACAAACATATATATTTTGTATTTTATTTATTTATTGGTTAAAAAAAGAAAGAAAAAAAAAGTTATGATGGTGAGTAGAAGTACAAGGTGTCAGAGAAGAATGTTTTGTTAAATAATAATAATAATAATAATAATAAAAGGAAAAAAAAGGGCATGACTGTGAGTGGGACACCGAAAGCTGAGGCGATGAAAGTTGAAAGCTGTGGTTCCAAAAACAGTTGGAGCCATTATGAGCCCATATGCCTCACAGTTGGATTTTGAAATTAAATATAAATAATAAATAAATATCCCATCTCCTCTATTATTATCCTTTATCATTATTATTATTATATTATTATATGCCTCGGAATAACCAAAAATTTAAATACTTGCACTTCGTTGACAATCAAATTGTATTCTACCAACAAAAAATAAAAAATAAAAACCTTTTCTTCTTTGATTTAAGAAACTTTTTTTTTTGTCTCCTCATGTGTCTACACTTCAAAATTATCTATATATGTATTCTTTATTCTATCTAGTTGGTTTATTATTTTTATAATTTGTTTATGGTGAATTCTGATCCGACTTGAGAATTGGTACGGATCGGGTAGACCAAGCTTTTGGAGTGAACTTAGTGAGAAAGAAAACAAACTGACGTTCAAGTTAATAATAGGCTGATCTTAGTTCTCAAGGTGAGAAATTAGATTGCGTACTTGACGTCAAAATAGTATTTAGTTAGGTCGCTTGAGAATAAGTTAGGTGGTTACTATATGTCGGGCTCTTTATCTCGACACATGACGTTTTCTTTAACTAATAGCAATTAGACCAAGCTATCAGGTTATAGTTGGTCGAGCATTAAAGACAGATCGCTTTGTATTTCATGATTATGAAGAAAGATTTAGAGTTCTGATTCTTTCCTAGTTTTCCACTTGGCAAGTCATATTTTGTCCTCTAACTCCCTCATGTAAAAAACTAGTAAAAAAATAAGTTTTAAACTGCGGAGAACATTTTGTTAGAAATTTTGGAAATGTTCAGATATAAAAAAAATAACATAAAATGAGTTATATTATTTCTTTCAAAAAGGTTTCAACAAAAATGTACTATTTTTTAAATTGAAAAAAAAAACAATAACCCCCTATATTATAAATTTTATTTGCTTAAATTATTGGTCTAAATTTTCTAATTTATTGTTGACCCATTTTCAACTATATAAGAATAAAGTTGACAGAGAAAAAAGTAAAAAAAAAGCCAAAAAGAAAAAAATTGAAAAAAGAAAAGAGAAAAAGAGGGATGCAATTTTATAACATGCACAATCAATGTGAAAGGACTTGAGTTAATTCATTGTTCTTTTTCTTTATGAACCCCACTTTTCAAAAACATTGGATTTTGATATGTCTCTTCATAATGGAATGTAGACCAATTTTAGGTCAAATGTTACATTCCTCTTCTTTTTGCACCAATTAGATGGAATTTTATTTTAAAATGTATAATAGATATAATTATTATTCATGATTATATTTTGAAACTTTTTTTTTTTTTTTTGGTAATAGAGACTTACAACCATAAAAACCGGATAAAAAAATTCACACGTGTCAGCCATTTGGGAACAATAATGAAAAATGTCCTCCATCTGCCATGGTTTTTCACTTTTTAAATTATATCAACATTAACTTCTTAAAAAAACGTGCGTAGAATTAACCTATTTCATCCAGGTCAAAATGAAAAAAAATATATATTTGTCATCTTCTCATCCCTACTTTAAAATGGGGAGTTTCTTCATTCTTGTGAAGAATTCTGACACTTCTATCGGATCATAGATCGATCATGGAAGTTAATACATGAAAAAGTTACAAAATTTAAATGACCGGGAGAGAGGGTATGACAATAACAGTTAACTAGTGGGATGATGATGAAAGAAGACTATATTTTTTATGGGTAATTAATTAGAAATGTTAAACCACCAACATGATTAGCTAGCCTGCTTTGCCATGTCTTCAATCAATCATTTAATATTTGCAACTTTATGATTCAATCACATTTATCAAATCTCCATAAGATCTTTCAAAGAGATCTCTCCCAAGTCTCAACTCAAAAGGCATCTTATTCTTAATCTTATCATATGGTACCTGATTTTTAATGCCCTCTAACTGTTTGTCAAAATGCCCAGCCCAATTTGGCCGCCGCCCCATACGCCCCACGGCGCTGCCCTTTGCCATTGGGCATGTTTGGTTATTTCTTGGCAATGCGAAGTTGGAAAGCCTATTTGTCTTCTTTTGTCTTTATTGCTATGATGCAACATAATGGGATGATGTTAGAGTTGGAGCTATTCAGCTTATGATTTTGAAAATTTTGAATCTGGGTGATTTGGATTTGATTTGAGTTTTAATATAAGTTTGTATAGCTGGTATGACTAATAAATTCGTGGGTAAACTTCTTCGACTTGGATAAACCACTAAGTCGAATACTCCGACAAGTAGCTTGTTCTCAAAAGTAATTTTTTGTTTACATTTTTAAAGACATTCTTTTTTTTTTATGACCATTTGTAAAGATTGTTGTGTGTTTATAATCTCTATTTATAATTTCATGATAATGAAAGAAGAACTAAATAATATGTCATCCGGGATATGAGAGAAGAAAAAAGATATCCTAATAATTTTAACTAATTTTATAGTTATTTTTAAACCACTTATTCATGAGTTTGTGATTTTTTCTATGAAGAATATCTTGGATTGTTTTTTAGAAAAACAAGTAACTAATCCAACGAATTAAAG
The DNA here is from genome assembly GCF_013281855.1 of Momordica charantia. Lineage (NCBI taxonomy): Eukaryota > Viridiplantae > Streptophyta > Magnoliopsida > Cucurbitales > Cucurbitaceae > Momordica > Momordica charantia. Next base: position 23,083,647 of record NW_028275163.1, on the reverse strand, counting down.
GAAAAATAACAACTTTTATATGATTAAGAAACATTTTTTCACTAAATTTCGGTCACGTTCATCTTGAAGTCATTTATATTTTGAGAATATTACATTACAATATATAGGACGAGAATTTGAACTTAGGACAGAAAAATAAAAATATTCATATTTTGGCGAGACCATTCATATTTAGAAAAAAAAAATGGCATATTCTAATTTATCATACAAGACAATGAAATTTTGAAATAATGCAACCGCATATTTTATTTATTAACGTATACACGTTATCGAAAAAAAAAAGTTGGGTGTTATGTTACACACAAGTTTAACAAAATTGGATGCTTTTATTTTCCTTCTACTTCTGACCTTCCAAATTAAGAAAAAAAGAGAGAAGATAAAATTTTATTCTCTCTCGTTTCTTCTTCATTTTCTACCTTTTCCAATCAGAAAAGTAAAGTATTTTTCTTTTTTCCTTCTGTTCATTCTCTTCCCTTTTTGTATTTTCTATCCCAACACAGAATATTAAGAAAATCATGAATAAATCTATTACTTTTGTTTTCTCGAAACCCAAACCAAATCGTTTACCACTTCGACATAAATAAATAAAGCAGCCATTTTTGTATTTCAAAGTTAAAATGGCTACTTTTGAATTATTGGTCAGGCCATTATTTGTGGTCGAACTGGATTGGGCCATAAACTATAACAATACCGGCCCAATTAGTATTCTAAAGCCCACTCTTCGAGGACTGGGCCATTGGCGATGGTCCTTCTATTATTATTTTTTTCTTTTAATACATGATATAAATCCATAAGTTTCAATTTACCAAATTATAGCAAAATTTGACCACCATGCTCCTAATCCATAAGGTATGATTTGACCAAAATAATTGAAATTTTACGTGATAATTATATAGTTTTTTAGTTCAACAATATATATGATTGAGGATTCTATATTTTGACATTTTAGTTAAGGTTATAATATTTTAACCACTATGCTCCAAGTCGACTATATGATATTAGATTATTGTTGTACTTGTAGTTTTCGAGTAATAGTAGTTGGGTTGAATAAGAGTTTCTTGGTTAAAAATTACTTTTGGTCTTTGAACATTTATTGAAAGTAACGATTTAATCATTGTACTTCTAAATTAGTTTAATTTTAGCTTTTGAACTTCAGTATATAACAATTAAATCTACGGAGTTTAAAGTTTGTAATGATTTTAGTTTTACTGTAAAAAAAAATTGTTAAGATTTAATAAAATTTATTATAAATCGATAAAGTGACGAGAGACCAAATGTATTTTTAAATTATAAAGATTGAATCGTTAAATAATAAAAACCGGCGCTTGATTTCCATTGACGGTAGAAACAAAGCTGTTACAAAAGTAGAAACTAAATCGTTAATAACTTTGATGAACATTACCGATTCAAAAGTATATAAATTATAAATTAAAATTTTTTAACCCATTTGGAGAGGAAATTCCACGAAATTTACTCAATATACTATTTTAATTAAAAAAAATAAAACTATTCAAATTAACAGCACCGAAGGAAGATTGAGAAATCGACTTCACCGGTATAGAAATAGAAGCCGGAACAATTATCAAACTCAACCAGTTACAATCTGAGTTTGATTCCTGGCTAAGGAAGCGAATTCGCGCACGGCGGCGGAGTTGACGTCTGATTGTCCGCCGGATCCTTGCTTTCTCCGGTCGGAGGATTCATATCCTAGGGTTTTACTTCTCATCTTGTTGTTTTCTATCATTTTTGTTTCCTACTCCCGTCCGATTACCCGAGGATCAATTATCCCTCCGACCATGTTCAAATTTTGGTATGATCTCTTTCTCTTCTTAGTGGTTAATCTTGATTCTGCATGTTAATATTGTGATTTTCTTGTGTAATTCTTTGCAACTCTGGTTCTTCGATTTTTGAGCGTTATGGTTAATAAAGCTGCCTTTTCGACTTCGTATACCACTTGATTTTGGATTGAACCTGATTGATAATTGGTTTCCGATTGATTGATTAATTAGGAGATAGTTTTAGTTTTTTGTGGCTGGTAATTGAGGGGTTTAGTAGCTTATAGGCTTATCATTTCCAGCTGTTTGGAACTTCCTTTGTTTAAGCATCTGCTATCATGCTCTGTTTTGTCAAATTTCTTGCTACAAAGGCAAGAGGGGGGTGTTTTATATCATTGAGAATGTTGGTTCGTCCCGTTTGGGGGTTCCTTAGGGGCGGATTTACTCTGCATAGACCTGGTCAAACCGCATTCAAGCATTTTCGGTCCGACACATTTCTCCCCACTGCTGTGTTTGCACTTGGCAAAGCCAATTTCTTGGGTCCCGAAGAGGTCATAGACTCGCCCTTCGAGTTTATTTCAAAAGACGTCTTAATAGAATACATTGGAGAAGTAAGGACTAAATGCAAGCAAAAGAGAGATCCATCTGGAAGTGCTTCGTTTCCCATGTCATTCTTTTAAAGCCACAATTGGGAAGTTTGTACTTGCAGAAAGCAACCGTTATAACTTGCGGGAGAGTATTTGTTATTTCATGTTGTGGATAATTTGTTCATCGAGAACAAGGTTTTTGATTAGGGGGAAAATGACTAGCTAATGCCTTCATCTGGATTTGGCATCACTTCTTTTTATTGAATAGCGAGCATTCTATTCCACCTCATTTAGCTCTGGATTTTTCTTACTTCCCTGTTGTTCAGTTAGAAGGAAATGTATTATTCTTAGTTGCAACAGTTGTTGAATGGTGATATGATCTGATTCCATTTCAGCCTTTTTCTTTCTAATATGATCAGAATAGTCATTGACGCACTCGAGTGTTTTTATGTATACTTTCAGGGGATCCCAGGAGGAACAGGTACGTCCTCCACAAGAGGTTACCACACAATCATGGTATCCAGCATCTGTTGTTGGTACCCCCAGCTCCTCTCGCCCTGGAACACCAGGTAGCACCTCCTCCAGCCATTCCAGTTCACAGAGGCTTTCTGATAGGCCACAATCTCCGTCACATGTTTCACCTGCTGAAGCTGCCGGAATTATTTCTGCTTTGAAGGACAAAAGGTAAAGTTTAAGGTCCTTGATTATCACAAATTATGTCTGTGCCCATTGCTTTCTTTTGTTCTCAGTAACTATATTCATAATAGCCAAGGGGTATCAAAAAATTCCCCCAATCAGCATTAATAAAAAAGAATTGCTGTTACAAAAAAAGAAAAAAAAAGGAAAAAAGAGAAAAAGAAGAGATATAGCTCTGTAGAGAAACATTAAAATGGATGGTACTGCAAACTCTCTTTCTTTAGAAATAGCTTTAAAAGTTCTAAAGTTTCTGTAGTCATGGCTCCTTAGCAATTTTTTTGTTAACGCCCTCTCATAGAACTCGCCCTTTTGTTTTCTTGGTATGAACTTTTTACTCCTTTCAACAACGATTATAGTCTATCACCTTTTTATTTAAAAAAAAAAATATATATATATATATATATATATATTTGGAAGAGCTTTTTGTAAGCTCCATTGGCAAGAGGCAATTTTATACCATCCACGAAATTTTCTTATTAAGGGAAAAAAAGAGTTAAAGTCAACACCTTAAATGTTGGAAATTCTCACTAGTATGGAAGATAATTAAAATATTGTAGTTCATGAACTCTTTTTACAGTAAAGTATCATGAAGAGACTAATAACAAAGTAGCAAAATTTTCATTTCCAAAAAAACAAAAGGTGTAGCAAAATTTAGTTGGTTCAATATTTTTTTCTTACTTCCTTTCCAATGAAACCCCAAACTGCAACCTTCTGTATCTTCTACTTTTCATTTCTCAACAAGGTCACTCTTTTAGTGTTAATTCTTGTGAGGAAACCTATGAAGTTGCATGCAGCATGTTTATGGGTACTTGTAGTACAATTTTTATTTAATATTGATTTAGTGGTTCCTGATTGCAAATGCACGTTATGAATTAATTAACCAAACCAGATTGCAACCTTCCTGGTTTCATCATTGAGGATATTGACCATTCTCTGTTTTATTTATCCCCTTTTTAATCTGGTCAGTGTTGATGAGTTACGAAAGCTTTTGTCTGACAAGGATGCATATAATCAGTTCCTCCTTTCACTTGACCAGGTCAAAATTCAGAACAATGTAAGTTATATTTCCTCCCTTAGTTCTTAAATGCCTCAATTTGAAGTGTAAATGTAAGGAATTTAAGTACAAATGTTAATTTGGTTGTTTCAGATAGAGGAGAACTGATTTGCTTTCTGATGGTTCTCTAATATCTTGAGCATACTTTATTTTCTTTTATTCATGCAGTTTAGCCTTTTCTGATTCCATACAAGCAAAATGAAGGGCACTTTCTCAATATTTTTTTAGTATAATACCTTCAAGGATAGAATATTCGTCTTAATGAAATTTCAGTTAAGAAAGTAGTGGTATCTTGATCACCATAGTCTATTACCCTTAGGTTTGTGGCAATGGGGAGTGAGTTGTAATTGTCATAGACTAGGTCTGTTCCGTTCTGTAACCTGCTTCCATTTAGTTCCAAGGTCTGATTGGAGATCCTTATTGGCTTTGTAAAGTGAGCCAATCAAATCTGAACGTAGGGTCCATAGTGAACTGCTCCTCGAAATGATCAGCAAATTCTGACACAATCCGTTCCCAATGGATAATAAGACTGACAGGATTTTCCTTCCTAATACATCTGTTACTATATTATATCTCTCCTGGTTTAGAATAAGCTTGGACATTTTTTCAAGGAACAGTGGGAACTAGTAACTTCTCAACAGATTGCATCGTGCGGCTAGAGCAAGCTTTGCGCTTTGATTTCTTTGTTGGAATATTTTGGCCTGGATCAATTCTCCAAGAACCCCCCTGTTGAGCCTCTACCATTGCCCTAATGCCGGCTGTATCCCTTTTCCCATACACATCCATATCAGCTTTGGAAGCCTCAACAAGAGGGTTTGAACGTGGTGTGCTTGAACTGCAGTGCCATCTTTACCTTGGCCAAGTTTGGGAAGCTGCTTATCTTCCATCCACTCATCCCAAGAATAAAAATCAATCCTTTGTACACATGCTTACTTACACGCGCATCTAATATTTTTATACATTGAAAATATTATGGTGACTACTTTAAGTATATGAAATACAGCTTGAGTTACTAATAACTGCAATGTCTTAAGGTCGTAACTGTACCAGTTGGGTCTACACGTCAAAATCAATCCTTTTAATGACTGTTTTCGTCATGATTTCTTTTGTTTATCATGTGGTTTTTATAGTTGGTCAATATTATTTCTCTCTTATATAATTGTCTCTGTAACTCCTACCCTGAATTATAATATCAAGTTTTTTTATAATGTTTGTCTTTTTCCCTTTTTAAATTTAAGCTGATCCTGATTAGCTTTGCCATTTTCTTATCAATTCTTTTTTTAATACTTGTCACCAGCTAAGAGATGAGCTGCGTAATGAAACTCTTCAGCTTGCTAGTAAGTAATATATATTTTTCTTTTAAGGCTTATATGTTTGTCTTTTCTTCTTAGAACTTCTTTATGAGACAATTGTGATTTTAACTTGAAAAGGGGAGAACTTGGAAAAGGAACCACGCATCATGGAACTCAGAAACCAGGTATGGGTTTATGAGTAAATGGTTAATTCTCTTGCTTGTTGAACATCACTTGCGCTTCTTCATGTTGAGCTCCTACCTTCTGTTCAATTATCTTGCAGTGCAGAATAATCCGCACCACAGAACTGGCTGCTGCTGAGGAGAAGCTAAATGAGCTTGACCGACAGAAAGAGGAGATTTTGAAGCTCTGTTCTCCTGCTTCGCTTCTCCAAAGGCTTCGAGGTATAATGTAATAGTAGTTTATTGGATGTTGTTATCATTGATGATTACGGTAAGGCTTCGACACTTCTATTATGAGATCCAAACCACTCCATCCAAAAGACCATACAAAACTAAAGACAATGGAGATAGGGCCTTGAATTAAACATCAAACTTGTGTTGCGACATTTTATTCCTCGAATTGTCCATTTTCACACGTCACAGTTTTATCCATTATATAAATCTGGCTTTGAATTGAACATCAAACTTGCTTTGTGTTTTCAGAGAGAATGAAGAACACAGAAGAGGAGTCAGAGAATCTGCACAGGCAGCTCCTTGACAGAGACATAGATTTGAGTTCTTTTACTCACAAATACAAGAAGCTGCGTATGGATTACCACCGGCGTGCTCTCATCCAACTTTCTGCCAGAACCACCTGAACCGAATCGAATCGAATAATACTGATAGTGGCAAATCATGTAAATTCTTACCGACAAACTTTACTCTACTGCGTATGCTGCAACTGCTACAAACTTTGTTTCAGGAGTAGAGGTTTAAATCATTTGAATCCCAGATGGGTTCTCTACCAGTTGTGTCATTAGTGAACATCTGTTCGTTTTATTGATGATAATAAGTTGATTCTTTTCATTTTGATGATCTTTTTTTCTTTGTAATCGCTGTGAAAATGATATATTTCCTCTTTTTCTTCACATCATTCTTGTACTCGTACTCTTTTCTCTCTTTTTTTCTAGTTAAGAGTTCTTTTTTCTTTTCCACTTTTTTTCCTCCCTCTTATTCTGTAGTCTTGCGTAGTTATATTTATATCTAAAGGGTTATTGGGCAAAATGACCTTATAAAAAAAGAGTATTTGATTAAAAGCCCGAAAATAAATTACAAGATGATAAGGAAAAATTTATTTTTCATTAAAATTATTTTATGATTTCAGGAGGAATTACAATACTACCAAACAAAAACTATATATACTTCATCGTCATTTCCATCCCAGTCCTGAAAATAATTTAACCATCCTTCCCTTGTCCAAAAAATTATTTACCGATCAAAAGTGAGGATAACTCAACACATATACCTCCAACCATAAGGTTGCGAGTTCGAATCCCCTCCCCAAGTATTCAAAAAAAAAAAAAATCCTTCCCTTGTTCAAAAAATTATTTACCGGCCAAAGCGAGCATAACTCAAACGGTAATTGACATATACTTTCAACCACAAGGTTGCGACTTCGAATCCCCTCTCCAAAGTGTTCAAAAAAAGAAGAAGAAGAAATTATTTACTGTAAAACCCTTCTCAATTCGATAAATTATTTTTACATCTTCGATTTTCACTTCTACCAACTTTTAAAAACTATTTTTTTACAATCCTCCCTGATCCAGATTTTTTTTTGGAAAACCAATTTTTTATCATCTTGAACCATGTTTTTTTTCTTTAGCTCAAAAGGTTAATGAAACGTTCCATTTTTTAAATTAATCTTTCAAACCTTGAAAAATGGTTCAGGACAATCCAAAACATTTTTTATTTGAGCAGAGAATCCAAACAATTTTTTTTTTTTAAGTTAACATTTTCTCAAGGTTTTAAAACTTTTTCAAATGCAGTTACAATGATAAATATGAAGTTTTTAAAGAAAAACTAGAAATTTTAAAAAGCAACAAAAAAATATTTTTATTTTTTCAGAAAAAACCGATAATACACCATTTTTCCTCAAAAAAGAACGTTTTAATGATAAATAATTTTTTTTAAAATTTAAAAAGAAGAAGAACAAGAAGAAGAAAACTGGAGGAGAGGGAAGAGAGAGGGAGGGGTATGATTGTCAACTTTGGGTATGTTGACAAATATGAAATATCATAAGGGCATTTAGCCAAATTACCCATATCTCAAAACACTTCCTTTCCAAGTACATGCTCTACTATATATTTGATAAGCACTGCAGCAGATGTATGGATTTCATACAGAAACTGAAACAATTTTCTGCCCAATGATTTCAAATAACAAGGAAAAAAAAGGCTGCAAGATGAAAGAACATTCATCTTTTTTTCTTTTCTATGCTATTCCAAGAACAATTCTTCTATATATAGGATAGATATGATTATGAATGCCGCTTACATGGCTTTGCTTTGACCTGTTAAGCAGTGGGAAGAGGAGAAACAGTTTCATCATTCTACAAGACGATCCAGCTCTTTCTCCCATTTCAATCCAAACATTTGGCGGCCGAATGGAACTATCAAGTTATAACGAAAAACCTGCAATAAAAACATCAGCCTATTGAAAAACACCAGTAGAAATATCAGGTAGAGCATAGTGAACTCATCACGATTATGGTATATTTAATCTTTTATACACACTCTCCCAAAACCGCCACTTAAATCCCAGCAAGCAACCCAATTGGGAGGTTTTTAAGGAATGGTTCAACTGATCTACTTAAAACTAAAGGGAGTTGGAGCTGAAATTTGAATTAGAACCCAATTTGAACTTGCCAATGCCATTATCAAGTACCAGGAAACCAATAACTCACCTTGTCATTGATGTGTTGCAACTGCACCTTCAAAGCCTCTGTACTCTCGGACCATTTTGAATGATCTCCATTGCGTTTACTTTCAAATGCTCTATTCAACGACGATCGCCACACCGATATATTACTCCTGATCTCCTTGTTGAGCTCAACCCATTCTGGTGCACATCCATTTTTCGACAAAATGCGGTATAATGTGTCTTCTGCTGGATCAGCATGAGGATTAGTAGAGAGGTTAAGAGGTTTCCCTTTTCCTGGTAAGTTCTCAAATTGCCCTTCTTCCATGGAATTCCAAATCCGCCGTTCAACAACATTTATCAGATCAGTTTCAGACCTATCCAAATTATTTCAGTTAGCCTTAGACAACAGTAGGTTAAAAGCAGAGCACTTCAATGGAGTGTAAAATAAAAAAAAATCTATCAGAGTGAAGACGAACTCTGAAGTTACATAGAAATAATAGCATAAGGCACAAGCATAACATGATGAATTTTGTTAATCATGGATATACTACTCGCAGAGGAATCAACATTTATAAACACAAGAATTTCCAATTAATTCTGCATATTCGGAAGATAGTTTACTGTCTCTAAATTTCAAGCATTTTCCAAGTGACTGACAACAAAATCACATGAAAGGAGGAAAATATCTCCAGAAATGAGCAATTCCGTGGAGGCAGATGATGAGGAAGCGTTTAATTTTATTGAACAACACTCGGATCAATAAATCATATTCGCACAAAACAAGAAATGCTGGATTAATAAAATATGAGCAATCGTTTAATACAATACAGACTCCAAATCAGAAATTAGCAAATTCTCAACAAAAAGTAAGCATTAGGATGAATCTCTCCGAAAGCGCAAATCAAATCAGGTAATGTAGGTATATAAAATGGAGCAGACGGAGGAGGACCTGACGGCGTTACGCTGGCCTCGAAGCTCCGGAGGAAGTTTACGGTCATTGACGGAGTCTATCACCGATGAAAGACGGTCCACTAACTTCTTCTCCGTCTTCTGTGATTTATTCGGCGAAGAAGACGAAGACGAAGACGACGATGAAGATGAAGATGAGAACCGTCGCCTGAATCCGGTAGGAACAAAAACCAGAGAGCCATCATCGGCCGGTGATCGCGGAATTAGGTACCAGAATGGCTTCGTCCTCGGAAGGCGGGCCGCCATGGCGGAGATTCGAGTTCGGGCTCGGCGGAGAATTTTTCCCGATTGGAGTTCTGGAGAAAAAGGGCCAGCTCCGCGGCCCGCAATGGCGGTTGGGGATTTTACACGTTGCTTCTTCCCATCCTGCCACGTGTGCTCAAAGGAAGCATGTCCACAACTGTTTTTGCTCTTTTTTACCAACAAAAGAAAAATAGTAGCCGTAAATTACGGCTGAGTTAAGTACATGTTAGTCATGTTTGGAAAATATATAATACGACCCTATCTCGTTAAATATGGATTTGAGAATCTTCATATCTCTCCATAAATATTAGATATAAATTCATGCTTATGCTTTTTTATACATATATTTTTATTTTGTGTTTTTCGTTCATAAATTTAACATGTGTAACATTGCTAGCTATTATGACAAATTCCACCAATCATATCAAGAAATGATTAGCGAATATAATATATGACGTTGGTAATTAATAATTATAAATTCAATTGTTATGGTTTGAACTTGTTTTAATTTGATTACTATGATTTTAAAAGTTCGGAGTGAGTCGATAGACTTTGGATCTAGTTGTTTTTTTTTCTCGTTCCGAAAGTTTTAATGTAATAGTTGTTAAAACTCTACCAATTGTCCTTAAATAATTTCTTAATTATCTAAAAGCAAACTAATTTCTCTCTATTTTTTACTCATATCTAAACTCTAATATAAGTAGCTAGCAAAATTAATCAATTTATGCAAAAAAAGACTTATTGTTATATAGGGAGAAAACATGTAAAATATTCATTATCCGTAGGTAGGGATGACTTGTGAGGTTTAACTAAAATACTCTGAAAAAAGACATTCAAAGAAAATTTAAAATCATAAGAATAAATCAAACACAAACTACAACAACTAAATTGAAATTTTAACCATAAAATTGAAATCAATCTACATGAGGACTAAATTTATAATTTAACCAAATATTTTGTCCTGCCCTTACTGCTTGTCTACTCTACCGAGGAAAGGGTTAGAAGTATCACCTTACTGCTTGTCCTGCCCTTCGAAGATGTAGACGGCCTCTCATGCTCTCTTCTTTTGCAAGCGGCAAGATCAATTTGGAGGAGCTTATTCCCTTTGATGATTTTTGCCTCATACCCAAACCTGCATTTCAGATAAATCTGGGCAGATACCATTGATAATCTTGATTCAGATCAGCTTTCCCCAATTGAGACCAAATGTGCATGGATCTTAGATTATGCTTCCTCGTACATCTTGGCATAGGACTCAAATCGACGCTCTATTAATTGTGGCGCGCTCTCAGTCGCTCCGTTGGAACCCACCCCCCTCCGGATCTGGTCTCGCTTTGCTGCTATTTCTTTCCATCATCTGCCTCTTGAGTACAACAAGCCAGCTCACTCTTTGGCCAAATTTTGCTTTACCATTTCGTCCTCATCCATTTGGTTCTCTAATTTTCCATCTTGGCTTAATTGTTGCCCACGTGGCAAGTTAATTTCTTAATAATATTCCTTTTCAAACAAAAACAAAAAAACAACCAAAGTTTGGGACAATTATTTATACCAATTTTTTAAAAAGGTTAAATCTCTAGTATTAGTAATATCTTTTTCGTTTTTGCAAAAGTATTAGTAATTATATCTATATCGGTAATATTGTTGTTAATATATATATACACTTCATTTATATTATAAATTTATTGACTGGTTCTAATATTAATACTAAATCTTTTAATTATGTCAGTCCAATAATAATATGTTGAGCCATTAATAATCTCAATTCGAATCTTCAACCCATATTTATAATGTTATATTCTAAAAAGAATCTTCAAGATAAAAATAACAAGGAGATCAAAATATTACATCTTCATTCGAGAAAAGAAAAAACCCCCCAAAACCAACAGCAGTAATTCAAACAAATTTATAACTCACAAAAAAATAGCAGTAATTGAAACAAATTTTGTGGAGATATTGATTGACGATTGACCATCGTTTTGTTTTCAATTATAACTATATTTTTTCATCGATTCACAAGATCAGTAAGAAGTTCGAACTGAAAATTTTCTTTCACTTCCGTCGTGAAGAAAGAGAAGAGTTTCAGTAATTTTTGCCGTTGTTGTCATCGGAATCATCTGTATTAGGTTCTTCGCACATCGGCGAGGTGAAGTAAAATGGACCGAGAACGTACTTGACGAAATCGCGATACGTCAAGCTCGGTCCTCGGAGTTGAACGCCGGACCGGCCGCCGGCGAAATCGGTCATAATGTTGCACGTCGGATCTGGAGAAGAAACGAGCCGCACTGAGCATTTCTTCGGATTCAATTTCTTGCCGTGTACCAACTTGTCGATTGTGATATCAAATTGCCCTAATTCGTCCGTCAGATCGCTAGCGTAGTGCATCACTCTGCTTCTCTCGTCCAAGCACGTTACAGAGACCTTACAATCTGAAATCGAGATCGTCGATTAACATCAATTGCAATCAACAGTTCGCAAAATCGAAAGTCATTCCGATTGAAATCGAAGATTAGATTCAGGATTACCTTTGAGCGGTTTGCCATTGATCCACTCGTTCCAGCCCTGGGTGCAGTCCTGGCAGAGCACTTTGCCGCCGATATGAATGACGCCGGCGTCATCCGCGGCCGCTACGATATTGGTGCAGGCGATTAGAACCGAAGCCGCCATTATCAGCCGCAGGAGAGGTGCCATCTTTGTGTCTGTGTGAAAGCCAGTGTGTGGATCGGGGAGGGTTACGGAGGATCATATAGGGAGCGGGATAGTGCGTTTCCTGCACAAGTAGAGGCGTGGATTGGCACTACTTTCGACGTGCGATCCACCATTGGAGAGTCAAAACAAAGCTCCAGCCAAATTTATATGGATGGAATGGATGGGTTATTATCTGGAAACAAGTCAAAACGAAGGTTGCCGGCGCTTTCCACTGCCTCCATTAATTCAAGAAAAGAAAAGAAAGGGGAAAAAAAGGTAAGACACAAGGTTTAACTTATATATATATATATATCATTAAAAATCTTTAAATTAATCAAATAAGTATTTTATTTAATTTTTTTTTAAAAAAATCATGTCCTCGTTAATGATAATTTTTCTTTATTTTTTTTAGTATAAAATACTAGTAGAGATTCGAACTTACTTTTTTGGTCGGAAACAGATGTCTTAACCATGAAAAATTTCTATTTCTTGATCTCTCAGTTCATCATATCGTGAGTTTAACTTTATAAATAACTTTTAATTTTATGAAATGCTTGAACTTTAAGGAAAGAAAATAACATTTTACTCTATTTCTCTCTGCATTTCTTTCTCTCTTTTTTTTTAATTTATAATTTCTAAAGCTTTCAAGAGTCTAAACTTTAGGGTTCGATTTTTATTAAAGTTTATATACATCTATTTATTTTATTTGCCCCATTACAAAGAGAAGAATCTCAAAGTTGTGTTGTTTGTGACGCAAATAATTTGAAATTATTCAACCATAAATAACATCAACTACCTTACTACCTTTCCTTGAGGCTCAAACTCTTGACATTTCTGGATTTCGTTTCCTATTAGAAGAATGATTTCTGAAGAATTCAAGACTCAAGTCTGAATACTGGATGGATTAATTTTTTACTAATAGTATCAATGGGAGGCAAGGCTGTTTAATTAATAGATAAGACATTTTCTTATAATGGCTTTTTTTTCTCTTTTTTGAGGGACTTATAATGGTAATTGAATTTCCACCAACCAAACGACTTCAATAAAATACAAACATAACTTGACAACTTCTCCCAAAAAAAAAAAAAAAAAAAACACTTAACAAGTTGGTAGTATACAACATTCTAACCATATGCCGAAAATGGACAACTCAAACACACTGTATAGATCTCTTCACCAAATTCAATTTCTTGTAAAGCAAAAAGAAACCATGAAGCAACCCTCTGGTCCACTTTCCTGCATTCAACTGTTCCGAGTTTGAACACGAAGTCTAAAATCTAAGCCACTGTGGAAGAACAGATGAACTAAATCACGCCGTGGGGCAGGGCCCCCTAATTTGTCGCCTCGGTGCATGTTCTTCTTCAATGATGATCAACCATGGCAAAGTTGCTTCTACTCATCAAAGCAAACCAGCAGATTTTAGGGCTGCTTGGAAGTCTTCAACTGTGTCTCGAACCTGAAATAAAATTTCCGAAGGTACTGAGATAGGAATTCGATATCCATATAGATCACGAAAGCAACAGGGAATTCGAATGTTTCGACACCATGGAATGGCCAACATTGATTTTAAAAGCGACAAGAAAAAATAAGCAAAGCACATGGAGTAGATCTCGAGCTCTTTTTTAGCTAGAGGAATCTTACCTCTGTTACTTGAGAGCCAAAATGGATCTGAATTTTGCCCATAAGCATAATTTCCTTGTCGCCACAGAGCAAGTTAAACACAGCTCCTGTAGGAATATCACACAACAGCCATGGATTTTAAGTTAACAAAATACCAAGAAAATGTCTAGTTTGAGTTCAATAAACTAATACTGCAAAAGTTTGAACATATCAATAAAAAAGCAACCACTTGGTTCGCAGTCACAATCGTACCCCTATTTAGAAGTTGTTAAGATATAAAGGTTCAAATATGGATGCTTTTTTTAAATCACTGGGTTATTTCAAGGGTTGATATTAGCCACTACAGAGTTGATTTTAATCTGCAGGTTTGCTTTTTAAACAAATATTTTTTCTCAAAACACATACACAAGTGTTTGGTTATATTTTGTTAAAATTTAGTTTAATCACTAGTTTGTTTGATTGCAATATATATATAAAATTGATTCTATACATATTAAATTACTATAAAGTGATTCTAAAATGATTTCCAATCAATCACTTTAGAATTGAAATAATCAAATTGATTTATAATCATTTGGGTTGATCATCCAAAAAGTAATTCTAAAATGATTTTCAATCCATCACTCCAAAATCACTTTTTTGGATAATTAACTTTAGAGTGATTATTCAAAAGATGACTATAAACCAATTTTATTATTTCAAAAGTGATTTTTATCTTGTTACCAAACACACCATATTAAAAAAAAAATTATATATATATATTGGAAAAAAAAATTTTGCCCTCTAACATGACTTGGGAAGTTCATCCAAATAAGAAAAACAGGGACAATCAGAGTAAGAAAGCCAGCCTACAGCCAAAAAACAAAGTCTTAACAGCAATTAATGGCCACAGCATGACATCGTGCCTACATGAATTGTTCCTAGATCGCATGATTAAGGGTGTGTTTGAAAGTGATCGTAGGATGAGTGATTTTGAAAAAAAATAAATTTAAGTATAATTGATTTTTCAAAATCACCAAATGATACTTTAAAAATCAATTTAAAATTATTTTAAACTTTCCTAAAATCAATTTTTTAATTTGTCAAATATCATCGGAAAAGGAAAAGGAAGTGATTTTGACAATGGCAAAGTGATTTTGACATGGCCAAAATCACTCCCAAACACACCCTAAGATTTAGGGCAAATAATTCTCCTCAACCAAAAAGTGGAGAGTTGAGGAATGAGAAAGAGAAGAAAGCATTTTAAAAATGCAAGCTTACCCTTGCGCCCAAAACGCCCTGCCCTGCCAATTCTATGAAGGTACACCTCATTGTCAGGCTCAGGCTGTGAAGATCTGTATTTCATCGATTCTGAAGGAGTTTCATACTTCAGAGGAAGATCATAATTGATAACCAGATTAACCTAGTAAAAAGGAGGATATTTTAGGAGTGGGATATCAGAACCTGCACTGGCAGATACTATTAACAAAGAACAGGATGGGTTGGGAATAGAATTGATCTCAGTACCTGCTGCTGGTCAAAGCCCCGAGCAAGAAGGTCAGTTGAAATAAGCACTTTGGTCAAACCATCTCTGAACTCTTTTACTATTTTGTCTCTATCTTCATGTCTCAGCGCCCCTTGAATAGTAGTCACATCATACCCATAGTCAACTAGTGCCTTATGTAACATGCCAGCACTGTTTCTTGTGCGCACAAATATGATCGTCTGACCCATATTCTCTCCCAGTTCAAAAATTTTGTCTTTGATGACCCGAATTTTGGCAAGTTCATCAGGACATATCACCTTGAACTGCTTTACACCCTCCAAAGATAATTCTTCTTTCTTAACAAAAAGTTGATTGTAGTCTTTAACAACCCTAGAGACAAAGTATTTAACAGTCTCATTGAATGTAGCTGAGAACAGTAGCACCTGAAACATCAAAAAAATGAGATTAATATGGTTAGATGAATCCCTAGGATGTCCTTCATATATGTGTTGGAATTGGCGTTTACAACAGAGTAACTGGAAAGAGTCCCGTGGATGTGGGTAGAAATGGGCATGACATTGATCTTTTGCAGCTCACTATTTTATCTTGCATGCAAAAACTATAGGTGCCCACTACAGAGTTCTAAAAGATATCTCATCAACCAATCACTCGTGTTACATAGATAGTCCAACAATACTAGACGATTTAATATCCTTAGGACATTCTTTTCAAATGAAATTGAAAAAAGAAAAGGCACATAAAGCACACGTAAAATCGTCATGAGGACATATGACACATACATACAGTTATTTAATAACAAAGTAATATCTTCATCTAAATCACTTCGATAATGTACCCAGTTTGACAGACCTGGCAATGAGTACTACTTTTCTCAATATCCTTCATTATCCTCAATGAATCGTCCTTAAAGCCATCCTGTAGAAAATAAGATAAAATAATCTTAAGAAACTCTTTACAGAATCTAGAAATGACAACTTAATCAAAATCACTTTAATTAGTAACAAATAATGGATAGAAAGAAGCTTCTCTTGTAGTATTAAACAACTAATAAAGCAAAGCTATTTGCCATTGTTTGAAAGGTTAGTTCACAAACACAAAAGGACACATTTAACAAAAATACATCAAAGGCGTTGGAGTAAGATCTGGGATATTGTGGTCTTCGTGTTTCATCTTGGGCCTCTCTTTCAAGCTTCTTTGGTAACTATGATTTGGAGTACTATGGTCTTTGAACAGAGACCATGTTCTCAAGCCAACGTAATGAAACTCTAGAGTCAAATACCAATACATAAAATGTGAAAAAAAGATAATAAGCCACGGCAATACATCATGTGTAATCACTGCTCGCATATCCAACTCTACTGCACAGTGTTCTGAGGTATTGGTAGTGTCCCTTCTTAGAAAGCACTATCTACCTGGTAATCATTGTTGATCTACATCCAACGACACCATTTGTTGGAAGTCACCCAGAGGCAGAGACCACTTTCTCAGACAAAAATAAATAAACTATTACGGTTAAAGACAAACAGCCCACAGAATATATATCATGTATTTTTAACATTTCTATGACTTGCTCCAATGTTGTCTACAAAAATATCTCAACATGCAAAGTGCACGTTCCTTCATAACAAAGTCCCATCTCACCGGTGGTCCCTTTGAACCATCATTAATGATAAAAGAATATAACACATCCTACATTATGAAGAAACAGTGTTTCTGAATAACAAATGAAGAAGAGATCCGTACTTCAGAGTCATGGTGCTACAACAAGTGAAATTTATACATGATAATTTTGCAAGTAATAAGTGATATGTGCTTACCTCAGCAAGCATATGATCAGCCTCATCAAAAACAAGAATCTTCACACAACTTCCTCCAAGCTTCCGAGTTGACATCAGTCTCTTTATTGTGCCAGGAGTTCCAATGACAACTTGTGCAGTTACTGGTGCTCGCTTTGATGCAGATACATAGTTAGCACTATCCACTGGAACTGCACACTCTGACGTTATCCCTGTGTATTTCCCCATTTTCTTAAGAACCTCTATATTCTGCAAATGGAGATTTACCATAATCAGATGCAAGTTGAACAATACTAAATTCACTGACGCACCGAAGAACAATTATATGATTTCAAGATCTCTATGGCCATATAATGGGCTTCTTTTTAACAATCCCTAAGGCTTTTCCTAAAAACCAACAGACTAACATTGTCAAATTTTTGTTCATGAAATTTGACTCTACAAGTTATGTGTGGTTTAGGTTCCAAAAAAAAAATTTAGACAATTTTTCAAAAGTTCAAAAATTATATTATCAAGACTAATGTGAAAGAATTGTAACTTTCATCACCAAAACTCATACTGTAGAAACATCTATCTGATATTTCAAGCTCCTTATAAAGAAACGTTTTGAGCAGAGATTTTTTTTTTGAAGAAACGAGATATATTAAAACCAGACCCAAAAGGGAAAAGACAGCCCTCGAGAAGACACTCCCCTAGAGAACTACCACATTACAGCTTGCCAATTGTGAGAAAGTAAAACTAGACCGTAACTACAAAAGAATCTCCTATGAGTAAGACACCAAGAGGCCATAGTAAACAGTACATTTTCACAAAAAATATAAAAAATAGTAGACAGTTGAAAGTTTGTCGATTTCTTTCCTTCCAAATACTCCATAGGCAAGCTCTACTAGCACAGCTCCATAGAATTTTGGCTATGTTATTCCAAATACTCCATAGTGGAGATATTATGAGTTTATGTCACGTTTAAGGTTATGTTATTCTTTCTAATAGAAGAAAAATAAACGAATGAAAGTATCACGACCTAACATGAATAAGAGACAGAAACTCGTGGATATCAAAAGAAACAATAATAACAACATAAATAAGTGCTAAAGTCATGCTGTTAAACAAAATAGAAGGAGAGCTTTTACCTGTATGGCTAACTCCCTCGTAGGACAGATGCAAAGTGCCTGAGGAACCTTCAAGTTTGGATCAACACGACTCAACATCCCAAGTACAAAACAAGTAGTCTTGCCAGAACCATTGTGTGCTTGAGCAATTAAATCTTTGTAAGGAGGAGTCAAGATCATAGGCAAACTTATAGCTTGAATTTTACTTGGCTTTTGGAATTTCATCTCAACATATAAACCCTTCAATAACTCCGGAGACAGATTCAGATCTTCAAAAGTACTAGCTGATGAATACGGAGTATCACCGGTTGTCACCTACATCAAATAAAAATTTAATTAACCGAACAGCATGACAAGAAAGCCCACATTGCACAATTATCTAGCAAACAGACTACGACTTCTAAACAACTGCATAATTTTTACGAATCAACGATCTCAAAAAAGTTCTTATCTCTGTAGATCGGGAACTTAAATTCTGTTATTCCGATGCACGAAGAACCAAATCCCAGCCCGTTGTATGCAGCCAGCTTACAGTAAAGCTAAACCTCTTTGATCCTCACCAAAACCCTAAATGTTTCCTCAACTAAAATGGGAAACAGTATTCCGCACCAAATTCATCTCTATCGTTCACATCCCATTTCCTTCGCTTCATAGAAGCCCTCTCAACTTATTAGACTAGCACGCGCACTCGATAGAGAGAGGGAGAGACTTACCGCCGTGATGTTGGAGTCTTCGGGCTCCTCAAGAGTCTTTTCCTCTCGGATTTTAAGGGATTCCATGTAATCGGAAGGCGCAGAGGATGAATCTCCAGCATCAACCACGTCATCGTCTTCTTCATCACCCCAAGCACGTTTGGGCACTGGTGTAACTACGGTTGGGGCAGAACTGGAGCCGGCGGTGGCGGCGGCGGCGGCGGCCGGCGAGGCGGTGTCGGCGGGCGGCGAGATGGTGGCGGTGCCAGAGTCTGGAGCTGCGGAATCTGCCATCGATGATTCGCGCTTAAACAGAAAAACAAGCTCCTTTCAGCTGCCGCTATCTGCGTTTAAATAGTGCACCCCTGTGAGTAAAATCGGTCAATGGTCGTCAGATCCGGCCCAACTGTTTGAAAGCCCAGCCCATAAATTATTAACTTATTGGACAAGAAAACAAATATTTACATAGCAAAATATTCACAGAAATGTCCCTTAAATTAAATAGAATCAACTATTTACCATTATATATTCTCAATCTATATATATTATACACCATTACGTACTGTTAGATTATTTTGTTCATTTTTATCATAGTTTTTCCTTCATTGTACATAAATTTTATTTGCAATATTTGATTTTAAATTTTAAATCAAATCAATTTTCAAGGTGAACTTGGTATAATATAAAATATGTCAATTTTTTACCTAACAAAATTTTCCATTTGTATTTTAGTTTTAGATAAGTGTTGCAATATTTTCCTTAAACTTGACAAAATTTTGCAATTTTTTGATTTTCAATAAGTATGATAATTCCTATGAAATAATTATAAAACATATTTCACACAAAATTATATGATTTCAAATAAAAATTATTTTTTTCTTTTGAAACTCGTGTGTCCGGATCAGCTTGCACGCACATTGACTAATCACAAATCAACCGTCTGACCCTACTATATTTGGTTGACAAGGTAACTTGTAGGACATTAAATCTTAAGGTCATTCCCTCTAAGTCATTTACTATTTACATTAATCCTCATTAACCACTTGAATATCTCATTATGGTTAAAGAAAAATGACATTATAGTTGAATTTTATGTTGAAAGTTGTGAGTTTTGACAAAATTGCTTCAGCTTCGATTTTGTGCATTAATAAAATTTAATTTTGCACCAACCCTTAATTTAATAAAATTGATGAATTCTTTTCGATTTTTACATTTACTTTTATTTAAATATTTGTGGGTGAATTAGTAGCGTCCAAATGGATGAAATTGGGAATTACGATGAAATATTATACAACTTGTCAAATTTAGAGTTGAAAATTACTTTTTTTTTTCCCTGGATTTTTTAATTTCGATTTAGTTTTTTTTTTTCATATTTTGATTCAGTTTTGATTTATTTTTTTTTCCATATCTATTTTGTTATTTGGATTGTACGAATAATTACAAATCAATTATCCCTCAAAAAATATCACAAAGACACTATTTGAAGCAAGCATTTCATAAAGTAGACATAATGTTATATTTTCCTTCCATATCCGTACGTCTATTTATTTTTAAAATAAAGAAACGTGACATTAAATAGAGATAATACCTCTAAGAGTTATGTAAGAAGTGTAGTGACCACACATCACCATCATAATCCACGAAAGAAAATAATTGTTCCAAATGACATAAAAACGATCACAAATGACACACTTATCTAATAAAACAGCCTGCCAATTTAAAAAACTGGGAATATGAATAAATTTTAGTCAACGAACCCATTCTCAAAAGTCATCGGAAAAGAATCATCAATTGAGATATCTCGGTCAATTATGACACTCCACCATGACATATAAGAAATCTCTAATTCATTATTTATGATCTAATATTATTTATATTAAAAGAAAAATAGATACAATATTTAATTTAAGAATTTATTAATATTTAAATGGGGAGTTTGGAGAGATATTTGTTCCCCACCAGGGACGCATATGGATGTGTACCTTTTTTTTTTTCTTTTTTTTTGTAAAGGTACTCATTTATTTATTTATGTCAATATGGAGCCATTTGGGTTTAAATTTTAAAACTCCTTTATCAAAAGCAATTAAATCCAATTTAAATTCCATCAAAATACACTCCTATCTATCTAACTAAACATTTACCCATTTCCAATGCATTCACCAAATAATGAGAAAAAAACATTTATTTATTGTTTTTCCTGTTTCTCAAATTTCTTACTTTAACTATTTTTTTCCCTTATGTTTAGATTATTCAGAAATTATTCGTATTAAATTTTGACTATCGTCTCAAAAAACACAATCTATTATATTATACAACTCTTTAAAATATAGATGGATAGATAGAAAAATATTTTTAAAATTTACAAAAATACTTGTAGAAAAAGCATTATGTTTTTAGTTTTTAGCTCTCCTATTCTTCAGTTTTATGTTTTATGTTTTCTATCGTTAAAAAACAAACTACATTTTGTAGTTATTCATTTAAAAATACTATAATACAAAAATTGTATCCAACGCAGTTTTTACACATAGTAAAAATATTATCTTAAATAAGTACGTTAAAAAATCTTAATAATTATTGAATATTGACGGATCTATCTTGATCGCAGGGAGATAGAAGACTAGATAAATAAGAAATAATCATAAAATAACTAATAAATCAATATGATTATGGTAATATATGTAGACATATTTGACATTGTAAAGATACAAGAGAAAGCAAAGTTTGGATATTTTCACAAGTTACGATAAAATAATTAAATAATTTAATTGGTACTAAACAACAAGTAAAAGAGACATCCCCAATAATTGAACACTAGAACATAGAGGGGAGGCAGAGATTTTATTTTCCCTTGCATTGTGGATTGGCTGGCCATTCAAACTAAAATAGTTTTATTTACATCACATTGAAAAAGCCTTTCAAATTTAAATGAACTCGAAGAAATTACAGATAAAAATCATTTAATCGAATTAGAACAATCAAATTAGTATAATCCGAAAAAAATGATTAGATAATATATTACATTGTCATCAAATACCAGGAAGTAAGAAGAATTAGTTTCCTATGCAAAATTGAACACCCTATGAAAAGGTCGATCAAACTTAATTTGAATGTTATTGGCTTGCAATCTAGATCAATAATTACAAAGGCAGCAAAATTCATTATTCCAATAATCGTTTATTCACGTCATTAAAACACTAATCTCAAAAGAGATAAAGTTAAAATACTATACTACCCCTACTAGCCGTAGTGATTTAAAAGAAATATATAAAAACAATAACTTTTAAGAACACCACATCAGTAGCCAAAACAAGTACTAAATTACCCTAATTTAATCATATTAAAAAATGGGAAGTTATAAAATAATTCTTAAATAATTTGTAGCTCATAATTTAAAGTCTGTCGGTATCAAATTGTATTCAAATATTCTGTTTTTATTTTTTAATTTAACATCTAAATTAATTTAAGCGTTTGCCATTGAATCTCATTTTCTTTAAATTATTTAATGAATATGGATATGTCATTTGTTCATTTACCCCTATATGATATGCGTTTATATTATTTGTGGTCTTATTTTGTTTTCAAAACAAAAAAAAATTAATAAAACCACAAATAATAGGTCAAATTTTGGATTTTAAGACATAATAAATTTATTTTTATTTGCTAAGTGATTAATAAAAAAATAATAGCAACAACATATATATATACATATATTTGTAGACTAAAACATTATATTTGTAAATCTTAAAACAAAAGATCAACCCGAATTTAACTGAAAATGTCGTGAGTTTGAATTCCCATTCATATATGTTTTTGTATTACAAAAAGACAACAACAAAATAAATCATACGACTCAAGTGACAAGTGACTAAGACGTGGATCCTCAAATTTCAATTCATATATTTGAATTGTAATTAACAAAATAAATATAATTTAAAAATTGGTATGCTTATTTCACATTTTGCACAAATCACTATTGATACTTTCAAATCAAGTAGAAGTGGAGCCGAAAGCTCTAAAAAAAATGAGCAAAAGAGAAAAAAATAACACTTTATTGGCCACACTTTTTATACTGTGAGTTCTTCTGCAAACTCCACTTTGATCTAACCTTTTAAAGATTCAAGATCCCCACCAAGCTCATAATCCAACTCCCAATGCTATTTATTTTCTAATATTTTTAAAATTATTTTATGAACTAGTTTTTTTTTTAAACATGTTTTAGTTTAAAATGAAACATGATCAAAAGTTTAATGTCAAATTTGTGATAACTCAACTTTTGTACTATGAAAACGACTACGTACTATGAAAAAAATTAAATGTTAGATGAGGACTGCAAATTTTTTAATCACATATACTAAATAAATAGATGTATGGTTCAAAATTTGTATAATAAAGATATGATTTAATGGACTTAAAAATAAATTTTATTGGAAAATAGCATTTAAAAGCAAAAACCTTTAACAGTTTGAGAGTATATATATGAAGTATACTATTAAATGATATCTATGGAAAAAGATAGAAACCCTAAATTAGCAATTCTGACGTGAAATAAATAATTTACATTTATGGTAAAATAAATAAAAGTTTTGGCATTTAGAGTTGAATCTCCCTCTTTAGAAAAATAAAGATAAAAATAAAAAATAACGAAAGAACAAAAATAATAGACAAAAGAAAGGGCTATTTTCGACTTTCCACATCCATTTACGAGTCCCCAGTGAGTCTGTATATAAAGCTCGCGCAGATCCATGGTGGTTTTATGATTGAGCTTAATAAACCGAACTTAATCCAAAACCAATATTTCTCTCTCTCTATTTCACTGCAATGTGCAGAAGCAAACCCACAACTCCATCTTTGCTAATAAATTGTCCCTTCTGAGAGCTCGATTCCTGTAAATTCCACCGGAATGCGGGCCTTCTCTTCGTTGATCTTGGCCATGGCGTCCGTCGTTCTGCCGGCGACGGTGGTCTACTGTGGCTTCCCCGTCCGCCTTCTCTCTCTGGACAAGGCCTTCCCTTCGGCTCGCCCTGTCGAACTCGAGACGCTCAGAGCTCGGGACCGAGTCAGGCATGCCAGAATCTTGCAAGGTGTGGTGAGTGGCGTCGTCGACTTCTCAGTCGAAGGTTCTTCCGATCCATTGCTCGTCGGGTACCTCCTCTTCGTCTGAATTTTCTTTAATTCTTGTTGTTTCTCGCACTTTCGTGTATTTGTTGATTATCTAGGCTAGGATTATTGTGCTTTTCTTGGCTGCTTGTTTGATGGATTGTACTCGATTTCTGTCGTTCCTCTGATTCTCTGTATAGCGGCTGGTAATTCGTGCAGGCGAGAGAGAGAGAGAGAGAGATACGGAAAATGGAATGAAGAAAACGAAAGAGGAATGGTCGAGTTGATCTTATTGTCTGATGATTGGAAAAAATGTTTTTCCTTCTCCTTTTTCTTTTCTCTTGTTGTTGGTCTAACAGCGAAGTAATAATAAATACTACTTTAATTATTTCTTTGCTTCTTTCTTGTTCTTCTTTTTTCAAAATTTTCGGTGGATGTTAGTGTTACTTTACTCACGCCGTAAGTTAAAGCAAATATAGCCGTTTGTTTCTTTGGGGCGTCTTTTGGCTTCAGAATTCCTGGTTGTTTCATTTCATGTTTGATTTGATTGGACTGGCTCCCGAACTTTATAGGTTAGCGAACTTTTTATTTCCATGGTTTATGGCTTGTTCAGGCTTTACTTTACCAAAGTCAAATTGGGCACTCCCCCAAGGGAATTTACCGTGCAGATCGAC
Organism: Momordica charantia; assembly: GCF_013281855.1. Classification (NCBI taxonomy): domain Eukaryota; kingdom Viridiplantae; phylum Streptophyta; class Magnoliopsida; order Cucurbitales; family Cucurbitaceae; genus Momordica; species Momordica charantia. The sequence continues at coordinate 23,059,011 of NW_028275163.1, read as the reverse complement.
ACTGGAAGTGATATATTGTGGATCAACTGCAATTCCTGCAATGGCTGCCCCGGAACAAGTGGACTTGGAGTAAGAGTCTTTCTTCCTTTCTTCCCTCTTTTGTTAGTTTCAAATTGCCCCATGGCCCACATGTTAAAGTCCTTATTTTAGTTTACCTTGTGCAGATTCAACTAAATTTCTTTGATGCGTCAAGCTCATCAAGTTCTTCACTCATCTCCTGCTCTGACCCAATTTGCAATTCTGCATTCCAAACAACTGCAACTCAGTGTTCATCTCAGAGTAATCAATGCAGTTACACTTTTCAGTATGGTGATGGAAGTGGAACATCAGGTTATTATGTATCTGAGTCCATGTACTTTGACATGATTATGGGACGTTCTATGATTGCTAACTCTTCAGCTAACGTCGTTTTCGGGTGAGTTACTATAGGATGGGCACAATTTTTACACATGAGATTGAAAATTACTATTTGAACGGCGTAGCACATGTAATTTAAATGAACTCTGTGAGGATGAAATAACCTTTTTCCTGACAAAATATTTATATCTGAATGGACTTTCAACCAGTATTTGCCTTGAACTAACCTTTCTACCTCATGGTCATGCTAGATTTTGAATTCTGACTGTTGTTTTCGCCAATGTGCTACTGTGGATATTGCATTTTACTTTTACATTTTCTGGAAATGCTGAATACATCATATGGTTTTCAAATGCAGTTGTAGTACCTATCAGTCAGGAGACTTGACTAAAACAGACCATGCAATAGATGGCATTTTTGGATTTGGCCCTGGGGATTTGTCCGTCATGTCACAGTTGGCAGCTCGAGGGATAACCCCTAAAGTATTTTCCCATTGTCTAAAAGGAGAAGGAAACGGTGGTGGTATATTGGTTCTTGGTGAGATTTTGGAGCCGGGCATTGTCTATAGCCCACTTGTGCCCTCTCAGTATGTCACCTTCATCATTTCTTTTTCAAGAAACTAGTTGTTTTATTCTGTAACACAGTAAATATAGTAGATCACCTATTCAGAGGATAGTCTTTCAATGTCACAGAGACACATTCAAATTATTTTCAGAAAGCATTTGGTACTACAGAAGCCTAAATTGAGAGTTCACTACTGAAAAACCTTAAGTAAAAAAGTTGCAACCAATTTCAATTTATCATAGGTAACTGATTTCTATATATATGTATATTTTTAAGAGAACTGCCAACTTGAATGTGTTTTTTGCATAACTCATTGCTGATATTAACTTTTAGGAATGCATTAGCTACTTAATTTCCTTTGCTACAAATGATTGCTCTCTGATGGTTGTTTTGCTGCACAAGCACCTCCGTTCCAATCTCTTTCCTATAATTGAGAGATGATCCACTAGATTTGAGTCTAGGAAGAAGTACATTTAAACGTTTATTTTACCAGCTATCGAAGATCTGAATTTTAGTTGGCACCCAACTGCATGGTTTACCTGCTTCAGGTTTTTATTTTACATTTGTGCTTATGTTGCCAGACAAATGTACTAGTTTTGTTTGAATGTTTGACTGTTTCCTCATTTAAAATATCAGGCCTCACTATAACTTATATCTGCAAAGTATTGATGTCAATGGTCAGACTTTGCCAATTGATCCATCTGTGTTTGCAACATCAAACAATCGAGGAACTATTGTAGACTCTGGGACAACATTGGCTTACCTTGTCGAAGAAGCATATACTCCATTTGTCAGTGCTGTAAGTTCTTTTCCGTTATGTCACCATCAATTTTTTTGTTATTGCGGTGACCTATTAAATTTGGGTGTGCATTTTTTTAATATTTACTTCTCCCCACAAACAGAACAGAAGGGGAAATAACAGTCACAGGTTGATAAATTGATAGCAATTTCTTGTTGGTTTATATGTGCAACTGCTCCAATGTGTTATTGTTTTGACTTGTCTACTAGATAACTGCTTCTGTTTCCCAATCTGTGACTCCTACAATTTCAAAGGGAAACCAGTGTTATCTAGTATCCACCAGGTTTGTCTCTACTTTTAACTGTGCCGAAAGGGGTGTAGTCTGACCTTTGAGATAAAAATTCCAATCTTCGACTCACCCAACTATTGAATGGGGTAAAATTCACTTCTATGTCCAGTGTAGGTGAGATATTTCCTCCAGTTAGCTTAAACTTTGCGGGCAGTGCATCTATGGTTTTAAAACCCGAAGATTATCTTATGCATCTTGGATTTTATGTAAGCTGTTAGAGATTCATTTCTTCAATTGTATATCAGACGATCGACGGTGTCAGGATATTGATACCGCTTTATTCTTGTAGGATGGTGCTGCATTGTGGTGTATTGGTTTTCAGAAAGTTCAGGAAGGAGTAACAATTTTAGGAGGTTAGTCCCTGAACTTAGACTTATATTTTAATGTGAATATGTGCCATAACTTGTAATGAAATGCTCCAATTTCATTTTATAAAATCAATTTGCATCTGCTGTTATACGTAGGATTCAACACTTCATTATTATATATCACACTACTCCACGCATTCTCATTTTACGTGCCTTCGTCTTGCAGATCTCATTATGAAAGATAAGATATTTGTATACGATTTAGCTCGCCAGCGAATCGGGTGGGCCAACTATGATTGTAAGTTAAAGATACACAAGTCGATGTGCATAAATCTGTACTAAGTACAACCCCATTGAACAACTTTAATTCGTATTTTTGTGAAAAAAACTAGGTTCTCAAGCTGTAAATGTATCAGTCACTTCTGGGAAGAATGCGTTCGTCAATGCGGGACAACTGAGCGTGAGCCGCTCAACCCGAGATAAGCTTCTTCAATCACTAACTATGGAAGGATTAACTCTGTTAATAACGAGTTCCATTTTGTTCTTCCACTTCTAGTTTCTGTATCTTTAGCTATAGTTCTCAAATCCCCATTCTTTGCACCAATTGTTTCCCCTCCAGTCTGTATTTATGATGATTAGTAGGGGGCTGTATTGTCAGTTGTGTAATTATTTTTAGACCATATGAGTTGCAATTGGGCCAGAAATTGAGTCACAGGTTGAACATTTTGGCCCACTGATGAAATGGGCCGTCTTCTTTGGGTTTGAAGTCAGGCCTCCATCTTGTAAAGGGCCCATATTCTGAGCAAGGCCAGAGTTGTAAATTATGTTCTAGTGTGTTGTAGAGGATCAACCTTTTTTTCCTTCATCTTTTCTTTTTTTTTGAGGATAATTGTAATTTGCTCTTGATAAGTGATAACAATTGTAACTGTATTTTAGCTTAGCATATGAAGTGTTGCCTCTTTCTATAGATGGGCAGGTTTAGATTTTTGTAATTTAATATTTTCCTGGTTAAAAAATATATTTTGTTTTTGTATTTGAAAGTAACAATTTAATTCTTAAATTTTAATTTATAACGATTTTGTCTATGCTATTTCAAATTGGTAGCAATTTAGTCTATGTAATAATTTAGTTTCTATAGTTTAAAATTTGTTACAATTTACTCCTAATGTGAAAATTTTCATCAAAATTAAGTATCGATTTATGTATAAAAAAATTTATTGAATCTTAACAAAAAATTTCACGATAGGAAATAATTTGTTATAAACTTTAAACTACAGGGATTAAAATTTTTACATAGTATAATTTAGAAATTAAATTGTTACAAATTCAAAGTTGAAAGTATATGATTAAATCGTTATAAATTAAAATTGATGGATTAAATCACGACTTCAATAAAAGTACAAAGACTAAAAATACTATGTTTCAGCTGATTTAGTGTTCTATTCATTGTTTTATTTATTTATTTTAATACGACAAATTAAATGTATGAGAGTTCGAACTCAAGGGAATGAGTATAATTTTTTTTGGGTAAATTGCAAAAACCACCCTAAAGTATGATGGTTGTTATAATTGCACCCTCGAACTTTCCATTGCAAAAATTAAACCCTCAAATTTTCAAAAAGTGAAAATTGAACCCCTAATCTTTCAATTTTAAAAATTAAACCCTAAACTTCAAAAAATTAAATCTCTCTCCTCCTTTTTACTTTCTCTCTATTCTTCCTCTCTCTACTTTGTCACTCTTAAGAACTGTCTGGTTTCTCTTCGTCGACACCATCGTATGAAATGGAAATGAAATTAGAGTAAAAATAGAAGGAAAAAAAACTTTATTTATGTCATTTGGTGTTGCTAGCAGCCAAAAAAAACTTTATTTATGTTATTTGGTGTTGCAGACTGTAAAGATTTACGGTAGATTTCGGCAAATTAACTTCAAATATCTTCTTCAATCTCCATCAATTTTATATTTAATGTATCAAATTTGTTAACAGAAAACCTCAAACTGAGCAGAGAAAAATATCGTCTGTGCAGGGAAAGGTGGATTCGATGGCCATTGCGGCGGACTTGAGGTACGACGAGAACTGCAAGAGGGCAGTGAAGCCGTACGGTCGGATCGACCTTGTGTTCAACAATGCCATCGAATAGCACAAGTGTAGTTTCATGGAAGGCATCAACGAAAGAGTGTTTAGAATCGAATTTACACATCCCTAAACTTCTGCAATTTCTATTTCAATTTCGTCCTTAATCGATCATTTTTAGAATTGAAAATTTCAAAAGAAGGAAATTAGTTACTACCAAAATGTGATGAACGATGATGGCGGAATGTGTGATAAGAGGAAGTAATTGGATATTTGCAGAGACCGTAGAGGGAGGGAGAACAGGAGGGAGAAAGTCGAAAGAGATGAGCGAGAGTAAAAATTAATTTAAATTTTCCAATTTTAAAGGTTGAATTTTTGGAAATTGAAAGTTTAAATGTGAGTATTTTCACTTTAGCAGGGTCGCAGGATTTAAATTTCACGCTTAAAAGTTTATGGGGGCAATTTTTTCACCCTTAAATTTTAAGGGTTTAATTTTTACAATTGAAAGTTGGAGGGTACAATTGTAACAGTCATCATACTTTAGGATGATTTATGCAATTTACCTTTTTTTTACTACATTATATTCATTATTTATTCCAAGTTCACAATTCTCGAATTATTTCTTAAAGTAATTAATAGAATTTAAAATGGATACCCATTATGTAAAATTTAACTAAAGTATATATTTATATAGAAATGGGGTGAGTGATATAGAAAACTGCCTTTCCTTTAAGAATAAAATAATAATAATTGAATATATAACATGTGAGGTGAGAATTTACATAGTAGTCTAGAACCTTAACTGTTTTTTTAGAATATGCTCAATAGTTTATTACTAGATCTTTTTGGACAAAGATATATATTTTAATGCAATATATGGGATTAAGATTCAAACTCTCGGCCGATAGCAACTATTGAATTTTCATGATTTTTATTAATAAAACCACTATTTGCAAAATTACATAAAATAAACTTAACAAAATTTGAACCAAGTTAAATCATTACCAAATTTAAACTACATGACTAAATTGCTACCAATTTAAAAATACATATATTAAATCACTACAAACTAAAGTTCACAAATTAAATTGTTATTTAATTGGTATTGGACCAAACAACCTATTATAATGGTATCAATAGTTTGTGAGGTTTCATGAACCAACAAAATAAATGTGATTGGATATATCTCCAACAAGAGGGTGTGAGTTTGAATGTCTACTAAAAAAAGTGTGATTAAAACAAGATCACGAGAGGGTCAAATCAGTAATTTAATAAAAGGAAAATAAAAAGTAATTACCAAAAGATTGTTCAAATTCAAAACAAATTTGGCTTAAGTTTTTCCTTAAATCTCGAAGAGAAAAAAAAAGTTTATTTTTCGCAAATAAATAAATAAATAATTCAATCTTTGACTTTGTAACCTTTCCCAAAGAGGATTCTTCTCTACCACATGACCCAATAAAAAAGCTTCCGATAAAAATTCTCCCTCCCAAAAAAGTAATATTAAAAAAATAATAATAAATAAACAAAATCTTCCGGTAAAAAAATTAGTTTTGAAGCAGTCTTAACGGGTTTGTGGGGCCCACATATTTTACCCCGCCTCTTTTTTACACATGCCCCTATTTTTACGCTTCCCAGTTGAACATTCCAAATATTCATTTTTTTACCGTCTACCGGCTGTATCAGTCCCCTATTAGGAATTACTCGCACCCCAAAAAACCGGCAAATAATATTTCAATCGTGCCCAATACGGCGCCGTTTCGATTTAATTTCTGTTTAGTAAATAAAGTAATACAACACATTAATACGATAATTTTAATTTTCATGTCATACTTTAAAATAGAAATTCCTTTTCGAATATTTCCTAAAAGGTTGTGGAAAAAGAATCAAGCGACCGGAAGGTAGATCCCACGCGCGAAGGTGCGCGTGGGGCTGATTCGATGCTAGGAATCTTTATAGCAAACGGCTCAAGCTCTGCATCCATGCAAAATCCTCACTCGTCTCTCAATCTCACTCTCGAATCGTACTCTCTCTCTCTAGAATCCCTTTCTTCCCCATAATCTCTCTAAAACCCGTTTCCGAAACGGAAATTTCCTCCCTTCAATCTGTTTTTCATCACTCTCTGCATTTATTCCGTAATAATAATCAAGCAGATTCTAAAGAAAACGTACGTCGATCGTCCCCTGCATTTTCTGGAGAAATACTAGTTGTGAAGGAGGAAGAAGAAGAAGAAGAAGAAGAAGAAGAAAAAGAAACGATTCCCAGGCATTGTTAAGGTTTGCGATATGTTCTTTTTGATGTTTCCCTGTGTGTTGGGGTTTTTCGATTGTAATCTGTTTTGTTTTTGCGTTTCTTTAATCGATAGCAGAGTTTCGATGATGGCGGTTTCTCAGACGGTTCATGTGTCCCCTGCTTCCCTCTACGTTGGCGACCTTCATCCTGATGTCACTGATGGTCAGCTGTTTGATGCTTTCTCTGAGTTCAAGAGCCTCGCCTCTGTTCGCATCTGTAGAGACTCCTCCACTGGCCGCTCTCTCTCATATGGCTACGTCAATTTCATCTCTCCTCCAGATGGTATATTCAATGTTTTCATTCCTGTCGTTCATCGTTTGATTACATGGATGGTTACCTTTAATCCGGGGATACAACGTTGGATTTCTTCTTTTCTTGCTTTCTTGCGTTGAGATTTCAAATAACCAATGTAATGTATTGATTGAAATTTGGATGAACTTCTTTTTGTTCTTCAATTTACTGTAGAATTATTCATGGACGTCTTATTAGTTAATTTTTACTGTGGTTTTGATCGTTTGCTCACTATTTTTCTCGATCTTGAAATTTGATAAATAATTAAAAAACATGGTTGTTGGAACAATGCAATTATTTTATTCACTAGGTTCATTAGAGGCCGGTTAGGGATTCTGGTTTTATATTTATTTGCTAACTCCAACTTTCTTTTCGTTTGCCTCATCTTCTGTTTGGTTAAAGGGAATTTGGGAAGGGGCATAATGGTCATTTGTAAGATGTTTTTATCCACCATTTGTTGCTTATTTGGAACTGGTGCTGTCTGTGATTAATTCTTGCATAATATCTTAGATGTTCCATTTTTTTTTGATGATTTTGTGACTGTCTTTCTCTGTCTATCTGATTAAAAACAGCAATCAATGCTATGGAGGTAATGAATCACACTGTGCTGAATGGCAAAGTGATACGAGTCATGTGGTCGCATCGCGATGCTGATGCAAGAAAAAGCGGAATTGGAAATGTGTTTGTTAAGGTTTTTGCTGTTTTTACAGAGTGTTATTTACCTGAAAAATTAATATCACGTTCTTCATATATGTATAGTTACAGCTTAATGATGTATTGTTCTTTTTCCGTTTAATTTGACTAATCAATCCAGAACTTGAGCGATTCAATCAATAGTTTAGGACTTCAAGAGCTATTCAAGAAATTTGGAAATGTTCTGTCCTGCAAAGTTGCAACATCCGATGATGGGAAGAGCAAAGGATATGGCTTTGTTCAATTTGAGACTGAGGATTCTGCAAATGCTGCCATAGAGTCGCTGAATGGTTTCACCATTGGGGATAAGCAGATGTAAATACAGATCTTTTCTCACTTCATAAGCCATGAAATATTATCTGATGATGCATATTATTAACAAATTTTAGTAACTGTGCAATGCATATTTATTTATGTGTATTAATTTACACTCACCATACAAGTACACGTGTTACAGATATGTTGGAAAGTTTGTCAAGAAAAGTGAGAGAGTTTTGGCAAATCCTGATGTTAAATACACGAATCTGTATGTAAAAAATCTGGACCCAGAAGTTGGGGAAGAGTTTCTGCTGGAAAAATTCTCGGAGTTTGGAAAAATTTCCAGCTTGGTTATTTCAAAAGATGAGAATGGGATGTCAAGGGGTTTTGGCTTCATTAATTTTGACAACTCTGATGATGCCAAACGGGCACTGGAAGCACTTAATGGATCACAACTTGGTACTAATTCATCTTTGTCCTCTTTGGCCTCAGCTAGATTATTGAACTTATACTTAATCTAATGAGTATTTTTTTTTTAAATTTCACTATTGATTACTATTTATTAGGTTCAAAGATTATCTACATTGCAAGGGCACAGAAGAAGTCAGAACGTGAGCAAATATTACGTCGACATTTTGAAGAGAAACGTAAGGAGCAAATGTTAAAATGCAAGGTAGCTTCCAAGATTTGTCATTTTCATTTTTGGTATGCTTATAGTCTCTGTCTTCTCCTAACAATATCTCCTACAATGTAGGGCTCGAATGTGTATGTGAAGAATATTGATGATGATGTAACTGATGAAGAACTCAGAGAACTTTTTAGTCAGTGTGGCACAATCACTTCATCAAAACTTATGCGGGATGACAAGGGAATAAACAAAGGGTTTGGATTTGTTTGCTTCTCTAATCCTGAGGAAGCTAATAGAGCTGTAAACACTTTGCATGGTAAATTGATAGCTCTATTAATATAAAATATTTTAAATGCATTTCGAATTACGGTGTTTTGTTGTTTTGTTTTTTATTTGATCAGAATTGTGAATAAAACATTCATTTTGCGCACAAAACATATTAACTGGTATAGCCAATCTTGTTTAAGCTTTGATATTTAGAATTCAGCATCTATTTATTGTTTAGTGTCAACCTGTCGTTTTTTTAAGTCCTTACCTGGTTTTGGACTTCGGATACCCACAGGATGCATGTTCCACCGGAAGCCACTCTATGTGGCCATAGCACAAAGGAAAGAGGATAGACAAGCACAATTGAAGCTTCAGTTTGCACAACGATTGGCGGGGATAGCAGGACCATCAACTCCGCTTTTTCCTGGTGGATACCCACCTTATTACTACACAGCACAAGGTGTTCTTCCACAAGTACCATCCCGTCCAGGTCTGATGTTTCAGCCTTTAGGATTAAGGCCTGGATGGAGAGCTAATACTTTTCCATCTCCAGCACGACCGGTCGGTTTTCAACCTTCACCTATACCTGTTGTAAGTTGCAACTTTTCTAATCTAGATGTCTTCTGCTGCCATCAGTTTCTGCATTTTGTTTCAGCAAAACCGAATTATTGTTTCTAGTTGAACTTTGTCTTTATCTCTGAACACAATTTTCTTAGCCTCTAGACTTTTACTCCACAGATTCCAAATGCTCCTAGGCAACCAAGGCAAAACAGAGGCAAAATGAACGGGCAAGTGCTTTCTCAAAATGGTGCCCAGCCTCTCTCTTATATGCCAAATCCACAGGACAGCAATCCAGTAGTTACTGCAAAATCATCCGGCAATCAACCGGTATACTGTCATGGTCTTTCTACAAATTATTCACTTGCCTTTAATGTCTTGTACTTGTCCCATAGTTCTATCAATATTTATGCCATAAGATTTTGGAGTGGGATAGACTTTCTCCGGATGGTTTTTTCTTTTTGATTCATTCTGTCTTGGGATCTTTTCAATTTTCTGGTTAATCCGTAATGTTCGGTACTTCCACAGAGGTGTTTTGGACTGAATATTGATGATTTGTTAAGAATCTTGTGGGGTTCTCTTTTTCCAACTGTAGTGACCCCGTTACTAATTCGGATTATATTTTAGTCGGGCAAATACCATTCCAAAGCCTTGTTTTATGGTGTTCCTGCCATTTATACTGCAAAATCTGACCTTCTGAGGCTTCTTTTGTAGTGGACTGGACAGGTTAAGTATGTCCCAAATGGTCGCCCGCGTGAAACAAATAAAGCTTCTGGACCCTCATCTGCTGCCTTTAGTTCTGTTGGAGATGTCTCTCAGGGATCACAAATACTGAGCAGCATGCTGGCTGCCTCTCCCCCTGACCAACAAAAACAGATCCTTGGGGAGCATCTCTACCCACTAGTCCAGAAACACAAGGTAACACCGGTGCGGTCGAATCATATTTAAATTTGTAGAGATCTTTAGTTTGTCATTGAAAAAACTGCTACTGCTACTTGGAAAATGTATATGAATGCTCCTATACAATATTTTGGTGTGTGATTCTGAGAACTGAAAATGCATAACTTGCAGCCGGAGCTGGCCGCGAAAATTACCGGGATGCTTCTGGAGATGGACAACACAGAATTGCTGCTGCTGTTGGAGTCACCTGAATCTTTGGCTGCAAAGGTGGAAGAAGCAGTGCAGGTGCTTAAGATCTCCAAGACAAAAATGTCCAACCAAGACACTCTCAGTAGTTACTTATCAGCTGAGGTTGCAGTCAACTGAAAGAAAGAAAGCAAGCAAAAACAAACTGCTCGAACACTTAATTCACTTTCTCAGCGAATTCTTCTAGCTATTAGAGAGCTTAACTCGAAGTTCCGGGAGAGTCAAATTTTTGATACTGAACAATCCAATCCATTTCTGGCCTGGAGAGGAGTTTTTTTCTTTTCAGATTTTTGAAGTCAGTTTTTTTTTTCAATTTTATTTTTTTGAGGAACATTTTAATCTTTCTTTTGCTTAGAACTACTAACCCTTTACTAGTCTAGTGGTACTCTTTTTTTTTTCTTCTCTATTTTTTTTTTCTGTCAAGATGTTTGTTCTGTTTGGAAATTGGATTTGTTGAACGCTGTTTTCTAATTTTGAGAATAGTAGAAAGCATTTTTTTTTCCCTCCCATGTGCATACTCTTGTTGTTTTATTGTAATTTAGGCAGAAATTTTTGTTACCTTAACCAATTAAGTTATTTCTTGAATTTAAGTCATAAATTTAATTTAGAAAACCATTTGTTTAAAATTGAGAAAGTTCAAGAAAGTATTTTAAATCACATACTTTGAAATATGAGCAATAATTTAGAATTTTTTAAAATTAGTATTATTAAGGCATAAAATAAATAAATATTTTTAAATATATTAAACGACTTTAAAGTTTTATGAAACTAGCATTACAAGGTAACAGCAAAAAAGATACTTATGTTATGTTTAGAACAAAGTTAAAAATTGCGATACTTTAAAAAGTATAAATTTATTATGAAATTAAATTTCTATATAACTTTTTGTTCAGGTATTTCATATTTGTCGGGAGTAGAGAGAAAATAAAAAGTTCATTAATATATTATCGAGTCTTTTAATTTTAATTTATTTATATAAAAATAAATATATGAGACAGTTAAATATAACTGAAACTAAAAAAAGTAAATTATTAAAAAAAAATTGTGAATTTTTCTAAACTCTACCGTTTTGGTCTGGAAAATTTTTAAGAACATGATTTTGAATTATCTTTTTCATTTACAAACATCAAAATTTATTTGAAAATTGAAATCCACCCAATTCTAGAATCATTTAAAATAAAAAAAGCAAATCATTACATATTGAGATAATTGGACAAACTAAATTAATGTCCTAGATTTTACCTTTATGATGTTTTTAACAAGTAAAAAATGTCTTTAAGTCATTGTAGTTTCAAATATTTATAATATATATCTAATCATTTCATCTTTTTACTAGTACTTCCATTTATTTAAATGGATGTCACCAAACACTTACTAAATATACTTAAAATAAATATGCTGATATACAAATATTTATTAAAAAATGTTTAAAGTATAGTCTGATACAATTTTGAACATTAAAAAATCTATTAGAAATTTGCCTCAATTGATTAAAGGATTATTGATTAAAGTTCAAATCCTTACCCGTTATTGGACTAAAAGAAATTTGTTATCATCTTTTTAACTTTTAATTTCACATTTATCTTATTTAAAAAAAAAGATGAAAAAAGGTGGGGAAAGAGAACAGATAAACCGGGTCGGATTGATCGAAACGGTACCCTAACTGCAACTCCAATCAATTTCTCTCTGGTCGGATCCTCGTAGTCACAAGAGGGCGTGATCGGCGATTGCTGATTTCTCCGGTGACGGACCGGCGGCGTGCCGCGATTGATATTCTCTCTGCAGTATGGGTACCCACGGCCGAAGCAGTGAGAGGAAGAGAGAGAAGACGTCATCTTCCAAGAGACGCAGCCGAAGAAGGTCCTACGACTCTGAATCTGATTCCGACGAGACGGACAGCCGTGATTCATCTCCTGTGGCGAGCTCCAGAAAGCGCAGGGAAAGTGGCGGTGGTAGCAGAAGCAGCCACCGGAGTAGGCGACGGAACTCCTCGCGCGGGCGGGATTCCGGAGATGATAGTTCGTATGAAAGTGATGGCAGCGACGATGGAGGTCGCAAGAAGATTAAGTCTTCGAGGAAAGTTACCGAAGAGGAGATTAGCGAATACTTGGCCAAGAAAGCGCAGAAAAAGGTTTCGATATGGTTATGTTTTGTTTCCTTAGTGTACTTTGGTTAGTTTCGTTGATTTATAGAGTTTCATAAATCTTTTCATTTTTGGAGTTTTCGTACTAATTTTATTATCTACTATACTCTTCTCTATTGTATAGGCCTTGCGAGTTGCAAAGAAATTGAAGTCGCAGACAGTTTCTGGTTATTCCAACGATTCGAATCCCTTTGGCGATTCCAATCTGAATGAAAAGTGAGTGGTTTTATCTTTTTTGTGTTTGCTAAAATTGCAAAACTCGTTGCCCGGATTGTACTGTTGTACATAGAATGGTCCGTATACGGCACTTGCAGTCTGATTGTAATTGGTTTTCGAATGTGCGTACAATATTCACTGGAATCACGGGCACTTTCATTCTGATTGTAATATTTCACTGACAAAAATGCTTGATCAAATCTATTCATTCTGGTGAATATAATTCTAGTGCCCCTCTTATTATAAAAGCTATACAGTTCGATGAAGAAGTATTCAGGTTTAGTGCTTGATTTTAGCGCCATACCTATCTTCTTGGAGTTTTAGCTAGTTGCCGGGGATTTATGGGAGGTTTATGTTGTTAAAATTTCAATGTATATTCTAGTGAATTCACTTCTTCTCTGTATTCTTGGTTGACCAATGGTTTGATAACTCAGAAAATTTCAAAGCCAGATACTATTACATGGTAGTTTGAAATTGTTTCTGAGTCCGTGACAACCTAATCTGCAGATTTGTTTGGCGAAAGAAAATTGAGCGTGATGTTACCCAAGGTGTACCGCTTGATGCCTTTTCAGTGAAGGCCGAGAAAAAAAGACAGAGAGAAAGAATGGTATGTGCTTCTAGTCCCCATGTTCATAATTTCTTTTTCTCTGATGAGAAAATAAACTTTTATAAATGAAAGAACATAAGAACCAAGTCAAAAAGAAAGCCTGCAGTAAAAGCGAGCCAACAAAACAAAAAGACCAAATAAAATTGCAAATAAAAAAATGGTAGAAAAAGGCTACAATTGTTATTCTTATTTTTTTTAATAAAAGAATTTTGGGGTTGCACTTAAAAGGGAAGCCCTAGGTGCTTTTGTTCATCTTGGGATGCCTTTATTACATCTCCTTAAATTCTCTGTCTTCTTATTTTTTGTTTCCTTTTACTCACGTGGGAGTTTGTATCATTGAACAATTTTGTTCCTTTTCCTCTATCAATAGAAATTTTGTATCTTGTTCAAAAAAAATTTCCATTCTAATAACAATCTAATTGGTTGTTGGTTTGAAGGGTTACATTCAAGAGTTCAAGTTTCCTTCAATTCATACTTTCGATTTAATAAAGTTCTTATTCCATTGATCTACTAATGCAATGCTGAAGTCTTTGAATTGATGTGTGATTATGCACTATTTGTATTCATTGCACGTTTGAATTTACAATGTAGGCTGAGATTGAAAAGGTGAAAAAGAGGAGGGAGGAAAGGGCTCTTGAAAAAGCGCAGCATGAGGAAGAAATGGTAATCAGATTGTCGCACAAATATTCATTATTATTTTTCTTTTATTTTAGTTAGATAGCTCTTGTCAATTTGCAAGTGCGGTAAGTTTTCTTTCATGTATTAACTCTTTTTTTTCTGCTACAGGCATTGCTAGCTAGAGAACGTGCTCGCGCTGAGTTCCAGGATTGGGAGAAAAAGGAAGAAGAGGTAGTATGCTCACTTGCTATTACATTCCGTGTACTCTTTTATGTTTCCTTTGTATGTGGTTTTCCATTATGTGTTGTGCTTTTATTGTACATGACCCCCTTGGACAGTTACTCATGGTGAAGTTTTTGGCCCACAGTTTCATTTTGATCAAAGCAAAGTCAGATCAGAGATAAGAGTTCGTGATGGGCGTTCGAAGCCTATAGATATTCTATCCAAACAACTGAATGGATCAGATGATTTTGATATAGTAATTGATGAGCCATACACTGTATTCAAGGTAGATGTCTCTCTGGTTATAAAGCTTATGGTCGTTCTTAAAGTTCTCCCTGTGGATTACTTGTGTTTTCTGTTCAAATACCAGTTGTTACTGAAGAATTAAATTATTACAAATTAACTATGTTCTTCTTAGGTGATGGTCTCGTATGCAACCTATTCCTGTTCTTTGTTTAGAGCAGGAGGAAAGGGCTTTACATCTTTAAGAGTTATGAACAGAAGCTTTTCTTATTCATCTGCATTTTTTTTTTCTCACTCTGTTTGATCTTCTCAATTTTTCTTTTCCAATTGTGGTAGCAAACTTGTTCTCACTTCGAATATGGGCTATTTCTAAATGGGAATTTTCTTGACATCAAGTGTGCTATTAACTCTCCTTTTATTTTAATTTTTAAGTGAAATCCATGCGGTCATAAGTGACTGAAGTCTTCATATTTTTAAGGGCTGGTTTTGTTCTATATTTTCATTTTGGTTTAGTTTCTAAATATTATTTTTTCCAACTACAGGCACATATGATATGTATAAAAATTCGATTGACTTCTCAAATTGGTACTGGCATGTATGATGCAGGGCTTGACAGTGAAAGAAATGGAAGAGCTTCGGGATGACATCAAAATGCATCTTGATATGGACAGGGCAACACCTACACATATCGAGTATTGGGAGGTGAAAATATTTATTGGTTTTCCTATTTATTCTTTGAAGAGGTTTTATGTCGAATTACAAGTCTCAATGGAGTGTCAGCAACTAATTCTTGACCCCGACCTTTGACAGAGCAACATGTACATATTAAGAGGGTGTTCTCTATGTGTCCTTGAATTAGTTAACTTGAAATTTTACCCTAAACCTTTCCTTTTATATTGTCAATCTACTATACACCATCGGATATTGTTTTACTCGATATTAATAAATCTTTTTGTAGTTCCCTTAAAATCATTACTTGACTAGAGCTTCTGTTTTTTATTTAGCAACTCTACGGCCAATTTTAGTATTTGTAGACACTACCTTGTGATGTTTGTTAAACTGATGCCTGGTAACTTGAGGTTGAGGGTTGAGGCTGAATGTTTGTTGTGCTTTAAGCAAGTTTTTAAATTTTAATACTGCTATCACGAGATTGGGGGGGGGGGGGGGGGTGGTTGGTTGGTTCAGTCCGTCTCAGGTCTGAGTAAGTTGTACCATCCGTCTGCCAAGCTAAACAATGTCTTGCTGTGTGCAATTTAACAGGCACTTCTTGTGGTTTGTGATTGGGAACTAGCTGAAGCTCGAAAAAAGGATGCTCTGGATAGAGCTAGAGTCCGTGGTGAGGAGCCTCCTGCTGAGTTGCTTGCAGAAGAAAGGGGTCTGCATTCTAGCATTGAGACAGATGTGAAAAATCTTTTGGAAGGAAAGACTTATGGTGAATTGGAGGCCTTACAATCACAGATCGAGTCACAGATGCGTTCTGGAACGGCAAAGGTGGTTGAGTACTGGGAGGCTGTTGTTAAGCGCCTTCATATATACAAGGCCAAGGTATTCATTGTTTGATGTTCTTTTTGTATTTCCTCTGTTCTTCTTTTGAAGCTAATGAATGAGGCTCACTATAGTTTTTCATATGCAGGCTTGCTTGAAGGAAATTCATACGAAAAAACTGCACGAGCATCTTCTACATCTTGAGCAGCCTTTAGAGGATGAGAATGAAGATAAGATGGAGCAAGAAGTCGAGATGGATGCGGATCATTCTTTACAAGTGAAAGATGATGATGATAATGAGCAAATTATAGGTATGGTTCAGAGTCTTTATCTTGCAACCCGTAATTTTACATTATGTCTAAATTCTGCCAATATATATAACTTTTCTGCTCTTCTAGAAACCCAAGCATATTCGCCAAACCTCCTTGAGGAAGAAGAGAATCAAGAGGCAGGGTCATTCTCACCAGAACTTATGCACGGTGATGAAGATGAAGAGGCGGTTGACCCTGAGGAGGATAGGGCCATACTGGTATCTCTGCAGATATTATATTTACTATCTATATATTGTTTTGAATGTCAAAAGTTAGATTGTTATAAGTTGTCAAATTTTGCAGGAACGGAAACGTATGGCTGTCTTAGAAGAACAGCAGAGACGGATTCAAGAAGCAATGGCTACGAAACCTCCCGTGCCGCCAGAGGATAATTTTGAGCTGAAAGCCTCAAAAGCCATGGGGGTCATGGAGGAAGGTGATGCAGTTTTCGGATCTGGTGCTGAAGTGAACCTGGATTCACAGGTGCCCTCTCGTTCCCATTATCTCTCTGCTTCATATCGTTTTTTATGCTCCTACATTTTCTACGAAGACCTTTACTCACGCCCCTGAAAAACATGCAGGTTTATTGGTGGCATGATAAATACCGTCCAAGAAAACCGAAATATTTCAATCGGGTTCACACAGGATATGAGTGGAACAAATACAACCAGACTCACTACGATCACGACAACCCACCTCCAAAAATTGTGCAAGGATACAAATTTAACATCTTCTATCCAGACCTTGTTGACAAGACCAAGGCTCCAACTTACACCATTGAGAAGGATGGAAACAGCAGCGAGACATGTATCATCAGGTTCCATGCGGGGCCACCGTATGAGGATATTGTAAGTCTTCTTTTAATCTGCCATTGATTTCTTTGACATTTAACTCTATTGTATTTATTTATACTCAACAACATTTTCCTTAATCCTATTACAGGCATTCCGAATTGTAAACAAAGAATGGGAGTACTCTCATAAGAAGGGGTTTAAGTGCACGTTTGAGCGTGGAATTTTGCACGTATATTTCAACTTTAAACGATATCGTTATCGCAGGTAACACAAGGTTGGTCATGGCAGTTATCGAGTTGCAAAGGTGCATGTTGCTCTGTTGCAATCTCTTTCAAGGTATCTCGGTTTTTTACTTCATCAACTAAATTAAAAAGCAACCACTGCCAAAGTTTCCTTGTAAGTTAATGATGTGACATACAAAGCTGTAAATACACAATAGTTAGGTCCTGAAATTTTTGAAACTATTGCTTCAGGCATTTCTCCTTCCCAGCTGCCAGGTTTGATGCTCCATCCTTTATCTCTCTCTGTTTTTATTTTTTATTTTGGCTGCTGTTCAATTCCCAATTTTTGTTTGTTTATGCTGTCACACTTTGGTTCTAGTTTTTCTCATTTAAATATTGATCAGGTGATAATATTGGGTGGCCAAGTTAGTAGTCCACATTTCTATATGGTTTGGTAGTGGAAAAATTGCCAAAAAAGAACCATTTTCCATTTTAGCATTCATAATTCTTAAACCCCACATTCATAAAGCAGTTGATATTTAGTTAATGTTGCAGCTATCAAAGTTTAGATTATCATATTGCTTTTGACTAATCCCATTCTTAAAAAAGTGCTTTTTATTCATATGGCCGAAAAGCCAACAGCACATCTAATAGGAGCTTGGATCTTACTACTATTATTTTTTTTTTGTTTTCTATTATTATTTCTAAATACTCGTTTGATTATGTTACGAAAATATGTGATTGTCAAAGTTATAGTTTAGCGATAATTTGTCTATATCGTCAACCAAGAGCTTGTAAGTTCGATCTCTCGTCCTGTACTTATAAAAGTGTGAATACTAGTCTTGGTCAATTCTTGTGGAAGACAATACTTTTCTTCTAATGTGGTAAATACAATTAATAAGAAATAGCATTAGCATTACGTAATATATTATATCAAGAAATTATCAAAAAATGAAAAGGCTTCTTGTAAAAGTATTTAAAAATATTATTGTTTTCTTTTTAAATAAAATTCTGACTATAGTTGAATAATTATTGTTTTTAAGAAGTTTTTTTTTTTAAGATTTATTTAAAAAGTCTCTTTTTGTGTTTGCGTGGGTGTTCTTTTTTATTTTAATTATAAAAATAATAAGCTTGTGAATAGTAATTTCAACATGCATATATATATATATATATATATATATATATATATATATATATATATATTATCATAAATAGCATGTGTTGAAAACAATGAAAACATTTTATTAGATGTTAGAGTAAGAGTCTCTTGAAACTTAATGTTTTAAAAATAGTTTTGGCAAATACTTTTTTTTTTTTAGGGTAAAATATACTTTTAGTTACACAAATTTCCTCTCCTTTTCTTCCCAATGCTCGATGACGGCTACCATTGATGAGGAAACAATGCTCCAGAGAGATGTCGTGATCATGGGTTGGGTTGGGTGGGAGGTTTCGATGGAAGAAAAGGGGAGGGGGATTTGTGGACTATGAAGAAGGGGGAAATGAGGGGTTTTCACATTCACATTTACTTATAAATTTTGGAGGAAATTCTTAGAAATTTCTTTGAAAATTTAAAATTCTTTTGTAAATCTTATAATCCACTTGTTACAATATCTTTACAAAAATAAAATTATTTATAATTTTTAAAATAGAAGCAAAGTTTTACAACGGTGACCTTACAAGGAGAAAAACCTTGATTATTATAGTTGTAACCTTTTTCTACTTTTTTGCGTGAGGAGGTGGAAGTTCAAAATATGATTTTTAGTTTGAGATACATGTCTTAATCAATCGAGTTAGACTTAGATTGGCTAGTTGTAATCATTTTTACGATATTAGCCATGTATTTTTTATACTTCAATATTTATGTGTCAAACTTTTACATAATTTACCAAAAGCAATGCAATTAGAGAAAGAAAATGACCTTTTTATCCCTGTGAAAATTCTTAATTAGCTGGTGGTAAATACGCCTTTTCATTTGGTGGGGGAGGGAGAGTTTGGACAAAAACGAAAGAATTGATGGCATTGAATGAATATTTGAGTCTATTCAGAGTAGAAAGGGTGATTCATTTAGCAGAGTGGCTGTTTTCTATGGGAAAAAAGAAAAAGCAAAATGCAAAGTGGACCAAATTTTGATGTTGATATGCAAGAAAATGCACAACAATAGAACACCAGGGATATAACTACCATCACACTTCCCAGAAAAATTCCTAAAAAAGTTTGTTTTTAGCTACCCATTCTAAATCCCCATGGATTCTCCTCATCAAAATGTCTTTGAAAATCCAAATCCACATTCTCTGCTTCACAAAGTTAGCATCTGATCCCAACTTGTATTTCTTTTTCTTTTCTTACCATTCCAGAATCCATCATTGGCATCTCCCATCTCCTTCCCATATCATTTTTACTACGAATATTGAAAGATTATAGCAAAGATTAGCATCAAATCTAGCAGTCTAAGACTTCAATTACGCTCTTCTGCAACTGTTTCTGGACCATCCAATATCTGGGTTACGTATTCGAGTTCTTGGAGCACATCCTTCATGCAAGGCCTTTCAGATTTCTTCTCCCTCAAACAGGAGAGTGCGAGCTCCAAGAAGTGTTTCACACAGATCAGAATGTTGCTGGGAGGATCGTTGCTGAGAAGCTGTTTATCGATGGCGTCGATGAACGCACCATTATGCACTTGTTGGATGACGTGGATTGCTAGATTGACACCGTCTTCAGCTCTTGTGAAATCTATGGCCTTCTGAGAGGTTAAAAGCTCAAGCAGGACGACCCCGAAACTGTAGACATCACTTTTATCTGTTAATTGGTAATTTCGATAGTATTCCGGGTCAAGGTAACCTAAAGTACCCTGTGCACAAGTTGAAACATGGCTTATTCCTGGCAAAGCCAATCTAGAAAGTCCAAAGTCTGCAACTTTTGCATTGAAGTTATCATCTAAGAGTATATTTGTTGACTTGACATCTCTGTGATAGATGGGAGGGTAGGCAGCTGAATGCAAATAAGCTAATGCTTCAGCAGTTTGTGAAGCAATTTTTAGCCTTTTTTTCCAGTCTAAGAAAGTGGAGAACTTACCATGTAAATGGTCATGGAGGGTGCCATTGGAAATGTATTCATATATCATCAATGGTTGCTCAGTTTCCACACAGCAACCTATAAGCCTTACAAGATTCTTGTGATTCACTTGAGATAGTATTCCAACTTCGTTGAGTATTTGCTCGGTGCTCTTTAGATTGCCCACTTTAGCTGACTTCACGGCTACAACAGTCCCGTCTTGGAGTTCACCTTTGTAAACTTCTCCAAAGCCACCGCTCCCTAGAACCCGGTCTTTCGAAAATTCATTTGTTGCTTTCCTCATCTCCTTCAGATGAAACATCCTGGCTGGTCTCCCACCATTGCTTGAACTCAGTATATCTTCTCTTTCTTTACAGAGCTTTTCCTGCTTACTGAAAGTTCTGGACTTCCGTACTGTAATTAGAGCTATAACCACAGCTAGAATGAAAAAGGAAACCAGACATACCGAGAGCTTTATACTGAGTCCAACCATGCTCTTCCTATTCATTCTTAGGCACGTTCCGAGAATATGATCCCAATAGTAGCTCTTTCTGCAAAAGCAACGGGAACGTCCATTGGAACCACCAGTAGGAAGACAATCTGATGCCCCACTGCAATCAGACTGAGTTCTGCAAATTGGTTCAGGTGGAGGAGCCCATTGAATTTCTAAACCTTCCTCCCACTGATTTGCAGGCTTTTCTAAATCCAGATGAAGGATGCTTCTGAATGCTCTACAGCCTGAGTTATGAAGCCTTATTTTATATGCTGAAGGCATACCACCAGGGATGAAGGTACAACAAGGGTCAACAACACTTCCACACTGAAGTGCTCTTTTTTCATCAACTCGTCCTGAACTAGCCAAGTAGTGGTGACAGAGACTAGAAGGAGTGCAATTGAGAGGCGAGACCAGCAGCCGAGGCGAACAGTTCAAGAGGAAAACTGTATTGGATGAAGTGATGTTAAAAGGAAGTGATTGGTTTAACCACAGGCCTTCACTGACCAACATGTCTTGAGTAACACAGGAGCCAGGAACCCATGGAGATGGTTGAATCACCATACGTTGACTCGAAGCGTTGATTTTGACTACAAGATATGAACTTCCATTGAGCGCATTGAAGTAGAGTTTCTGTGAGTGAGTATCACAGCGGAGAGTATAGTCCGAGTCACCACAGTTGGGATTGGTACTCAGAGGATAAGGAACTTCAAGGGGGCCACAGCTTGGGCAGGTTTTCTGGGAATAGCAGCAGTGACCAGAGAACAGAAGAAAGAAAAGGTAGCTTCCAAACAAACACGGTGTTGGGTTCTTCATAGTTGCCACGAATGAAAGGTCCAAATGAGGAAGAGCTGATTTATGGAACAAATTGGATCGAGGGTGGCGTAAATGGAGGACGGAGCTAGAGAATAAAGTAGGAAGACATGAACATTGAAAAGGTGGGAGATAGAATCTGTATAAGATGTTTTGGCTTTATATAGACTGGTGGATTCCTCTTGAATGGTGACAATAAAGGAGGTTTTTCTAGATGCATTTGTCCCCATAAGGCAAGCTACTTCCAGAAATGGCTTCCAAATTCCTAAAAAATTCTCATCTCTTCTTTTTTAACATAATTGAGCAACAAATCATGACAATAAAGAAAACCAGAAAGTTTATAATATTAAACAAGGTATTCTGTATTCTAATGGAACCTGCACTACCAACTCTCTCAGTTGCTTTCCATAAAGTACAAATGATATTTCATTAGATATGAGAATTAATTTATTATTTCAATAAAAATTAAATATTAAACATAATGGCCATGGACATATTTGGTTGAATAAAGAAGGCTCAAACCAGGTAAAATCTCCCTTCAGCACCAACTCTTGTACTTCCAATATTTGTTAATCCATATCACCAAGACATCGTGCTGATCGGGCCAGCATAGTTCTTTTCACTTAACCTTCAACGATTTTTACTGGAGACCTACATGCACAAAAAAGGGGTAAAAATAATCATAGTAGAAAAGAAAATCCACCTAAACACTGAAGAATATCAAGCACCACTACTTACCCAAATGGACTTTGTTTGATGGCTAGCAATTCCACATCCAACTACAGATCCAAAGGCGTCACAACAGTAAATCCATATAGTTGAACAGTAAAAAAGTAGGTAAAAATGTTCTTGTGGTTCTTTTCCCCCTTTCTACTAGATAGAAGTTCTTTAAATAATGATTTCTTTTACCATTGAAACAAGAATGAAAAAATCCTTTTCACCTAGGCTTGCTACTTATGAACAAATACAAGACTGGCAAAAGGTAAAGAAAGTTACCTCTATTGTTGCATTTGGAGGAATTTCCTGAACCCCTTTGCTTCCATAAGCTAACTCAGGAGGAACTATAAGCAATCTCTGAAAAATCAGATGAAGCAATTCAGCTAAACCCAAAAACTGAAAATCAGTAGGCTTTTGTAATGAGTCCTCAGTTAATCAATTCTCAATTGGTATCTCACCTGGCCTCCCACCCTCATGCCTTGAACACCTAGATCCAATCCCTTGAGGACTGTTCCTCTTTCTGATTGGCCTACATCAAATCCATAAGGCTGCAGCAATTCAAGCATGCCCACTTAAAAGCAAAATTGTAATATTATGGAAATAACCAAAACACTTACACTATCATAAGATCTGAATAAAGTTGTTAAAAGTGTTGAGTACTCTTATTGTTTAAAAGGGTTAACTTTTAAAAAAACTATAAATTGGTTTGGTTAATTTTACCGTTCCTCCACCAACACCAAGCCCTTGTCTACTTGTCATAAAGGTGATCCCTCTCCATTTAGCCACATAGTGAACCTACAAAATGACACATTATATTTTTATAATCCATGGCATCAAGTTAGTTTTTGTGACCCCACCCCACAAAATTGGACCTTGGTTGATCTTCTTAGAACACAGAATTTTGGATCAAATAGGAGAGCTTAAGTATGCACCGACATGCTTTACAGGCTAAAGAATAGAAACAGACTTGAGATGTAACAAAATTTATTGATTACCAGTCATAATTTACCAAAGAACTTTCTCGAGAATTTCAAGGCTAGAACAATTTCTTCATTCTTCTTTTGTGGCCATGGAATGCTATGGGTCAATATTGGTTAAATTCTTTGATGTGGGGAATTTGGTCTGAAAGAATCAAAATTTCAAGAACAAAAGTACTGTTGGAAGTAAAGTTTTGATCTAATCAAGGTTTTGTCGATTTGTTTCTATAAAATATCAATCAAAACTTTGTGTCTGTGTGTGTTTTTCTTTTTTTCTTTCTTTCTTTCTTTCTTTCTTTTTTTTTTTGTATAAAAAGAATAAATAAAAGAACTTTCTCGAGGGTAAAAATAAGAGCAAGCATTTACTGCCGCAGTGGGGGCAAATTGAACCAGAGTGTAATTTTCTCGGGTCCAGCATTGGATTCCATCAGAAGACTCACGGGTTGTCTAACATTTCAGGAGAGAATAAACAAACATTCCAGAATGATATGGAAGTTATTCTTCTAAAAGGTGGCATCTTAGAAGTATCAATCAGGAACAAGATATGTGCATTTTGTGCATAATTCTCCGTGTTCAAAGATTTATGGTCTTTACACATGGTCGATATATTAGCCGTTCTGTTTCTTTTCGAAAAGTGGGTAAGAAAACTTGTTAGAAGAATATAAAAATACAGCTAGCTCACAACCGTACTGCAACACGGGATCCAATCACAGCCTTAGTTCCTCCTCCAACCTTCAAATCATAGTACCTGAAGGATACATTTATTTTCTGAGTTTCAGCATATGTTGCAGAAAAACAAGACCACAACCAAGTTCCAACCCCATCTTAGAATTAGCAAGATGAGTTTAGAATATTTAATAAGAAAGAGAATCTCCAAATGGGAGTTATTCCAATAGAAGAAATTTTAGAACTTTGTGTAGATTATCATCACCGACACCGATGATGCATCAGCATATTATTTAAAGGATTAAAACATCATAAGAGACAATAAAGAACTACAAAAGAGATGAGAAAAATAATATAAAAAGGAGAAAATTTTATAATAATGGTAATGAAACTTACTTGAGACCATTTGGGAGAGTTGTAAATTCACTTTCAGGTATTTTTGCTCCTCTTAACTGTAAAAGTAGAAGCTTTTCTAACACTCCATGGAAAAAACACCAAAATTATGCTAAAATTATTCATTACGAATCAAAAGGGCAAAAGAAAAAAAAAAGAAAGGAAATAAAGGCAGAAAAAGAGAAACTTACAGCCCTTCTACTTGTGCTAACAGCCTCAGCCACATTGCAGAAATATATGCCAGCAGCTGAAACAAATGGAGGATTCTCAAAAAACAAACAAATTAGGAATCTACGTATGAATGGTGCAAGAATTGTAGAACAAGTGTTGAACTTATCAGCTGAGGAGGAAAAGAATGAATAATAGTTATTACCAATTTCGTAACAACAGTACCAATCATGGATTAAATCCCAACTATGCAATCTGCACACATTTATAGGTATTTACCCTGTTTGTAAGAATGTCATCTCTTTTAGCACTGTAGTTTTCATTATTAATGAAGCATGCATATCATTTGAAATGCGTCTGAATCAAATAGTAATGCTGCAAGACACCTCTTCTTAAACTCATTTCCATTTTCCAAAACCCAAGAACTTGATCATATAGATACTATGATCTTGTTCCCCTTTCTCATTACTATAGCTTTTCTTCTCTCATATCCAGTTCGAGAAGTTTTTTGTAACTCCCTTAGATGGCGTGTTACTCCTCTTTGTAAGAGAGAGATTTCTCTAGGCCCGTGACTGGAGAGACCATGGTCTACCTTGTGGTGGATGCCAGCAACCATCTCATTTCCAGTCGTCTCTGTATTAGGATCGACTACCTAAAAACTTAGTACATATCAATTTGAAAGAGACATTTAACAGTTAATTATGGCTCCAGATTTCATTACAACTGTAAATTAAACTTCCTAATGAATAGGATCAGAAAATCCAGCAGCAACAAGAACATTCTACATCATAAATGCCACAGACTCAAAACGTATCCAACAACATCGACAACCATCTACAAATTCTAAAGACAGTGCAGCAGAAATTATAGAGATACCCGCCGAGAGGAAAGAACCAATCAATGCCCTCCTTCCGTCACACCGCACCGATTCTTTGGGTTGTTCTAAAGGTTCTTGATGTGGGGATGATAACGAGCAGCGACAAGGGAAACGAGATGGACGTCTCTTCCCTGCAGATTCAGAGAGAATCACTCAGTTTTAAAGAGACCCAGAAAAAGAAAACAGGGAAGAGAGAGAGAGAGACACCGATAATGGCGAAGGGGTTAAAGGGCTTCTGGAAAATAGTTGGGTTTTGTTTGTAGGAAGGAAGAAGAAGGAAGAGCTCCATCCGGGTTGGTTAGTGACAGTTATGAATTCTGGGTTCCTAAAACTTCTTCTGAAACTGTGTGTTCAGAGAAAAATGAAGATGATATCCAAAATCTCATCCACAATTTCAGGTGCCCCCACCTCATGTTCTCTCACATTACACACATTGATCATTCACAATTTTCTGTCTCACCGAGTCACTGATTTTTTTCTTATTTGATTGTCACTTTCAAGTTATTTATTATAGTCATGTGAATTTTCGTAATAGATTTCAATTTTATTAAACATTTTTTAATATTCGAAACTTATTAAATATAAAATTGAAAATCTAGAATATGGAGTATTGACTCTTCATTTCTTGGCTTTTTGGATGGGGGCTCCTCCTCGAGTGAAATAGAAAAATGGTTGAATAAGTTTCTATCAACTATCCATCAATTTCTTATTACAGCATTCTCGATCATAGAATTCGGCTTGAAGGGTCAACCCGACTTTCTAAAGTTCAAAAACTTATTAAATATCATATTGGAAGTATATTAACTTGGTACAAGTGAGAAACACATATATAGAAAAAATTTAGATTTTATTTACAGAATTTGTAAGACACACTTTGAAAGTTCATAATTTTATAAACAAAACTCTCAAAAATTTAGAGGTTAAACTTAAAATTTAATCTTATAGGTTGATTTATTGGAGAACCGGGCATTCAACTAATATTAAGAACTTTTCATATCGGCGGAATATTCACTGGGGTACTAGAGAACATATACGAGCTCCTTCTAATAGAAAAATAAAATTCAATGAGGATTTGATTCATCCCACACGTACATGTCATGGGCATCCTACTTTTATGTTATATAGATTTGTATGTAACTATATATTTTTTATTGCAAATAACACTCGAACATATTTCAACGATTTCTATTCTGATTTCTATTCGAAGTCAGAAGTACAAATTACCACTACAATACCAAAATAACATATTTTTGCAATGTTGTTTTATAATTTATAGGATAGGATAAAGAGCTCATAAACTCATAATTAAATGAAGTAAATTACATTATTTTTTCCCCCAAATACAAATTATATGGATGAATTTTTTATTTTTTATTTTTTCCTTTCTTTAAGGTTTCTCATGCTTCTCATTCTGGTCTGATTTTTCTTTCCATCTTCTCATTACTACCCCCCACACAGCTTATCCTTGGAAGAAGCTTTGGCCTTGTGGAATTAGTTTTAACAGATGAGAATTCATTTTTATCCAAATTTTTGCCTTTTATTTCTTGCTTGACTCCCTCATTTCCTTCTACTTCCTCATGAATTTCTTTATGATTTTGCTCTTCTTGATCATGGTTTCTTGATAACCCTTGCTTTGAGAATGCATCTTTCAACTGTTTGAACTCATTTGAAAGCTTGTTGAAATCCTCAACTGTTACTGATCTTTCGTCTGCTTCAACCTGCAAAACAAGAAATTTAAAACCCGTAACTTTCTTCGAACCCGAACACGTACTGTCAAGGGTACGGTTAAAGTTCCACGTCGGAGGTGAGAAAATTTATCTTTTGTGAGAAAAAACACGACTAAATATATGTCATAGTCCCTATAGTTTAAAAAGATCAAATTTAATTAGTCCCTCGTATGTTAACCGTTTTCAATCATATTCATCCCGTTTGATAAATGTTAAAATTTGCTTACGATAAACTTGTCGACACAATATTTAGTGAGTTGGCAAAAGTTGGGAGAAAGAATCAAGCCGTCTAAGAGATGGTAGTTTCTAATCCCTCCAATTTTTTTTAGAAGTTAACATAACTTTCGACTTTTCTTCTTTTAAGTGGCTAAATTGATCTTTCTAAAAAATTTAGCTAATTTTATTATGTGTACCATACCACGTAGGTTTATTATTAGCCAATTTTAATATTCATCCACGGAAAAAGTTGTAATTGAGAAGTACCAACGGAAAAAGTTGTAATTGAGAAGTACCAAAGCATAAAGGAGTTTTACATTGAAAAAACACTAATACTAAAACCTATTTTTAACCAAAAAAAATATAGTTGAAAAGCAAATCCACACAAAATTAAGAATATTAACAATATCATACCTCATACCAACATTGAATCAATATTTTAAGAACAGCTTTGTGACTTTGAATCTTCTTTGACATATAAAATATTCAACAAAATTGAGACATGGGTTTGATTCTGAATGAAGATTTTAAGGAAAATTTTTTTCACTTTTGAGAAAGAAGTTACAATTTGAAGACAAAATACAATAACAAAATTGTGTGCAAAAGACAGAGAGAAATGAAACCTTGAACTTGGCTGAAGCTCTGTTCTCCTCCTCTTGCAATTCTTCTAATTGCATTTTCAGCTCTCTTACTTCATTCCCCAGCTTCTCTATAACCTTCTTCTTTGTTTCCATTTCTTCACCATTTCTCCAAACTTCTGCTTTAATTTCTTCAATCTTCAAATTCTTCTCTCTTATGATCTTTGATTGCTCCTTCAATTTCTTTCTAAGTTTCTTTACTTCTCTGTCAAGTAACTTGTTTTCTGATTTTTGACCTTCAAGCTGCTCTGAAACTCCCAAATATTCTGATACCAAACTCTCAAACTTTTTGTTTTCTTCCTCCATTAACAAGATCTCCCTTTCCAAGAAACTGATATGAGCCATGTCCAAAACCAAAGTGTTCCTCAGCTCCACCAGCAGAGATTCCCTCTCTTTCAAATTCTGGTACCAAATGAACTGCCTCTCTATTTCCACTTCTTTTTTCTCAAGATCTTCAACTCTTCTTCTTAAGCCTGAAATGACCTCTTCTATACGATCCTCGGATTCCGAGCTCGAACTTTCTTCTTCCTCCAAAGATAGTGAATTTGCAGAGTTCTGGCTGTGCAAGTTCTCGTTTTCTTTGAGCTTTGATTTGGGTTTCAAAAGATTTGTCTTGCTCTTGTAGATAGAGGCTGGAAATCCACCTCTTGACATTATAATGGCACATACGCTGCTTGCTGCAGATAGAGCTAGAGGAATGCCAATTTTGTAAAGCATTGGCTCAAAATTCCCGAGTTTTGACGTTGTATTCACCATCGAAAAATTAGTTGGTTCGATATCCCGTTGCTTTTCTTGAAAGTCCTTCCCTTATTGACTGATTGTAAGCTGAAAGGATTCAAACCTCTTGCACCCAATAGCTTGTAGATGTGCCTTAATTCTTTGAGTTAAAAATTCTGACTATTTAGAGCTTTTATGATCAAAATGGTATTGAAGATTCTTTACTAATGTGTCAAGTGAATTGCCTTTGTCTATAATCCTTTGCTTTTTTACCACTCCATGGCTTTGAAACTTTCTTTATTAGCCTTGGAATTTGAATTTCTTTGAGTTGAATCAACTCTGGTTTTAGTGGATGAATTAGGATTTCCTATTATTCTATTCTTATAATTTAAATTTAGCTAACCTTAACAACTCGGAGATATGAGAGGTTGAACCTTCGACTTCGAGGGAAGGAGTACCAATTACCACTACGCTCATGTTGACAAATTTAGCATAACTTTTTAACTAGCGATGAATTGAATAAAACACTTGTTGACCTTTTCCATCCCCACACATTTATTTTTTATTATATTTAATACAAAGGTAGAGATTTGGCGAAATATTACCAACAATGAACATAGCTCAACAATTAAGGCAACTTGCTCCTAAAAAACAAAATATTACTACTACAAGCTAGGGCAACGGTGACTGCCCAACTCAACTTTGAAATTAAATTATAATAAAGACAAATTATTAACACAAGAAATGATCCTTCTAGGTTACCTCGGCCTGATGGAGGAGGGTTTTATTCAGAATCTGGCCGATATCCAAAACATTATGAACTATCCCAACTCAAGCAATTTTAGTCATACCAAAATCACTTTCAAACATGTCTTGATGTTTTACAATGATATAGAAGTGATTTTAGAAAGTGACATAGCTATACAAAAATAACTCCCAAACACGCTAAGAAAAAAGAAGCAATTAAAAAAAAACTGAAATCACCTGAAGTTTGAGATGGAATCTGACCCCATAGGTTTGCTTCAACAAAAGCTGTCAAGATACTAGAATGGCTCAAATGGAGACACACTTTAGAAAAAACAAAAATAAAACCAAACGTAGACCAGAAATCACAATAATTTAGGAATTCACAGTTTCATCAAAATTATCTTCGAATTCTATCAGACTTTTCCTTCCAACAGGGTGAAACTGGGGCATGGCCTGAGATGAATGAGTTCAAAGAACAAGCCTGCCGCCTTGGATGTGCACTGCTTACAGACTTGTAAATAAGAGCGATTATCGCCCACGTATTGAGCACTGACCGATAACTAGAGGTAGCTATGGACTAACCAGTTGCGAGCCAGCATATATCGACGTGAGGAATCAGCAGTAATGATTAACAGACTCTGAAGCCACAGAAAGGGAGATCAGAATTGGTGAACGTATTCATCAAATTACAAGTTTGGTCCTGAACTTTTAGGATTTTGTTTAATAAACCCCAGAGCTTTTAGAGTAGCATTTAATAGATCCTCGACCTTCAATAAAGGAGTGTTAAATAAGTGCCTAAACTTTTAATGTCGTATCTAATAGGTCATTAGATCTCTGAATTTTCAACTCATTTTGACCCATTAGATATTTTATAAAACTCTCTATAGACACTTTTTAACATTCAGGAACTTAGACTTGTAATCTGACCTTCCTACAAACATATATATGTACATCTACCATGCCAAATTTTTGAATTGGTACAAGAGTTAACGAGACGTTTATTGTGTCAAAAAGAGGTTCAGATTTCAATTAGGAAGGATGATACTACATACCTCACACCAGATACTTTAAGAAAGTTCAAATCCTGAGTTGGAATTGATCGCATAGAGAAGCTTCAATCTCAAAGTGCTCGAACGTTTGTACGTAGGGAGCTACATGCAAAAAAGAGTATATAGAAAGAAAGGTGCAGATAATTAGCAGTTAGAAAACAGAAGAATTTAGGACATCACGGAATCCCTTATTCATGGTTAATCTACACTTGCACAATCATTAATTGTCAGTAGTGAGGTCTGTTTTTTCTATCAACTTTTGTACTTAAAATTTTTTTATTTTTCATGCAGATTCTTTCCATTTGTTGGTGGTACCTTGAGAGTATTGTAGCAAGTGGAAGCTGTTGGAAGCCGCTCGACATCCTGACCTCCTATGGAAGCCCATATCGGTACATCACATGAAACCTACAAGAGATTAAATTTCCATCTCAGATTTATCAATAAGTAACATTTTCTCCGTTATCTAAGATTCTATGCAGTCTAAGTAGCTCAATTAAAGTTGAGCACGGTATCACACGTTTACATTAGACTGTCCTTATCAGTTTAATATACTGATCAGAAGGAAACCCTCGACTCTGGGATTTAAAAAGAAACAACCCCAAACCCCAACAACAAACGAAAATGGTGAATAAAAATCCTATAAAGTATGAGCTGAAGAAATGCAACAAGAAACTTCAGATCGATAATGCACACCTTATGAATGGTAAAAGCCGGCTGCAGATATTTGAACCCAAGTAATGGAGCTCGAGAACAACTGGTGACAAATTTAAGAAGCGAACAACGATCTTTTGGTTCAAATCCTTTAACAACCTGTACCATTTCCCCCAACCCCAAAAAATATTAACAGAAAAATAAAAAACGAAAACGGGAGCAGCGCAAGGGGGAGAACAGAATACATCACAGGGCCGAGCATGATTAATTCCAATTGCCCTATAGCATGAGCTTTTTTTTTCAATTTTATTTTTATTTAAATACTGGTGTTAAATTTAAGGCAACAGCGTGATGCAATTGCAACTTTAAGAATTGATCTTTCTTCTACGTTGATACGTTTTAAGCATCAGCAGGAGGTTCAACAATATAAAAAAGATTTTTTTTAATCATATTTATCCTACCATCAGATCATAGAATTATCCAATTATACACAAGCATGATCTCTTACCAAAAATGTGAGCATGCATTTTATCTGCAAATTTG
The DNA here is from genome assembly GCF_013281855.1 of Momordica charantia. Lineage (NCBI taxonomy): Eukaryota > Viridiplantae > Streptophyta > Magnoliopsida > Cucurbitales > Cucurbitaceae > Momordica > Momordica charantia. The sequence goes on along the minus strand of NW_028275163.1, from coordinate 23,027,189 downwards.
AAAGCCACAGATTCCAGCAGTTTTTTTTTTTAAATTATTTTTATTTTCAGTGAGCAATATCATATAGTTTTTCAATTCAATTGTCAAGGCACTCAACCTCTGTCCCCCCGTTGTCCCACACAGCAGACCTCCCCCAAGTCACACGCATGAGCAAATGCAAAACAGAAGAAAGATTTAATTGTGAGACACGCACAAGGAAACACAAGCTTCATGTTCTCTTATTTCTTAGGATTCGATAGCTTCAGCAAGAGATCATGGTATGGACAATCTTAGTAAGAAGGTTGTCCATCCACTCATATTTTTGTTATTAATTTTACCAATGATTTCCTTGTTTCTTATCACAAAATTTTAAAAAGGCCTTGGAAGATATCCATTTATATTTTTTTAGTTAACGTAGTAAACGATGTAGATAGGACTTCATGTGCACTATAGACTGATTGAAACCATTTCTTAGACCGAATAGGAGATTCTTTTTTTCTTCTAAATTTTTCCTGCAATATTAAGTTATGGCATAATTCCTAGATTTACAAAATTTTTTTGACAATGATTATAAATTTAAAGCAAAACAAATCAAAGTTCTAGGATGGTGAAGGGGAGGAGCTCTCTTGTGTCAAACGAGAGGAGCTACAGAGAAAAAAGAGTACCCTTTCTCTTACGGTGGGGCTGTAGGGGAACTCCTACAGTGAAGGAGTTTAGTTAGGAAAAAAAAAGGGGGGACTGGCAAAAAGGAGAGAGCGCGTGCGGATGTACGTGTCAGACAAGGACAATTAATTATTATTAAATATATTGCAGGTTAAGAGTTTCTTCGAATAAGGCATCAAATCAGTTAGAATCAATGCAGAAAGTTAGATATGAGTTATAACTATGAGAATGATAACCAAGCATTGCAAGTTATCGCTCCAGAGTTTATACCTCCCAGAAAATATTAATAGTTCGGCTGCCCTCTGTGTAACCACCTGTATATCGTGTATTACTCCTCAAATCATCAACGTCAATGTCATGGTTTCCACCTGAAAGCAACTACAAAATGGGATTTATATTAAAAATAAATAACAAAATGAAAATGAGGAAAAAGAAATAGTCTTTTCTAGTAGAGCCTTTTTTTCTCTCTCACCGCTTCTAAGAATTACCAATTAACCAAATCATGGGCCTCTTCAAGGCCTAAGCACTCAACCTTGCTCTTGGCTTACCATTGGCATCAAGAATTTGTCAATTGTGAGGACATTTTCAGCCTTTCTGCCAAAACTTTTGCAATAACTTTCATATGTTCCAGTCAGTTATGGAGAAGGCTTTAATTTTCTTAGGAAGTTAGGAACCATGCAAATATTACGTCCCCTTAGGCATTATTGATGGCACCATTTCAATAAAATCTTGAAACATCGAATGATGTCATACTTGATGGTTTTCTAAGAGGTTTTTTTTTTAAAAAATAATTGGACATTTCCCATGAAGCTATGCAGACTAGAGATTTAGGACTCCCGATACTAGCCCCAAAGATCACAACATCTTCAAAAGGTCTTTCAGACCATTCCTTATTACCTTGAGATATAGGACTCCCCATGGAAGCCCTCAAATATAAATCTGTCCCCAACGTGTTTCTTGTAAAGGAACTAGTAGAAGCTTTCAAAGGTTAAGGAGAGATAAATGATCGATTAATTCGCTAAACATCCTCATTCTTTTAGTAATTCTCTCTCCTGGTGGCTTTGGCACCCATCTTGTAGTTGTCACGCTGATGTCTCCAGCCAAGCACCCCATGCCATCACAGCCACCAGCAAGGTTCTCTAGTCCTGCCCTAAATGAGCTCATACATGGAACGAAGAGGGGCCATAAACTCCTGTAGTCCACCACAAAGTCTCATTGGCCAAAGAGAGTTTTATGGAAAGAGATAAAGCCCATTATAAAACCTCATAAACTGGGACTCTATTTTTTATCCGAAGGATATTTTTACCCCAAGCTGTTCCATGGATTGGATAAAGGACAATCCAGTGTCTTAGCAACTCCATGATGACTTGACTTTACTCTTCTCCACACCTTCTTGAGGTTGGACTCCTGAAGGGTTCCCACTCTAAGGGCAATTATTTTCGCTGCTCCCTAAATCCAGCTGGAACACTCTTCCCTCATTCTCCTCGATGGGCTCCATTTCCAACTGAAATTCCAATCCTGAAAACATTACGAGTTTCCGAAACAACAAGACTATTTCATTCTCTAACGACAACGGTCATGTTTTCCTCAAAGAGGGAAGGCATGTCTCCTTGCAGTTCTGGGGGAAGTCTGAAGAGTTGCTTTCATCCAAGGTGTTTTCTAAACTGCTAAAGAAAGGGAAGTTTTCCTCTAGGTGTAAGATGGAGGAAGATTCAAAACCAGCTTTCTAAAAACAGGAATAGTAATTTATTGTTTTTATGTAGATCTATTTATATTTTAAAATTAACTGCTTATTTATAGTTATTAACCTTTTTTTTTTAGTACGTTTATAGCTATTAACTGTTGTCTTAAGTATAACTTGATTTGGATGTGTAATATTTTTAAATTCACATGAAGAAATATATGAAAATACAAGGACAAAAGATGTCTTTTCAAACAGTTTTTAAAATAAAAAAAAAACAATAGGGAACAGTTAAATATATCCAAACAGACTCTTGCTACCATTGGAGAGAACATTTACTCACAAATAGCACTCTGCCATCGATCCTAACACAAGCAGAAGATTAACTCCAGTCTCCAACCAATAATTAAATCAAAACTGACTAAAAGTATACATCGCTAAAGCACTAACATAAATAACTGGAGAGGCTGAGAGGGAAGAAAGGAGCTATTCACACAGAGAACGAGATGAAAAGAGAGAGCACCATCAAGAAATATCTTTAAAAATAGATCTTTAGCATCACATGCATTACTACAATTTAGTTAACAATAGGGGAAACCAAGTCTATAGTGAAGAAAAAAATGAAGCGCATATGATAACAAGGAAAATAATGTATACCTGATTGAATTCACTTGCATTAAATAACTTCAACCAAGACGGTGATATAAGATCTGTTAAACCCCTATAGAACGCATTTGAAAAAGGTAGCATCTGCAGTTTAACGTGGAATGAACGTAAATTGGAATCAAAACAATAATTTCTGCAAAGCATAAAAGAAGAACCACTGCTGAACCATTTATTTTTTTTTTGGTGAGTTGAGTGATTAATTTATATTTCCTTAATAATTCAAACCATGTATGGATAAGATTCAACTGAACACACAAAAAGTGCAGCCTCACTTCTCTCAAAAATAACATAACCATCAGACATGAATTATCACCTAAAAAGGAAAAGAGTACATAATGAACAACCAATGACCTGTCGATTAAGTTTATAATCAGCAATTGCGTGAACATACTGCATCTTATTCTCATTTGTAACAGAAACATCCTTGCCACGATGTTTAAGCTCGATAATGTGTCGTTTGCCAAATGATTCTTCAGTAACAGTGAAATCCAGCGAGAGTTCTTTGACGTCACCATCATAGGACTGCCGTACCAAGAGATGGAACAATTAAAGTTTAAAAAACAATTATCTTTAAGATAAATATGCGCCTTTGCCTATTTCATTAATCATATTAAACAAAAAGGGTCTAGAGAATCAAAGGAATTAGACATAGCTTTCAGCAAAGGCTTAACCAATCAAGAACATGCATTATTTCGGTTATTGCACAGAAATTTCCCCATAACAGTTGGCACGTCCAACTTTTTCAGCTACACGTTCTTCTCACCTCTCATTCTACTGAACAGACTATCCAACTTTAAACTAATGACCTTTTGCTTGACCTTTTCCTTTTTCCCTTTCCACTACCATGCCCAACTCTTGGACATTAGATGGAAGTACAGTTACTGAGATGATGCTTCGAGCTGCTTCCCATCATACTAAACAGTCTGCCTCTCATCTGGGTGAGGTTTTAACCTGACCTGATGACCTAGGTCTCAATCAGTTCGCATAAGAAAATACATGTTTATTGCTTAGCCTTAACCCAGTCGAAGAACTAGATAATCATCTCATATATTCATATAAGCAGCAAGTTTTCAAGCATTAGTCTTTGAATTTGATACTTCTCTCACAAAATATTCTCATTATCTGTCACTTCCAGCACACAGTAAAAGACATAGCACCACATTTTTAACTCCATCACAGGCCAAAAATAGAGAGTTAGAACACTCTTCCATTCTCCCTCTTTCTTATATATAATATTCATCCAAAACCAAGATCCATCTCAACACCTACAACCAGTCTACTCATTTTTTGTTGTTTATTTATTAAAACTAGCATTATTTCTTTGTGAAAGCATATGCCTTTCATGTACCTTTCCATTTTTTTTTTTTTTTGATAACGGAGCTTTGCTTCCCTGTAACTTTCCATTTTAATCATGTAAAAAAATATTCAGACATTCAACTTCAGAAAAAAAAGAAAAGAAAAAAATAATACAGAAATGGTAAAGAAAACCTGTAATACTACTAGGTGGTCATTAGGGAACATTATATCATAATTTTTGCTTGTCCTTGTATATCCGAATAATTTACCTTGACATACATGAGATTCCTGTAGAGCTCTGGATCAAGTGTTGATAGCTCATCAAGGAAGCTATACCGGCCTAAGAGCTTATGGACAAAAACATGTGAAAAGGAGTAATCAAGCAATATTCCTTCATAGAGAGCCTTTCCAACAACTCTACCAAGAAATTCAATCATCTGGATACCATTGTCAAGATATCTTGCAGATGCATTGGGGATGAGAAGTCTGTCTGGAGTAGAGGTTTGAGAGAACAGTCCATATCTAAAAGTGAAGGAAAACAAAATTACTTAGATTATTGAAGGGAGACCTAGAAAGAAAGACCACAATGATTCTATGCATTTTGTCCAACTTACTCTGGCGAAAATGCTGCTTTAGCTATATCAGTCAAAAACTCTTTGGATAATCCACCACAGTCTTGGCCAGCCTCAGGGAGGCCACATTCACTAACAAATGAAACGTGGATAGCTGATTTCAGCCTTGGCCCAAGGGAATTTAATTGTCTGAATCCATCTTCAACAACATGGCTACGACGGACTACAATTTCGAATGACCGTGATGCAGGTCCACCAACTTCTACAGCCATTTTTCGGGAGACTTTGTCCATCTTGACAAACTCTCTGAACATTTCAACTCTGCCAGATATAAAAAGAAGAGGAGATGAAAAGCCTTTGATGCGAAAAACAAAATCAAAGACTTCTTTTTGAATTTATAAGTGCTTTAGAAGTTTCAATGAGCATAAGCAGCAGAAGCATGTCATGTTTCAGTCAAAGATCTGAACGAATTTCTTGTATAATGTATTTGGAAAGGGGAAAGGACTAATTTTTCTTGAAAAAGAAAAGGAACAAGAATAAAATTTTAGATAAAACTATTAACGAGAAAAAAATAAAAGAAAAATGTAAAATGTAAATGGTGAGTGGAATTTTTGTGTTTGTTTTGTGAGAAAATAAGAAAATAGAAGCTTGAGCATCATAGAAGGCCATATGAATAGTTTGTAGATAATGAAGAAGAAGAAGAAGAAGAAGAAGAAATCGCTCTTATGCCGTGGAGCCCTATAGAGTACTGGACTTCAGAAAACCATCCATCGTATTTTTCAAGAACGTAATCAAAGCAAAGTATCTAAACATAAAGGATGTAGAAGCTGAGAATTGTGCAAAAAAAAAGGTCAAAGTGATCGGTATGAAAACGAAAGGAAGAATGGCCTCATAGAAATGGCATAAGGAATTGAGTAGAGTAAAAACCTCCATGTCAACCACAGAGGAAAAAATAACTCGGCATCAAACATGGAGGTCGTAACACTCAATTTGGTATCATATGGAGGTCAAACCACTTCTGATGCTCAATTTCAACACAGTATATGCATCCATGTCAGATGTTCATAACTTCATGTGCCCAATCCCCTCTGCTCATGCTCATATATTCATAATCTTTCACATCAATATATGCACAGCAGGCAAGAATCAAAGCAAACTAAAAGAAATCAGATGAAAAAGCTAAGCACTAAAGGCTGTCAACACCCATGAAAAGTGCACCAAATGCACAATGTCAAGTTTTATATTTTTCCACCTTAGGCAGCAGCTGAAGGAAATATCACATTTCTTGTTGAAAAGTTTTAAATATAGTCTCCTTCTGTGGGGAATCACCCACATACATCTTTGAGGGTTTTGAAGATTCTTTAGAGTCAATGCAGCCAGACCAAACAAGACAGGTTTTTTTTTTTCAAAAAAAGAAACCATACAGAATATAATAAATGAAAATTATGGAGCAGAAGTTGTAACAGGTTTAGGTTCAACTCAGATTGAAATAGTAAGGAAGTTGAAGTGGAGGCAAGTCAAAATCAATGAGTAGCAAAGCTTCACAGCATAAAGAAAATAATCCTTTTAGTTAATAATCTCACCTTTCCTCAAATGGGAATACATGTGGTGTGGTAGTAATAATCGATCCTACAGTTGGAACTGTTAAAGTGTCATCTGCCCTTAAATTATCTGATAAAGCTTCGTGAGTTCTTGCAGCAACTGCAACAGGTGGTCTACTTGTTCTAGCTGGTGAAAGCCATAGAATAGGAGGACAGAATTGATGCCTGCAATCCCTCTCATACATCAGATGCAGGCACCTAATTGCAGATTCCATGAGGGATGTGTTCTGCTGACCAGTACCATGTGACAGGCCATTATACACGAATGTGTTAAGCACTGATGCAATCTTCCTTTGCTGCTCCAGCCTGAATGGAACCTAGTCCACACAATGAAGTTCACAAATAAAGTACCACACATATGAAAAATTCATACAATGGAGGGGAGAGACGAAATATCTTGCCTGTTTTTCATAGAACTCTATGTCATCTAGAACTAACAGCAGATGAGCATAAGTGGCACTGAAAAGATAGAGCAGACATGACAAATCTTTTGAAATACCTTGTGGACCACAACTCAGAGATTTTATGTCCCATAAATCGCACAAGTCGTCATCCCCCCATCTAGAACTAGATTGAAATTCAATTAAGTCCATATCATCAACACCTGCTTGTGGCTTGCTTGTGAACTTATGAAAGACATTTACCCACCTACTACCTCCATCCTTACTGACTTGCTTTTGCTTTTTGCCAAAAACTTCATCTTTCTTTTTACTACATATTTTACTTGATCCAGGAAAGTGACCTTCAACTTCACTTGTATCACTGGGGAAAAGGGAACTTTCTAACACTCCCCATAGATCGACAAGAAATCCAGGAGTAAATGATAGCATGTTAAGAACAGGTAAGGATCCCACCAACGGATTCAACAGTGAGAATATTCTGAGCATGTACATGTAAAAGTATGATATATCAAGCAGTTCCAAACTTTTCATACATTCCATATTATTTGATCGTGCAGTTCTATTTTCAGAATTAACATCTGCATTTACTTTTGTCAAAAGATCTGTGAGATGCCTCTGTTCACAAATAGGCCTAAACATATCTATGAACGACATGCATAAGGGCATAGATGCCATTACATTTTTTAGCACAGCTGCATCTGAGGGCTCACAAGAAGTTACATAATCGCTTTGGATATCTTGGTTCTTCTTTTTACTGCATCCAACATCCCCAATCAAGGCCAAAAAGTTTTCTGCCAAAGTGACAACCACACGAACATATAACACATAGTCTAAACTCTGCCCAAACCAACCAGAATCCCTGACGTTGGTTTCACTCCCTGCTACCAGACATATAATATTTGTAAGAGCCCACCCAACTTCCGGAACAACCTTAGAGCCATAATCAACTGATGGCTGATCCAGGTCAAACATTCCCAATAAAATTGTGTCTTTCATGGCCTGCCATCAACTGCCACAATTCAATCAGTGCTGGATTCTTTTAAACCAATGAGAGATATTCATAGCAGATGTAAATCTCTTTGATACTAAAATGTAACAGCTGTTAATTTTTTAATAGAACATTACAATAAAGAAATATAATTTTCATTTTGAGTTCAACAATTGTGAAGGTGGAGGATCAAACTTCCAACCTCGATGACTAAAGAAGGGTAATTAGTGCTTTATCTACTAGCAACAAAGAAATACAACTTAATTGTCCATGATAGAACTGCCAAAGCGAGCGGCGGTAATTGGCATACATCTCCAATCAAGAGGTTGTGAGTTTGATCCCCCACCCCCACATGTTGTACTAAAAAAAAGTTCATAACAGAAATATGTTTAAATTTTTATTATATGTAAATTGATTAGGTACTTTATCCTTCGGCTGTAATTTTGCAAAATCAAGAAAACGAGCATATCTAAATTCATCATTTGTTCCAAAAAAAAATGTAGCTCATTTGTTATTATCTCCTAAACTTAAGCAACACAAGTAATTAAATAACTGACAGATACATTATACAAAGTGGCAGTGAGCCTCATCAGCAGGAAGCAAGTAAGCTATTCAGTTTCCATAGTATAAAACTTAATGAATAGTGGCCCTTACCAATAGAGTCCGGAAGCAAGGTAGCAAGATAGATCTATGCTTTACAGCTGGTATGAGAACAGGCGGCAGATTTTGAACAAGCCGAGGAATTGTAAGTATATACAAACAGTATTGTTCAGCAACATGATGCCCTTCCCACGAAGTAGTGTCGCTCATATCAAAATTTATTAAACGAAATGGTCGTAAAGCTAAAGTTATTGCACTCACGGTAATAACAAGTAAATCATCTGTGCGGACAGTACTGGTGGTCTGTGAGGACTGGAGAACATCCAATTTACACATGTATTTTCTGACTGATTGGTAAAGACCACTTTCAGAAGTTCCCAGATAATGAACTAAATCCTTCGATGCTGCATCAGCATCAAAACGATTATTCTCATTTACACTCTTCCACCCATTATGATCAGTTAAGACGATCAGGCGCATGGCTAAGGAGGTCATAACAACAATTTCTTGCTCCTTCGCATGCAACTTGTCAAAATGCACAAGAATAAATAAGCATAAAGAAATGAGCTTCCTTGATTGGTAAGTCCATATTCTTCTTTCTTCAGATGTACCCATAGCCAAGGAGCAAAAGTTGTTCTTTGATTCTTGACATGAAAATTGGTGATAGCATGTTAAGTAAAAAACAAAGGTATAATTAATTAAAAAAAGAAAAAAAAGATAAGTGATTGTACCAATGAGTTTAAAATATGGAGATTTCATCGAGAAAATTTTTCCTATGAACTGATTCTCTCTTTTTCGCACATCTTTTTAATTTCCCACCCCATGTGCTAATCATTTATAGAAAGCTTCCTAAAATGAGAGTTGATATGTGAGGATACTAGTACCGAGGATTTAAATGCTTCAATTTTAATAGTGAATCTAAGCATAGCTCAATTGGTTAAGACATATATTTCTCAAATCCTCTCATCCTCACAAGAAAAAGGAAAAAAAAAAAAAGAAAGAAGCTTCCATTTTAATTGTGTTTACTAAGGAAACGGGCAAATTAAGTTTTTCTACAAAACCATGTGTACATTTTAAACAAACGTGCAGAAGGAATCAAGGTGGTGTTTACAAACGTAATAAAAGTCTAAAATGACATGTTAAAATATAACTGAATAATAACATGAGTATTTGTAAAGATAATTCCATACCAGTAGAATTGATGCTTTCAAACAATATTTTGAAGCAATTCTTCATACAGTTTATATCTCTGGTCTGGATACTTCGAGGTCGTTTCAGAAAAGATGAGATAAAGAAGAGAAATGGTCTCACAATATCATATGAAATAAATGTGCTAGCCGATGCGCCAGAATGATTATTCACCAAATCTTCCCATCCTTCTTGAAGCTGCAAGGCAGCTATCTTAGTCACTCTGTAGCGCCTCCAAACTCTCTGCACGAATTAAAATATTAGTTCGTCATTCCAAATTTTGAAAACTTGCATCTGTTTCCAGGACTAGCTACATAGATGTGAAGTATAAACATCATACTTAATTCAATGACATAGAATATAGGCACAATGATACAATTCACGAACCATTGTCTCTGCATCTTAAATAATCAGTAGCTGTAGAACGTGCAAGATAAACTAAGAATGGCACTAGTAGACGGCTACAAGTAAATGCAATGCACCTGAATAAAGAGAGCCGCAGCTGCAGCTTTTCTTGCATGTTGACGTAGCTCTCTCTCCTGGATAACCTTCAGAACAAGAGCATCCCTTGTAATTTCTTTTGCACTCGCTCCCCTCAATGATACCTGAGAATGTCTCGTCAGGAATGTAAAAAGCTTAGAAGTGATCGAACTTCTTTATGGGTATTATATCCAATGTGTTCGTCCCAAAAAATAAACACCATGGCAAACTAACCAAATCAGTCACCAAATTCCATACTAATCCCATGCTAATTGCTCGCAAATCAGAGTAAGAGAAGAAATAGGCAGCTAGTGCAAAGAAACTATTCGGCTGAAATCAGGTATACAATGTGTGTTAATCTAAAATTCTACTATTATTGAAATTTCGTTTGAATAATAATGAACGAATAACTACCTGCTGAGGAGAAGATCATTGTAAAAGAAGAAATTCGTGAAACCGGTGAATTTGTGTAAACATTCAGGCAGATGATTTTAATTTTAATTCTATAGAGGGCGGACGAGATAGAGAGAACCTGATGCTTGGAAGGTTTGTCCATGGACGTCTGGCAATGGTTAGAGCAGAGCTCCAATCCTCATTCGCTTGTCGTCAATGACGATTCGGTAAGCTAGTTATCGACGCGAGCGTACCAAACCCCTCCCCGACCAGCAGCTAGAATAGGAAATTTCAGAGATCATAACGCGATGGCTCAACAATTATCGACGATGCTACTTTTTAATTACTGCTACAGAGATCTCTGATCTGACGCAGATGATGAAAAATCCGTCGGAAGCTTGTTTCCATCGATGAGTGATCTTTTCACCAGCTACGCCATGAGGCACATAATCCTTCGTCGACGAAGAACAATACGCACCGGCGATATCTGCGGCGCCGGAGGTCAGCAGTTGAGAAATTTTGCAGTTACCAGAAAATAACAATTGTATAAAATAGCTTATTTAACTTTACTCGTTTGGATCGGCGTAGCGCTCTTCGGTCAGTCAGATTTGGTAGCTGTTTTGTTTTTTTTTCCCCTAATTTTCACAGGGTAATATTACGGGGTCATTTCAGTAAAACACGTACAAATCTCCCTTCTATATAATATATAATATGTCAATTACCGCTGAACTACTATTACGAATGTATTGAAGTTTCTGGATTCTTTGTTTCCTTTCTGTTCTAAAAATAATAAAAAAAACTAAATTTCAATTTCTTAATTTTTTTTCTTTTTTAATACAATATATGATATGAGAATCGAACTCACAACTTCTTCATTGAATATATATGTCAATTAATGCTGAGTATACTCGTATTGGCTTCTTTTTTTTAATTTCGTCCTATCATTTTGGTTCATTTTAATTTGATGTCTAAAAGTTCCAATTTTGTCTATTTTTCTTTTTTTAGTACAACATGTGGGGTGGGGAACGAGCTCACAATCTCTTAGAGATTTATACCAATTAATACGGAGCATGCTCGTTTTGGCTTCTTGTTTTAATTTCATCCTATCATTTTGGTTCATTTTAATTATCACCTTTATATGTGAGTATATTTGGTTGATTCAAAATTGAGTTCCTATTAGGATGAGTCGACCTATAGAGAAACAAGGTTTGCGAATGAAAGCTTGCATAAAAAAGATAGACACTTCGATGTTTAAATTAGTATTAGTACAAGGAATCGATCTGAAGACGAGCTAATCATAATTGCAATCTACGTGTAGAGTCTACCCTTATATTTATAGACATTCAATAAAGTTACCCACTCATTGACCACTTTGTATATTGTGCAAATTCCGACGTGAATTAAGTGGTAGTGTTGAGTTGGGAGTTAAATAGCAGTTGAATAGTAGTTATAGGTGATGTCAATTACTGCTTAGCTCGCTTTGATACTAACTTTTTTTATTGGTCTAAATGTCACGTCATTTTTTCATCACCTAACATATTATATTCGGTTAATTATATGAATTAATTTGAGAATTACATAATAGAAAATTACTGACAATTTTTTTAGCTACCTTAATTAGTTAGTTTGGTACACTTATCTACAAACTCAAATATTTTTATATACAAATCCTCCGTTAATTTGGTATCAAATATATTAGGTTACAATGTGCCTACCCACGATAAATATGTGCATAAGAAAAAAAAAATCTTATTTTCACCATTTGTTTTTTTCTCCTTTCTTATGGTTAAAATGTAACGACGATGAGTAAAAATCTTTTCTTATCACATTAAACTTTGTTGAGTTCACCTCGATAATTGATAAAATACATAAATTACAATTTTATTAGGTAATATTATTCAATTAATTAAAACATTAATAATTCTATTTAATATTTCGATGAGTACTTATTCGAATAACACTACAAAAAAAAGTAGTTTTTTCCTTTTCTAAATATGCTCAAAATTGACACCAAACATGCGATGTTCTTGACCAGTATATAGTTGGCCACAAATCTTTAAATTTAAAGTTTAGTTGAAAATATAAAATTTATCATTCATTCAGAGGGAAGGCTTGAAATTTTACAAAAAAAATTGGATTTTATTTTAGAACATGGGAGTCTAAGAAAAGGGGGGAGACAGGTCAAAATTTTAAAAATTTTCCATTCATTATATTATTTGTGTTACTTCATTCTTAACCACTCGTTTAGAAATGATTTTGACACGACTTAAATTACTTTTATCGCTCTCATAAAAATATTTGACAATAATATATAAATAAATTTTTAAAATGATAAAAATAATTTTAACAGTAAAATTACTCTCAAACCTATCTTAAATCTCTATCATAATTTAGTGTTTAAATTTTAGATTAGTAAAAACGAAATAAGAAAAGAAAAAGAAATTGTCCTAACGGATAAACCTTGCTAGAATAGAACGGTATAGCCGGGCCCAACTTGACACGTGGGTGCACACATGGAAGTCAGTCACGGCAAATATCAAACTGCCGACCTCTGCTACAAAACGCACGTGTCATCGGCCACGGAGACATTAGCAGCTTGACGACGTGTCGTCTGTCACTAACGAACACATGGCCTCCCATTAAGCACTCCCACACGACGTGTCGGCTCCAAGGCGCTCGTACTCAAAAGCGCGCGACTGGTGATTAAATAACTCCAATGCCACAGAGCAACTTAAAAGTCACAACAGAGATTCAGAAAACGCAACAAGAAATCAAAATCGCAATCGATTGAAAGAAATTCCGGTGAAGAATTAGACAACGTCGAATTTAAAATTCCAATGGCTTCGTCGAAGGAATTGAATGAGAGAGCGGAGGCGGCGGCCAGGCTCGCAGCTTCCGATCTGAGAGACGCAAACAGAGACACGCGTGGAACGGAGAGACAAGCTACGGTGGAGGTCACGGAGGCGGACCGGCCGGCGGCGCAAGATCAGCAGCAGAAGCCCGGCGTGATCGGTTCGGTGTTGAAGGCGGTGCAGGACACGTACGAACACGCGAAGGAAGCGGTGGTCGGAAAGAGCCACGAGGCAGGGGAGAGAGCGAGGGAGGATGAAGAGAGAGTGGCGGAGACGACGGAGGAGTACAGAAGTGCAGCGGCGGAGAAGGCGAGGGAGACGAAGAACGCCGCCGGAGAGACGGCGGCGTCGGCGAAGGGGAAATTAAGCGAGTACGGAGAGAAAGCAATAGATAAGACGGGAGAGTACAAGGATTACACGGTGGAGAAAGCGAAGGAAACGAAGGACGCGGCGGCCGGAAAAGCAGGGGAATACAGAGATTACACGGCGGAGAAAGCGAAGGAAACAAAGGATGCAGCGGCGGGAAAGGCCGGCGAGTACAAGAATTACGCGGCGGATAAGGCCGGCGAGTACAAGGATTACTCAGCGGAGAAGGCTAGGGAAACGAAGGACGCAGCGGCGAGAAAAGCAGGGGAATACAAAGACTACGCGGCGGAGAAGGCGAGAGAGACGACGGACTACACGGCGGAGAAAGCAAAAGAAGGAAAAGACACGACGGTGAGTAAACTCGGTGAACTGAAAGATTCAACGGTCGATGCCGCGAAGAGAGCCATGGGCTACTTGTCCGGCAAGAAAGAAGAAGCCAAGGAGAAGACATACGAAACCAAAGAAGCCACAAAGGTAATCAAAATTACTTCTTAATTAAAATCTAAATTAGTGATTCTTAACCTCTAATTTAAGAAGTAATTTAGATTAATTAAGAAGGAATTTTGAATGGCAGGAAAAGATGGGCGAAGCGGAGGAGGAAACGAGGCGGAGGGTGGAGGAGCTGAGGCTTCAGGGAGAGGGAAGGGACAGAGAGGAAGCAAAAGTGACTCTCGAACGGGAAAGGTAAAACGCGATTTCTCTTCCAAAAAAAAAAAGGAAAATTTTTCTGCCGTTTCTGATAGTTTTTGAATTGTGGATATTCCGGCAGAGGCGGCGGCGGAGAGGGGGCGGTGACGGTGGGTGCGGCGGAGACGCGGCCGGGGGCGCTGGCCTCAACTTTGAAGGAGGCGGACGACATGTCGAGGCAGACGAAAGATCGTCAGGGGAAGATGTGAATCTGATCTGAAAATTTTAAGAGGAATGGGATTTTGTTTGTTGCTCGTCGTCGTCGTCGTTTTCTGCAGCAGTTTTACTTTTTTTTAAAAAAATAATTTTCGTATTTTATGACCGTATAGTTGCTGCGTATTTTGGTTCTGCTGTATCAAGGAACTGTGTAAAAAAATGTTAAAAACGTTGATGTTAATCATGTTTTTTTCCTTAAACAGTTGTTAATAATGTTTCTTCTTGAGCAAAAATGGGTGCAGTTCTCCATTTTTTTAACCGCCTCTAGTTTTATTTCTAATTTTGTAGTGTATTCTTTTAGTTACTGTTCGTGGTTTTTAGAGTATTATCATTATATTTCGACTAATGCTTGATCATATATTTCAAGTCTTAAATCAGTTTAGGTTACTAAGATCCATTTTCGTTGTGTTTTTGATTTTTCAATTGGGGTATGGGGTTTGAGAGAAATATGTGTTAATTACTGTGTGTAAAAAGAAAGAAACATGAGAAAATTCAAAAGAAATAAACGAGATGAAATTAAGCAGTTTTCCATGAAGAGAGTTGCCGGCGCATGGGGATGGTGTCTTTGTTTGGAAGGGTTTTTTTCCAGTGGACTAGGAATCGCTTCATGAAAATATTTAGAAAATATGTTTGGAAAGGTTTTCCAATTGACTAGGAACCGCTTCATGAAAATATCAGAATATATGGATAGTTTTTTTTTCCACCCTTTTTGCACGATACTTTGATCAATTTTATTTGGTTATATATTGGATAATTATGTAATTTACAATTAGGCTAATATTTAGAATGTGCCTAATGTTAGACCCAAGTTAAAATTTTAGAGTTTTTTAGACATGGTAAAAATTATCCATAGGATACATATTAAATATAATTAAAAAATTATAGTTAAAAAATATGACGTGGCAAAAAAGCGGACAAAAAAATTAACCAACTAGCATTGTTTAACGAACATAGTTCGACCGACAAAAATAACAGCTAACTTGATAAAAAAGTAAAAAAAAAAACGCCTTATTTTCTTTCACTTGGCTATTTAATTAGGTTAAAAGTCATGATTATTTTTCATTCTTTTATGTTCTACCAAACAAATAATTAAGATGGTTTTTATTTTTATATTTATTATATTTAAGTGGCATTCGCAATATCAATTGTTTTCAATTTAAATATAACTCAAGGTGAATTCAAATTCTCACTCCAATAATTAAATACCATTTTCTAAATTTGTATGATATTTTTACTAACAATTTTAAAAACACTGACAAAATAACCTTAATAATTTTTTATATTTAAAGAATGCTGGTAAAAATGTATTTCATTTTTAAAAAATAATATTCCCAAAAGCATTTCCAAACAAAACATAATAACAAAATATTGGAGGTGTAATGTTATGCATGAATCCAGCTGATTACACAAAATGGATAATATCATTTAAATACTTTGTTTTAAATTTAGAGTAGTTAAGTATATTTTAATTATATATTTAGCTTCATGTAAAATGTAGTATTTACACTAATTACATACACCATTTTTTAAAAATAGAATCTTATCTTTATCGTCTGAAACACCAATTATAATTAAAAATAACATTTAACACTTTCTTTTTAGTGGAAATAAAGTTTCAACGTTACCAATACATACTCGAGAATAATGATATTATAGTATACTGTATGTACAGAGATAATATCATTAAATATAATGTAAAAACATAAACTTGCCGAAATAAATGAGGACATCAATTTTAATTTTTAAAATTTTGAAATTTTTGCTTTTTAGAATATTAGATCACAAAGATATATAAAAGTTTCAGAATTTAAAACACATACAGGTACACATTCAATCATGTCTGCTCAATTACCCTCCAGGCCCAAACAAAATAATTTTTAAGATTTAAGATAATAGGAAATGTAGTATAATCTAAATAAAAAAAATAACATTTTAAAAAGGGATAATATATAGACTCACAATGACTTCTGTAATTAAATTTAAATTAAAATTTTTGTTAGTAACTAATAAAAGACAAATAAGTATGTTTTATTAAAAAAAACAAGTAAAACCAACTTATTTTGTAGTATAGATATACAATATTTCTTTTATTAACAAAATATATATATACACCACAGATATTCATCATTGTTGGAGTGTTTTCTAAATATTATTTGAGTATTCAGCAATAACATTACATTCAATTTATACAACTTAAACAAGTGTGTTCATAGCATAAATTAATAATTTTTTAAACTTTGAAACTAAATAGACTCTAGATTCTAGAAACAAAGATGTAAACTTTTAGAATTTAAAAAATATATCCAACAAATATAATATCATGGAAATACAAAATTTACTGATAAATAATTCTTGTAAAGAGATTTTGTATTTTATTTTTTAAAACCTAATCTCATCGTCCAACTCTCTGTTCTACTTTCCCATGTCCGATTATTGGGAGCGGCTACACATTTAGTAATTTTAAAAAGTTGGATGGATAGGGAGAAACTACAAAATTATTTCAAATTTGTATTTAGGGGACTTGTAGATTTACGAATCTACATCCAACGGTTATTAGGAGATAACCACATTATGGCAGCCTCATTCAATAATTCATCTTAATCTGCCCCTTATATCCACCTTTTAATAATGTTCACGAATAAATAAAATCTTTATTAAGAATTTTATAAATATGCTGATTCTAAATTACCAAGAGCATATATAGCCAACAAGGTGAAATTGAGCAACAAGAGACAAAGGATGAGTAGCAAAATATACCAGTAAAAAACACAACCCACCAAACAAATATTACGGAACAAATATTTTCATAAAAATCTTAAAAGATTGGGAGGAATATAGAAGGCACATAAAAGTAGTAAAATAATGTATACAAATAACAATTTGATGACATAGCTAGCGTGTAAACTGGTTGGGTTGGTCAATTCAAGATTCATACATGCTTGAATGAACCATCTGCAACATTCAATCAAGCCTTGAAATGTTTTGGTTGGGTTATCAAATTTATAAATTTGTCTAAATTGTACAACACATAACGACTAAACTAATCTCTCTTAAAACTCAAATATTAAAAACACATTGATCTGCTTCTAGCTACCACATGAATATGACTGGGTTGGATCATATTTGAAGCAGGGATACTAAATCTCCAATTAATGCCTCTTTTAAAGGTACTTTGTACCTTTTCAAATCAACAACACAAATAACTAAACATCTAGTGCCAAAAATAATCCCAAGAAACTTATAACTCTCCTCTAGAAATCATTTCTTACTTGTAATTACTTTTGTTTTAGCTGTCTTTTTATTCCTCTTTCACTCTCTGAAGTTTGAATCTGGAACAATTTTGTTACTTTTCATATATCAATGAAAAGTTTGTTTCTGGTTAAAAATAAAAATGAGAAGAAAAACCCAAGAAATTTAAACTAAAAAGTTGAAGGATAAAACCTATAAGCCAGCTTGGTGAGGTGGAAACATATCACGGCCTTCACCAAATGCAATCTTTGTTTTCAAGATTCGGACTCACTTCAGTGGGGGAAAATGTAGTGGTTTGGCTCGATAGATGATGATTACATTGAGAATGCAATGAAGTACGGACTCAACTACATGCTAATAATAAGGAATGAACTTGCCACCAAGGTAGAAAAATTAAGACAGCAGTTGAAGGAAAGAAAGAACAGGGCCAACAAAATATGTGGAGTTGAAAGACCAAGGCATCAGATTCTCACCAAGACAAAAAAAAAAAAAAAAATTAGATTTCTAGAATTTTATGCCTATCGCCAAAGATCACCGGTAGAATTGTGAGTGCATGCGTATGTAGTTCTTTGCAGAGCACAAAATTTTAATGTTACTGGAAATATATTCTACTTGTTCCCAAGAACAATTCCGTAAAATAATTTCCTGTCCCTTTTTAAAATCTAGGAGTCCATTAGTAAAAGCTTAGAGAAAATCATGAGAGATTTTTTGAGAGGGGTGGAAGAGAGGGGAGGTTCCCACTTAGTTAATTGGGATATCATCTTGAAACCGTTGGAGGCAGGGGGTTGGGATTCGGGAACTTGAGATTCAGGAATGAGGCGTTATTGCCTGGATGGTTGTGGCGTTTTTTCTTTCAGGAGTCTAATGACTTGTGGCAGAAGATAATCATGACCAGTTTCATCAAATAAATTTTCCCGACTTACTTCCTGTCCCTTTTTAAAATCCAGGTGCCATTAGTAAAGCTCAGAGAAAATCATGAGAGATTTTTTTGTGCGAGAGGGTGGAAGAGGGGGGAGGTTCCCACTCGAAACCATTGAGGCAGGGGTTGGGATTTGTGATTGAATTCCTTCTATGGTTCCACATGAGAAACCAGTACGAATATAACCTACATGAGGGGTTGGGATTTGTGATTGAATTCCTTCTATGGTTCCACATGAGAAACCAGTACGAATATAACCTACATGTCCAATTGAAGGAATCATGAGCAAGAATGAAGCCTTATTGGCTAGATGATTGTGGCATTTTTCCAGGATTCTAATGACTTGTGGCATAGGATAATTATGAGCAAGTATGAATCACATCCTTTTGATTAGGTCGCACCTAGTGGTCCAATGATTTCAGAAAAGCCTCTCGAAGCTATATCCTCTATATTACCTTATTTCTCTAATTTTTTCTGGTGCTCTATTGGAAATTGTACTACAGCCTATTTCTAGGATGATTGGCTGGGTGGATGGTAAACCCCTACTATTTAGTAGCCTCTATGTTGAAGTCCTCGAGGAATTCCTTTTCTTTTTCTCTGGGTCTCAATCCCTGACAGATGTTAGAATCGTTGAAGGTGGCTAAATTGCTTGTGTCTCTACAGAAGGTTCTATAATTAGTCATTGGATCTCACTTGTTGTTCTTTCTTTAAAATTTTGAGTATCTTGTCGCTTACTCTTAATGTCTCGTTGTTCGCCTCACTCTAGAAGGTAAGAATTATGAAGAAGATCAAGTTCTTGGCTTGGCAAGTTTTACATAGGAAAGTTAATACCATGGACAGAGATTTTTTTTCCTTTTGCTAGATCCGCAGTTGTATGTCTTTTGCAAAAGTGCTTTTGTGAACTCGACCATATCCTGTGGAACTGCCAGTTTGCTTAATCTATTTGGGCTAGTTCTTGGAGGTCTTTGGGGTGTCCTTGGCTTGTAATAGGTAGGGCGATGGTGGAGGAGATTTTGCTTTGCCCCTCTTCTCGGGATAGAGGGACTCTGTTGTGGTGGGCTTGTTTTTTGGCTATTTTGTGGGGTATTTGGATTGAGAGGAATAATAAAATTTTTAGGGGGTGGAGAGGTCTTGGGAGGAAGTTTGGAATCTAGTTAGATTTAATGCCTCTTTGTGCGTGTCGGTTTCTAAGGCTTTTTTGGATTGAGGTTCTTTATTGTAAAACACTATTAAATCTAATTTACTAATAGAAGATCTAATAACAGTTAACAAATGTAATCTTAAACAGCAGCCCAACCAAAACAGTGTTCAACAAATCAAAGAATGAGAAAGATAAAAACAGAGGAGTTTAAGGGAAGAGATGGACACAAAATTTAAAGTGGTTCGATCAAAAAAATCTACATCCACTGTTGAAGGCCATCTTATTCACCAATGATCATGAAAACAGTATCACACAAAGAATCAAAGCATCACCCACAAATATACTGTGCTTCTTCTCTGCAAACACTCCTTGTGCTTCTTCTCTGCAAACACTCCTTGAAGTTTCTCTGCTTCTAATCACCAATTTCTACTCTACCATCAGCTCCCTCAAGCTCAGACAAGAGATTTGAAACCCTAGGGAAGAAGAGAATAAAACTTCTCCCTATTACAAAATTTTCCTCAATCTCTCGCTAGGGCTGTTCAAAAAACCCGACAACCCGATGAACCCGACGAAAGGGTTGGGTTGGGTTGGAGTAAACCTTGGGTTGGGTTGGGTTGAAAAATTCTCAACCCGACCGGGTTGGGTCGGGTCTCGGGTTAAGCCTTAAAATTTTCGGGTTGACCCGACCCAACCCGATAATACTTTATTTTTATTTTTTTAATATATATATATATAATATATATATATATATTAAACCTAACCAAAACCCTAACCTCCCCCCTCCCCTCTCTCTTCTCCCCCACTCCTTCCGCCTCCCTTCCTCCCCCCTCCCCCTTCTCTCTCTTCTCCTCCCCCCCTTCTCTCTCTTCTCCCTCTCTGTCTTCCTCCCCCCTCCCCCTTCTCTCTCTTCTCCCCCCCCTTCTCTCATCTCCCTCTCTGTCTTCCTCCCTCCATCCCATTTCTTTTTCTTTCATCTCCCTCTCGGTCTTCCTCCCTCCATCCCATTCCTTTCATCTCCCTATTGTTCTCCTTGGTCTTTCCCTCCCCTCTTCTCCCTCAATCGATCCCTTCTAGTCTCCCCCTCCTTTCTTCTCCCCTCATTCTGCGTACTCTTCCTCATTTTGATCCTCTTCTAATGATGGCGGCTGGGATGTGAATAGTTTTCTCTACGATGAATAATCGATTTCTGCAGATTTCAACTGAATCCTCTTTTGTTTGACTGCCTTCCTTCTCTCGTCTCAACCTGACGATCCAACCCGACCCAACCCGAAAATATAAGGGTTGGGTTGGGTTGGGTTGACCTTCTTGTTCGGTTCCATCGGTTCTCTATTCTACCCAACCCGAAAATTCGGGTTGATCCAAAAAACTCCCCTAACCCGACCCAACCCAACCCATGAACACCCCTATCTCTCGCACTCTCACTCTCTCTCTCCCACTACCATATTCCAACAAACTAAATAGGAAAAAGGTGTAACAAACTGTTCGGGTAATGACCCATTGAGCTGGTAAAATAAAAGGGCATTATAAAATACCACCTGTCCACCTTGGTGTACAACAACAGCAGAAATGGTAAAAAACAAATCAGCTGTCAATAAAATAACATTTCTTGTAGGTGGTTGGCTTGTTTTTTGCATGCCCATTGTATATTCTTAAATAGAAAAGAAAAGACGCCAAATATATTACAAATATTAGGGAAAAAATCAATTTCTACTCCGGTAATTCACTCATCAATAGGGGTGTTCACGAGTTTGATTGGGTCGGGTTAACGAGAATTTTTGGACCAACCCAAAAATCGGGTTGGTTAGACTAGCGAACGAACCGTTTTTAATACCCAACCCCAAACCCAAACCTAAAATTTTCGAGTTGAGTTGGATTGAGTCATCG
This sequence comes from Momordica charantia, assembly GCF_013281855.1. NCBI lineage: Eukaryota > Viridiplantae > Streptophyta > Magnoliopsida > Cucurbitales > Cucurbitaceae > Momordica > Momordica charantia. The sequence goes on along the minus strand of NW_028275163.1, from coordinate 23,005,367 downwards.
GGTTTCATCTTCTCGCGGGCGATGCGATTTTTGCATTTCAATGAATTTACATGATACATCAAGAACAAGCATTTCTAGGATTTAATGATTCATAAAGTGGAGTCATCTGCGTTGATTTGGTAATAATAAAGATAATAACGAATAGGATCGTGTATCATCGGTCAATCCCTGGTAGAGGTAGAGGATAAGGTTCCATCAGAACAATTATTTATTTCTATTTCAGCTCGTCTTTTCTGTGCGTGAGATGAAAGCTTTGGTGGTTACGAGCCACAACAGCGATAGGCGACGCTAGCGGCTATAGGCATCGGCGTGCTTCTCTGAATGACGACATACTTTTGTGGGTGATGGCGCATTTCTTTGGGCGAAATGAGAGCTTCGGCAGTTACAAACGACAACCTCGACGCCGGTGACTACAGATGATGGCATGCGACGAACTGCGGCGAAAGCGATGTCATATGATGAGGGGCGATAGACTGCGGCAACGGGCAACTAACGACGAACTTCTAAGATTGAGAGAATATGGAACCTAGAGAGGTGAGATTTTGAGAGAAATTAAAAAGGTAAAATTGAAGGAAAGAGCTCAGAGTGATAAGATGAGAAAGGGAAAGGTCGAGATTGAAAGAGAGAGAGAAAGGTGAAATTGAAGGAGAGAAGTGAGAGTGATGAGATGAAGGAAGGAAAAGTTGCGAAAGAGATAGGGAAAGGAGTAGGCAGCATGCTTTTCCCTAGAAGCCATAAACCATACATGTTTTTCCCAAGAAACCCTAAACTTATAAAAATTATATACATCTAAAAAAATCGGTTCGGTTCCGGTTGAACCAAATTTTTTCTTTCTAAACCGAGAATCGAACATAATTTATCGGTTCAAAATTTTTTTAACCCATCCAAACCAAAAATTTACCTAACCCAACCCAACCCTACTTAGTGTTTTTAAAAGCTCGAGGCGCACTAAAGCGCAATAGACCTCTAGAACTTAGATGAAAAAAAAAGCGCGCGCCTTTTTCACGAGGTGCACTGTATATAAAAATAAAAATATATATATACACATGTATAACATATAAAAAGCCAAATAATATTCAAATTGAAACATTACAAAAGAAAGAGAGAGAGAGCAGAGGTTGAGAAATCATAGAGATGGAAAGCTGCTGCGTGGAGGTTTTGTTATAGAAAAAATATTTCCTTCCATGTGAAGGAAGGGAGAGAGGAAATCACAGAATATTAAAGGTCAAATGATTCATGTAAATGGAAGGAGAGAATTGAAAAGATTGTGGAAAGATCGAGATCTTTTCCAAAAATAAAGGGAAAGATTGGAAATTAAAAAGATTATGGGCTGACCCATTTTGCGATCTAAAAAACCCTAAATGCAAGGGTTGGTAATTAGGGTTTTTTTTTTTTTTTTTGTTATGGTTTTATAGAAACCCCTGAAGCCCTGCGCTTCAGGGGCTACGCTCCTTCATTTCGCCTCGCCAAGGTGAGGCGCAGGCATTCCACCTAGAGTCTGGGTGCGTCTATGCGCTTTTTAAAACACTAACTCTACTCACCAAGATAATTTCAGTCTTAAACTTTTAGTTTCATCCAATTGAATCATAAACTTGAAAGTTCAAGTTTCCATTTTCTAAAAAATATTTGTGGTTATATAGGAGCTATTTTTGTCCACAGAAAGATATTTGTGGGTGTTAATCTTTTAGTCATGTGGGATTACTAGCTTTGGCAATTTATTATTGAGTTTGAACACTTTTATAAGTTAATTTTGCAACAAGGTTTGAGTATTTTCGTAGTTGAGTTTAAACCTTCTTTTTCTAGATTTTGAGTGCATTGATGGTTTAATTTTATGTGGTTCATGGAAAATTTTCAAATTTAGTTTTGAGGATGTATTTGATTTATTTAAGTTTCCGATTCAATTGGATAAACATAAAAGCTTAAGGTTCACCTTGCCAAAAAAAGGTGAAACTTTACCTACATAATAACTAGTTTTGAGTATGGGAACATAGTGACTAGTTTTTTCAACTTTGTGAAAAATCCTAAAAAATATTCTTATGAAGAGGCGTTAAAATGTTGTCTTGTTTGAAAAATCTTTTCGGCTCCCTGCCCAAAGATGCAGCTCCGTTGTTAATATTCTATAACCTAGAAGATCCCACATCTTGAGCTCCGATTGTGGGTGATAGAGATGAAAGGCATTGATTACCCAGCTCTTCTACGTTACTCAAATCTAACCTTGAGCATTTTGATCTCCCTTAGCTTAGTCCTCGATTATCCATAAAAAACAGAAGAAGAAGAATCTTTGAGTCTCATCAGGTACTCAGGAGATGGTTCGTTGTCAACCAAAAAAAAACCCAGCAGCTAACCTACCTAAATATATATGATGGAACGGAAGAAAGTAACAATATTTTTCCCAACCCTTGAGTTTAACCAAACTCCAAACATACCTGGAATGTTATTTTCACCAGCATAAAGATAATAGCATGATTCGAAGTAGTAACAAACAAGAATACTATTAATCAAATAAAATGAAATTGATAATGATATTTCAATTCTTCTATTTCAGAGGTTCGATGAAGCCACTGATGGCAACACAAAGATTCTGAACAGCAGTACGCTTGGTTCAAAGAAGAAGCTCGTAGAGTCAAACAAAAGAAATACTTAAGAGAAACTAGTGGAAGAAGATTTAAAGGAAGAGATAAGGACTACCGACATAGGAGAAGGATGACCCAACATTGAGAAACATTCTAATCAAACAGCACATATCATTAGCAACTCTGTGATGGAATCTGAACACAGAGACCAAGTCAATCTGGATATTTTTCGAGGATAGAAGATTGACCATTCATATCGTATTCAATAAACAAGAACATAATAGACCAACTTTTAAATAAACTAGAACAAACTATTGTAAAGTTTATAAACTAATTAAATAATGAAACATTTTCAAGTGAAGATAATTACTTACACAAATATAGCACATCATCTTCCACGTCCCGTTCAACTGCATTTTTACTATGCTACCCAAATACAAAATAGTATCAATTAATATGTTTACAGAAAAGGAAAAATCTATATAAAAATGCATGTCGAAAATGAATGTAATGCTACTTAATTGTAATATCTTACTATGTTGAAAAAATATTCTGCTTTATTAATCCTTATATAATTATCATTAATTAGTCCAAATATCAATTATTCCAGTGCTTCCATTGTTTAAAAATTTTCTAACACCACTTTTCATCATCCCTCAATAATTCCATTTAGACTCGTGAGTTTCTTTGCCACTTGTTCCAAAAACCTACAAAACTCAAAATCATATACCAATAGATCTTCTGCTTGAACAAACTTTGTGATCAATATAAATCCTCAAATGTAATAACCAAATAGAAGTGATGCACAAATATTTTACTTTCCACTAAAATCTAGAATAATTCTGAACTTGTTATGACAAATGTCGTCTTATTTCCAAATTAACCTTTCCAAAAATTCTTCATTTTACCATTTTCATACGTCTATTACAATACATAGTCCTCCATCCTCGACAGTGCATGAATTTTTTCCCTGTCGTTCTTCAGTGTCATTCCCTGAACCCCAAACCAACATCATCTTGATAATTCATCTACTTCTAAAGACATAATTCCATAGAAAAAACTTTGAAGTTTAATCTCATTGTTTAATCCAAAAGTCCTTTATCCAAACAAAGTATCTTTATCCTTACAAAGTATCTTAATCCTTCCTTCAATACATAACCGTAGAACTCAACAAATCCAAAATATTGTAAATACAATCCAACTTTTCCCTAGCACCAATACAAGTTCTTTCCCAATGAAGTATCTTTCACCTTCCTTCAATAAATAACCATAAAACTCAACAATCCAAAATATTGTCTTGCATCCAACTTATTTAACCAATACAATCCAACTTTTCCCTAGCACCAATACCCCTATAATATTTTATTCTAGTGTTTCCATTATTTCAAACTCCCTCAAGCATATTTTCGCCATCCTTCCACTATTCCTTCTAGACTTATGAGTTTCTCCACCAATTGTCCAAAAACAGATAAATTCGAAATCATATACTATTTCATCTCCAATCTAAAAAAATTTGTCCAAGAAAAATTATCAACTACAATGACCAAATGAGAGTGATTCACAAATGTCTAAAATTTCCATACAAAGCAAGAAGATTTCCAAACTTCTTATGGAATACACCATTTCAATCCCAAATCAACCTTTTCAAGAATTCTTCACTTTTCAATTATAATGTCTTTTCCAATACATTGTCCTCCAATATTTTTTTCCTCTTAAATGCATAATCTCTAATGTTCTCTTCTCATTTCATTCTTCAAGGCAAACCGTCAACGAGTCTAAGAAAATATCTTTGTCCCATCATTTTTTATACTTCAACAACTTTCCTAATCTTTACAACCTTGTTTTCCCATTGGCCCCTGAAACAAAATTTATTACTTGGTGGTAGCTCAATCATTATCTGTGATTTTATCTTCCACAATCTTAGGACGAAAAGTCAAGTCTAGACTCATCCTCGCAATTTATCTTCCACAATCCACAAGTACATAATCATAAAACTCAATAAATCCAAAACATTACCCTTTATCTATTTTATTGATCAATACAATCCAACTTTTCTCTAGCACCAACTACTCTAATATCTTTTATTCTATTGCTTCCATTATTATTTAAACCTCTTTCCGTCAATCCCTCCGTTGTTATTTTTACACTTTGAGTTTTTCCATTTGTCAAAAAATGTGTAAAACTCAAAATCATGGATCTCCAATTTGAACAAACTTTGTGTTTAAGAAAAATCCAAAACTATGAAGACCATATGGAAGTGACTCACAAATATCTTAACTTTACACACAAAATTAGGTCATTTCAAACTTCTTTATGCCATCTTATTTCAAATTAAACTTATCAAAAAATTCTTCTTGTTTCGGTTTGAATATGTTTATTCCAATGCATATAGTCCTCCATCCACAACACTGCATGTATCTTTGTCAACTTTAAGTGTATAATCTCTAATGTTATCGTCTCATTTCCATCTTCAAGGCAAACCTATACAACACTTTTCCTCCCAAAAAGAACCATATTACTTGGTAACTCAATTATTATCTCCAACTGAAATAACAAACATTCTTATCCACCCCTGAAAAAAAAAAATTCTTTAAAAAAAATTGAAGATTGGTCTCATTATTTAATACAAAATTTCTATATCCTACCGAAGTATCTTTCTCCAATCAAAACCAAAAAACTTGACATATCCAATATGTTGTCCCTTCATATATTATTTACCAATACCATCCAAATCTTCTTGGACACCAACAGCCCTAATTATCTTTTATTCCAGTGCTTCAATTGTTAAAAAAATTCCCTCAAACCACTTTTCATAATTCCTTGGTTACTCCTTAATGTGTTATATTCTGTTCAATAAAGATCCTAAGCTTCAAAGACAAAATGGCCACAAATGAGTTCCAAAATCTAGAACAATTCCAATCATCTTTGGACATATGTAATCTTATTTCCAAATTAACTTTTCCAATAATTCTTCACTTTTCCATTTTAATGTTCTACTTCAATACATAATCCTCCATCCACTGTACTAAATGTATTCTTTTCCCATTAAGAACATAATTTCTACTGTTATTTTTTCATTCCATTATACAAAGCAAATTGTTAGTGATTATCAGAAAGTATCCTTGTTCTATTATCCTACTATTTCATCCACTTTGCTAACCTTTACAATACTTTTTCCTTGCTACCCCACAATCGAACCTTATTTCTTGGTGGTTCAATCAAGAAACATCTCTAATCCAAATTGATTTGTACATTTTCACAAAAAATGTCAAAGGACAAGCCTCATTGTCGAAGACTGTTGGCATTCATTCCAAATGCTCTAAAAATAGTTCTAGCAACTCAACTCCAAAGAATTTTATCCTTCCCTTTCAAAAAAACCACCCCTGAAACATTTCAAGGAGCCAATCTTCCACCAATCTAGGTAAGCAGGCCGAAAAACCAAACTCTCTCATTAAGAAAAACCAAACTGTGGAGGCAAAAGGGCAATGCAAGAACAAATGATCCAAATTTTCTGTATTTTCCATACAAAAATAACAAACTGAGGGAGAAATGCACCTATTCAAGAGTTTCTTCTGTAATTTTTTATGGGTGTTCAAGTTTCTATAAAAACAAGGCTCTACAAGAACACTTTGACCTTCTTTAGGTCTTGATGAAATTTCAAATTAGCTTGATAAGAGTTCTTAGCCTAGGTTGGTTTCTCTCAAGGATCCACTCCATCTTATTTTCCCTTGTCCCCATCGAAAAGGGCTCAATTTTTCTACCAAGGTCAACCAACTGTTCAATTCTCTATCCATAATTCCTCTATTGAAGCCTAAGTTCCAGTGCCCTTCAGATTCATTCCAACTGTTCGCCACTAAGTCATTTTTTTTATAGAGAAATATTGTAAAGACTAAGATATTGATGCTCCAAGGTAAGGATCCGAACCAAAAATCTTTCCAAAATTTAATTCTTCGCCCATTTTGCACCTTAAAGGACAAAATTCACGAAAGAAGAGTTGTGCTTGGCTATGTCCAACCATGGCCCCTTCAGAAGGCAGAGGGATCCATCCAAAATTTTTATCCTAACAAAGTATCTTCCTTCCTCCTTAAATACAAAACAATTAAACTCAAAAATTCCGAAAGGTTCTCCTTTACCCATTTTATTGACCAATACAATCCAACTATTCCCTGCCAGCTGCCACCAATAGCTCTAATGTCTTTTATTCTTGTGCTTCCATTTTTTAAACTCCCTCGAACATTTTATTATCAAGGAAACTTATTGGTAATTCGAAAAAAGCATCTTCGTCTCATCATCTTAATACTCTATCCACTTTACAAAACTTTACGACCCTTTTTCCTCACTTGTCTGAATATAAGCCTTATCATTTGATAGCTGAATCGTTATCTCCAATCCAAAGAACGACAAGAGCTATTTAAACAACAAATTGAATTCTAGTCTCATACTTTAATCCAAAATCCCTTTAGCAGAACAAAGTATCTTCCTTCCTGCTTAAATACATAACAATTAAAATAAACAAATCCAGAAGGTTCTCCTTTATCCATTTTATTGACCAATAACAATGCAACTATTCCAAAATATCTTCCTTCCTCCTTAAATACATAATAATCAAACTAAACAAATCCAAAAGATTCTCCTTTATCAATTCTAGTCTCATACTCAAATCCAAATTCCCTTTATCCTTCCTTCCTCCTTAAATACATAACAATTAAACTAAACAGATCCAAAAGATTCTCCTTTATCCATTTTATTGACCAATACAATCCAACTATTCCCTTCAACCAATAGCCCTAATGTCTTTTATTTTGGTGCTTCCATTGTTTTGACTCTCCCAGACATCTTTTAATATCAAAGAAATTTATTGGCAATTCTAAGAAGGTATCTTCGCCTCATCGTCCTAATACTATATCCACTTTGCAAATGCTTTTCTTTTTTTTTTAATAAGAAACGTAACTTTCAAATCTTTACAACTCTTTTTCCTCACTTGTCCCAAAATAAACCTCATATTTGGTAGCTCAATCATTATCTCCAATCCAAATAATGACAAAAACTCTTTAAATGAAAAATTGAATTCTAGTCTCATACTATAATCCAAAATCCATTTATCCTAACAAAGTATCTTCCTTCCTCCTTAAATACAAAACAATTAAACTTAACAAATCCAAAAAATTCTCCTTTATCCATTTTATTGACCAATACAACTATTCCCCGGCTCCAATAGCCTAAATGTCTTTTATTTTGGTGCTTCCATTGTTTCAACACCCTAGAACATTTTATTATCAAGGAAACTTATTGGCAATTCAAAGAAAGTATATTCGTCCTATCATCTTAATACCCTATCTTCTTAGCACAACTTTACAACCATTTTTCCTCACTTGTCCAAAGATAAACCTAATCATTTGGCAATTCAAAGAAAGTATATTCGTTCTATCATCTTAATACTCTATCCTCTTAGCACAACTTTACAACCCTTTTTCCTCACTTGTCCAAAGATAAACCTTATCATTTGGTAGCTAAATTGTTCTCCAATCCAAAGAACGACAAGAGTTCTTTAAACAAATTGAATTCTAGTCTCATACTTTAATCCAAAATCCCTTTAGCCGAACAAAGAATCTCCCTTCCTCCTTAGATACATAACAATTAAACTAAACAAATCCAAAAGATTCTCCTTTTATCCATTTTATTGACCAATACAATCCAACTATTTCTTGCCACCAATAGCCCTAATGTCTTTATCCCATCATCTTAATACTCTATCCTCTTTACACAATTTTACAACCATTTTTCCTCACTTAATGTCTTTATCCCGTCATCTTAATACTCTATCCTCTTTACACAACTTTACAACCATTTTTCCTCACTTGTCTCAAGATAAACCTCATCATTTGGTAGCTGAATCGTTATCTCCAATCCAAAGAACGACAATAGGTCTTTTAAACAACAAAATGAATTATAGTCTCATACTTATCCAAAATCCCTTTATCCTAACAAAGTATATTCCTTCCTCCTTAAATACATAACAATTAAACTCAAGAAATCCAAAAGATTAACCAATATAATCCAACTATTCCCAGCCACCAATAGCCCTAATGTCTTTTATTTTGTTGCTTCCATTGTTTCAACTCTCTCATAATTTTATTATCAAAGAAATTTATTTGGCAATTCTAAGAAAGTATCTTCGTCCCATAATCTTAATACTTTATCCAATTTGCAAATCTGTCCAACCCTTTTCCTTACTTGTCCCAAAATAAACCTTATTATTTGGTAGCTCAATCATTATCTCCAATCCAAAAAATGACAAGAAATCTTTAGACAAAAAATTGAATTCTGGTTCCATACTTTAATCCAAAATCCCTTTATCCTAACAAAGTATCTTCCTTCCTTCTTAAATACATAATAATTGGATTCCACAAATGCGAAGGTTGTCCTTTATCCCAGCTTATTGACCAATACACAATCACTATTTTTTGCCACCAATAGTCCTTTTATCTTTTATTCAAGTGCTTCCATTGAAACTGATCCTCAAATATCTTAACTTTTCACACAAATTTATATTACTTCCAAACTTCTTATGGCACATGCCATCTTATTCCAAGACAAACTTTTCCAATAATTTTTCACTTTTTAATTTTAGTACCGTCTGTTTCAATACATAGTTTTCCACCTGACTACACATATCATTCTCCTTTAGAAGATTATCCTTTATCCATCCATCTTATTGACCAATACAATTCAACTATTCTCTACCACCAATATCCCTTATATCTTCCATTCAAGTGCTTCCATAGGTTAAAATTCCCTAAAACCACTTTTCATTATCCCTCAATTGTTCCTTTGACTTACAAGCTTTTCACCACTCTTCCAAAATTTTGCATAACAAAAATCATATTCTAGTAAACCTCAAATTTAATTTGTCTAATTAAATACATACTCCTTCCACCACATTCCTCCTTTAAGACAAAATGTCAATGATTACGAGCAAGTGTTTGTTTCATCACAACAATAGTTCATCAATTTTGCCGATCTATACAACCCTTTCTCCTCCCACACCTAAAATCAAACCTGAATACTTTGACAGTCATTTATTATTTCAAAACCAAATACAAAAAATTCTTAAGAAAAAATTGCAGTCGTCTCATTCTTTAGTCCAAAATCTTTTTATCCTAACAAAGTATCTTTCTCCCTCCTTAAATACCAAATCATACAACAACTTGCACACAAATCCAAAATGCTGTCTTTATCCATCTAATTGACCATTATAATCCAACTATTCTTTAGGAACAATAGATGTAACATCTTTTATTCTAGTGCTTTCATTGTTTAAGATTCCCTTGAACCTCCTTTCCATCATCCCTCAATTGCCCCTTTTAGACTTACGAATCTCTGTGCCACTCAGGTACAAAATTTTGTAGAACTAGAAATAATATACTAACGAATCTTCTATTCGAACAAACTTTATGTCCAAGCAAAATCCTCGACTCTAGTAACCAAATGGAAGTGATTCACATTTGTCTTTAACTTTTCCCACAAAAATATAATATTATTTCTTATAGCATATGTCATCTTATTCCAAAATCAACTTCTCCAACAATTCTTCACAATCTTTAATGTTATCTTTTCCCCATTTCACTTTTCGAGGAAAAATATCAATAATTTTAAGAAACTATCGTTGTGTAGTCATCTTATAACTTCATCCACTTTGCAAATCTTTACTTTTCCCTCAACGCCTGTGAAACAAACCTTAATACTTGGTAGCTCGATCATTCTGTCTAATCCAAATAACAAAATTCTTATCTTCTTCTAAAAACATGATCTCTTTACAAAAAAACTTGTGATCTCATCTCATTCTTTAATTTAATCCAAAATTCCTTTATCCCAACAAATAACCTTTACCTCCATAAATGCATAACAAACAACAATAAATCTAGGATATTATCCTTTATCCATCTTATTTTATTGACCAATACAACCCAAATTTTCTCCAACAACAGGCTCTTATTCAAATACTTCCATTGGCTAAAATTCCCTAATACCTCTTTTCGGCATCCCTCAATTGTTCCTTTAGATTTACGAGCTTCTTCACCACTTGTCCAAAATTATTTAAAATTGAATATCATAGGCTAGTGGATCTCTAATTTGAACATACTTTATGCCCAAGAAAAATCTTCAACAACGACAACCAAATAGAAGAAATTCACAGTTATCTTAACTTTCTCTACAAATCTATAACATTTACAAGCTTCTTACAGGATATGTCATCTTATTCAAAAACTAACTTCACCAAGAATTATAATTCTTCAGTTTTAACATGTCTATTCCAATACAACGTCCTTCCACCACATTACATGTAAACCTTAGTTCTTGGTATCTTAATCGTTATGTCCAATCCAAATAACTTCACCAAGCTTCTTATAGCATATGTCATCTTATTCCAAAATCAACTTCTCCAAGAATTCTTCGCTCTACGGTTTTATAGCCCTCTACCATACTACATGTATCTTTTTCCTCTTCAAGTACATAATCCTTAATGTTTATCTTTACATTTCATTCTTCAAGGCAAAATACCAAATATTCTAAGAGAGTATCTTTATTGAATCATCTAAAACTTCATCTACTTTGCCAACCAATCTTTACAACCCTATTTCCTCACTATTCACAAATCAAACCTTAATACTTGATTCACAGTTGTCTGACTTAACTTTCCGCCACAAATCCAGAACATTCTCAAGCTTCTTATGGCATATGTCATCTTATTCGAAAATCCATTGCTCCAAGAATTCTTCTTTCTACGGTTTTATAGCCCTCTACCACACTACATAACTTTCCGCCACAAATCCAGAACATTCTCAAGCTTCTTATGGCATATGTCATCTTATTCGAAAATCCATTTCTCCAAGAATTCTTCTTTCTACGGTTTTATAGCCCTCTACCACACTACATGTATCTTTTTCCTCTACTCGTCGTCCCTCAACTATTACTTTTATATATCGAGTAGCTTATACCCAGGAGGTCACTAGTGTTATTATTTCTCCACCACCTGTCCACAAACTAATAAAACTCCAAATAACATGCCATATTTAAATTCTTGCAACATGATTGACCTTACTTTTACCTTGATGCACTCCCATTATTTGACCTTCAATTTCCTTCGATGATATTTCTACCTTCTTAAAACCACAAATGACTTGTTGACACCTACCGTAGCCTCCAATTTATTTACGAAATGCTTTTGTCCCATAGAACAAAAAACTCATAAATGCCTCATATATGTTTGGACCACTTAGTCTCTAATGGAAAAAATTAGGGTTCAATGCTCGATTTCAAACTACCCAAAAATCCAAAGATATTGTATTGTTGCATCATATTTTCATTTTTCTTAATTATGAACCTCTCTCAGGTTTAACATTCATAATAATTAGTTATTGTAATTTAATCTTTTAACCTCTATATAAAAGAATGGAATCTATAGCACAAAAAACATAAAAAAAGGAAAAGAAAAATAAAGATACAATAAAGATTAAACTTATAAAGACTAAAAACAAATACCACCAAATTTAAACAAAAATTGAAATATTTATAAAGATTATGTTGTGTGGGAACTTCACCTTATTAGGACTGCAACAATGCCAAAAATGCACTTGAGAAGGTCGCACGCATGTTGGAATCCTCCACAGAAGGCAACTAGAATTGCCTACATAAAAGGAATAAATTATAATGGATTGAAGGAATTATAAACATTTCAATCAACGTGTCTTGATGGATTAAAAAAAAATTAATTGGTAAAGTATCCTTTACCAAAATACCATAGAAATGTTGAAAATGAAAATTAATTATTTCCATATTGATAATATAGTATGAGGAATTTAAAACAGTGGTAATTCAGTGATTTTCTGAATGAGAAATCAGTATGAACTTCATACCGTATTTTGCTTGAAAGAAACGGGATGGTAGGAATTTTTTCACGTTGAGAAATTAGCTCAATATACGACCAGGTCCCACGTCTCTGTCAAATCCATCTCAATCCTAATGGGTAATACGAAATGTTTCAATTCCAACCTCCAATTCATCACCCAATTTCAGAAATAAAATCCTCCTCTGCATCCTCCTCTGTTGTGAACCAAAAACAACACGCATCCTGGTAATTCACATCAAAACACAGTACATAAAACTCGAATTCCCAATCGATGAGTTAACATTAACATCATCTAATAAAATTTTAGAAACGAACATTACATGACACATGACGAACTCCGTTGTTACACACGATAACAATGCCCCTATGCCAAGAGCCAAGAAAGCCGTGTCTTCTAAACTCCTCACCTGCCATGTTTCACGTTCCTAACGTTAATAAAATACGAAAAAACGAAGAGTACTGCTTGACAATAAAACCCTAATCCGTTTCCACAGCACGAAAAGAAAAAAGAGAAAAAAGAGAAAAAAGAAAACCCTAATTAACCTCAGAAGTTCTCAATTGACCCGAGATAAACACACAGAAGGAAAAGAGAAAACAAAACAGATAAATAAAGAATCACTGAGAGAATGCGTTGATTAAGATGACAAAAAAGAAAAAATTAATGGCATCACAGCGGAAAACAAACAAAAGAGAAACAATCGGAACAGCCGGGCGGACCCTTGAATTTTCAATCCAATCCCATCCCAAAACAATAAAAGGCCGAAACGAAGTTGTATTACCTCTACTTTTTCACCAACGAGACGAGAAGGCTTCTTCCAGTTCTGCGCTGCGCTCTCTTTGACTGGAAAGGATCTAGGGTTTGCAAAGTCGCAACGAACCATCAAAAGGGCAGAGGCCGCTGGCGCTGAAGTTGATGGAAGGCTCTGGAGAAGAAGAAGAGAGTGCGAGTGAGGAATAGAATATATAGGACCGGGCCAAGCCGGAGGCGACAGCGAATGACATCCAGTCATTCGGTGGAAATCCGCGGCCGGCGAGACAGGTGGCGGTTAAGCTTCCGACTGAGATACCGAGTGATGGCGGGAAAACGAAACGACTGTGAAGTGAAGATTGTTCAACTAAGAATCGACCGTTGAAGACGAGCGTCTGATGATACTGACGTAACGGCTAATTAATTAGTTGATCTCGTGACGTTTCTTCCGTGATTTCAGGGTTTTTTTTATTGTAATAAATGAAAAACGATCTCAAATAATAATATAACTACTGTTTTTTTCCGTACTAAATCGGAAAACTATAATTTTTCTTATATTGGGACGTGAAATTAAACTCCTGACTTTCACTACTGAATATATATTACAATCGAATTAAATCCTTATCAAACACAAAATTTACAACTTCAAGATTTTTGTTTAGTATATCATGTGGGGCTAGAGATTGAACTCACAACTTATTGATTGGAGATATATACTAATTATTTATTGAGTCGCTTTCACATAATTTCAAAATTATATTAAATAGTTCCGAAATTTAAATAACTAATTAGATAACAACTCTTAGAGATAGATTAAAGTTGTAATTTAAATCCAACTTTATTTACTTCACGGGCATCAAAGTACAAACTGAGGATCCTACAAATTTATAATTATTTTGATTTTAATAAACTGAGATAATTTTGAAACTATTAATCGTAATTGGTATAGTTACGTTCGCCTATCCCAGATGTGGAGGTTCTGGGCCTTGGTGCCGACGACCGGCCCAGATGTGAAGGTTTTGGGCCCATAACTTCACACGGCCCATTCGGCTAATAAAGGCTTGCAATATACAGCCTCAGTGATACATGCAGGTCTTTATGGAACAGAGCCCAAAGCCCAAGCCCAAGCCCAAGTGAAAATTGGGCCCAAAAAACTGTCTGACACCTCCAATATAAGCTAACGAGTTATTCCGTGAGGTTTTGTCTCTAGGGTTTCATCAACACCGCGGCAGGAAGCTTTGCATCGCAGCGGCCATGGTTCTCAAGTTCGTCAATTTCTTATCTCTACTTTCTTGTCTTTCTAGATCCGATTGTTGGTTCCATTACATATCGCCTGGATTCATTTCATATGTTTTCCTGTTTATTTTGTTGTTTCATTATCGCTTCTGCACGTTCATCGTTAATGCTAGCGAAAACTAGGGTTATTCGTGTGCTTGGATGGGAGGAACAGTTTTCGACTTGATAATCTTCCATTTGGGAAGCTCAAAATATTAAACGAAGTTCACTGTGGTTTTAAAGAAAATCTGTAATTACCTTATTTATGAAGCGAATCGCCGTTGTGTCTGTCTCTTGAGTTATTGTCTTGATTAGAATGGCTAACTTATGAATGGGCATCTGTTTTGTTCTATATACTGGTTGAGAGGAAGGATTTATGACGGGGTCGGTATAGACGGGGAATTGTTAGCTTCTTGGACCCCCTTTTTTCTTTAATGTATTGCTTCAACAAGTAGGTGCTTAGGATAATCTTATCATGGTTATTTGTGAAACTAAGATCGTAAGCTTCAGTATTCTCGTGCTTGATCTTGGTCATGGACTCTCTATGTGTGGCAAAGAAGTACACGAGCCAATATGGTGTTTTTTTTGAGATATGAATTCTTCCTCTAATAGTTTGATGCTGGAATTTCAGGACTGAACTTTGCCGATTCAGTGGTGCCAAGATATATCCTGGGAGGGGCATCAGATTTGTCCGGGCTGATTCTCAGGTGATTGCCATTTTTTATATAACTTATGATATAAGCTGATTAATCTCATTACATCATAATTATAGAGAACTCTGTAAATACTTTGTTCTTCTCTAATTAATCCCAACCTCTGTTGGGATTTGGAGCTTTAATATTCTGCTTATTTGAATCATTCTTAACATCTTTTCCCTTATTTTCGTGATTTCCTTTGTTAATCTGTTAGGTGTTCCTCTTTGCCAACTCTAAATGCAAGAGGTACTTTCACAATCGGCTGAAGCCATCGAAGCTGACCTGGACAGCTATGTACAGGAAGCAGCATAAGAAGGTAAGATTGAAATTGTCTTTAAATCATTTTTTCTCTTAGCAACATCATTTTTTACATATTCATTTTAATGATCATTTAGTGACTATTGTCTTTAAATACCAAATAGAAACCCCGTCACGTGAATAACAGATCTCTTCATGCAAGCTTTGATTCCACGCAAAATTGTTAAATATTGAAACAATCTTGTAAGTTGAGTTTCAATTATTCCGGTTTCTAATTTCTACTGGTGTGGTCTAATGTTGTATTAGTTCTACCACAGATCAGTTTTGCAAATACAAGTCACATTACTCATTATTTTCTATGTGTTGCAATTAATAAAAATAACTAGATCTAAGTCTATAGTTTAGAATTTAAGATTAATGGTGATTTAAAAGGTCGTATCTAGTCAGGCATGTGTATAACAGATTTCTAGCACTATGTTTATAGATTAATAGTCTGTGTTTTAAGTATTATTGATCAAAATGATTTCTACGTTTTCCATTGTCAAGAAGGTAGTAAAGTAAATAAATCATCCCTCTCCGATGATCTTGTGTCGTTTTCCTTCGACTGTAGTTTTGCAGTTTTGCTGTGGGTATTGACCTGACCTTTATCCATCTTCTTTTGACATGCATAGGATATTGCCCAAGAGGCTGTAAAGAAGAGGAGACGTGCGACCAGGAAGCCGTACTCTAGGTCCATTGTTGGTGCAACATTGGAAGTCATCCAGAAGAAGAGAGCCGAAAAGCCAGAAGTGCGTGATGCTGCTAGAGAAGCTGCTCTGCGGTGCGTTATCTCATGAATGACTGAACTAGAATAGAAATGTTTTATCTCAAGCATACGAATTTATACTGAATCCATTGATTTTGAATTGCATTGCAGTGAGATTAAGGAAAGGATTAAGAAAACCAAGGACGAGAAGAAGGCAAAGAAGGCAGAAGTGTTGGCCAAGTCACAGAAGGCACCAGGTAAGGGTAGCGTTCCCAAGGGAGCAATGCCCAAGGGTCCAAAACTCGGAGGTGGTGGTGGAAAGCGTTGATCATCTCCTGTTTTGTTTTGTTATTTAAATTCTCAGGTTTGGTAGATAGGACATGTTATAATTTTGAGTTATTTTTACGTGTTAAGAGAATTCGTGGGTATTAATTGCTAAACTTATTGTGCACTTAGTTGTATTTGGAAAAGTCTTATAATCGAGCTATTCAGTTCCCTTCTGGTTTTTGACCTCTTCCACTTCAAACTCCTCTCCTTTTTGTGCCCCATATTTGTGTACTGCTGCGAAATCATGCCTTGTTTGCAATGCATTAATTCGTTTAGTTTGCATTTTTTTTAAAAGAGTGTCTTTTGGGGATAATCGGTTTAGAATCACCTTTGGGGATGATCAATTTTAAAGTGATTTTTTCAAAAATTATTTCAATCAATTTGATTATCGTAGAATTGTTTTTAATTTGTTACTGTATATTCTAGATTTAAAAATGTATGTCTTTTGTTCAACCAAAATCTTAAACCAAAACACTCTAAGCATTCTTTCTATACAGGAATACATTGGATGTCAATGGGGCCTACTATTTCAACTGTGGTCTATAATTTATTTATGGAGTACTTTATAAAACTCACATCCAAGTACCTATGATCTTAATTTATTTATATCGTTGAATCTAGAAGTTTAGGATATGTTTGGTGTTTCATCTTATATCAATACATCATGTTTTAAAAGACAAATCAGTGGGACATGTATGTATAATTTTAACAACAAATTGGAGAGGTGAGAATTTGAACTTTTAACTTAAAAGGAATGGAGTAAATTCCAATTATCTAGCTAGGCATATCTTATGCTACATTGCACTTGCTATTAGCTTTGTATGAATAGCTAGGCATATCTTATGCTACATTGCACTTGCTATTAGCTTTGTATGAATAAAAATGAGGAAAATGCTTTGAAGGAAGAAATGTGATCTAACTGTTTATTTTTATTTATTTTAATGATCAAATCATGAGTATAGTTCAATGTATAAACATCTAGTTCCAGGGTGAGCTTCATGCATTTTTTTTAGTACAATAATTTAGAGAGGTGGGGATTGAGCTTCCAATCTGGAGGGAAGGAATATATGCTAATTATGACTGAACTATACTTATATTGACGGGGTAGCTTCATGCCAAAATTTTAATCACTTTAATTTGATTTTTATGCTAATTCAAAGACTTGTCATATTTTTGTGACTTTAATATAGTTGGTTGAATGTGGAAGACTCAAATACTCAACTCCTACATTTTTAGAGTTATATCATTATTTTTTAAAAAAAAAAATCTTTTATTCTAAACTTTCAATTTCATCAAACTACACCTTAAATTTTAAAAAATGTTGCAATGTTTACCTTAAACTTAAAAATGTGTTACAATAAATTATAAAACTTATTTGCAATATGAAATCGGTAGGATTTTCAAAAAAAAAAAAATATATATATATATATATATATATATTATTTTTTTAGTAGGAAAGTCGTTCCATTGCTGATTTGTGCATTGATCAGATTTAATTTTGCACAAATAATGATTCCACACAATTGGGCCGTTGATTCTGGGCCAACGTTTTCTTCTCATCTCTTGTTCTGTTATTGTTGGGCCTCACTTGAAAGCCGAAACACACTAAATGAACCGCCGGATAACCCAACATAATGTACATAAAATAATACGAAAATAAAACTTTAAATAAATATTTGTAATTATAGCAAAAATTAACACACAAGTATATCAGTGGTTATATCTAGATTTAAATATTATTTTGGTCTTTATACTTTTATAACGTTAAATTTTTATCACTTTCAACTTTTGGTCTTTTTTTTTTGAAAAAGTATTTTGGTTAATTTTGTATAAAAAAAAATTATTTTTGGTTCATTTTAGTTCACGTAGTTTTAAAACGTCTATTTTGATCCATATACTCTTAAAAAATGACAATTTTGACCCCTTTATTTTTACCTTATTTTTTTCTAATTATAATTTTAGCACGACACTTCACTTATTGAAATTCTTATAGCAATAAATTTATATTAAAGAGTTTCGATTGTGTGTAAAATTTATGTTAGAAGTTTGTTAATATCGCGATTAAATTGGTCATTTTTTAAAAGTATAGTGACTAAATAGACATTTTAAAAGTATAAGAGTTGAAATGAAAATTAAAAAGTTAAAGTACATAGATCAAAATTAACTAAACTCAAACTAAAGTAATATTCAATTCTTTCTTAAATTATAGAAGTAAATTAGGGTATTGAATTTTTCATACAGAAAAGGTTGAAAATCTATATTCTATGGAAAAATTGCCCTTTTCAATCTCTAGGATTTAAGCGTTAAGTTTCAAATTTTGACATTTTAACTTGTTTTATCGTAATTAACTATTAGAGCTTGCAAGGGGCATAATTGAGTTTTCCAATTTATAACTTTTAATTGAATTAATATCAGAATGTTTATTAACTTTTTATTGATCTCAATATTAATACCGTACCCTACAATTTCTTAATTCCTTGGATTTGAAAACATTTTGTGTTAAATAATAATAGGTTGAAAAATTCCCTTTCTACAATATTGCACCCGAAAATAAAACTTTGAAAGTCGAATGGTTAATCGAATAAGACCTAAACAACCCTCGCAAATTAATAAAGCTGAAAACTTTAGATCGTCTGAGTTTAATAATAATTTTGACAGTCAAGATATAAAGTAACCTTCTACAAAGTTAAAAGGTCAAATTCTCTCGTCCCACCTATTGTTAAACTAAAAAATAATGCTCGAGGTTTTGATTTTATATTTTTAAAAATCATACTTATTTCATAATCATTTTTCTTCAACTTTAATTGGAATGAAAGATGAGCATATATCCTAAAGACTCATGGGAAAAAGAGAGATAAAACCCTAATCATAAAACAGATTTGGATATATCCCCTTTCAATAAGTGAACATATAAAGTTCCTGAAAAATTAATCGCATGGCAAGGACTTTAGGCTTTATAGTATCACGTCACCTAGCAATGAGGCCTTGAGTTCCAGCTATACACAAGTCTCATAGTGTTACTCAGCCCAAGCAACGAACTTCGAAGCTCCACAACATAAGTCACACGACATCGATTTTGAGAAATAAGAAAAGATCAGTGAACATGAAAGAGAAATTCAATTTTATTAAACTGGGATCTTCTTAGATCAGCTCAGAAAGTTCAGATCATATAACCTCAACTCTTTTTCCTCAATAAAATTCTCATAAAATTCTTCCTTTTTTCCCCCTTATATCTAAAAAAACCACAGATTTGAGGTGGTATGATCTGAACTGTCCAAACAGATCCCAAGACACCCAGAATTAAGACTGATGATATTAGAAACTGTCAAACCTCAAATAGTATCTAAACCCTAATTTAACCTCATGATCTCACTTCACAACCTTACCTTTTTTCTTGAAGGAAAAAAAAAAAGAAAACCCTAGAGTTGGATTTGAAAGAGAAGGGCAAAGTGGTAAAAGCAACCAAATCTACTGAGGATGATAAGAAGAAGGGAGAGTGCCCCAGAAAGTTGGGGACATGGGGTTGTAATCCTCAGTGTTGAACACATAGTTGCACTGCTGATCCGGTGGCGCTTGGTAGTGATTGGTTGTGGTCGCGGCCGCTGCTGCCACTGTTGCCACCGCTCTTGGCTTGCTCGAGCAGCCAGCTCCGACCGAGGTGCTTTCCACCGTCTCTTCGCCCGATAAGTCGGTGTACACGGTCGACACTTGGTTCCTTGCAGTTTGAAGCTCTCTCAGCATGCTCTTCAGCTTCATTACCTACAAGTAAAGGGTGGATCGGAGTCAGAAACTTTTAAGGGGCAAAAATTTTAAAATTTAATCGATTTAATCTTTCAATTCTGAAAATTTAGAGCGAGAAATCAGAGAAAATGATTTTAAGTATACGTTCTTAATATAAGTATATATTTTTAAACTACGGCGAATTAAGATGGGACAATTATATTATCCACTTTGTCTTGCAATCAAGAGCTGAAATTTGACTGTCAATATAAGCATAACTCAGCAATTAAGACATCTTATTTCTTTCTTAGAGGTTGGAGGTTCAATATCTCGTCCTCGCACTTGTTTAACTAATAACAAAGTTGACATTTGACTTTTTTTTTGAACAAAACAATCAAATGGATAGTATGGAACCCTAATTTCTTCGAAGGATTTGTTTCGCATTTAATTTTTATTTTCTCTGTCTCCAAAAGAATTTTTAAGACTTGTTTTGGGTGAGTAGTAAAAATAAAGATTATTGCACATTTGAAATCATATATATATGATATTAGATCAATTTTTTGTTAAGACTTATCGAAACTATTTTATTAGATATTGTTAAAACATACAAAACAGGAGATACCAGATGAAAGTACTCTAATTAACAAAAATGGAAGATGTATCATAATTAAAAAAAAAAACTTAAATTTAGATGATCATGACGAGGATAGAAGAATAAGATCATCCCAAAAACTTCAAACATTTAAAAAAAAATTAGAGAGATAATCACTCCATAAAAATAAACTAGAACAAAACATATTTAAAAAAATATTGTAGATGAAGGTCAAATAAACTCCAAGAGGAATAATGGTTGTATATAACAAGTAGTTTAAATCTAAACTATCACATAAACCTAATTTTGATCTTATAAAGTTTTAAAATGAATTATATTTAAAAAAGAATATCAGAATGATAGTAATTATTTATTTAGTGTGGTATTAATTATAAGTTGTAATATAATTCAATAATAACAATTCTAAATTTTAAAATTAAGGATAAATTTGATAGGGTATCACATCTCTCTTATAGTAGAAAAATGTTGAAAACAAAACTTCATTTTCTTCCATGAACCCTAATCTACCATTGAAAAGCTTTTTAAAATCTCAAGATTTGGAAATAAAAAATACATTAAGAAAAAAAAACAACTTTTATAAAATTAGTCATCCAAAAATCCAGAAAACAGTTTTTCAAACCCCAGTCCATAATTACAATTCACAAGAGAGAGAGAGAGAAATTTCAACAAACCCTAGGATGTCTAATGAAAACTTTAATTTGAGATCTTCACGAGATTTGGAAACAAAAAAAGATTCTTTATCAAAAAAAAAAAAATCAATTGTCTTCTATGAAACAAACAACTTGAAAATATGAACCCAAAATGTGAACATAAAAAAGAAGGCACTTCATAGATCAAGATATAAAGCAGAAGAAAACTTCTTTACCTCCTCTTGAAGCTTGTGTTTCTCTCTAGCAATGGCATCAAACTCCTGTTTGAGAGTGTCGTAGAGATGCTCGAGCTGCTTCGCCTTCCACCGTGCGCGGCGGTTCTGAAACCAAACGGCGATCTGGCGTGGCTGCAGACCGAGCTCCTTCGACAGCTTCTGCTTCCGGTCGGGATCGAGCTTGATCTCCTCCTGGAAGCTCCTCTCGAGCGACTCAAGCTGCTCGCTGCTCAGCCGCTTCTTCTTCTCCATATTGCCATAGCCATTCACGTCCATCCCTGGGACCAGCCCTTGCAGCACCGTCTCCGAGGCCCCCGCCATCCCCGAATTCTTCACATCTATTCCTGTTCAAGATTTTCACAATGACGGATAAAATTTTACCTTCTAACTCTTCGTGCATGTACGTATATATAATCTTTCAATTTTAAATAATTTAAGAGGACAAATTATAAAGACAAATTATAAAGAAAAAGTTTCGTAAGATCTTAGATTTTAGACATATCTAAGACCTAAAAAACCCTATCGTTATTTCTTCACTCCACCCTGCATGGATCTGCAGCAGAACCGAGTTCCAATACACGAAACCGTTCGAAAATGAACCGGTTTTGTTTCGGATCTTCGTGTTTCTGATCTGGGAAACCATGTATCTTAGGGTGTAATGTCAGTTACAAGTCAAAGTAACAGAAAACACAAGAAAGAAGAAAAGGCCTGAGAAGCCCTAAAAGAAGAACCCTAAAAAGAGATGTTGGAATATTACCCTGATACTGTTCCAAGTTATAGTTGTAGAGGAAGCCAAAGGAAGATTCCGGTGCTCGAGAAACAAACGGTCTGAAACTTCCGGTGGCCCACTCCATATCTTCCGGTCGCCGACCCCTTTTTCCGATCCGATCAAAGAACAACACAAAAAAGTGATCAGATTTGAGAAGGTGAAAAAATGGGAGTGTGGGTTTTGAGAGGGAAATGAACTACAAATAGAGAGAGAGAAGAGAGAGAGAAAATTAGGGCAGTTGAAAACTAGGGCTACAGCTGAGGGTAAGAGAGTCAGCAGAGTTGAAAAGTGTTCTATGCTTTGCTTATAATGTTCATATGACTTTTTTTTTCCTCTCTAAAATTTCTTTGCAATGTGTTTATTTTGTAGAGAGAGAGAGACAAAACTACAAAAACTACAACATATATATATAGTATGTAGAGACATAAATTTTAGTACTTGTGATGAAGCTGGCACAAAATTTTATACGCAAACTTGTCACAACTTGGAGACACATGAAAGGAGAGAGAAGAGAAGAAGAAAGAGGAAAATTATTGAATGATCGGCCGCTCCAACATGACTCGCTCAGTAATTGTTGGATGCAAATTTTAAATCTGTATATCTCATAATAATCCTCGAATACAAATTCAATGTTCTTTTCTTTTCTTTTTTTCTAATTTTTCTTTCATACATTCAACGATAATACGGTGAAAAAGCTATTCGTTCATATATATTTGCGTCTTCTAATAATTTCGAGAGAGAAACTATGAGGAAGAGTATTTGAGATGTATTTAATTAAGAGTATTTCTATGTAGTTTTAATTTAAGTATTAGGTGACAATTCAATTAAAACCAAGTAATTTCTATTATATATCCTAAACATGGGGTTTAATTAAACTCTTTATTATCTCAAAATTTTCTATGGTTGGACCATATAATTAATGTCATCTTCTAAGGGTAATAGTAATGTCTTCCTTTCCTCCAACATTTGGTATGCAAAAATGAAATGTGGTATTTATATGACAAAGTTTAATTTAAGCTTAATTAGTCCAAAAAATTAAATTCAAATCCCTCTACTCCCATTTGCTCTTGTCAAAAAGAAGAGGAAAAGAAAAAACAATTTGCATATTTGGTTTTAGAATAATATGATTCAAACTATAAAAAGAAATTATTATAAACTAAACTAACATAAAGTGAATGTATATTACAAAGTGAATGTATATTCTCCTCAAAAGATTATTTATTTATTTATTTATTATTATTATTATTATTTTGAGGCTAGAAGAATTTTAGTACAATCTCTATATCTATTATTTCCATCATCAAAAAGAAAAATTGACATATAACCTTACACTATAAGAAATTTATTCTTCAATTCAATAATTCAATAATGAGGCTAATAAAATTTTGATGAAAGAGAGAAATATAAATATGGAGAGATTGACGGGTTAAATCCATTTAATTAATTAAGGACATGAATGACTAATTTAATTTCAAATTTATTTAATTATTTCTTTAGGAAATTTATAACCTTTTTATTTGAGATAAATGTCTGCAACTATACGATTTCTTTAAAAATTTATTAAAAAATTCATAAACTTGATGCTATATATATATTTTTTAATAATTAATGCCAGTTACCCCACAAAAATGAAGAGGGAATATGATTAAGGGTAAGATTCAAACACGTAGCCTCCCTAAGATTGCTTGAATGTCGTACACTATAAAGTTGTATTTGATTAAGTAAATTCATAATCATAATTAATTAATAATGTCTCCCCGATTAAATCATTCCATTATTAGGTTTCTATTTTTGTTCAGAATATTATCTATAATCCAGAAATTAATGAAGTTGAAAATTATTTGACGAAATGAAATTTTTGGTTTTAATTATCTCAGTTTTATATTTGAACAAAAATAACAATATGCGATATATATCACATATTTTGTATTTCGTTGTTTATATAAATTTGAAAATGTACTTCAATAAATGTAATAATATATTATTATTATTATTATTTATCTTCAATTTTAGTTTACATATGATCACTATTGAAGTTAAGCTATTTGATAAAATTACTCTTAGTGGACCCAAAATTAATTAGCAAATCTCTTTGACTTTTTCCCCTCCAATTTCTTAGCATTTTTTTCCTTTACACCAATTAAACTTGTCTTGAAAATCTTGAAACCTATCACACAAAATCACCCCTTTTAAGACTAGAGGTCAAATTGATTTGGTAACTTGTTTAGTTTGATAATAATGGAGGAATTCAAAATCCTAATCAAGGTTGGGCCATAAGATCATTTAAAAAAATTATAAAATATGGATTCATTAGGTAATATTTGTGTTTCTTATTACCTATTATTTGTTGTGTTTTTTATCCTTATTTTCATTTTTTTAACTATTGATTTAACATAGCTTTAATCTCCATACTCCAAACCCTTTTTTTATTGTTGTAATAAAAAGTTATGTAATTCTTACCCTTTATTTTAAAAAATTATTTAATTGTTTTATTTTCATGTAAAAATAAAAGGGAATGTTAATGTGTAGAATCACAAGTCTAGAAAAGATTAAAGAGTAACACTATAATTGGGAAGACCAATAAATTTCTAATCCAAATATTCTTAGGAGTTGAAGCCTTCACTTTATTAGGTGTTGAATTCATTAACTCTTTTAATTGGTTAATGACCTAATTAGTGTGTCAATTAAATATAAATAAATAAATTTCTAAATTGGGTTTGGTTTCTAATAATGCTTGATTTGAATTATTTGTAAATAGAAATTTCCTAAATGATTTTGTATGACATAGGCATAATAATGCTTTTCTTCTATGTTTTCTAAAGGGTGCTGATCCAAAACTTGCTAAAAGAGGAAAATATGACATAAAGTTAATTAATCAAGCTTTGATTGCTATTGATAATTGAGCAAAATCATAATTAAGAGTTGAAAAAAAAAAGATTCCATTGAATTATTCCAATGCAATGGAGAAATTCTAATTGCAAAATTTTAAATCTATTTAAAGATAATTAAAATTTAAAATGATATAAAGCATATACTACAGCATTTTACAAAATAAAAATAATGATAAATTACATAGGCTTGGATGGTGTAGCTTTCTTTTTTTTTTTTAATAATTTCATATTTAGATTAAATAATAGCAAAAAAAGTGAACATATTTATATGGGCCAAAAAAAGATAAAAGAGTAACGTTCCTGAAAAAAACTAAAAGAAGGTTTTGAAAAATTAGATATATTTATTAGAAAGAAAGGGTAAAATTGAAGCCAATTGGTTGAAAAAAATAAAGAGAGTTGAATTTACATAAATATTGAGCTGGAGGATATGAGTGGTGTTTATGCATAAATAGTTAATTTTGGTAGAAATTGTGTTCAGGTGAGAGTTTTGAATTTTCATTCAAAGCTGAGTCTGCTATTTACTACAGAGAGAGAGCAATAACCTAATAATAGAGTTGCCAATTTATGTACTTTTTTTCAACGACTTTAATTTGATGAATTGATCAGAAATTGGATAAAAAGAAAAAAAAAAGATATATAGAGGGGATATATGGGTGATTGGGTAAAAGGCGGAAAAGAGTGGTTGGTAACGTTCATATTTTTTATTCTCGTTCTTTGTTTGTTGTTTTTCACAAAAAACTAGAAACAGAAACGTTACCTAATGTCTGACATAGACATTTTGAGATTGGACCTCTGACTTTTAGAAAATGAGCAAGGTTGCCTTTTCGGTTAGATCAAATTCATTTTGGCATAAATTATTAAAATTAAAATGGTAATTTAACCAATAATTTTTTTATACAAAGTTTATGGACTCATTAAAATAAAATATTTGAAAGCTTATAGATCAAACGAAAAGCGCATGAGTTAAACCGTTTGATATTACAATTTTTACGAAAATTCTTCTGGATCAAGAGCATGATTTGGACCTAATATTTAAGTTTTATTGGGTAATAAATTTAAATATTTGGACGAAAAAAATTAGATGAATATACAAAAAAAAAAAAGAATGAAATGACCACATAGATGAAGTTGCTTTAAATTAAGTAAATTTCACGAAATTATTTTAAATCCATCTTTATTTATGTTAGAACGAAAAAGATTTGAAGTAAATGTAATTTAAAAAAATTTGTTTGACGTTGGTTAAAAAGAAAAAGAAAATAAAATTATTAATATAAACCTTTAATCCTAATTTATTGATAAAAAATTGAAATACGATCAGGGTTAAATTAGTAATTGTCCTAGAAAATTCAACCATATTTAAAGTAAAAACAATAGAAAACTCTAGCAAAATGGAAACTTTCCCAGAAAAAAACATAGGATTAGTGATTAATGTAAGTGTATGTATATATATATATATTTCCTTATGAGAAAGAGTGATTAATGTAAGTATGAATGTATAATTCGAAGGTTTAAATTTTCATAATATTAAAAACAAAACATAAAAGTAATGTTTTGAAAATATTTTAATATTAGAAAGTACTTTCGAAAGGGATCATCATACATCATAAATGAATGAAAATTTTTGCAATGATCCGATGTTACAATTTCAATTAGGTATATTTTGTCTAAATTATATTTTACCTTTTGTTTCCAAACAAAGCAAACAAAATAATATTTAAAAGTGACGGTGTTATAGGTAGTTTTGGGATGTGGCATGTACCACTCTATGAAAACATATGTTTGAGTCTCAACTCCATCATATTAAAAACGAAGTCGAACTGGAAATAGAAGTCCACTTGAAAAACAGGCCAGCTTGACCCTCAATTTGAGAATAGGAGATGTCACCTACAGAAAATTTAGTGACGTTAGATACATGCATTAGGGAGTTTAATCTCATGCACCTTCCAAAATTCCTCTAAAAAAAGTGAAACAAAAAAGTGGAGTCCCACCTTTCCAAACATACACAATCTAAATAAATTCGATTCGACACCAGTTCAGATTAAGTTATAACTTCAACTTTAAAGTGTATGTGACCGAACACCACATCAGTACAAGATTCTATATATAGGTATCCAACTCGATTGACCAGACACCTACCTTAGATTTGAAGCTGGCGTGTCACCTCATTCGAAACGTGTATTAAGAAAAAAATTAACTATATCCGTAAATTGTTTTTTGTTATAATCTGACCACCTAGCACCCGCCAATATAATAATTATATAAATTTTGATTAAGCTGATTTGATACAACAAATAATCAGATAAAAATTAATAAAATATCTTACGTCTTAATGTTAATAGCCCAATGATAAGTGAAATACAATCAAAATATTAAATTTTTTTAAATTTAATGAGATCGACACAATATTTCAAAAAAAATGCAATACTAAAAAAGTACATCAACTAAAATTTTAATTTCACCGGAATACTATAAATCTATAAATTCTTTAAATTCACAAATTTACCACAAAAAATAGGAAATAATATTTAAAAGTTTCTCAAAAAAAAAAAGAGCAAAGTTTTTGACAAACTATTTATAAGAATTAATATTATTATTAAAAAATCTTACACTTACAGTTACAACCGAACATATATTGTGAAGTATTTATGATGGATAAGTACTGTACAGCGTATTTCGAGTTGGATGGATGTCGGAAAAATAAATAAAATAAAAGTTTTAATAATTTAATTAAATTTAAGAGTGGAAAATACGGAACAGGTGACAGTACAATCGACAAGACCGCGCAACGACCCAACAGCTAAATTTTGTTGTATTTTTCTCCATAAACTATAAACCTTTTTTCCAAAATTTTTAAAATTAATCATTTCTTTTTTTTTTATATATATTCATTCACCAAATTCTTGTATCAATCCACTTATATTAGATGTCCATGTCCATGTCAACTTTTTAACACATATTAATATGAATTTGATTCAACAGTTGAAAAGACATCTTATTTCTTCTCTATATATTCGAAGGTTCAATTTTATATTTTCATATTTGTTGTATTAAATAAATAAAAAACACACTTACTTGAATCTACGTTTTTTTTTTTTGTTAAACGTAAAAAATAATTTTAGAATATTAAAAGGGGCTAGAATAGAGTTCCTTTTTTCTTTTTCTTTTTTTTCAAGTTCACAAAGTAAATTAGATATTCTAGAAATTCAAGGGACTAAAATAAAAAAAATGCAAAGTTAGGACCAAAAAAATGAGATTTAAACCTTCTTTCATTCTAGTTGTATTTTTGAAAGATAGATTTTGTATTAGAAAGAGATTAATTTTGTAATCAAGTCTTGATTCTACGGTAAAGGACAAATTATTTTTGTAATTATATCTTATTAATTAGTGTTAAGGATCCCACGTTGATAAAAGAAGGGACCTAACAATGGTTTATAATAGACATGGGCTACTCCTCTCATTACCAATTGGTTTTGAGATGGAACTCATGAATATTAATATGGTATCAGAGCCCATAAGCTCAAACGAGCATTCGGTCCAAAATGGGATCCTTAACAATTAGCAT
Source organism: Momordica charantia (assembly GCF_013281855.1). Taxonomy (NCBI): domain Eukaryota; kingdom Viridiplantae; phylum Streptophyta; class Magnoliopsida; order Cucurbitales; family Cucurbitaceae; genus Momordica; species Momordica charantia. The sequence goes on along the minus strand of NW_028275163.1, from coordinate 22,976,416 downwards.
AACTAGGTGTATAAAGTGAAGTTGTATATTTAGTAATGATGGAATGAAATTCTAGCTGTTTTTGCATTCTCTTCATTTTAATCTACTAAATTTAGGTTTAAGATTTTAATTTCATTCTTGATTATGATTGTTCAATATATGTTTCACTTTATTATTTTTTAAAATCTAAGAGAGGGATGTATATAATATATCTATATGTCATGAACTATTTAGTTCATTAATGTTAATAAAAGCCAAAACGAGTATAGCTGAACGATAATTAACATATATCTCCAATATAAAGGTGATGAGTTCGACCTCCCACCCTGCCTGTTGTACTAAAAAAAATTAATAGAAAATAAAATAGATAGTAAAGTACTAATTTGTTGCTTGCATTTTAAGGACGAAAATTGTGAAATGACTTAATAGTACTTGAGATACAAATTTTAAAACTTTAAAAACTAAATTAAAAATTAGGTAAATTTTAGAGACTACACCTATGTCTTAACCTTAGATTTTGTATTTGGTTTGAATATTAGAAAATTCAGTCCCTTCATTATTATATGATTTAATGATCTGTAAAATTGTTTACTATAAGATAATAAAAAATTTTACCTGGGTCAACTAAAGTATAATTAAACAAGTTAAAAATCTATCATCGACCAAACGTTAAGAGGTCGAATCTCCAACTCTACATATTATTCAATTAAAAAAATTACTAATGTTAATCAGCTAAAATATAGATAAACCAAAATAATTTAATGTTTTATAATGATGGATAATAAAGAAAACTATGTTTTTGGTCTTCAAAAATTGAGAAATTGTTTAATTTGGTCCAACTCTTTTTTGCTATAAATTATGTTTCGATTATGAATTTTCATGTTTATTTTTTTTTTATCCCTAAATTTTCAAGCTTTCTAGTTTAATCCCTAAGCTTTAAATTAAAAAAAAAAAATCATTTTAATTTTTATCATCAAGTTTTTTGTCGCTTATGTAATAAAAAAAAATTGTTGTCGGTTGTATATCTTTTGTTTATTTACTTTATCCATAAATGTCTACATAAGTACCTTTTTCAAGTCATATGGTAGTTAGGGTGTTGCATTTTCAAATGGATTCGAGTTCTTTTTAAAAGATTAAGTGAAAAATTAATGCAAAGTGAAAAATTAATTAACGTCACATATTGAAAAAAAATTATGTAAAGTTTAAAAATTAAAATAAAATATTTGAAAGTCTAGAAACTGAAACAAAATAAATACGAAAACCGTTTTCTTTTTCTTTTTTTTTTCAAAAAAGAAAACTTAACTAAAGTGTCAAATTTAAAAAAACGAAAAAAAGTTGCATACAATCCAAAATTTTAAAAATTTTAAATTACATATTTAAAATTTTTCCAATTTCGACTTTAAAATTATCTATCATAACACCTCAAAACATTAACACCATTAGACTAAGAAATAATAATTTGTGTCACGTAGAATATTAACAAAAATAGCTAAACAATGTAAAGCCAAGTGGAATGAAGTTAGGAGAAGTTTGAACAATAATATTTAACCACCCTTCCGAATTCATTCAAATTCACATCAATTAACTAAAGAAATATAAGCATAAGGAGGGGATGATTAAGAAAAATAAAGTATAATTAATTGTAAGAATCAAATTAAAAGTAGAATTAAAACTTAGAAAATCATACAAACCAAATAAAAATGATCCCAAAATTTTACCGGCTAAATTTATAATTTAACTTAAAAGATAAAATAGAGCGGGAACATGTTAAAACTTAAAAGTTTATATATAATAAATTTAAATACTATTTTAATTATTATACTTTCAACTTTGGTTCACTTTTCCTATCTATAGATTTCTAAATATTCATTTTGATCGAGGTACTTTCAAACTCTTATTTATTTTAGTTACTATATTTTCAAAATGTCTCTTTTTGTCGCTATATTTTAAAAAGCAAGTTCATATTAACAAATCTTTAAAACAATTTTCATATACAATGAAATTTTTTTAATGCAAACTTATGAATATACTTCAAGAAATTTAGTAACAGAGTGTCGTACTAAAATTGTGATTGAAATAAATAAGATAAAAGTAAAAGTAAACCGATCAAAAGGGTAACTTTCATAAAATAGAGGAACCAAAAACCAACATTTCGAGAGTAAAAAACAAAAAGTTGAGATGAACTGAAATAGACGTTTTAAGTGTAAATCGACACAAATGAATGAGCTGAGTATTTAAACCTATAAAAGCCAACCACCAATAAGGTGTGGAGAGAGAGAGAGGTGCAGACATAGCCGTGCCTAATGCCTACAAACTTTAAAAACAAAAATTAAAGCCAAAGATTCACATTGCCAATTAAATAAAAATAAATAAATATATATATATATACATATAGATTTTTTGAGGGGCTGGTCCAGCAATGGGGTTGGTGAAATTAATTTTAATTATTTATATCCCAACCCCCTATACTCTAAATTTACACGCAACCCATCTTCAAATAAATATTTTCATTTTCATTTTTTTAATTTAATTTTTGGATAACGGCCCCCCTTTCTATTTGCATGTGTGGATACTGCCTTCTTCTGGTTCGAGTCTGTCTACCTTCAAATGTGGATTTCCTTTTGGTTTATACCACAATTGTATCTAATAAAAATTGAATTCAAAGTTTGGCTGTTTCAGAATAATAATAATGTTAAAACTTTTAAGACCGATACTTCATAACAATTTAATCCATGTACTTATAAATTGGTAACAATATAATTTGTTCTATGATATATAAAATAATTCGGTTTAGTTTAAAGTTCGTAATGATTTAGTTCCTATCACGAAAAGTGATGTTAAGATTTAATAGAGTTTCTTTTATTTATATATATAGACTTGATAAACGTACGAGAAATCCAAATGTGTTTGTAAATTACAAATACAAAATTTGTATTATGTTGTTGGTTATCAATCTCAAATCGTATTTTTTAAGTACAACATGTGGGGTGGAGGATCGAGCTCACAATCTCTTGGTTGGAGATATATGTCAATTACCGTTGAGCTATGCTCACTTTGGCAATGTTCAAATTTTTCAAAATTAAGTTTTTTATTTTATATCATAGGCATATTTAACTCATTAAATTAAAACATATCATTCTTCCAACACAACTCATAAACTACATTTAAATACCACACTGCCATTTTAAGGTTTTGGCCAATAATTTCAACGTTTCATGACAGTAAAAGTAGAAAACTTGATTCATAAATATGAAATCGCATCAATCTAAATATAATTCAACTAGTCAACAAGACTATTTTATGATCTTTCTTATAGATCCAAATTTTCAATTCTCGTCCCAATGTTTGAAAACTTTTAAAGTAACAAATACGAAATCGAAAGGTGTACGAAACCGAAAGGTGTCACAAAAAATAGAGACCCATCAATATTTTAGCCTTCAGAAGGAAAAAAAAAGACAGTTGTAAGGTTTGCTTGGAGGGTTGAGTCCATTAAAGTTGGGGGATTGCTAATTTCTTGTGTGTCTGCAAAAAAGGACAATGCAGTGACTGCAATGGGCTGCGCCGTACTTGAAACTACTACTTCAACTTTGCCTTCAACTCCCCATAATGATTTTGTGGCTTATTGCCTTTGCTTTGGACTTCATCTACAAGAATTTTTGCCTCTTTTCCAAGCTTTTCATCATTTGTGAAAGGTCTTTATTAGGGGCCGTTTCGCTCGAGATATTTTCGGGATCGGTCCATTTGTTGTTTTGGCTGCCGATCGAGTAGTGAGAAGGCTGGGTTGTGTTGATGTTTGAGTAATTTGTACTTTTGCTTTATGATTTTCTTCTCATTCAAAGATCCCTTTATGTTTGAAGAAAACTATTATCTTGATTTGAGCCAACATAATTGTAAACGAACCGAACCTTAAACCAATCGACCCTTTTTCCAAAGGTCAAAGAGCATAGGCCTACCCTTGAACGAGTCAAGCACGGTCGAAAGCGATAAATGCTTAATTCGCTCAACTAACAGCAAAATCGGAGGATAACGATACCATCTCCCCTACCATAACCAAACTAGTCCATCATTAATACTACTTTTGAAGATGCCAAAGAGAAGAAACCTGTTTCTTCTTTTGCTTTTAGCCCTCCTTAAAAGCAATCTGCTCATGGTGGTGTGGTGTGGTTTGTCTTGTAATCCAGGAAGGTAAGATGTGTAGAAGTTGATTTCTTTCTTTTTCAACTCAAAAAACAAAGACTTGTCATGTGTTCTGTTGAATGTAATGTGGGTGATATAAGAGTTTCGAAACCGCTTTTGTCAGTGCAACCAGGAAAGTTTCGAATCGAAACTCATGTAAGGAGAAGTTTTGTAGGTCTCATAAAAAATAAATCCTAAAGGAATTCCAAATCAGATGTGATAAAGTGAACCAAGCACCAGTCTAACTCAGAATATTCATATCAGAGAAGATAGATGCAGCAAAGTTTCAGTTTCTAACCGAAAACCCGATAATATTCGATAAACCAAACAGAAAGCAGAGACGAACCAGTTTGAAGAACCAAAGAAATCAGTCAAATCCGCCTAAATCTTGTCTGCCTCAAGTTAATTGTACAGAATTAAACAAAACTGATCAGTTGTATGACAACAAAATATACATAACCAAGAACGAAAGAACGCATACCTATCGGGAAAACCACGACGACAACCTCCGAAATATTTATAAAAAGAAAAACCTAAAAATGGTATAACCTGTAAATTCTCATGTTAAAATCTTTTGAGGTAACTAAGAAGAATTACAGAAACATCTTCTGTTGACTACTTCGGAATTCCTTATTTTTTACGCTCTTTCAAGATACTGGGAAAAATAAATACAGAATCTACACAAAGGCCACCTTTAGAATGCGTGCAGTCGATCTGTTTCATGGAAAATCTAATTTCTGTGGCTGAACCCGACTCGTTGACGAAAAATTCACCTACCTTGTATTCTATCCAACATCCTCGCTTACGGTTTCCATTTACATCAAGTAGTTCGTGCTCGTCTAAACAGAATTCATGTGTTGCTTGCTGTCCATCAGAAGTAGAGAATTCAAACCGTACAGGCTTTACATCCCAACCATGAGTATGCTCGAAGCTGCATACACGTCGGCCTAGCCGTCTGTAGAATCTTCCAAGGTGAAGCCTGAAGGTCAGCGTGTAGATGTCAGCAGGAAAATGAAATTTCACCATCCCATCAGCTTCAAACCACCAAATTTGCTGCAGGTATGCCACAACATTGAACCTGAAAGCATCGAGCAACATAAGTGGCATGCTATTATTTTGTAAGATAGTAATCATTTGCTAAAAGCCTAAATAACAACCAAACAAACACGAACTCCAGCAGTCCTGCTTGATGGAAATCACATTATTCGGGTGCACAAAACCCACTCGTTAAAAACGTTATCAAGTCTAGTTTCGTGGTTCTCTGATAGTTTTGCCTCTTTCCACATTTGAATGTATGGGGAAAGAGTTGTGCATACATCCACAAGAGAAAAGATACGCCGTGAGCTCAAAAAGGAAAAGGCAATATTAACAGAGCCAAGATGATATACCATCCCCACAGAAGACTTGAAAGTCACCACCTAGAAGCAAACACATGACTCGAAAATTTGTTCAAAAGATGTATCAAACATGATAGAAAATGAAATACTATACACCAAAGCATATACCGAAACTTAGACCGAGAGAAATCAAATAAAAAGATTCTGACCAATTCCATCTAGTGTGCACATGATTAGTATATAAAAATAAATAAATAAATAAAATCGCTCTCATGTCATCATCAAAGTACAACTCAGAAGGGAAGGAATTATCAGCATGGCAAAGCAGTCTAAAACACCAAATATCAATGATCAAACCAGCATTTCAACTTTCCATATCCATGCCCATCATAGCAGAGCAGAGGAAAATATTATAATTCTTTGATAATATCACTCCTCATTGAGAAAAAATCACATCAGATTCTTCTATCAGTCCCCAGTTTCCTCACAAAAAACATTTCAACAAATTGGATGGTACTGCAGTCACACATGACAGAACAAATTTTCATTCTATCCTAACAACTGCCTCGACAAAGAAACAATATAATCAGAAGAAACCAAGGGAGTAAAGGTATTCAAAACCCAATGGCATATATAAGCCTATCCATAAATACATTCTCCATCAAAATGCAAACAAACCATGAAACTTTCTATTACTTGAATGAATTGGCTAAAATATAAACTCAATCCAAGAACAAAAAGCCTACAAAATGTCAAAAACCAACTAAATAATCAAGTAACTTTGTTGTATTAAACATTTGTTGAACTCAGAGTGACAGACTATAAATGATATATTAAAGATTCAAGCTAGGGGTAATCTGAGTCTAACCGAGACTCTTCAGTAGGAATCCAATTCCAGTATCTTCTATCGTCGATTCCAGTTATTGCCATGGCCTTTGATGATATCGACATGCAAATCTTTCCGGTGATTCTGTCAAGCCACACCTCCTGTAAAAATGGTTCAAAATTCCATAAACGAACCTCTCATCTTCGCAAATTAGAGCACACAAATCCACAAGAAATCAAACGCTGAACTCAAAAGAGAACAATCCATAAAAACCCTAACACAGAACTTGCTACCCAGAAGAGAAAGAAAGAGAGATGAAACGAAATGCTGCTATTGGGAAGACGACGAACCTTATTTCCACCATCGAACGGAACCGGACGAGATAACAAAGCGTATATATTCTTCTTCGAGAAATTTTGGTACCGCTCTGGGGGCAACAAATCGAGGAGATCTTGATAATTGGAGGGCAACTTAGATTCCCAAACGGAATCCGACGAGGCGGCGCCGCGAAAGGCTCTGTTAAGCCGCGCGAGGTTACAAATCTCCGGCGGAGTAAGGTAGAGGAAAACGCAGGCGACGCAGCTCTCCGGAATATCTCCAAGGCCAGGACCAATCGTGGAGCCGTTGGCACCTTCAGCCAAGTTCGAGAGCGACGCCCCCATCGCCTCCGACGGAAGAGACCCAAATCAAAAACCCACAAAAAAAAAAAAAAAACTCTCCGGCGAATTCTTCAGGTCATCGCGTCATTCATCACCGGAACGAAGAATAGATAGAATCGCGCTTCCCTCCAGCGGTTTTTGACTAGGACGCGGATTCCGAGGAAAACCCAGAGAAGAAATATAATATTTTGAAAGGAAACTTTTGCCTTTTGCGGAGAAGAAAGTGGGGGAAAGGGAAAATGGGGGCAGAGGGCCAAAAGGGGTGCGCTAGAAAGGGACGACGCGTCGAATTTTGATGGAGCCCAGATGGGTGCGGTGCGACATGTAGGAATTCAGTGCGGGCGAGAGAATCAGATGAAGAGAGAAGGAAATGAGTTCTTTTTTTCTGTTGCGGCCATTGATGGAATGGAATCGGAGGTCGGTGGGAGAAGACGCCCCACAGCGGCACTACGGATTGACGAATTGTGGCACTCAGTGCGCTATGCTATGATGTAAAAGCCCAAACGTAGAGACATTTTTTCTCTCCATACTTTTTTTGAAATGTTAATTTGAGCTTACGGTGCATTTTTTAAACTCTTTGAAACGTCTATTCTGATTTTTTGTATCCACGGTGGATTCATGGACTTCGTAAAATTCTAACACAAATTTCATACCCATGAAAATAATTTTAAAAAATTTTAAAAATTTATTTAGTGTGTTTTATCATAAAAATGATTAATTTCGCAAAGTTCGAGTGAGGTAGATCGATGAACACATCAAACTTGAACAGAGAGAGAAAAGACAACGAGGCTCAAGTGTTACGATAGAGAGAGGTAGATGAATAAACCGATATCACATATGAATAAAATAATCCTAAAATTATAGAAGTATGATTAAAAATGCTTAAATAAATTGATAGTTACTATCTATACTAAACATGCACTTTCCTCTTCGATTGTTCAATATAAGAATTCCAAAGTTAAACGTGCAAAATATATAGACTAAAATAGATATTCTAAGAATATAAAAATCAAAATAGGTCAAAGTTAAATAGTTTTATAAATTCGAGTATCTGAATATTTAATTTATCAATAGTAAAATCATTGTCATTACGTTATATTCAAATTGAAACGATTTCAAAATTTTAGAGAAATAATTGCTGGTTCATATGATTGTAACCATTCGTATGAGTTCTTGTAATTGTTTCTATATATTATAACTCTACTTTGGATAAATCATAAAAATATATTCTAAAAAGTGTAAAAAAATTCCTAAACTGACATAAAATATTATTAATGAATGTCAATTATCATCAATATATTGATATTTTTTACCAAAACGAACATACCTAAGCGGTAATTGTCATATATCTCTAATCTTATGAGTTTATCCCTCCCTAATATGTTGTGTTAAAAAAATATATATTTTCATGGATGAAAACCTAAATTCTAATTTAATGAAATTTAACTTTTTTATCCTAATTTTGGGATGGAATATAATCCCTTCAATCTTATTTTTATTGAATCAAAAGTATTTAAGTTGATATAAAAAGAAACGGGGTGATATGTATTTAACACAATATAATCAATAAAGATTAATAAAATACCTCTTTATCAAAAAAAAAAAAAAGATTAATAAAATACTTTGATTAGAAAAGGATAAATTAAAGAATAATAATAACACCATTGCAAATTTAATTCGAGAAAAAGACAATCTTGTGGCATTCGTATGTTTTGTTATTTTCTGGATATTTTAATAAACTAATAAAAGTATTATATTAATTAAAACAATATCCATCCAAAATAACCCCTTTTTTCAGAAGACATATTTGACCCAACGTTTCTCTCTTTTGAAAGAGAAAACAATAAAAATACTCTATTTTCTACTTTGATGTTTCAACTTTAAATGAAAATAAATTCCTTCTTAAAAACAATAAATATTATCATCAAAATTGTATCATTCGGATTTATTTAAGTGTATTGAAAATAGCAAGTTTGAACATAACTAATCTTGCTTACTCCTTGAGATTAGAAATTTAAATTTCATCCTAAAAAAAATTATATGAAACATGATACTAATATAAATAAATCATTTGTTTATAAGAACACAATGATAAGTTACAACTTATAATGATGTGTGTTACGAATGATAATTACATTGTACACCAATCGGTGAGGTCTTGTGAGCTAATCGAAATCATTTATCATAATTAATTCAAAAGTCACACCAAAAATAATAAGGTAGAATTAATATGTCTGACTCGATAAATGAAATATCATCCCAATCTCTGACGTTTGACTATCTATTTTAAGTAAATGCTTGGTCGAATCCTATCAAATCGTTCATCTCTATTGATTATATTACAATATTAATTATAATAATATTTTTAAAAAGTGAAAGTTATGCTCATTAGTGATGTTCAAAATATTTTCAAAATCCGAACTAAGTTTCGAAAGTTAAAAAGAAAAAAGTTCTTTTTAATTTATTTTTGATAGGCTAAGAAGTCAAATAAAATTTTAAGAAAGGTCATCCTAAAAATTTGCAATAAAGCAAGCATAGTTAAAAAAAAACAGAAAATTAAAAACAAAACCATTATTAATTGGAGACTAATTTGTGTGTTTTCTTTTTTAATTGTTTACTTTCAAGTATTTTTTTTTCAGATACCCAATTGTTTTTCCTTTTTCAAAATTCAACCTAAATTTGACAAAATTAAGTAATTTATAAAGTCAGATTTTAACACGTTTAGCCAAATTTCCCTAAATATTCCCATAAATTTTTTGCCCTTTTAAAACACCATTCTATTCTATGAATATATTTTTCAAAAGTGAGGAATAATTTTATCATTAAAAAAGCCATATACTTCCACAGATAGGGTGTCCTAAATGTTGTCGGAAAAATAGCGGTACGTTTAAATTTATCGTTAATGTTAGAACACGAGTGACATCGAAACTAAATCAAACAAAACAAATTTTTGTTTTCAAAGAACAAAACAATTGTGTTGTGATTGTGATGTTGTCCAAATTAATTAAATAACGTAAAATGTCGAGATTAGGACACTGTGCAAAATTGAATGGAGGAAGATCAAAATAAACATTTTGATGTCCCATCTAAAAAAGGTAAGTGAAGGAGTTCCACAAGAATTGTCCAATGTGCATCACGTGTCAGAAAAATATCTATTTTTTGAAAATTTTAAGGATTATACAAATAAAATAGATCAGTCATTTAGATCATTTGGATTATGGAGTCAAAACAAGTTTTTAAACCCACAGTATTGAGAAGTTCATAAAAGTATCGCGACACTAGCGTGAAGATAGGACCTTAGAGTCAGACTCAAGATGATGGCTTTACTATAAATTTGTAGCATCGTAACGTTGGGAACAATGTCTCTGTGTTGCGACGAGTTTCTTTAAAATGAGTGAGCGTTAGTGAGGTTTCGTTGAAAGAGAGGATCGTAGGGCTTTGACGACACCCCCAATTCTTATGGGTTTAGCGATATTTTTTGCTATGAAATTTTAAGCATCCATTGTTGTCGTACCGTGAGAGTTTTGTAGAGAGTGAGAGAAGTTCGCTGTGATTTTCATATCATAAAAAACTTGCTTTTGAAGAAGACTAGACAAAGTCTCGAATTTGGGGTGAACCAGCATAAACCTTAAGGGGCCGTTTGGTTGGGAGTTTTCTCGGTGGGAATGGACATGGGCAAGTAAAACCATTGTTTGTTAGAGAGATTTGAAATCTTTTCTTGGGAATAAGCCTCTCTTTTCTTTATAATTATTTACTTTGTTTTATTCAAATTAACTTAATTAAAATTAATTAAAATTTTTATATTAAATTTATAATTAATAAAACAACATTATTGTACTAAATTAACTATTCTATTATTAAAGTGTATACTTCATTTTCTTTTTATAAAAAAATGTAATTAATTGATGCAATTAATAAGATGAAAATGATTAATTCGTTAAACACATAAAATATTCTCAACTACCCACATTTTAATATAATAAAGATATAACAATCTTAAGACTAACAATTTGTTTAATTTAATATTAGTTAAATAATTGCAAATATGAAAAGGTTGCATGAATGATTTTGATGACAAGAAAATATAAAAGGCCAATTATGAACTTTTCTCTTTGATGTCGTGTTATGGGCCTGAATATTGGGCCGACATGTCAACCTTAGATTCAAGAAAGCACAGATGGGCGGCCCAAAATCCATAGGATTGCTTTGGCGGCCCGATAACTGTTGTTGTACCGACGTCGGAATTCTGAAACCGTAAAGGCAAAATCATGGTTCTTTTGTGAATTAAAACTTATAATAAGTATATTTCAGAAAAACAAAAAACAAAAAAACTTATGATAAGTAACAAAAATAAATTATAATTATGTGTCTTAAAAAATTTATAATTCGATAAAAAATTATGATGATGTAAACAGTACAATTTATAAATTGATAAATTACATTGAAAAATAGTGGTATTTTCATTGAATAACAAAAAATCATTCACATTAATTTCACATATTTAAAGTGCATCATCACTGGATAATAAAAATTGTTAAATATGGGAACATGGGTATATTGCTCAATTGGTAAAGCATATATTTCTAACCAAGGATCAAATTTTCATTCCCACATGTTGTTATAATCCTGTCAAAGCGAGCAAGATTTAGTGGTAATTGACATATATCTCTAATCAAGAGATTATAACTTCGATCTCGATCCTTTTTTTAGTTCAAACATGTTGGGAAGAGATTCAAACTTCGATGAGCTATGCTCACTTTGACTACTTCAACTGTTTTTTTAGAAAAAACATTTATGGAGGTAACTTTTTTTTTTTTGAAACAATGTTAACGAATTTGTATTCATATTTTTAAGTTTGAAGATAGAATTGATAAATGACCTAAAAATTATTAGCTTAAGAGTAATTATATGTAAAACTACCATTCTTCTTTAATTAAAGTTGATTTTTTTATTTCGCAAAAAGTAAAGGTGAAAGATTAAGTACAACTTTTCTAGATTCTAAAAATTGTTTTAATTACCTATAAAATATTGTTTTAATTATGGTCATTTTCGTTGAACATTTATTGTACAATTGTCAAAATCTACACGTTATTTGCTTCTATTGTACAATTATTTTGGTTCATGTATCCTATAATGTTTGGTTTGCACCCTGTAGTTTTAAAAAGTTGCTATTTTGGTGCCTTAATTTCATTTTTAATCTTATTTTTCTATTATAATTTAAACACGACATTACACTCAATATATTTCTTTAAATGTAACCATAACTTTATGTTAAAGAATTTTCGTTACATAGAGAATTTGTGTTAAAAATTTAAAATTATGGAGCAAAACGGACCTATAGAAAGTACAATGATCAAAATGAACTAAAGCTGAATCTACGTACACCAAAATAGTATTTTAACCTTACAAATATTAAGATTGTTTTTGTGCACGTTTAGAAACATTAAAATTTCTTATATATAAATCAACCTGAACATAGTTAGTGTGGCTAAGACACATATAATCATTATAAAAGTTTTTTTTAGTACAGCATGTGAGGGTGAGGCTAAAACGAATTAGTTCACTGGTAATTGGCATATACCTCAAACCATGAAATGGTGAGTACGATCCCCCACCCCCACACATTATACTAAAAAAAATATATGTGGGGGTAAGAATTCAAATTCATGATATTTTTTGTCCAAAATAGGTGCTTTGATCAGTTTAACTATGCTCGGATGGGCTATCATTCTTAAAATTGATAGTTCAATTTCTCACCTTGCAATAGTCTAAACTACCAACCTAAATATAGTTCAACAGCTAAATGTTAAACTACCCACGTTGTTGAGTTGAAATAACAAAGAGTAACAATGACTAAACTTATTAAAAAAAAAATACTAAACTTAAACTTATTTCATGTCAATTTACTATGCTTGTCCTTTTGTACTCCATTTCAATTTATCCCAAATTATTTTAAAAATTTAATTTCATCTCTGTGATTTTGTTAAAGATTTGAAAACTATGGGTTAGTATGGTGGGGTTTCATCGCTACACCGAACAATCTATGTTTGACATGTGAGTTTGTCTAGTTTGGGATTTGTAATTCTCCAAACCTACTCATCCGGCACCTAGTTTTCTTAAACTCAAAACTTTTTAAACTCTCAGCTCAAGCTTAACATTATCCAAGTTATTAAACACTCCACGACTAACGAAAGCGAAAGAAAGATGGAACCAGATGCATTCTTAAAAGAAAGCGCTTTGCCTTACCTATGATGCAAAATCAAACTAGATGATGCAAGTTGGAGGGGGTCCTGTTACCACCTATCATACGGCTTTCGAACTTCACTTCTTTTTCTGGTTGTTCCGTTCTGTCGATCGATGATAGTATAAGAGATCTGTAACCCCCAGGCAATAACTGCTTTTGCCGTTAAAAGTCAACCGGTGTTCTCCCTATGCAGGGACCTAGTAGAACACACAATCGAATTTTCAAGGTCTTAATACTTATGTGTCCAGCAAGGTCTTGCATTTTGTCAAAGATCTATTTACACAAAACTAAAAGTTCTCCTATTTTAAATACAATGCTAAAATACAATTTTAGTTCCAATACTTTGAGTTTTTATTCATCTTGGTCCCTCTACTTTCAAAATATCTCGATACATTCAAAATGTTTATTTAGTCTTTGTACCTTAAAATGGACCATTTTGGCCTATATTCAAAAAATTTTAAAACAAATTATATACCTAATTAAAATCATAAAAATATTGAGTGCGGCGTCATGTTGAAACTAAGGTGGAAAAAAATGATAATTAAAAATAAAATTAAAGGATCAAAATGGACCTTTTAAAAGTAAATTAATTGAAATGAATCACACAGTGTATTTTAACCTAAATACAATATTAAATACAAGATGGATGGTTTATTCAACACTCAGAGTTCCAATCTTGACCCTTGTTGAACCATTAAACAAAACTAAAGAGTAAGATGTTTTAGGGAAAAAAAAAAGATATTTTTTAGCCCCAAAACCATCATCAGCCCACACCAAACTTTAGAAAATGGTAGAGAGAAAAAAAAAAAAAAAAAGTTGACTCAGCAGAACTGAAGGGAGAAGGAAAGGCAGAATAAAATTTGTGGATTTCGAGAAATACGTACGTGGAATTGCAATGTGTCTAATGGCGAACAAGGCGTTATACCAAAATATAAATTAAATAATTAAAAAATTTAAAAATTAAAAATATATCCCTTTTCCGTTCACTCCCCAGTTTTGTTCTGAAACCTGTGGGTTAGGTTAATTTTTCCAGTTTCCCTCTCTTTTCTTTGGGTGCCGCCAAAACCATGGGCGGTTTTCTGTCAACCCAAAACCACAATCCGCCCTCCCAAAACCGGCTGCCCGTCCCTCTGATATATACTCTCGCTTTCACATTCTCTCTCCCACTCCATTCCCCTATCCTCTCTTCAAAAATCTCCACATTGTTTCTCACATTCTTCGAGTTTAAGAGGTTTTTTTTGTGTAGGGATTGATTGGTTTTTATTCCATTTCTGGAATTTGTAACGGAAAAACTCAGAGAAATTGGGGGGTTTCGGTTTAAATTTAATGGAACCTGGTAGTTTAGGCGGCGGCGGCGGCGGCGGCGGTAATGGTGGTGGAGGGCTGTTTTCCGGGATGAATTCTGCAATGTTGGGATTGGAATTACCTCTTCATCAGAACAACCCCACAAATCCCCACCAATTACACCACCCCCCAATGGCGCCTTATGAGCATCACCACCACCACCACCCACAACCACCGCCGGCGGCCGTGAAGTACCCTTATCCGGCGAAGCCGAAGCCGCAGCAGTTGAATCTCAGCGACGAGGAGGAGGCGGGGTTCGCGGCGGACGACAGCAACGGTGACGCGAAGAAGAAAATCTCGCCGTGGCAGAGGATGAAGTGGACCGACATGATGGTCCGGCTGCTGATCACGGCGGTTTTCTACATCGGAGACGAGGGCGGGGCGGAGCCGGTGGATCACGCCGGGAAGAAGAAGCCGGTGGGGCTGCTGCAGAAGAAGGGGAAATGGAAATCGGTGTCCCGCGCGATGATGGAGAAAGGATTCTACGTTTCGCCGCAGCAATGCGAAGACAAATTCAACGATTTAAACAAACGATACAAAAGAGTGAACGACATACTCGGAAAAGGAACCGCGTGCAGAGTCGTCGAGAATCAAAACCTCTTGGATTCCATGGAATTAACACCCAAACTGAAGGAAGAAGTCCGAAAATTACTCAATTCCAAGCACCTGTTCTTCAGGGAAATGTGCGCTTACCACAACAGCTGCCGTCACGGCACCGGCAGCAACAGCGGCGGCGGTCCCCACCCCTCGCCGGACACGGCGGCGGAACCATCTCACATTCAACAACAACAACAACAGCGGTGTTTCCACGCGACCGAGAACGCCACCGCCGCCGCCGCCGAGGGGTCCAAAAGCGAGGACGACGACGAGGAGGAAGAGGAAGAATCGGAGGAAGAAGAGGAGGAGGAGGAGGAGGAGATTGAGGGAAGTTCGCGAGGGAATGAAGAGGAAGAGGAAATGGAGTCGAGGAAGCGGGCGAGGAAGGGGGGAATGACGGCGGCGATGCAGCAACTAAGCGCGGAGGTGATCGGAGTAGTACAGGACGGGGGGAGGAGCTCGTGGGAGAAGAAGCAGTGGATCAAGAGCCGGCTGATTCAACTGGAAGAGCAGCAAGTGAGGTACCAATCGCAGGCGTTCGAGCTGGAGAAGCAGCGGCTGAAATGGCTGAAGTTCAGGAACAAGAAGGAAAGGGACATGGAAAGAGCGAAGCTGGAGAACGAGAAGCGGCGGCTCGAGAACGAGCGGATGGTTCTTGTGGTGAAGCAGAAGGAGCTCGAATTGATGGATCTCCACCATTATCAGCAGCAGCAGCACCAACATTCCTCCAATAGACGAGGGGATCCATCGTCGATTACAGGCTGAAGAAGAAGAAGAAGATGATGATGATGATGATGAAGAAGAAAGGGGAAATTCAAATTAGGGCTAGGGAAGAAGAAAAAGAAGATAGAAATCGAAATTAGGGCTACGGAATTTTAATTTGTTAGGATTGGGGGTTTTTGTAATTTTCAAAAGAAAAAGTGTAAAATTGACGTGTTTTAATTAATTAATTAATTAATTAATTTTTGTATGTCATTTTTGGGTTCAAAATTGGATGTCGGATGATTCGGAATAAGGATACCAGATGAAGACACTATTGCCCCCACGAGACATGGGATTTTGCTGATTTCTTCTCCATTTCCTTGACATTTTAGATAAATTTTCATTTTATACTTTTTTTTAATTAAATGTTTTATTTATATTATTTAAACTTTTGCGATAAAATTTTATTTTTTTATTCTTGAGGTTGGGAGAATGAGTAAATAAATTATACAAAAGTGTCCTTCTTGTAGGGTTTTGGTTTCCAAATTTGCCCCTATGTAATAGTTATCTTCAACTTTTTTTATTTTCGTTGGAGATTTTTATTCATAGGTTTTTCTAAAACAAATTAAAAGGTAAAATTGAAAAGGTTAAAATATTAAAAAATAAAAAAAATAAAAATCGAAACTAACGACTTATATAATTTAAGTTTAAAACTAGTTTTATTAATATTAGTGATTTTTTTAGAAAATTTTATGTAAAATTTGACTTAAATTGATTAAGTTTTTCTTTTCTTTAAATATAACAAATATGGGGTGTCATTTAGGAGAATTTTTCAAAGAAATGAGGATAGATTTGAACCTCCAATGTTTTTACCGTTGTCTTGGGCCGTGCTTATAAAGATGTTACTGTATAAGACATTTATCTTTTTTTTTTTTTAAATGTTCTTTTTTACTTCAAAATATGATACAGCATAATACTATGTGGCTTCTAAAAGTTTTTGAACATTGAAATATATATACACTACAAATACAAATATGGAAATTCATACTTGGAAGAGGCTAAATATTTGAAATAATAAACTTTAAAATACAAACTCAAATTAATAATTAGTTTGATTTAACATTTATTTTTATACAAAACACAGTTATTAATAGTGAATCTAAGTACAATTTAATGGTCTATAAGAAAAAAAATACAATTTAATGGATAATGGGGTAATTATGTCAAGCCCAACAAGCTACAAATAGACTCAAGTTAGGTCTAAGATGAAAAAGTCCAAACGAAGAAAATCAACAATGAAATCGAGGCCCAACGCACGGAAGACAACAACCCGGATTGGATGAAACCGACCTAGATCGGCACCGACCTTGGCCGAGAACTCCATGATGCTCATTCGATGGCATGAACCCACCCAACCTTGGTAAAATCCTATTATGGACTGATGACCCCTAAATTGACATTTAGACCACAACAAAATACCTAAGTCCAAAAGGGTACGTTTCTTGAGGTATTAAGATTGAACCTCTAAAATATGAGAGCAAATTAAACCGTAATGTATGCTAAAAACCCTATTCTCAATAATGGAAAAGCCTCCGATTATGACTTAGACATCGAGCCTATGTGGCTAGCACCACACTGGTATTTAGTGCTGTTTGTTTTGTAGGTCGACGTCCGTTTTCGATTTCATTATTTATAATTGATGCGAATTCGACGAAGTCTCGAGGAGTCTAAATTCTACCCCAACAAATAAGATATCACAGGTTCAATTTTTTATCTCACAACTACAAAAATGAGAATAATATATATGATTGAACCAAAAAATGATGGGTTGGAATTATATATATTCCAAAGGTATATTACGGACAACTATTCAAAATTCTCCAACAATTTTTGTACCACTGGTTGTACTCGCCCCATCTTTAGCGATTAAGCCCAAACGAAATCAAATATTGAAATTGTCAGACTCAAATCAAGTTGGTCTAGCCCGATTTAAAAACTTTTATCTATATTAAAAAAAAATTAATTAAAAGACATTGTTAGGGATTTTTGTGGGGTCCGGAACAGGGACAAAATGTCTCCTATCTTCGTCCTACAAGAAGCCCTAATCGGAATCTCCGGCCTCAGTTAAGACGGGTTTCCGTGGGATAAATGAACACTTATAAATGTGGAATGTGAAGATTTGAACCTTTAATCTTAAAGAAAGGAGAGTAAGTTGTTGAACTGCTCATAATTAATTGAATTGATTGTTTTAAATCCATGATAGTTATTTATAATAGTTTGTTAATAACACAAACAATCAATAAAAGGGTAAAATACATTTTGATCTCCGAGGTTTGAGGTAGGCGTCTAATTAGTCCCTAAAGTTTTAAAATGAACACTTTTCATCCTGAAGTTTGAGAAATAGTTTTAAATGATCTTTTTTTTTATTGTTAATTAATTAATATAAAAATGACGTGACAAATTGTAATTAAATTGTTTATTGTAGTTGCTGATGTGACAAATTATATTAATTAAATAATATATGTGTAGGTGATGATGCTTTCTCCCTCCTCTCCTCATCTTTTCCTCTCTCTTTCTCTTACCCTTTTCCGACAACCACCATGTCTTTGTCACCGCGGTTCACCATTCATATCGGACATATATCATTTAATTAATTTAATTTGTCACATCAGCAACTATAATAAATAATTTAATTACAATTTGTCACGTCGTTATAATATTAGTTAATTAACAACAACAAAAAATCAGGGACCATGTAGAACTATTTCTCAAACTTCAGGGATCAAAAGTGTATTTTAAAACTTCAGGGATCAAGTTGACACCTACTTTAATCTTCAAGGATTAAAAATGTTCATTTTGAAACTTCAGGGACCAATTAGACATCTACCTCAAACCTCAGGAATCAAAAGTGTTCATTTTAAAATTTTAGGGACCAAGTAGACACCAGTCTCATATCTCAGGGACCGAAAGTATATTTTACCATTAATAAAATCAAATTTTAGACTGAGTTGAAGGGTCTTCTGAAATATGATATATATATATATATATATATATATATATATATATATATATATATATATTTCTCCAAATCAAAACTTTTGAGTCGGTAAATCACACCATTTGAAAGACCATATATTGACCGACCTAATTCACGTGGTTTTTATTTTTTATGTGTATGTTAGGTTAGGTTGAGTTAGCCAGGTCATTAGGTTTTGGTTTTCTAATTTAATCTCTATGCTTTAAAAACATTCAATGCAATATTTCATTTATTAATTATACCATTTTCATGGAGGAATGTTCAAATTCTTAAAAGAAAAAATAAAGTCACCTCAGAGATGAGATTTTCAGCATTTATGATTATTAGAAGTCTGTACAAATACTAGTTTTAGTGAGAAAACCTAATTTATTCTCTAAATTTATGATTTTTTTCTATAAAATTATCTATGTCAATCCACTAAGTCATACAAACTTATTATCAATCAATTTAATATTTATCGTAGTGAAAGGTATAATAAATAAAATTTAAAATATATAAGACCAAATTAAACATTAAAGACCCAATAAAAAACATTAAAAATACTTATATTTCTCGCATTTGGAAAAAAAAATAGAAAGTATCTAAAATTGATCTTATCCTATATGATATTTTACAAATATCATTTTCTTAAATATTTATAAATCTAAATTTTCAAGATTTTTTTCCAATGTCATTCTATTACATTTATTATTATATTTTAAAATATATTTTTTAGGGAGGATTTAGAGTTTATGATTTTAATTATTTATTAAAAATATGTGAAAATGGGTAGCTTGTAAATGCCATTCTATTACATTTATTATTATATTTTAAAATATATTTTTTAGGGTCCACGATTTAGAGTTTATGATTTTATTTATTTATTAAAATTATGTGAGAATGGGTAGTTTGATAATTTTCAAATGGACCTAGACCTCTATTTTAACAGATTTGTAAATTATTAACATTTAAGTCATTTATGTAATTAGATTTCTTAAAGAGCCTACATTTACTCATAATAAAAAAAAATATTTCACGGATCATATTGTCTATAGACGCAATTGTTGTTTTAGAATTAAGATCGATAACGTTTCAACGGTTTCATAAATTTGAACCTACCATTTTAGAAAAGGTTATAAACGTCTTGACGGTTTCAAAAACGTTTTTTTTTCCTTACGGAGATCCATAAAGTATGTTCAAGTTATTAACACATTTTTATTTTTTATTTATTAAAAATACAAAATTATGTTGAATGGTTAGAATGCCTTCAGTCCGTGATTTGAAAAAAAAAATAGATTGAATAAAAATAAAGTTATATTCTATATTTTCAGTATAAGGTATTATATTTGAAAATTGAATATCAATTAAAAATTTGTTGGATGTGTTTAGTAATAAAAATAGATTGAATAAAAATAAAGTTATATTCTATATTTTCAGTATAAGGTATTATATTTGAAAATTGAATATCAATTAAAAATTTGTTGAATGCGTTTAGTAATAAAAATAGATTGAATAAAAATAAAGTTATATTCTATATTTTCAGTATAAGGTATTATATTTGAAAATTGAATATCAATTAAAAATTTGTTGGATGTGTTTAGTAAAAAAAATAGATTGAATAAAAATAAAGTTATATTCTATATTTTCAGTATAAGGTATTATATTTGAAAATTGAATATCAATTAAAAATTTGTTGAATGTGTTTAGTAAAAAAAATAGATTGAATAAAAATAAAGTTATATTCTATATTTTCAGTATAAGGTATTATATTTGAAAATTGAATATCAATTAAAAATTTGTTGAATGTGTTTAGTAAAAAAAATAGATTGAATAAAAATAAAGTTATATTCTATATTTTCAGTATAAGGTATTATATTTGAAAATTGAATATCAATTAAAAATTTGTTGAATGTGTTTAGTAAAAAAAATAGATTGAATAAAAATAAAGTTATATTCTATATTTTCAGTATAAGGTATTATATTTGAAAATTGAATATCAATTAAAATTTTGTTGAATGTGTTTAGTAATAATTATATTGTAAACTAAAGGTACCAACTAAATATTTAGTTTAATCTAAAATATTATTAGTTAATTTATGAATACATGTCATAAAATTTATATAATTATTATTTTATAATATTATATTGTTTATAATATATTGCATTATACATATTTTAACTATAAAAAAATCTTATAATATGAGATAAAATCTAAAACAAAAAAAATTATTTAAAAAAAGTATACTATTTAGATCACAAATACATAAACAATTTTAAAGATGAAATAGTGCATTTGGTTGATAATCTGAAAATAAAAGTTGGAAAACAACAAAATCAATAAAAAATAGAGTTACATTTGATGTTTCAGTGTTGAAATATTTATTTGATATCAGATTCGTAAACTGTATCTCAATTTTAAAAATTGTTCAGGGTGTTTAGTAATACCAACTAAATATAAATAATATTAATTAATTTATTAATAATTTACACTTGGAAATTTTTCAAAAACAAATATACTAAACAGATATTCACTAAATTCCCGAGAAGAAATATAAATCGCATATGAAACCAACCCAAATCTACCATTGTTCAATGAATATGAAAAATAATTGTATATCAAAACATGTCTTTAGTTATTTGATTGATGAAGCCAACTAAAACATAATCGTAAGATATGTATTAAACTATAAAGTTGAGATTTCAAATATCTGTCAATTCATGACGTAATTAAAAAAGAAATATTTGAATTATGCGAGTTTTACTTATTCGAGTTTTTCTCAAAAAAAAAAAAAACTTATTCGAGTTATGGCATATCGTCCTTGTCGATCGAGGACGTGACAGATTTGATAATTGGGGGTAGTATCCGTAATTGGATTATACCAAAAGGGTATTTTTGGAAAAAAATTCAGTAAAGAAATGAAATGCTAACGATCGTCACGGACCTCAACGACCGGGGCCCACCATGTGCGAATGCCGATGGGATTTTGTGAGTACTTAACGGAACCGTGACGATGTGGTGTTTGGCAGTTCACGGCACACCGTGTTCCGTCAAATACGTTTCTCTGAAACGTTCTCAACGTCCCGCTCTGCTTCCCTAACGCCGTCGTTACGCGAGCTTGAATTGTAACCCTAACGTCCTCTAATGGCTTCCTGTGACGACGACTTCTCTCTCCTCAGCGACGACCACCACCACCACCATCAACACCACCAATCCACCACCAACCATCATCATGTACCTACTCCTCACCACATCCATCAATCCTACGCTTCTCACCGCTTCACGCCCCAACCGTCTTCCGTCCACGCGCCGCCGCCGCCGCCTCCAACTCAGCCGACTCCGCCGATTCTCGCGCCGTCCGGCAGTCCGAAGAAGATCGGCGCACCGATAGACGAGGAGGAGGACGACGACGATGGAGAGGATTACGGTGACGCCGCTTTCTGCTCCAGTTCGTTTGATAATGGAGATCCGAGTCGGCTTGGTGTTGGTGTTGATGTACGGGTCGAGAAGAGGAAGGATCAGTCGGATGAGCTTGGAGAGGACGGGGCTTCGTACAGTTATAAGAGATCGAAACCTTCGTCCAGTGGCGGGGAATACAGGAAGGATCGGGAGGAGTGGAGCGATGCGGCTATCTCGTGCCTTCTCGATGCGTACACCGAGAAATTTACGCAGCTGAACAGGGGGAATTTGAGAGGGAGAGATTGGGAGGAAGTGGCTGCAACTGTGAGTGAAAGGTGCGAAAAGCAGAGCAAGAGCGTTGAGCAGTGTAAGAATAAAGTGGACAACTTAAAAAAGAGGTATAAGTTGGAGAGGCATAGGATGAGTAACGGTGGCATTTCGATCAGCCACTGGCCTTGGTTTAAGCAGATGGAGCAAATTGTTGGAAATTCTTTGACGATGAAGGTCGTGTCCGATGAGGATCGGAGTGTTGGCTCCTCGGGGAATACGCCGAGGCTATCAAAGAGGTTCTACTCCTTCCCATCTCTTTCCCCTTATCTAGGCATTCTAAAACTATTCATGGGAGAAAAAAACATGTTATGAAACAAATGGGTGTTCTTTCAGATCTATGTTCTGTATGTGTTTTTCATTTATCTCTCTATTTACCTGAATGCATTAGTTACTTGTCTATTTTCGATGGAGATCTTTTAGTAAGTTGCTGGCCAAGCCTGGTGACCATTGTTTCTTGATTGCACATACAATTGTCTATTTGGACATTAACACTACAAGAGACAAAATTTCTTTTCATGTTTTTACTGATGGGG
Organism: Momordica charantia; assembly: GCF_013281855.1. NCBI lineage: Eukaryota > Viridiplantae > Streptophyta > Magnoliopsida > Cucurbitales > Cucurbitaceae > Momordica > Momordica charantia. The sequence continues at coordinate 22,953,276 of NW_028275163.1, read as the reverse complement.
GTTGTAATTGGTAGTATATCTGCAATTCTTGCATCCTTGGAATCTTTTATGTACCGGTTATGGCTCTGGGAGTGGAAGGAGCGGTTTGAAGTTCTAAGGGCTTATCTTTAGCAATAGTGCTTAGATCATACTGGATCAAGATTGTACAATAATTGAAGCGAATGTTTAGAATTTTTAATTTGTCCTCTCAAAACTGTACTAGCAGCATTGTTATTTCAGATGTCTAAAGATGGCTTTGTCTGGAAATATCTGTTTAGTGTATAACTTGAACTTCTGCCTGTTATTTCTGCCCTAGATAATACCATTAGTGCAGTTTGATTGGTCATGTGTTTTGCAGTTTTCAGGTGTGTTAAACTTAAAGCAATCATAAAATGATGGTCTTGCTATTATAATATAGATTTTATGGCGTGCAAGTAAACTGATTATTCTTGTCCGGATGGGCCAGTCTTGCTTTTGGGAGCAGATTTCAGTTTCCATTTGCATGACATATTATTACCAATATGGTGTTTTTTATGTGTACTGACGGAGTACTGAGTAGTTTGGAGTTACTTGGTTTACATGTATATACAAGACACAAATATTTGGACATGCCTGGTTGATTTGCTTTCATCTTAAAAGACCCACATTTTTTCTTGAGTTTGTTGTTTTTGTTCCAAGTTTCTAGTTTCCTCCAAGCAAAAGCCATTTGTGATTGTTTTCTTCACGAGGTAACAACTTATCTTTGTTTTTGCGATCTGTCTGGCAGGTATGTTCTTCCCACACCCAATACTGCTGGTCACATGAATAACATAAAACCCAAATCAGTTTCCAGTCCAAGGTGGAGAAGAATTGTCTTTAAAATTAGTGGTGCAGCTCTTGCAGGGGCTGGTCCTAACAACGTCGACTCAAAGGTTAATATAATTTGCTTGTGACCTTAGTAGGTCAATAACATTATATATCATTGGGATAATTGGATAGTTGCCAACATCAAATTTGTTTCTCTGATGATTAGGTTGCAATGGCAATTGCCAGGGAAGTCGCCATGGCTTGTCGCCTGGGTGTGGAGGTATTAATTGTTGCATTTAACCACTTTGAATTGCTTCTTTCCATTTGTTCACGTTGGGCTCTTTATAATATTGCAGGTGGCAATTGTTGTTGGAGGCCGTAACTTCTTCTGTGGAAATTCTTGGGTGACTACAACGGGTTTAGATAGATGTACAGCATACCAAATTGGGTACGTTTTCACTCACCACCTTGGCAATACCAAATCCTATTTCTCATGATTTTTTTGGCTGTTTTTATATTTTACACTGATTTTATCGTATTTTTACTCCTAAAAAAAGATAACATAGGTCTTCAGTAACAAAAATCAGTGTTTTATGCGACATTTTGGTTACATTATTGAAATTTAGATTTTTTCAAGGCTAGAGGCTTCTCCCATAATGCTAGACATTTGGAAAAATCATGAAAATGTCAAAATATTGTGGAAATGTCAAGGAATTGTTGGTATATTGACAAATTAACGAAAACATTCTAATTTTTTTGAAAATTCTTTGTGTGTGTGTATGTGTTTTTTTTCCTGATATTGAACTCTAGGAAAGGGGCCTGTATATTTAAGGAATAAGTAATTTTGTATTTTAGGAAGGAAATGAAGAGGTTAACATACCTTATAGTGTCTAAAGCTTGAACTTACCTAGGTTGGTGATACATTGCACTTCATAGGGGTGCCCGCCTAAGGTCTGCCAAAGCGGCGGAGCCTACGTAATAATTTGTGGCAGTGGGTGCATGCGTTCCCATGACCCCTTGTTCAAAAAATTATTCAAAAAGTGTCTAAAGCTTGAAAGTTCTGTCACACTAAGTTTTTTGATGCATAGTTGAGGCCTTGATTGCATCAGAGGTTTATTGGGATAAATTAATAGAAGACTAATAAATTTATACAACGATGTTGGAATGTATCATTTGTTGTTTGTAGACTGGATGTGGTAGCTTATGAAATGCTCAGTGCAATTTAAGAAGTGTAGGTTTATCGTGTATGTGCTGACTTTAACTTGATTGTAAAATTTACCAGATTAATACCGTTTTGTTGTTACTATATTCATGATTGATGTTGACATGTCGAATACCATATCCACAGTATGATGGCTACTGTGATGAATTCAATACTTCTCCAGTCAGCATTAGAGAAGATGGGCGTTCAGACTCGTGTACAATCTGCATTTATGCTTCATGAGGTTGCTGAACCATACAATAGACAACGTGCTATAAGGCATCTTGAGAAAGGCAGAGTAGTTATATTTGGTGGAATTGGTGCTGGCGCTGGAAATCCCCTGTTTTCCACAGATACAGCTGCGGCTCTTCGAGCTTCTGAGAGTATGACCTTGCCTACCATCCTCTCGCTCTTCCAGTCACATTATTGCATGCATGATCCCTTATTTTTCATTTTTCCAATTGTATGCGCAGATATGCAATGCACATATTAGCGTCTTTTGGACATGAATGCTTACATAGTTTTACATGCCTTTCCCTCTTAGTTCAAGCTGAGGCAGTTCTCAAGGGCACCAATGTTGATGGGGTGTATGATTGCAATTCCCAAGACAACAATTTTACATTCAAGCACATCTCTTTCAGGGAGTTGGTATCAAGAGGTGCCACTACCATGGACATGGCCGCACTAACTTTCTGTGAAGAGAACAACATTCCCGGTACGTATGCTTGTTTATGTTATTAATTAAAGTAGTGTACTCAATAGCTTATTTAACGATATCAATTCTATCACAGCAGCAGGCAGAAAATTCTGGTTTAATCTCATGGCATTGAATATAAGTTTTGATGTACTTTTATCCATGAGGTAGAGCGAGTGCTAGAATCTTGGTTATAAGTTGATAATGGTTAAATCATCATTCGTTGCTTGGGTTTTCAGAAGTTTTTGTTATTGCATAATTGCTGTAGGATCAGTTTGGAATTCAACCCAGTTTTCTTTTATGTACAGTTGTCGTCTTTAATCTTCTTGAGCCTGGAAATATCTCAAAAGCATTATGCGGAGAGCAAGTTGGTACACTGATTGATCAAAATGGAAGAATTAGCTAATGTTTCGTGATGTTGAGAAATATTTAGTATTAGGTATGTTGTGTCAAGTCAGTAGAGTATTGTTCAGTTGGCTCTTTCAAGAAATGGTAGCTGCCTCCTTTAAGCTTCTGGGTTCATCCCGGAAGCGTTTACTATGTTACTTGCTCAGTAACTCTGTGTGAAAGTAGAGTAGATTCTGATTACTGATTTGAAGATCTGATTCTTGGTGTGGTGCCAAAATTTCTTCTGCATTTGCCTTTGTATTTGTATTTGTATTTGTATGTATATTATTATTGATTCAGTATAAGGGTAGGTTAAGCAAATTGATAAGGATGACAGATTGATTGGTGTTCATGTTATCTTTTATTCAGAAAAGAGTATAATTTACTTGTCATGTAATGTATTTAAAGTGTTTGTAAGTTGAATGCCAATCTGGCTCATTGCCACAACTTTCAATCCATTATTCAGCAGAAATTTTTGCTGTTTTTCATAATGTATAAAGTACAGTTGAAGTGTGCTGAAACAAGAAGCAATTGGACCAATATCAAGAGAATTTTGGGTTTTTTTTTTGGTGGTAATTGCTTTCAGAGTTATTATTAGCATGTTGATTTTGCATATGATTGTATCATTTTTCTTAATTGTAGGAATGAATCTACTTTATATTTGAAATTTTGATTTCATCTAATGAACTTGAAGAAATAGTATACTAGACTCAGATAAGTAATGTTTTTGTGTTTTCTGTCTTCTGTTTTTAATTAGAACTATTTTTTTGTAATATGGGTTTTTATGGAAATTTTTATATTTTATTTTTGGTTGTATTGAGTGTTTATTTCAATTGAATTTGGGTTTTCGATTCTTCGAAGGTCTCAATTATCAATGAAGGGAACTTTTTCTTTCTTTTTTTTTGGGAACTAAAATATTGTATTGAACCAAAATTATTTAAGGAACTCCAATGTTGAAGGAAAATTGGTAGGGCTGCAGAAACGGTGATAGAAAAGACATGCCCAAATCTTCCATAACTTGCCTACTTCTGCATGGCCTCTTTATTTAGACGTTTTTTGTTTGAATTCAAAACTTGGGTCACCACACAACCAAAATCACCTTAGAAAAAAAAAAGGTCAAAAAATGTCGTTTCTTCACAAAAACTTACATTTTTAATTTTATAATGCCTTAAAATATGACCCTAAAAATGTGAAAGTAAAGAATCAAACTTGCAACTAAAAAAAAAAAATTATAACGGATAACTATAGCTATGATGTCAAGATGAGGTTGAGAGATCTTACTCCTTTCGTAAAAGTTGGAGGTTCAATTTCTCATTCTCGCATTTGTTGTATTAGGAAAAAAAAGAAAAAAGTAACATAGTCGTTGGGAACTCACATCCAAGTTTGGTTTTTGTTATTACTCAACAATTTGTTAGCTTTGATTAGAAGATTTAGCTATGAAATAGGAATCTAATTTTTCAATTAATAGAATGGAATATTTTAAACGTTTGATAATCAATTTATTTTATGTTTCTTAATTTTGAAAGACAATTTTTCTTCTTTGAGTTTAAAGGAGATGTGAATTTGAACTTCAACCTTCTAGGGAGGTGATTAATATCTTTGATTTGTTGAACTATACTCATGTTGCGGGAAAAAAAACTCATATCACCGAATTTTAAAGTTCATATATATGGTATTACAAGAAGATGTGAGGAGATGAAATAGAGGATTTGAAGATTCAATTATCCATTTTTCCTTTTGGGAGCCTCAAGATTTAGAAACTAATATATACTCCAACCTTAAATTACATGATAGGAAACTAAATTAATTAGCTTAATAACAGCTTATAGGAAGATCAAGGGACCTTTCCCTTCCCACTGCCACAGGGAGCAAACATGAATCAAGTTTTACAATAAACACCAAACGTAGATTCTAATAAATACCATAAATTTGCATGAGAAAAATGCAAGAGAAGATTAATTTAAACTAAACATTATCTTAACAATCAGATCAAGGGTCAACCCACCTGAAAATTTAGGCTAAACCATACCATCTTCTGTGGTGGCTAGAGAAGGCGAAAGCGAATTGCGCGACTCGTCGTAATCTTCTCCGAGCGGGGACTGCTCGACCCTGATATCTTCGATCATCTTCGCCACTTCTGCCATTGTTGGTCTCTTCTCAGGCTGTGGCAGAACACAGGCCAACCCAACATGAAGCATTGACACAAGCTCCTCCTCAATGTTCTTGTACCTCAACAGCTCAGGATCAAACACTTCTGCAGTCCACTCTTCCTTCACCACGGATCGGACCCATTTCGGGAGGTCGACCGCCTGGTCTTCCTCGTCATTTCGGGGGTGCGACGGTGACGGGTGGAGGGACGGTGCTCGCCCGGTTAAGACTTCAAGCAACAAGACCCCGAAGCTGTAGACATCTGCCTTTTGAGAGAGGCGTTTCGTGTCGTCTTGTTCGGGGGCCTTGTATCCTCCCAACCTAGCAATGGCATGTACGGGGTTGAGAAGCAGAGACAGCCCAAAATCTGAAATGCAAGCCAATCCATTCTTGTCAAGAAGAACATTAGAAGACTTCACATTCCCATGGGGGATCTTTGAAGCACTGTATTCTCCATGGATCCTGGCTAGCCCTCGAGCAGCTCCCAAAACCAAGCTGATTCTCGTCGTCCAATCCAATGGAATTCTCCCCGGACCTCGATTGCCTGATTCAATCAACAAAAACAAGAACAAATTAACCCATGGCTTCATTGGGGAATTTCATCAAACAGTTTGAAAGCATCAGAGTTTCATCACAGAACCAACCATGGAGAAGAGAATGTAAGCTTCCATTGGGAAGATAATCGTAAACCAGAAGCTTCTCTTCCTTGGCGTAGTAAAAAGCTCTCAATCTGACGATATTTGGATGCTTAAGCTTCCCAATTACGTCCATATACTGCTCGAAATCTTTCCTTGGACATGGATTCGCGTCCTTCAGCCTCTTCACGGCGACCGTACAACCGTCGTCCAGCACCGCCCGGTAAACCGTCCCCAAGCTTCCTTTTCCGAGCATCTCCGCCGACGCCCGGAGCAAATCTTCGAGCTCGAATTGCTTCTTCCAATCGAAGAACACGAGTTTGCTTCTGTCTGTGGCGTTTGTTCCGTCGCTGTCTCCTCCGCCATTGGCGTAGACCTTCTTCTCGCTTCCGTAGCTGCTCCCGCTCTTCCTTCTCTTCCCGCTCTCGCTTCCGGTCATGGAGCTCGAGCTCCGGTCACGCGCGCAGTAGTACGCCACGATGAAGGAGATAATCACGAGCAACGCCACGCAATTCGCGATGACAATGGCGACAATCGCGCCGGGGCTCAGTCCTTTCCGCGACTCTCTGTTGTTCGGACTGATTACAGGGTTTTGAGGCAGCGAACTTGGATTCGATGGTACCGTTCTGCCGGAATCCGACGCCGGCGGTGAACCAGTCAACGAACAGACCGGCAACGGACTCGATCCGCAAACCCCTTCGTTTCCGGCGAAACTCTTCTCGCCGAATTTCTTCAGCATCCCGTCCGGTAGCCGCCCGTACAGTTCATTGTTGGTTAAATTCAGTTCCGTCAGATTCACGAGCGACGCGGAGACATCCGGGATCGCACCGGAGAGCACATTGTTCTGCAAACGCAGCGTGAGGAGCCGAGACAATCGAGAGAGCTCCTCGGGAATCCCGCCGCGGATGTTGTTATCGGACAAATCGAGCCGGAGGAGTCTCTTGAGAGAGGAGATCTCCGGCGGAATCTCGCCGGAGAGGTCATTGCCGGAGAGATACAGCAGCTTGAGGTTCGTACAGTTGGCGAGCGGCGAAATGGTGCCGTTCAAGCGGTTGTCGTGGAGGTCGAGAAGGCGGAGCTGATCGAGCGGCGCCAGAGCCTCAATGGGTCCTCGTAAATTGAGAGAAGGAAGAGAAAGAGCAACGACGCGGCCATTAACGGAGCACTGAACTCCACGCCATGAAGAAACACAGGCATCAGACCCAGTCCAGTTTCCGAGAAGTCCGCCATGGGAATCAGCTTGAAGACGGAAGCGAGTGAGAGCAGAAGTATCATCGGAAGCCAAAGAAGGCAACGCCAAAAGGGCAAGAGAGAGAAAGAAAGCCATGGCAGAAGCAGAAGCAGAACAGAAAATCTTCATCTCCTCCTCCATCATTGGCGAATTGGGGACCTGTAAAACGAGTGAGAAACAAGAATGCCCCAAAACCCAAATTGAGAAAGGGAAGCAGAGGGAATATCCTGTTGGTTTGTTTGCGTCTGGTTGTTCTAGAGAGAGAAAGCTTGGTTGGAATGGAATGGGGGAAGAGGAAGAGGAAGAGACAGAGAAACAGAATCTGGCTGATCTGCCAATCCTCACACAGAGAAATGGGAAGTGGGGGAATGATTAAAGGGTGTGGGAAAGAATTAATTAAGAAATGGCTGATTTCAAAAAGAGATTATGATTATGGTTATAAAAAGAAATTAGGGAGTGATTGAAACTGAGGAGGGAGAATGATTTGAAAAGCTTAATTTGTTGCCATTATTCCATATGGGAAGCAGCAGATGGAGGAGGAACAAGGAGGGAGAGGTTGTTTGAATCATTGCTGTCCCTCCACTCTTCATATATCAAATGAGTAAAAATTGGAAACTTTTTTTTCCTTTTTGAATTCCCTTTCTTTTTCCTTCCTACAATAGGATATATGAAATTTATTTCCTAAGGACAGTTCTTAATCAAGATTCAAGCCAACATAAGTACAGTTGAACGATAATTAGCATATATTTTTTTCTTATAGTCGGAGGTTTATTTCTAAATTATTGTACTAAAAAAAGTCAAAATTTGAAACCATAATTGTTAATAGAGTTTGCTTCTTCGTTGTCTACCTAACTTTGTCCTAATTCTTCTTTTAAAAATAATGGCTTCTTTCGCGTTGCCTCTCTTTTCATACTTATTTCGTTCAAAATATTGAAGGATATCTGCTTTGCTCAAAGGGTATATTTGAAATGGACATGAAAGGTCAAAGATAGTATTGAAACTTTTGAAATGGTAGAAGTATTACCGGGAAGGGTGTCATGATTTTACACTCTCCTCCGCATTTACTTTGACAATGTCCTTTTTCTCCATATATATTCCTTCACCTTCTTTGGTGTTTGCAATGGAAGAGGGTTAAGTTTGACAATGGAAAGAGAGGCAAAGAGAAAGTGAAGGAAATTGGGGAAAAAATACCCATTTCTTCTGACATTACCATTCTCAGCTAAAGTAATGTCATCGGCCTTTTGCCTTTTTGTAGGGCCCTATATGATTCATGTTTTTAACCCCTTTATTTCAATGGAAGGTGACCAGTTGCTATCAATTGGTTAACATACATATACATGTACTCAAAAAAAAAAAAAATTATCGATGTTTTGATCGGTAAAATCTAATTGGCTTATCGCTTCTATCTCGAGTTCAATTTTTTTCTAGTGTATTTATATCTTTTGTCGTGTATACATAGTCTTGATGGACCTTCACTGATCAACTGTTTGAGCATCAAGGCTAGTCAAGCAATAAATGTTGTTGTTGTTATTATTTTTTTAAATGTCAACCATGAAAAAAAACTTGTCAGCGTAAAAAATCGTCAAATAAATAGATTTTTAAGTGACAATTTTCTTTTTTTAATAATATATTATTATAAGTATGTGGATGTGAGAATTTGAACGTTCAACCTCACAGAAATGTTGTTTTGAACCATACTCGTTCCAATATGATGTCACAAAAAGTTATAAATGTCGTTGAAATATTTTACCTTCTAACTATGATTCAACTTTTCTAATTCATTTATTTCATTAAATATTAAAAAAATAGAATTATTTTTATTTTTATTTTTTTAAATATAACACATGGAGGTAGGCGGAGTTTTGAACTCATTACCTCTTGGCACGTGTCAATTATCGTTGAACTAAACTCATGTTGATAAATGTTGAAATATTTCTATCCGTCGTGCCTCAAGTAATTGAAAACGTGACAGTCAAGAAAAATTTAAAAATGACGGGTAAATTTCTTTTTTTTTTTTTTGAACGTTTATATTTACTCTAAGATGTAGAACAAATTCCTTGCCAAAAATTTTGGAGTGACGAAGTGAAAGGGATTTCTCTACTGCATCTGCTATAATTTAATCATTGAATGATGCGACATTAATCAACTCATATCAAAATTAGAAAAAAGAAATTAGGCAATGGAACAAGTTTTATAATATATAGAAACAAATTAACTGAAATTTTAAAAAGAATAAATAATTGGGTCTGGTGCTTCTTTTTATTAATTAATTTATTATATGTTATGGAAAAGGAAAATGAAAAAGGTCACAAGTTTAAGTCAGAGGAAAGCAAGCTTGCCCTAACTTGTAATGATTAATTAAGGATATCAACATGCTCATAAACTTTATTAAATTTATTATTTATATTACACTTATTTTTATTTTCTCCTTATTCATAAAGCTGTTTATTTTTAATTTAATAAATAAGCATATTGGATTCGTGGTAAGAAATTGATCTTATTCTTTTGGAAATTTTTTACAATTGAACGTATATATAAATATTATATGTGATGGAACGATAATACCTTTTCAATTAAATTTATAAATTTGGTTCTTAGGAGCGCTTAACAAATCTCTTTTAACTTTTAATTTGGTATCTAATAAGTTTCAAAATTTTGAATGTTGGGTTCATTAATTAAATTCTTAACTTATTAGATACTTTTAAAAATTTAGAAACTTACTGAATATAAAATTGAAAGTTTAGGGACTTATTAAATAAAATTTTAAGTCTATAAACCTATTTAGTAAAATATCTATTAGACAATTTTTAAAGTTAGAAACTTACTCGAAAGGATTCTTTTAACCATACTTTTATTACCATCCATTGAATTATCCTTTAAAAGAAAATTACTTAAAGTTAGAATATAAAAAAGAAAACATAAAGACTAAAAATAAGATAAAGTGTAAAAATTTAGTGAATAAAATAATATTCAAACCTCAAAAGGGATTACAATTCAAATATATTCTCCAAATTTAATAATGAGAAAACATGTCTCTAACAAATTTAATTAGATCCCAATCATAAAAATCATTTGAACTTGTAACAAAAATTATATTCCTATTTTTTTTTCCAAGAGAATTTTTGTTTGCAATTGAGTGGAACTCTTTTTCACCAAATACAAATAAAATGATTTGGATAACAATGGTCAATTTTCAACCATCTATTGATTTCCACTTTTTTTCCATTCCCTTTTAAAAGTCTCATAAAGTGACATAATTAAGTTGGTGGGCAATTGAAGTTGTTCTCTTTTTGCTCCCATTTCCCTTATATAAAACTTATATGGGTAATTAATTTTATTGGGTTCATAAGTTGGATTTTGCTTAATTGAGGGATATTTTGGACCTAAATTTATTATTTGTGCTTAATTAGTTATACTGTTTCTTGTTTTTTAGTTTCTAATTTTCCACGGGTAAATATTCTTGTTTCTTAATTTTTTGTTTTTAATTTTTTTTCAAACATAAGCATTTAGTAACTAACTGTACTTTATTTTCATTTCTCGTTTCTCGTTTCTCATTTTTAAGAAATGTTTCTAAAATTTCTTGAAAACAAAATAGTTAATTTTTTTTTGTTTTGTTTTTCTTACTGTTTCTAGCTTTTTACAAAATATAAATAAAAGTATTATTGTATCATTCTTGACTTATAATACGCATAATAAATATTAAAAATAAATAAATAAATTTGAATATTTAATTAAAAAAATTAATTTTCATATAAAAATTTTACCTAGGGGAACAAGAAACAAGAAATGATAACTAAACATGTTTCTATTTTATTTTCAATAAAAAAAAGTAAGGAACAAAAAAATTTATCAAACACAATTTTGTTTGTATTCATTAATAACAAGAAAGAAACGAGAAAGTAAAAAGTTACCAAACGAGCTCTTAACAAGAAATCTCCCAATCTCAATAGGTGGTGGAAGAGATTCAAAATTTGATGGAGTCTTCGGGTGTAATCTTTATCTCGAAGATCAGAAGGGAAGTGAATGGATGTGCCCATTCCCTTGCATAGCATTGTTCTAAAACTCAGGAGAGTGAAAAGTGGTTATCATAATGTAAACATCATTTGTCATCTGGAACTTTATATATGTCCAGCCGACCAATGCAGGTCTCAATGGCTAATCCTCATAAGGTATGAGTTGATATATGTCATTGCCCTTTAACTGCTTTTCCTAGAGCACAACGTGAATTCTGGAACGATCATAATCACTCTACAAATGTTGTTGAAAAACCAAAGCCTACAAATAGAGAGTTCTACCTCACTTCACTTCTTAGATACGCGAAACTATACGTACTCTCTTAGAGTATAGATCACACTTAACTGAACTTGAGTGTCGGATCCTTTTCTCTCTCTAGGTAGATTCTGTACGTTCATCGGTCATTCGAGTCTGAGTTTCACGTAATTGGTCGATTTTCTAATCAAATAGATTAAATTAAAAGTCAAAAACTTACTCATCAACCAACTAAATATATGCTAACAGTACTAAAATTATGCTAATAAACTTCTTTTTATAGAATATTATAAACAAATAAACCTATTAATATACAAACATTGAGCTGTATTCATGCTCTATACCAATGAAACTTATTTAAACTGAAACGAACCCAAATATTTTTAGCCAAACTAAGAACAAATTCAATCCATTTAACATTTAACTTTTTCTTTAATCCAAACAATTTTTTTTCCGGTTACACATTACGGGGTGGAATCAACCCTCAACTAATATATATCTTAATCACTTAGTTAATTTCGATCCGACATTTTAATACAAACAATAAACTAAACACAATTTGTTACGCTTAATGAAACTCAAACAATTTAAATAAAATCTGTCATATAAATATTTTTCTTTCCAAAGTTTTAGATTGACTTAGATCAAATTTACACATCATTGAATTTTTCAAATTTTAGAGGGAAAGAAGGTCATGATCAACTCGAACCTAGCTAAATTGTATATTCTCAATCAAAAGATCGGAAAAAAAATGTCACTGTACGTGGGGTTAAATACGTAATATTCCAAACTATATTTATTTATTTATTTATTTAAATTTTTTTGCATTAAATAGAAAAGACCTTCATATATATATTTCACGAGCACAGTGATGTTGTCGACTAAAGTAAAGCTAATTGCTTCAGCTTTTTTCCGATGCCATTTCCACCTTTCCCTTTTTCCTTTTTCTTTTTCTCTCTTTTCTTTTCTTTTTTTTTCTTAACCTACAAAACAATCAAATATCACACACACACAAAAAAAAGTAAAAAAAAAAAAAACTAAATAAAGAGAGATTGAATGCGAGATTGGCGTTTACAAATTTACAGAACACCTTTTTCTTCCCCAAAATAAAGCCAAACTACATTGCTTTACTTTCCATTTTCGAAATTCTGTCTCTAATTTTTAAAATTATTTCTCAATTTGGTACTTTATTTTTTTTAATACCCAATTAAGTAATTCTTTATAAATTTGTAAGAATTAATTTTAAAAAAAAAAAACTGGTCAATATGAGTTGAAATCCAAAATAAAACAAATTTTGACTCATCCTAAATTATTGAAATATTAGCCTCTTTAGTACCCTAGTAAATATGCTAAAATTGAACCCTCATAAAAAAATTTAATTTCTTCCAATTGGGATGTTCAGATGGAATGCTTAGTGTTTAAGAATGTTATTGGAATAATAAGTTTAATGATGCATCAAATTAAATTTGTAACTTGTTGGATTCATTCTTATTGTATATTTTTTTTAAGTTGGTTAGAGTATTCGTACTTTTCTTGGGTTAAGATTTTTTATAAGAAAATAAAAAAAAATGTGATCGTTGAATTGAAAATTTTGTACCCATTCTCCCATTTTTTTCAATTATTAAGGAAAAAGAATTCATATTTTTTTAAAAGTCAATTAGTTATGAGAAAATCTTTTTTTCTTCCTCCTTTACTTTTGGCTTTTCCAACAGACAAATTTCTAGTGGCAGTGTGACCAACTGACAATCTCTTACGGATTTTTTTTTTAATATATATTTTTGGAAGGTAAATAAATCTAGCAAATTCAATGCTAAAACGAGCCGGTAATTGACATATATCTCCAACCAATAGTAAGTTCATTTCCTAACCCCCATATATTGTACTAAAAAAAATAAAGAATCTATCAAATTCAACCCGAACTTGTAAAATAATGTCAATCATAAATAATTGATATCATATGTATTAATAATTTATATAGACAATGATATCATGAAACACGAAAATTAAATATGTGGGCTTCTTTCGTGGGCTTATGACAAGCCCATATATAATGGTTCAAGGGGTAACCAAATATGACTATTTTAAATAGACAAGTTCAAAAATGGTCAAACAACTTCGAGAGTTCTGAAGAATGACCAACTAAAAAATAGAAAGATATCTTCTAGTACCAAATTATCCCTCCTTAACTATGTTTTATTTTATTTTTCTTCCTTTACTTTTCTACTGGAGAATCTCAACCATATTTTTCTCCCTAATTTAAAATCTAAAATAAAATTTAACCAATAAAACACCTATTAAAATCTAGCAAAATTTTGAAAGAATAGATAATACAAAATATGATTATAAATAGAAATACCAATAATCAAATACGATGAATAAATACAAATACGATGAATGAATACAAATACTATATATTTTTGTGTTGATACAAAATAAAACAGATACAATGTGTTTTGCATGTACCTCTCAATTAGAGGAAAGAAATTCAAAGTAGATAAGTAAGCCCTATTTATTTCGAGTGAATCATATTGTCATTCATTGATTATGATTCACTCGAAATAAATAGGGCTTACGTATCTATCGGTCTCTAACTTTTTTCCTTAATTTAATTAATGTTTTGTAAAAAAAATATTAAAGTTCTCAATTTTACTTTTAATATATTTAAAATTATTAATTAATTCTTTTAATTTAAAAAAATATTAAAAATTGTTAATAAAAAAACGTGTGTTACTAAATTATTGTTAGATTTTTATATATTGAATTATTATGAGGTAAATCATTATTAGTGTATATATATATATATATTTACATCTCTAAAAGATTGATTCTTATGATTAAATAAATAATACATTAAGAATGAAAATGGGACAAAATAAATTTTTAAATTTTACTTTTATAAATTATAAAAATAGTATAACAAAAAAGATATGAGATGTTAATAACAATTCACTTTTAAAATTGAAAATTTAAAAATAATAAAATATGAAATACGAAACAAGCCACACTTTGCTTTTTGAGGGAAAAAAAAAGCCACTTGACACCGTTATATAGCATTTGTTTTAAATGGCATACATTACTTATACAAGAATGATGTTATATCAATAAATGCAACATTTCATTTTATTATTGAATAAATATTATTTTTTTTTTCCAATTACGTTAATTAAAAACAACAAAAATTGCACAAAACTTTTTAAAATAATATTTTTTATCATTAGAGGCCGAGCCAAAAAAAAATAAAAAATCAGGGACAAAATTTCGCTTATTCTCATTCTACTTTAATTTTAAAAAGGGGGGAAATTAGGAAAAAAAAACTACCAAATCATTGGTATATACTTTTTGATTTGGGACAAACTAAAAATGAGCAAATCTTAAATATTTAACTCAAAATTCATTAGGAATATTGACAAAGCGAACCTAGCTCAACCATTGTCATATATCTCCAACCAAGAGATAAAAGAACAAATGATCCGATCAAAATCCAAATACAACCGTTTGAAAATAAATTTAAGTTGAACATTTTAAAATCATTTATTTTTATTTACTATAAAATTTTATATATATAAATATACCTATTTTAGTTATATTTTATTCAATAATTCTTTATAGATTATTTATTGTCTAACAACTTGTAAAATTAACTTTTTAAAGTTTTTTAATATAATTTTTCACAATATAAATACACATTCACTTACGGATCTTGATTCAATATTAGAAAATATGTAAATACATATTTAAGATATTGATATTTACATTTTTATTATACAATATACTTTAGATGAGTGATCCATCCTATAATATATATATATATATATATATATATATATATATAAATTAATTAAAGCTATCTATTTCGATCTGACAAAACTTTTAAAAATAAATTAAAAGATTGGACCGTGACTTAATACCAAATCACGAGTTATTCAAATTTTTATAAATTTAAACCTGCTGCCTTATTTTTATAATTTTAAATACATTATTTTATTTAGAGTGATGTTGAGGATATATTGAATCATGACTAGAGATCCAGAAGAATAACAAAACTACTTATATATTTGAAAATACACTATTTCATTTTATATAATAGCCACCATAAGTGTGTATATATATATATATATATATATTATAAAACTATGGGAAATTTAAAGAATTCTATGGAACAAACCTCTCTTTTATTTTCTTTTTTAGTTAGCTTCTGTAAAAATGTTTAAAATCTCATCTTCTAATTTTTCAAAACTTTTTTTTAAATGAGTTTAAAAGAATGTTTGCGATTTAAAAATAGGATAAGATTTGAAGTGTGTTTTTAGAGACGAAAAGAAAACGAGACAAAGAAACAACAAAACAAATTTAATTTAAAAATCGAAAACTAAAAAAAGGTCATAAAACAATATTTTCAGACTCTTAATTAAGCGTTTTATTCATTGGTTTATGTTAACGTTAATTTATCGTATATAATAAAGAAAAATACAAATAACCTTTAAAAAAATAATTGTTTTCTGACGTGGACCAAAAATCGAATATATTTATTCATTTCGATGCGAGATTACTTGGACCACAAATCTAAATTAAAAATATTCTGTCAAACAAAAACAAAAAATAAATTAAAATTAAAAATCATTTTGGGCCCGATAAGGGGGGACCAGGCAGATCCAGTCCAACTCTTCAGGCCCACGATTGCGTATGGTGGTGCCCACTTTGTCAAATTTGAAAATTTTCAAATTCATAATAGTTACAAAAACTAGTTTGGATTCTCTATGGGTATATTTATGTATTTTAAAAATATATCTAATAGTGACAAAATAAGAGAAATTTTGTTCTAAGAAAAATTAGATTGGTAGTAATATGGAGAAAACAACAATATTATATAAATAAATGTGAAACTGAAAATAAAATACTTATTTTTACAACAAATTAGGAGGAATTACAAAAGGAAAATGGTCTTTATTAAATACCCTTTATATCTTTTCGGAACTAAAATTTAGTATCCTAAAGCAATTATCCAATCCTCAAGAGATCATTGAAAAATTGGCATCCAATAATTCAATTCTATATTTGGGCTCTAATTAAAATATATCTTAAAAGGTTTTTTTATAAAAAAAAAAAGAAAAAAAGAAAAAAAAAAGAAGAGAAGCATATCAAAATCAAATCCCGACCTGAAGATATTGAATTTATAATACAACAAATGTGAGATGAAATATTGAACCTCTAACCTCCATCCATGAAAGAGTAAATATCTTAATTGCTGAGTTAAGTTTGTGTTGAAAAAGAAAATGGTATGATTTCAATTTATTGATTAGTAGATTTGATTTTTATCAAATTCGACTAAATCAATGAGAAAATTTTGAAATAGAGGAAATAATATTTACCCAAAATATTTGATAATAAACAAATGGAATAGAACGGAATCATAGAAATAAAATATTTGACAAATTAAGGGATCTAAAGAAATCATTCCTACAAAAATTATAAAAATTGGTTAATAAAAATGATGTGTCGTTAAATTATTGTTTTGTTGATGTATTTAAATACATGGACATGTCACTTGGAATAAATGAATTTCATTTATTTGCCGTTTGAATTTCATGTGTATATATCATAATATGTTCGTGTCTCCAAATATTTTAATTAAATAATAATTTAATAATATACTTTTTGTTATAAATTATAACATAAATATGATAAGAATTTCAAAGATATTAAGAATTACTAGGTCAACAAAATAATATCACCTCATTGTCATTGATATGGAGTGAAAAGATCGATATATTAATATAATCTTTTTTTTTTGGAGAAAAAATATAATTAAATTATTCCGTACAATTATTAATATTGTATACCATAATTTTTTGTACCTTTAATAAAAAATCAAGTTATATATGGTCCATATCTTCTTTCTTTTTAGCAAAGAAAAATATTTTATGTGAAAAAATATATTTAAGCTAATTTTTATTTAAAAAAAATGATAACGGTTTAAAATTACTATTCATAATCTGTAATTTTGGAACGAGACACTCCTTTAATTATTCTAAAAGATTGATTATTCATATAAGCATATTATAAGTAATTAATTTTTAGAAATAATAATCCAAATATATCATTAACAAATTTTTTATCTAAAAGAGACAAAAAGAAGGGAAAAAAACTTTTTTTTTTCTAAAACACTTCTAAACATCTCCCAAAAAAAACTTTATATATATATATATATATATATATAATTTTTCTGATGATTCGATCCTTTGGCCTTTCGACCGAGGTTATAATACCTTAATTAGGCAATGTTCAGATTGACAAATGTATAGTGATAGATTTATATCTTTATGTTTAACCTATATCATTTATTTAGAAGGCAAAAACTTATCTAAATGTGTTTTAACAACTCATTGTTATAACATAATAAAATTATTGAATTGTAGTTATGTTTATTCTTTATTTATAAATTTTGTAAATAAAGGGGATGTATTAATTGCTTATTTAGAACTTGCCTTCAAAATACTTTTTTAATTAAAAAATAAATTTTTAAAAAAGTTAACAACTTCATAAGTTATTTTTAGAAATTCCAATTTAGAGTGAGAAAAAAATGGTTGGAGCATTATAACACAAAACTAGATTTTGGAAAACATATATATGTTTCTAAAAACTTGGTCTTTTTTTTTTAATTTACATAGAATTTAAAAAACTTATTTAGTTTGTGCCTTTTAATATAATTTCGTTTGTTTTCTCCAATTGTATCAATGAGATAAACTAAGATTGATGGTGTTATAGGGATGGAAAACGACAAACAA
Source organism: Momordica charantia (assembly GCF_013281855.1). Taxonomy (NCBI): domain Eukaryota; kingdom Viridiplantae; phylum Streptophyta; class Magnoliopsida; order Cucurbitales; family Cucurbitaceae; genus Momordica; species Momordica charantia. Next base: position 22,935,164 of record NW_028275163.1, on the reverse strand, counting down.
ACCAATCAAGGGAACAGAAGAGAATCTACAAGATGGCCGGCCAAATCGAGTCGGGCAGAGCTGCAGAGCCGACCTGAGCTCGGCCCAATGCCGAGCCCGACATCCTCCCTCTTCTGTTGTCCACGATGCCTTGGACCTTACGATGGTTATCTAGGGCTCACCTAGAAGGCTCTAGAACTCTCCAAACTATTATAAATAGGCTATGCAGCCTAATCCTAGGTCGAATTCGACCCTTGAATTCTATTACTCTATTATTCTCCCTTGCTAACTTAAGCATCGAAGTCTGTGTGACAAGAGTCACATCGGTCTAGTCTTGTTCGGTTTTACAGACCTTCGAGTCTCTGATAATCAAGTTTGGTGCGAACCTCGAAAAGAACTAGAAGAGCATAATCCATGTATCAACGTGACATAATCTAACATTCAAAAAATATAAATGAAAATTTTCAAATTTTGTGTATTAAATAAATACCATCGCTAAATTTATAATTTAATTATATTTTCTTCTTTTTGTTCATGTCAATATGATTTGAATTGAAGGTGAACTAAACCTAAATAATTGTAGCATAATTATTCATCCAAACATTTCTTTAAGATTAAATTGACTCTTTAGAAACAAATTCAAATTGCTATCCTTATATTTTTCTCTCAATCACGATTAAATCAAATATTCAAATTTTGACTATAGTTATAAATAATTTATGACTCGTTTAATAACGTTCCTATTTTTTACTTTTTATTATTTATTTTTAATAAAGAAAGACATAATTACATTTTGTAACTATTTTTTTTTTTTTTGCTCTTTATGCTTTTTATTTAAAAAGAATGTCACTACTAAATTTTAAATTAAAAAGTAAAAATTGTATATGAAATTAATTTTTTAGATTAAATATTCTATTTTTTTGTTATTATTACATTTTTAATATTTAGTCGATATATTTTTATTTATATTTTGGAAAATTAAAAACTTTTAAAATGAAAACAAGAAACAAGAAGCTTGATTGTATTGTTTCTAAAATTTTTATACTTAGGAAAAGTTTCTATTTGTGCAACAAACTTGGTCAAGTAACTTAGAGAATAGTTTAGACCTCGTCAAGATGTGCCAACTAGGATAGTTAAGTGTCCTTGCCAAGGGAAGACCTGCACAAGAGCAAACACTTCCATTCTAAAGTCAATTTAAGATTCGTTTTTAGTATATAGAGATCGAGCTAGAATATGATGTTTGATGCGGAAGTGATGCCCTCATTTATAGGTAGGGGATCGAACAGGCCATCTGACGTGTAATTATTGTTGTTATCCCGAAGGTTGGGTTTGTCGGGTGCTTATGGTCTCGTCCTGAGTCATACCTCTTTGTTATAGGAGAGTGTACTCTTTGCAGCGTTTGCGGCTAAATATGGAAGATTGTTTCTCCCTTTGAATGATCTGCAAATAAGACCTTCAAACTATCTTTAGGCAAGATCATCAAGCTATCTTTAGGCAAGATCTTCAAGTCGGTCTTCATGGAAGACCTTGTGGTCGATTCATACAAGATGTTGTCGGTTTGACCTTTCTCTATATGAAAAATAAGAAACATAAATAGTTGTCAAAAGAATAGGTTTTTGGTTACTAAACGACCCCTTAATTATCGATCTGGTTACTTTGACATTTAAGTATATGGGTTTGATCCTATTTTTAGCTATGTTTAGTTCAAAGATTTCAGAACTTCGAATTTGTATGATTTAGAATTAAATAATACTGAATTATATGTTTTATAGTGTAAATAAATGAACTACAAAAATTTGATACATATATAAATATACCATAAAATAGCACCTTTGACTGGATAAAATCAAATAAAATTAAAATTAAAAAAAAACTATTGCGTAAATTACTAGTAACTGACTAGTTGTATTTTATTAGAAGAAAAAATAATTGACTTGTTTTATTTAAAAGAAAAGAACCATTCGTTTCAAAAATAAAGAATTAACAAATAAAAGAACCACTGCAAAAAATGAAGGAAAAAACTGCACACGGAGTTTATTTATACTGATCTATTTATATTTTATCTAATAAAATAAGTAGATGTTATTAATTAATTTAAGACTAAAAAATATATCAGAACAAAAAATTAAATAAGTGGAGCTCGCACAAACGGTCGTTAGTGAAAAAGAGAATTGTGTTCATACAGAAGAAAATGTTTAAATTTCATTTTATTTAATTTAGTTCATGAGATTTCAAAAGAGTTATTTTGTTAAAGAAAAATTAATTAGTTTTTTTTAATAAAGAAAAAAAATATAATTTTGGTCTTTTATATTATTGAAGTAATTAAAAAATATTACAAAAGAGAATAAATTGTAAATTTATACAATTACATGAAACTAATTAGTGACTTTTTTTTTAAGTAATGATATTTGCATAAGTACATATTTATTTTATGTCATTCACGATGATTTCTCTATATTATTTTGTCACGTAATATCTACTTACCTAATAATTGCCTCCGACCTATATAGCTTGAATATAGGTTCACAAATGACAAAACATTAACACGTTTGATATACATACTAAGCTATAGTTTTTAGTCAATAACCTGGGAGTGAGGATTTGAATATTTATTTAAGATAATATTTAATCAGTTTAGCTATACTAGAGTAAATACATGTTAGTATATGGTTTAAAATAAAATAAATGTAATGATAAAAAAAATTAATTGAGAAACTCAAGTATACATTTTGAAAGTTCTAAATTTTAAATATTTAAATAAATATTTTTAAAGTCCATGGACTAAGATTTAAATTAAAAATAAAATTATATAGGTCTATACCCAAAATATTTAGTTCCATCCCATTTAATAGATAATATAGATAAAGTAAATCTTTGTCTAACTAATATTATTTAACCCTTTACAAATAAACTACATGAGAAATTCATTCTTAAATACGTAAGCAAGTACTATTCTATATAAAGTAGAGCATGTGTTACTCATGATTGACTAGTTCTATTTTACACATAATAAAAAGTCTACCTTATTTTATTTTAGAAAAACGATTATAATTCTCATCATTCATGAGGGACGTTAGTTTCTTAGGAATCTAAAATTCCCATGGAACGACATCAGAACTTCTATACGGACATCTTGTGGATATCCTAAAAAGTTCATACGAGAGGTATCTAACGAGTTTTCGATGTCCTTTTGAAATATAATTTTTCAAGAGTGTTGTGTCAAGAGCATCCGCTCTTTTCATTTTTACCCTTCATTTTTTTCCTATATATTTTCTTTCATCAATTTTTACCACAAAAAATTATTTATTTTATTTTTAAATTTATAATTTAAATAAATTGATGTATTCGTGGCCCAGCAAACAACTTTATGCAATAAACTGCAATTAAATTAAATAATATCTCAATATTTTTAATATTTTGAAAAAATTATATTATTAATAATATTTATTATCATAAATATATAATTGTAAAGCAACATTTTTTTTTACAATTAATATACATGTGATATTTTGTATAAATAAACTTCATGCACGATAACACAAATTATATAATTGTCTTTTTGGAAAAATATTAAAGTTGAAGATGAAATTTATATTAATTTAATATGAATTAATTTTTCTACAAAATAACATATAAAAATTAATACAAAAAATAATTAAATTAATAAAATAAATCTATGAATATGTAAATTATATAAATATTGGCAATATGTAAATTTAACACATCCCAAACATTTTTAAAAAAATTTCTACAACCAAGGGAGAAATGTAAAAGTAAATATATATTTTTTTTAATAAAGAGCAATTTTTTAATAGTGATCACATAAAGACTGATGTTGCTCACTAGTGAGGACGAATTTTATTTTAGACTGAACAACCCAAATAGGACGACCATTTACCGGCTACCGGCGTTGACATGGTGGAGGGAACACTTGAAGTTACTATAAATTAGTGAATTGGCAAGAACTACAAAACCAGAGAGATGAGATTATTCTTATACGTTTCTTACTAATAATTCATTGAATTTGAAGCTATGGAGATTGAAATTGCAGGGTTTATTTTAGTGTCTTTTCTGTGGGCTTTATGGGTCTGGCGCCGCCGTGGAGCGGCGGAGGAGACGGGGCAGCTTCCGCCGGGGCCGCCGCGTTGGCCGGTGGTCGGAAACTTGCCCCAACTCGGCTGGTCCGCTCACGAGTCGTTCACTAAACTCGCCGCGAAGTACGGCCCAATCATGAGCCTCCACCTCGGATCCATGAGCACGGTGGTGATCTCATCAAGCGAGGCGGCGCGTGAGATGTTCAAGAACCACGACGCGCCGCTCGCGGGGCGGAAGATCTACGAGGCAATGAGGGGGGACCACGGCACGGAAGGCTCCGTGATCGCGTCCCAGCACGGGCCACACTGGCGAATGCTAAGGCGTTTACTCACGACGGAGTTCTTCGTCACGCGCCGCCTGGACGCCACTCAGAACGTCCGGCGGCGGTGCATTGACGCGATGCTGCGGTTCATGGAGGAGAGCAGCGGCGGCGGCGCGTGTGGAATCGACGTGGGAAAATTAATCTTCGTAATGAGCTTCAATTTAATCGGAAACCTGATATTTTCGAGAGATCTTTTGAACCCCAATTCGAAGAGAGGAAACGAATTTTACTACCACGCGAGGAAGGTGATGGAGACGGCCGGAAAACCGAACGTGGCGGATTTTTTGCCGTTTTTCCGGCGGGTGGATCCGCAGGGGATTAGGAGGAAAACGCAGTTTCATGTGAACAAGGCGTTCGAAATCGCCGGTGAGTTCATCGGAGAGAGATTATTGGCCGGGGAAGATGGCCGGAGAGGGAAAAAGGATTATTTAGATGTGCTTTTGGAATTTCGCGGCGACGGCGAAGAACAGCCCTCTTCTTTCTCTTCCTGGATCATTAACGTTATCGTCTTCGTAAGCCAATATTCATTTAATTCCTTTTTTCACTCCATGATCAAAAATCAAATACTTTCTTATTTAAAGTTTAGGACTAAAAATAAAACACTTTTTAAAAATTTAGAAATAAATATAGCTTGTTTTCTATACGTATTTGTTTTTTTTTTAATTCTGAAAACATTTTTTTTCATGTTTTTAGTGTCTCCATTTGAGATTTTAAAAAGTTCGAATATAAAACTTTTTATAAATATCATAGACTTCATTTCATTTTTGTTAAAATTAAAATACGTGAAATAAATATATTATAAATTATATAATGTTCTAAAATAATAGTTCTACAAAATTTATAACATATTGTTAATAAATTAATTAATAATATTTTAGATTGAATTAGTCGTGCTACTGGATTTACAAATATATTACCAAAATAATTTTTTAATTTATATTTAATTTTTAAATCTGCTATCAAACACATATCTAAAATATATAATACATTTAAGTTTTTCGTTGAATTTATTATTTTTAGATTTATGCTCTCAAACCATATCAACTAAACACGCTTTTATAAATTGAAATAAGCATTTTTAAAGTTTAAAGAATTATAATTGAAAATCTTTTTAAATCCAGTGAATAAAATAGATAAATTAAATCTATAAGGAATGTACTTAAAGAATGTGAGGGATGGTGTATCTCACGTGCTACGTTTAAGAAATCATATAATATATGCTATTTTTGGAAAAATAAAAATGATCCTAACGTACTGTTTTTTTTTTCTTTTTTTTAATTATTACTTTATTGTATCGTTGGAACAAATTATGAGAAGTAGGTGTATGTAGAATCGGATTTATGTTTTCTTTGTTCGTATTATTTTTATTTATTATTTTGGTGGTCGGTTCCAAATATTTTAAATCATACCTATTGTGTTTTAAAAAAGTAATTTGGAGTATTGTTGTAATAATCTAGAAATTACAGTTTCATGTTTATTTGGCATCTTCTTGATTTTAGTCCTTATCATTAATTTTTTAGTAATCATTTAACAAAAATTTAAATTTTAAGCTCCATGTCTAGTTTTGTACACTTAAGTTTCAATCTATTTACTTAAATAACAAATAATAGTCTATTAAATACTCATTAAAACTAAAAAATAATGCTTTTTATACAAAATAGTAAATATTTAAAATTTTATGAACCAAAAGAAAATAAGTAATAAATTTTATTTAAACAAAGCTGATGATTTAAAAAGTTATTAAATAGTTGTATTTACTTTAAGAAAATTAAAACATAGTATTTGAAAATACTTTAAATTATAAGTTCGGTAGTTTCTCTACTTTTATGATTGTATTTATTTAAAACTAAAAAAATATATATAATAAACTACTATGTCATTTAGTCTTAGTTTATATTTCAAAAAGTTCCTTAGCTTTTGAGCTTTTTTTTTTCAGCTTTTAAACTTTTAAGGTGTTTCTTTTATTCCACTAAATTTATAGATTTATTTGGTTAAAATTCAACATTTATATCATTAAATTTATAGTTTAAATTCATATATCTCTAAGTGAGTTCGATCCGCTCCACATATTGTACTAAAAAAATTATTAAATATCTAACTTTGGTATAAAATTAACCAATTACACAACTTTGTCAGTTAAGGATCAGTCTTACAAAAATTAATTTACTAGGAAGTCAAATATATATATATATATATATATATATATATATATATATTCAATTTTACAGAACAATTACCTGTATAAATATTTGAAAATTTATTATTTAAAAAAAATTACTTTGTTTTAGCATTTGTCTCTCGTTGGATAATATGGTGGCAAGAGTAAGTTACTTATTTACTCACAAGGATATTTAAGTAATTTTCTTTTTTTAATTTTTGTTTTTGTTTCTTTTCAGGAGATGTTCACGGCGGGGACGGACACGACGACCAGTACACTAGAGTGGGCGATGGCGGAGCTCCTCCACAACCCGGCGGCGATGAAGAAACTCCAAACGGAGCTACGAAACGCAATCCCGCCGGAAAATAGCCTTGAAGAAAGCCACCTCCAAAGCCTCCCTTATCTGGCTGCCGTCGTGAAGGAGACGCTCCGCCTCCACCCGCCGCTGCCCTTCCTCTTCCCCCGCATGGCCCTCAAGCCCTGCACCCTCCTCGGCTACCGGATTCCGGCGGAGACCCAAGTCCTCGTCAACGTCTGGGCCATCGGCCGGGACCCCACCAACTGGAGAGACTCTTCCGTGTTCTCGCCGGAGAGATTCTTGGAGCCCGGCGGGGGCGGCGGCAAGGATTTTAAAGGCCAGCATTATGACTTTCTTCCGTTCGGCTCCGGCCGCCGCATGTGCCCGGCGGTGCCGCTGGCGGCGCGGGTGCTTCCGATGGCTTTGGGCTCGTTGATTTTGGCGTTTGATTGGGCTCTGCCGGACGGAGCTACGCCGGAGGAGATGGACATGTCGGAGCAAATGGGGATTACTCTTAGAAAGGCGGTTCCTCTTGTGGCCGTTCCAGTACCTCCTAAACGACGTCGTTTCTAGTGAAATAAAACTAAATTGTAAGTTGTAACTTTCCCTTTTGTATTAATAGAAGATAAAAAGGAAAATGTAAACTTTTTGCTTTCAATGTTAAACTTTTTAATACAATGTTTATTCAGTGAAATAATAGGTATTTATTTATTTTCTATTACCTAAATCATCAATAAAATAATATTAGTAGTTCAACAGTTAAGATATCTTCTTTCTTCTCTAGAAGTCGAATCTTCAATTTCATTTCCATATTTATCGTGGAAATCATGTATAAGATTTGTATCCATAACATCCGACAAGTTTTAAATCACTTTAGTTAATATATAATTTCATATTTTCAGTAATTTAGAGATATTTTGCATTATTTTAGTTTTACTACTATGAACTATGAAGTGATGCATTGTGGCTTGTATAAGGTATTGGTTGCGTCTTGGGTTGGGTTCCACTTTGTTGGGCTTGGGGAAATTAGTTAAGCCCATTAAATGGATCTATTTTTAGACTACGTCAAAAGTTCAAGACTCAATTAATTTTAATTTTAAATTTTTTTATCTCGAAATCAAGTCCTAAATCCATACTAAACCTTTTGAAATCTATTTATTAAGCTACATGCTAATTAACTCTTATTAAATTCCATAATCCCCCATCTTCTAGGATTCATAAAAGTCCGAATCATAAAGCATAAACTTTAGAATCGGAAAACTCATCATTCCCACAGAAATAACTCCGGCGAGCTTCAGCTCCAAGTGGATTCGAAAATCTCCTCACAAACTTCACTTGAACTGCAAATATTGCTCAAAGCCACTAACAGCTCAACAATGGCGCCCTCCGTCTTCTCCCTATCTGCATAATGAAGGGTCTGCAGCAGCAGCACGTGCGATCTTGATTCGCCGGCGCCGGCGCCGGCGAGAGGCTTCTCGAAGCTCTGCTCCGAATCCCACGTCTCCGTATCATGCGCCATCGGAGCCAGCCACTGCAAAATTTTTGCCACCGCCGATTTCCACTCCGCCGCAACGACCGGATCGTACAGCGACGGGGGCCGGACTTTCGCCGCCGATCGGAGCCGCGATCTGAGAGCCGTTCTAATCGTTGCCGGCAACATGTTGAAGAGCTCGTCCCTGTCGTCGGCGCCGATCAGGTGTGGCGCCGACGCTGATTTCTCGATTAGAATCACGATTTTGGCATAGTGAATGGATAATCCGGCGCCGGCAAGGGAGGACGGAGGTGGGGTTGATAAGTTTTCTGTGGAGAAGAATGATGAAATTGAATAATTGCCGCCGTTGATTCGTGAGGGTGAGGATGCTCTGTTTTCCACTCTGTTTTTCAGATTCAACGACGTCGTTTTACGTATTCGCCGGCCGTCGTGTGGCGGAGAATCGATTCCGCCGCCCTTGCAGTCTTTAAATGATCTGAAGTGTGTGAATTGGCCGACCTTTTTGCCCTCTGCCATTAAAAGGAGGAAGTATTGAATAATAAAAAAAAAATTAAAATTGTTCTTTTTTAAAAAAAAAAATTACATTTGATATATTAGCATAAATTTTTGGCTAATATATATGATTTATATTAATACCAGTCTCTAAAATAGTTTTATATTAAAATAATAAAAAATTTAGTTGAAAGTTAAAAAAGAAATCAAATTAATGCAAACATCAAAACAAAGTAAACAACATCATTTTATCTTAATTCTTTATTTTTTAAAACTTCTCTGGATTACCAAAATTAATTAGGGGTTTTCAAAAACAATAATTAATTTAATAAGGAAAAATTAAGAAAATAATTAATTTAATTGACTGATTTAATAGGGAAAAAAAAAGATAGGATTGAATTCTTTTCTACTTATGACATTTTCAATTATATATACATTTCTATGTCAAAATTATTTAAATAATAAATTTATACGACATAATATTAGTTGAAATTGGCATAAAGAAAAAATTTTAAGCGCATTAAAACAGAAATCTATGTCTAACTCTTTAAAGTTTTTGGAGGAAAATTATAAAATTTTTCCAACTTAATTTATTCTCTAAATTTCTTCATGCAAGTAATTAAACTGATCATTAATTATTTTAACATTTTCGAATGTATATAATTTTAACATATTCCTTCATAAAAGATCAAATTTACCTGATATTACTGAGGATTTAACATCTGCAAGCTTCATTAATGGCGGCTCCGAAGGCAGCCTCAAGAAATTCTTCAAACCAAACATCATTTCGTTAAATTCTCCGGAAGCAAGCCGGTGGCCGGCGGCGGATTTCTCACTCTCCACAGACGGCGGCCGGCGAATTTCCTTAACCCCAAACACAATTTTGATTCTCTCCACAACAGTGATGATCGATCTCATAAAAAGTCTGAGAATATAATCGAATCCTCTGTTCCACGGCGTCACCAATTTCAAGCTCTGCACATGGCGGCGGTGCCACTTCACTTTCTTCCTGAACTTAAAAGATTCCCCCCCGCCGCCGCCGAAGGCGAAAATGGCGGTTGTTCTCTTGATATTCCGTTCAACCTCCGCCAGAATTTCCATCTCCCGCGACAGCTCCGCCGTTAACGCAACGAATCTCTCCATTTTCTTCACTCTTCTCTCCATTTTCTTCCATCTGTATTGCCATCCGAACCAATCGAAATGGTTCTTCACCGGATCCCTAACGAATTTCTCGAATTCGTGAAGAACAGGATCTGAACATTTGGTCGCGAATCTCGCGATCGATCTCGCGACGTATTGAAGATCTCGGACGATTTCATTGAGGAAAAGTTCCGTTAGAAATCGATCGTCGTCTGAGATTAGCTTTTTGATTCCTGTTGAATTTGAGATTTGTTCTTTCACTCTCGTGAATTCGGTATCTTCTAATTGATTCCATAGTTGAACAAGCTTTGACATTAGAACTGAGATTTCGAACGCCAAGAAACCGATCCCCGCCGATTCCGGCTCCGGCGGCACAATCTTCAGGGGAATCCACCGGAAACTTGAACTTCTGGTTTTTCTCCACTCCTTTGCCATATTTTCCGGCCGATGGGTTTCGAATTAGTTCTGCAAATAAATATATGAGATTTGAGGAAAATTGACCTCAAAATGAACGCGACGGCTCGAGATGAGAAGGACGAAACTGGTAAAAGCCAAAAGCCAAAAACCAGAAACGACAGATCGGAGAGAGAATGAGCTTTGGAAATTCCATCGTTTCCGAATCCAATGGGTTTTGAAATTTGATTCATTTTCGTTGTTTGCTATGAACAATGATGTTGGAAGAGGGAAGCATATTCTTCCTCCTTTATGACTTCTTGTCTTGTGACCCTTCACACTTGCCAAAAAGTTCTAAAAAAATTGTTTCTGTTTTTGCAATTTGGGTATTAATTCAAATATATTTTCATCAAAGGTAATGAAATTTCACAAAAACAAGCCTAATTTTTTTTAAGTAGAAGACTAAAAACGACATTGGTATGCATCTTAGGGTTACTCGGCTTTCAAGTTTTTGTGTACTTTTAAGAGTATCTAATAGTTTCTCTAACATTTATTCGGCCATCCTTTTTTTAATTCACAAATCTAGATACAAAATTCAATATTATGTCTAATCAATTGGTTAATTTTGAAAATGTTTGAATATGTCAATAACTTATTAGATACAAATTTGAAAGTTCAAGGATTTATTAGATGATTTCAAAGTTTAAAAATCAAGCCTAGAGATCTATTAGATACAGACTTACAAAGTTCAGAGACTAAACTTGTAATTTAAATAAAAAATAACAAAAACAATTTGAAATATCATTTTGGCCCTTAAGATTTGAGATTTACTTTACTTTCAAATGTCTAAATTTAGTTCAACTACTTTTAATAAACTTTGTACATAGTATCTGTTCATACATTGGGTATATATCATTTGATAGTTAGAGGGGAGGCCTACAGGGACTATTTTTTTTTTCCTTTTTCGAAAGTAACCCCAAACTGATGATAGAAACTATTTTTAAGACTGGTCGAGAGTTGATGAACTAAATTTGAAATTTTGAAACTAAATTCACTGACTAGGTGTTTGACAGATGTTTTCAAAAATTGTTTTCCGAACAGTGGAAATTCTAAAAATTCAAGGTTTTCAAATTATGAATTTGAAACTTAAAAATGTAGAATTACATTGAAAAAGATTAAAACTATCCTATATTACATCATGTTATAAACTCATCTCATTTTTTTTAAAACTAAAACCGTAAAATATAATATATATATATATATATATATAAAAATAAATCAGTTAATATTATTTTAGATGTAATTAAATATTTAGTGGATATTATTTTAGATGTAATTAAATATTGGCATACAAATATTCTACTGGCCTTCAGAAATTTCACACATTAAACACTCTACTTCTATTTCTTAATTTTAGTTGTTCTGGTTGTACTCGAAAAAAACAAAACAAAACAAAAAACCTGCACCCTAAATAAATTTAGATATAGAGACTAAATAACTACAATATATATATATATATATATATATATATATATATTTTGTAACAACCTAAATTTCAACTCTATTTCCACCTTGAAAACTGTATGAGAACTCATTTTAAGCCATGCCTCGACCTTAAAAGATAGTTCGGCCATAGAATACCTCGATCTTGATTTATAGCTCGACCACGGAACACTTCAGCTCAAATTATAGCTCAGTCAAGAATGAGCTGTACTACAAAACCACTCAACCCTTTTTTCAACAACACGTCGTAAATTACAGGACGATAATTGCTCTTCAAGTTGCACTTTATTTTTCAAATACCCAAAACTATTCTCTCTCGAACAATAGATCGAACCAAAACTGACTTGAGCATTAGGGTTTTTTACTCTCTCTATACAAGTTCTTGGGTTCATCGATCTCATCTAGGTCCGAACTTTGCAAAATTGATCATTATTATGATGAAACACACCTTTAGATTTGTTCTATTTTGATCACTAAATTTTCAAAATGTCCAATTTAATTCATGACTTCAAGCGTGTATGGTAATATAATGATTTAGATATATATATATATATATATATATATATATATAGTATAACATAAGTCATTTAACGTAACAAAATAATAGTAAACACATGATTCAATGGTCAAAATATTTCTTACCTTCCTAGCGGTCGAAGTTCAAATTAAAAAAAAAACAATAATAATAAAATATTTTGAAATTATCAAAATTAGAAATTTGAAGAAAATATAAAAAAAGATATTAGAATTGATAATGCATGCCAAAAGAAAACGTGGATGAAGAGGTGTCAGAAAGTTCTAGCACCACCGCTGCCATGCCCTTCCAGTATCTTCCAGTTCACAAAATACCCCTATTTAGGCCCTAGACCTCCGTTCCCCTTACTCACCATAAATTCCGGCGAAACAAACCTCAGATTTCAGTTCAAATTCTCCGATTCTCCGATTCCAATTTCCGTGTGCAGAAACATGAAGCCGACCGACGACAGCAGGAAGGAGAAGGTAACGATTCGAGCGGAGAGCCGCGACGAGGAGGGGAAGAAGAGAGTGGAGAAGACGGACCTCCACACTCACAGCATCGACACCGTCAAATACGTGGAGAAGAAGCTGATCGATAAGGGAGTTCAGCGCCTGGATCGGCATCCCGCCGACGGCCGGAGCGGAATCGGCCAACCGCCGCCGAAATCTGGCCGCGGAGGGAAGTACACTTGGGAGGGCCCCGGTGGTGCCATAGAGAACCAGTTGTCGCCGACGCCGGCCGCGATCGACGAGAAGGATCCGAACTTCGTCGATGAGGAGGCGGTGATCGGAGAGGTGGAGGTGCCGAAGGCTGCGGCGGCGAGAGAGGGGGTTTCGAGAGTGGAGATCGATCCTCAGCTTCAATTGCAATGAATATGAAATGAAACCCTCTTTTATTTGAGTTTCTGTAATTTGCATTTAGCTGTGTGTTTAGGGTTTTCCATTTTTACTTTTGTTAAAAAAAAAAGAGCAAAGAAAGTAAAATTTGAAAATATGATAAAATAAATCACTTTTTTTTTCTTTTTATTTCGAGAAAAAGGGTCACAGTGCTCGCTTTATAATCGGGAGCTGTTGTAGATATTCAAATGGTTTAAAGTTTTCAACATTATTTCATCTTCCTTTGTCTGAATTAACGTGTCTCTTAAGACCTTTTAAAGGTTGTTAATCCATTTGCGTGGGCTCAAACTCAGCGTCTAATTTGGGCTCATTTGGCCCATTAACTTGAGACGAGAATTGATTTGGGCTCTCTTGGGCCCATTAACTCGAGACAAGAATTGATTGCTTTTGAGAATTAATTAAGACACTTCTTTTTTTTTTTTTTCCGTTGAGCTAAAGAATAATATAATAAATAATAAATAAAGAGTTTGATTTGTATTTTGTGTATTTGCATTTTGTAATGCCACTGCTCACTCTTCTCTCTCTCTCCCGGTTCCAATATTTTCTTTTGTTATTATATAGTTCATGAAATATTTTACAATAAACCCAAAAGGAAAAGAAAAAAGTCGTGTTTTCAACCCTCTTTTTCTTTTTCTTTTTTTTTTTTATGATTATGACGTTCATAATCATGACGTTAAAGATAAACACCGTGGTATTAACACTAAATGTAGTTATAACTTCAATATCATGACGTTCATAATGTTATTGGAGGGTCATTGCATGAACACCGTTACATGAAGAAAAGATCTTGGTGTAATGCTACCAAAGGGAAGAACTCCACGATATTTTAAAATCGTCATGTTTATCCATCCGATCACGTTTAGAAAATTTAAAAAGATGGAGTGACCATTTAAACTAGACCAAATGATTCTATAGCTAAACATTAAGGGGGACGGCTTCCACGTGGGCTTGGAGAATAATTAGGAATTCTGATTTTTATCATCTGTTTGTATCGAATGTATAATTGGGTGTTGTGGAATGTTGAGAACTCTGGAATTAGGTGAAGATTAAGAAAGATAGTGTTCATTTAATATTTATGCATAATATTGGTCATTCTATAAATACTATTTTACTTGAAATAAAAATCATTTTCCTTGATACATGAAAACTAAAATGGCTTCAAAATTACCTAAAATTTCTCCCTCTCTCTCATATAGTCATATTAAGGAGAGCTTTTTGGGGAAAATAAACCCACCATTCTATTAATAACAATTGCAAGAGGCCTCAGAACCACTATTAGCAGAGTAATTATAGTTCAAACACAGAAATTTTCAAACCACAAATCTCCTCTCTCTTCAACTTCTGCTGTTATTTAAACCTTCCCTCTCCATCTTCACTCTCACACCTTTCACATCTTCCTCCTCCATTCTTCTTCTGCTTCTGATTTCAATTCTAATTCTGCTTCTGCTTCTGCAGTGGCAGAAGCAGAACAACCCCTTTTCCCCCAACTTCTTCCCCCCACCCTTTTTTCTTCTTCTATTTTGAAACCAGGAACACACAACATTCCACATTTCCGGCTCTCCAGGATTCAATCGGATCACTAAAACAAAATTCGACAGAGAGAGCCGGAAATTTCAACAATGGATCAGCTCTCGGCTGCGGTGGCCCTTCTTCCCGGAAATGGCATTTCTACGGTGGAGCTCTATATGGCCTGGGAGGCCATCAGAGCACCATTGATCGCTCCCCTGCTTCGCTTCCTGATTGTGATCTGTACGACATTGTCGATAGTGCAGTTCGTTGAGAGGATCTACATGGGCGTGGTGATCATTCTAGTGAAGCTACTCGGCCGGACGCCGGAGAAGCGCTTCAAATGGGAAGCGATGAAAGACGACTCCGAGCTTGGAAGCTCGGCTTATCCCATGGTCCTTGTTCAAATCCCAATGTTTAACGAAAAAGAGGTGCTCTGGCTCTGTTTTTCCTGCTCTGTTTTCCCCCCTCTGAAAACTCTCCTCTCTTTCACACACTCTGTTTGATCTTAATCTCAGGTCTATCAATGGTCGATTAGAGCAACTTGTGGGCTTTCATGGCCGGCCGATCGGATCATCATACAAGTGCTGGATGATTCAACAGATCCAGTGATCAAGGAAATGGTGGAGATGGAGTGCAGAAAATGGGCAAACAAAGGGATTAACATAAAGTACGAAGTGAGAGACAACCGGACAGGATACAAAGCCGGTGCTCTGAAAGAAGGCATGAAACGGAGCTATGCCCAAGAGTGCGATTACGTCGTCATCTTCGATGCCGACTTTCAACCAGAATCTGATTTTCTTCAGCGATCTATTCCTTACCTTGTCCATAACCCAGAACTCGCCCTCATTCAAGCCCGCTGGATTTTTGTGAACTCCAACGAATGCATGATGACAAGACTACAAGAGATGTCATTGGACTACCATTTCACAGTGGAGCAAGAAGTCGGGTCCTCGACCTATTCCTTCTTCGGGTTCAATGGTTCGTACAAACTCTAAGTTGAGCAATATATTCATGTCGGCACTCCAAAGTTTCTCATTCTCTAAAATCATTGCTCAACATTGGAACAGGTACGGCAGGTGTTTGGAGAATTGCGGCAATCAACGAGGCCGGGGGGTGGAAGGATCGCACCACGGTGGAGGACATGGATTTGGCCGTGCGAGCCAGTCTCAAGGGCTGGAAATTCTTATACCTTGGCGATCTTCAGGTTATCTTTCAAAGTTCTAACAATCTCTTTCGCTTCTTAAGATATTCGATATTCAAATCTCACATCTGATGGAACATTGTTTCATACCATTAGGTTAAAAATGAATTGCCAAGCACTTTCAAGGCCTTCCGTTTTCAGCAGCACAGGTGGTCGTGTGGCCCTGCAAATCTTTTCAGGAAAATGGTCTTGGAGATTGCAAGAAATAAGGTATCACAAACTCATAATAGACTGATAAAAGGTTTTAAGCTTTTGGGCAAAATGATAAGATGTGGGAATTTCTTACTGCAGAGAGTGACATTATGGAAGAAGGTGTATGTGATATATAGCTTCTTCTTCGTTAGGAAGATCATAGCCCATATCAACACCTTTCTTTTCTTCTGTGTTGTTCTGCCCGCAACTGTTATGGTGCCTGAAGTTTCGATTCCAAAATGGGGGGCTGTGTATATTCCTACGGCAACTACCATTATTAATGCCATCGGAACGCCAAAGTATGTTTCTTCTCAAACTTCCAACGTTAGAAGTCAAATTTATGTTTTGTAACGTTGTTTCAACTTCTGAGATTTTACCGGGTTGTTTCAGGTCATTCCACTTGACGGTTTTCTGGATCATGTTCGAAAATGTTATGTCCTTACACAGAGCCAAGGCCACCCTCATCGGCCTATTAGAGGGTAGTCGAGCAAATGAATGGGTTGTCACCGAGAAATTAGGAGATATTCTCAAGGGCAAAGCAGCCTCAAAAGCACCCAAAAAGCCAAGGCTCAGTGTAATTGGAGAGAGGTACTTTTCACTTCTTCCCCAACTTCTGTTTTCTCCTCTTGTGCATCCAATAAAACTCTCTTTCTAACTCTCCTTTAACTACTTACTGCATCTAACCAGAGCTTTGTTTTTATGTATTGACAGAATTCATATTTGGGAGCTTGGGATTGGAGCCTATCTCTTCTTCTGTGGATACTATGATTTGTTCTATGGGAAAAACCACTTCTTCATTTTCCTTTTTGTCCAATCACTTTCATTTTTCATTGTGGGGTTTGGGTATGTTGGCACTATTGTTCCCAGCTCTTAGTGTCCCAACCATGATGTAGATTCTAGTGCTTGTTTTAGCAAGTGAATGGAGATTGCAGAAGATGTAAATAAGAAAGACAATGGAGGCTGGTGGAGCTGAAATTTTTTCCTTTTCTTTTTTGGCTCCTCCACTTGTGGAAGCTTTTTGTTTTTTGTTTTTAGTTTTATTTGACATGAATAAACTGTTTTTTTGGATAAGAGACAAGAATGAACTGTTCATCCCTTCTTTATCCAATTCCTCCCTCCCTCGTTATGCATGGGGTTTCAACACAAAAATGTTGGAAATTTGACCCAACTACAAGTATGCTGAGCTGCTAACTCACTACGAATACCTTAAAAGTTTTTCATTGCTAAATAAATTCAATAAGACATCACAGGATTTAAGCAACTTCAATAGAATTAAGAAGTGATTTGATTGAAGTATCTAAGAACTTTGGAGATGAAATTAAAAGATGGTATGTACTTCTCGCTGAGGCAGTGACATATTTAGTAAAGAAAATTCATGTCCTGGGGTGGGATCCTTTGAGGCATTTTGTCGAACAGATTATTTGTGCTCCAGATTAATCATTCTTCCTCATAACATAACATGAAGAATAAAACCCAGAACAATAAAATCAAAAAAAAAAAACACGCAAAATCCAGAAACATGAAGATGAACTCAGAAACTACTTCTAAGAGACGCATTTTTATTCCTTTTATTGGCCTAAATTGAAATTGCTAGCCTGTGAGTGAACCAACAAGAAGCAGAAGGAAAAATGTAGCGTCCAAACGAAAAGAAAGGAGAAAGAAGAAAAAGGCTATGGTCCTGTCTCATCTGATCTCATTTAAATAACTTTGAGGATGTCCTCAGCACTACTGAAGGTAAACGCACCTCCTTCCTCCAGATTCAAGACCTTCACGACTCCATCCTCGGCCAAGAGCGCGTAACGCCTCGACCTCACGCCCAATCCCACCGGCTTGTCGCTCAAATCAAGCTCGCAACCGATCGCCCGAGTGAAATCCCCGTTCCCATCGGACAACAGCAGAACCTCGTCCTTAACATTCAGGTTTTCCTTCCACGCCTTCATCACGAAGGCGTCGTTGACAGAAATGCAAGCGATTGTGTCGACTCCTTTGGCCTTAAGCTCGGCCGACTTCTCCATGAAGCCGGGGAGGTGCTTCTGGGAGCAAGTCGGGGTGAATGCACCGGGCACGGCGAAGAAGACTGCCTTCTTGCCCTTGGTTAGGTCGGAGACCGTGGTGGTCTGGAGCTCGCCGGCCGGGTCGAAGTACGAAAACGTGGACTCCGGAAGCTTGTCGCCGACGGCAATGGCGGCGGTGATCGTGGATTTGGAGGTCGAAGAGGAGGAAAAACGGAGCGGGTTTAGGGTAAAAGGGCGGGGGGATTTGAGGGGAAGGGCAGCGAAAGAGAGATTGGGAGAGAGGGCGGAGGCTCTGGGTGGAAGTAGAGAGGCGGCAGTGGAAGAGGAGATGGAGAGAGAGAGCCTGGAAATGGAGAAAGCGGCCGCCATTGTTGTCGTCGACGGGAGAAAGAGATGAAATTCGAGTGGTTTCAACTTTCAGTTTTGGTTTTTGGTCGACGGAGGATACAAGAAAGAAGGCTGGACGATTTGGGCCGGCCTTTTTTTCTTTTTTTTTACCTTTACTTTTTATTTTCTGCAAAAACTAAGAATGAATTATGAACCACTTTAAATTCAATTAAAAATTCATTCATGAAAATAAATTTCAAGCCAACTCTATGACAGCTAGTTAATACACTGGATAAGGTTGATGTTATAGTTTTGTTTTTTTTTTTTTGGGAAAAAATGTTTTAAATGAATAAAAATAAACCACTGGATAATGAATGAGGCTTGGGATGGAGCTACTAGAGAGGTTTTGAGAAATTTTGAGAACCTTCAAAGAGTTGGGTAGGAAACTTCAAGCTCATATCAATCCTAGGTTAAAAGTAAAAATTTAATTTTACGAGTCTATATGGTAATATTATTGTTCGGTGAAAATGTTAAGATCTCAATTTTATAGAAATATCATGAAAATATTGATAAAATGTCTATAGATATATATAAAAAAAATAAAAAGTTAATAACAAATAATTAAATTATCAGGTAAATATTCCACAATTTTTAAGTTACAAATTATTAATATTAATATTATTTTCAAGTGATATTTTATGGTTAAATTACATATTTGGTCCCTGTACTTTAATTGGAGTGATGATTTAGTTCATAAACTTTCAAAACCCAAAAGTAACGATTTAATCCATTAACAATTTAGTTTCTGAAATTTATAATGTAACATTTTAGTCCTTTAAATTTAAAATTTGTAACAATTTAATCTCCGTATAAATTTTTTTGTTAAATTCCTTTTATATATATATATATATATATATATAACCGATGAATGATCAAATTTATTTATAAATTAAATCATCATATAATAAAAAAAAATTACACTTAATTTTGATAAGAATTTTTTGTAGTAGATACTAAATTGTTAAAAATTTTAAACTATAAAGACTAAATTATTACATATTAAAATTTTTAGTTGCTACCCATATAAAAATATGGGGACTAAATCATTACTTTATAAAAAAATAAAGGAGGAAATGTGTCTTTTAACCATATTTTGTTGATACTTTTTATGTTTTGCCAATTTTTTTCAATACTATAAATGTCGATTTTTCTTTGTATCAAATCCAACATCACCACAAAAATTCAATACCCTGATTTGGTGAACATTTCTTGTTCTCCATAATTTTAAATTTATAAAGTAAAAATTTTATATAGAAATTTATTTTATAAGTTAAATATTCAAATTTTGTATGTCATTTATTTTTAATATTTATTATGCATGAAAAACCAAACAAGAATCAAGAAACTTAATTTTATTATTTATAAAATTAATACACTTTTTGAAAATGTTCCTCATTTTTTAAAAATAAAAAGCAAGAACAATCACCGAACACTTATATTTCTCAAAAATCGAAAATCGAAAACAAAAAATATGAACATTTCCAAACAACTCCTACAAGACTTCTCTTTGTTCCTCAATAGCTTAGAGGTAAAGCAGACAACCATTAACATCTGGTCATTAGTCAAATCCTACCCGAGAAGATTTAATTCACTCCGAACTAATAATTCTAATTCGAAATGAAAGATGAATTTTACCACCAAAAAAAAGACGAATAAAACATCAATAATAAGCCAAAGTCAAGCTAAATAATTGTTAAAAAATATTCTACTGGCACTGGCACGGGTCGATACAAGCACATGCGATGTCTAAGAGGAACCATCATTAGGAATACCAGTGTCTATACACTAAAAGCTTATAATAATAAGAATAATAATAATAAGATTTGAAGTCACACCAGAACACTTAGAAAATGAAACATCATCAAAAGGGGTCGGGGTAGAAAATTCACAACCATCCAGTATCATAACTCTGATCAGATGGAGCCTAATTCAAACTATGTTAATCCCACATTAGAGAAACCAACACAGTTCAAAATATTTATCATGCTCACTCACTTCTCAGCACTGTGCTTAGCCTTTGTGTGGGATTGTAAAGCACCTTCTGACCCGAATGCCCTTCAATGAAAGTGTGTTCCCACAATTAAATTAAAGAAAATTTAGATCCCGAATCATAACTATTTTGACTTGTTTCTTTGTTTTGTTATCTACTTTTTAAAAACACACTCAAAATCTAAACCAAATTTTAAAATGTGATTTTGCATTTGAAATTTGATTAAGAATTCAAATGGAGGCATAATTTTTCTAAAATAGAAAATAAAAAACTAAGGATCCTTTTCATACCCATTTTGGTTTTTTCTCTGTTTTTCTATCTACTTTTTAAAAATTAGTTAAGAATTCAAATGTTTTGAAGAAAGTGAAAACATGGCGCACATAAATAGTAAAGAAATTGTGATCAATTTGATTTCCCAAGGCAATTACAGAGATACATACCTCTTGCAGGATTTGCAAGGGAATGCGCCACCAGCTGATTTGGGAGTCTGCTGCTTATTTTGGTCATTAGCAGCAGGTGTTTTCCCAGCCTGCTTTGAAGGATGAGGAGTAGCTACATGACCTACAACTTTCTTGCCATCTGTGACCAAAAATAAAAAAGCCATCTTAGTAATTTGTTCAACAGTTCAAGGATTTGAATTTCACCCCAAAGTCTGCCTCTATGGGTGGATGGTAGTAAACACTAATGGAACTGCAATTAGATAGGTATCTCTTTACTTAGGTTGCAATAAGCTAATGACCCATTCGAGAGGGCATCTATCTCTCCACACTATTTTTCACTTTCATACATTAAAAAAAAAAACCTTCTGAAGTGGTCATTATACTATGTTGAAAGTAGTTTTTAGTGTTGGTCATGCTACGATATAACATGATTTTCTATTAGATATATGATCATTCATAATGAAATGATTTATACTTTAGTAAACATTGGACTTTTTGACAAGTCCAAAAATGTTCAAAACACAACATAAAAAAAAAATAAAAAAGTAGATAAACATAACTGACTAAGTTCCAACTTACAGCTTACAGCTTACTTTAATAACATTCAAACCCATGAAACTAACTAAAACTGCTTAATTTAAACAAAAACTTCTAATCCTCCAGTCTTGAAGGTTTATTTCAGAAAGGGAAAATTAGGAAATATTGGGGGGTTTTAGTTAGTTCCCTAACTTCCTTAGTTTTGTTTATCCCTGTTTGTCTTTCTTTCTTTCCTTTTCTTTTTTTTTTTTTATGTTGTTTGTTGTGATTTCAAAGTGTTGTTTTTATGTGTAAAGACTGAGAAGTAGCATGGAGAGATAGATGACCCTCTTGAATTGGTCAGTAATTTGATAGTTGTAGTTTTCTTGAACAAATTAATCAGTAAGAAGAAACCTGTCAGAATCCTGGTGACTTCACCCAGCAATATAAAGGGCTAATTTTTTTTTTGATATTCATGAGTGTCCAAGCCAACTTTCACGCACCTCAACTAATCTCACGAGACAACAACCTAACTTTACTACGTTTTGATGTCAAGGTAACTCGTAGGATACTAAATCCTAGGTAGGTGACTATCATGGTTTGAACCCATTCTCTTTAAGCCCTTTACTATTTACATTGGCCCTTATTGACCACTAGGCCACACCATGATGGCTAATATAAAGGCTAAAAATCTGAAAGTAAATCAGGTTCTCATAAAAGACAGAAGAAACCAACCAGTTTTTTGAGGAGTAACGAGTTTCGCCTTCTTATCAGCTGCAGGTGTCTTATTAGCAGACTCTAGAGGTCTCTTCTTGCTTGCCTCAGCCTTCAATGGTGTCAACAATTATTTCATTAAAAAATGGCAAATAAAAGAAAAGAACTTCCAGCTCAATGCAATCAAGTTTCTCTAACGATGAGAGAAAGATGGCAGCCCAGTACCTTTTTCGGTGTTTGCTCATCCTCTGCCAAGCTGTCATCCGATTCCTCATTATCAGTTTTGTCGCTGTCATCCCCAGAAAACTCATTTTCATCATCGTCAGTGTCATCTTCTTCGCCTCCATTCGCATTCTAAAGAAAACCAAGACAGATGGTAATAAAAGTTAAAACTCAATGGCCATATTAGTAAAGTAGATTCTAAGATACTAACTTCCTTATATGGCCTACATCAGAGCAAATATCAAGTAGTAGCTCGGAAAGAAATTATGCTCCTGGAGTTATGATCATTGTTCAGAACAAAGATTGAAAAATGTTGAATTACCACACTTGATTAGGCAGACAAACACTGGCTAAATTGAAGTGGTGTGGATTAACATTAACCAAAGAAGAAAACGAATTAGAATAGCCAAAATTCTTTCAATCAGAAATCGTAAGTGTATCACCACGGAACAGGCATCTAGCTTCACATGGAATGAAAATGAGAAAAGCTAATATAATTAAGTTCTTGCTCCATATTTTACAAGAGCTGTGTGTCATCTTCTTCTTCTCTTTCTTTCTTTTCTTTTTTTTTTCTTTTTTTGAATTTGAAAACATCAATGCACTTACCCAATTAATGCAGCGAAAAAGGATATTTCAGCAAAGAAAAGATCATGTAGATGTATGTAGCCTGCATAATGACATATAAGAGTACCTCATCGTCCAAGCTATCTTCATCCTCATCATCATCTTCGTCAGAAGTATCATCATTTTTCTTACTGTCAATAATTGAATTAGAGCCACTTTTGTTTGGTTCTACAATCTGCACCTTTCGCTTACTTCCAGAAGCATCAGGCTTTGCATCCTTCTTAGGCTGTGCCTCAGGCTTTCCTGCACCAAACAGTTGTAGCCTATGTTAATGTTGCTAAATTAAAATGGCAAATGCACAAGAGAGTAAACATTACCATTGTCAACGGCAGCTACTGGAATATCCTCTTCAGAATCAGTATCTGAATTTGAAAAATAGCATCAAACCGGTCAACTAATTCATTGGTTTTAATGAAATTAAAAGATAATACCAATCTCACAATGTTTTGATCAATAACTTACAAGAAGATTCTTCCGTGGCGATGAAAAAAACTCAAACTAGTCAAGGAAACAACACGAGAAAATGCAAATATAGCAATTAAACTAAATAATATGAAGATGAATTTAAGAGAAAAATAACATAAAAACTTAGACAACAAAGAATTCGGAGAAAGGATATTCTTCTGGAAGAAGAGATGTATATCCCGTAAAGTAGACACTTCCATTTTTCCAATTATGGGATAGCTCAAATTCTTTGTCGAACACTAGATCGAAGGACACTTGTGGGAATTTCTCTGAGGAGAGTGTCCCCAGAACAAGCTTTTGATTGCCAACCTTGACATATAGGAAAACGGGTTCACTTCCTTTGCCCCTGGACTCTCCAAGGCAGGCCTGTGGAAAACATGTAACTCAATGACTGCCTACATGTTTCTTATGAACAGACCAACAAACTAACCCACAGATGATACCTGAGACAGATGCAATATCTTCTCCTCCCCAGGACTCACCAAGAGAGGTTCCCCAACTTTAACCTCAGCACCTGCATAACATGTCGATACCACTAGGTCATAAGGAAACGTAGTGCCAGCACATTACTCTATATGCATATAACAATGTGCTTCGATTAGGTACATTGACATGCAAGAGAACATGTAGTAACACCATTACACCAGCATATTCACCAAGAAATACTGGACACATGGCAGTCAAACCCCTCTTCATTTCCAGCAGAAATTGTTGTTTCAAGCTCTCATCTCCAACAATATAGTTTTTCGTAAATGATTCGTTAAAACTAAAAGAACTTTTACGCATTATGATTTAGTAGGAATTCCTTAGATAGTTGAAACTAGTGGCATTACTAAAATAACCGTCCATGAACAACAGGAGTAAATAACCAGCACAAGAAAAAACATAAGGCTGCGGATTTAGTGTTCCTATCTTGTCAAACAGAACACAGGTAAATTAACAATGCACTTTAAAGTTCAAACAACAGCGTCCATAATCACCTCACTACAAAGAGAAGAGAGTCTACAAACATTCGAGCAGTCGGGACATGACGACTTCACTCATTTATAGTATAACCTTCTACTTTCGGAATTGTAAGGTTCAAATTCACATCACATATACATAAAAACGAAACTGGGACGGATTCTTTAAAACATAAATATCAGTTCAAATTGAACTTGTTCCTATGATTTCCTTTGCAACAACACACAGCAAAATCCCAGTGCATAAACAGATAGCAAAAGTCAATTCCCTAAACCATTTCTACAGTAGGAACACGTAAACCACTTATCAAACATCCCTTTCTCTGCCAGTCTCATATCTTCTTCACCCAACGGAGAGTGGAAAACAGGGAGTAACAAAAAGATACGGAAGATGTGACAGAAGCCGATAAAGAAGAAGCAGTAAGTAAACAAAACAAGCAGAGGAGGAAAGGGAAGAGAGAAAATCACCCCAAAACTCCATTGGAGAGAACCAGAGATCACTGGGAAGTCGTGGGTAGGGTTTTTGCTTCCGATTTCCCTTTCTTTTTCTCTGCGAAATTTAATTTCGATTGCTTTTTTCTTTTTCTTTTTTTTCCTTATCGAGGCAATGATGAGATGAAATGGGGAGCGCCGTGAAGAGTGAAGTTCTGTGGAAATTGCGATCAAGTGATGCGCGTAACACCGCAGTCTTCTAAAACTTGCTGAGTTGGACTAGAAAAAAATAAAAATAAAAATTATATTGTTTTTCTTTTTCTTTCTCTTTTTCTTTTTTTTATTACAGTTATGTTTAATCTTTAAAAAATTTAAATATGTTTAATAGTTCTTGTTCTTTAGATTTCATGACCAATAAAATATAAAAAATTATCTAATAGATTTCTGAAATTTTAATTGATAATGAATATGTAGAAATTGCAATAAAGTGCTTCTTAAAAAGAAAGTCTAGCAAAAATATATGATGAATTGGGCCATTATTACTGTAGTTTGAGGTTTGATAACAAATGAAATCGCGTAGATTTAGGATAGGATGAGAGAGATTGTTAAAAAAAAAAACAAAATACTAGCTTTTTTGGAATTGTGGATGTTTCAGCTGATTGTTCTACAAGTTGGGTGTTGTCATAAATACAAAAATAACGAGCAAAACAAAAATAAGATACTCTAAAGTTAAAGTTAGTCTCAATATGAAGCAAACAATCAGATTTGTCAGGAACTTTACCTTCATATTTATATATTTTTTGAGTGGGTCCCACTTATTGCCCACTTAGCACATCGTGTGAATATCGACATAAATTCAGCGTTAGTGGCAAGTTAAGAGTTAAGGAGCGATTGTGTTATACCAAGCTCATCTTTCAACTTAGGTCAACACTCAGAAAGAATTATAGGTTGGACTCCTTGTCACGATGTATTATACTTCGGGCAACTCTTGCTCTCTAATTTCTTGCCACATCACATAAGTATAGTAACTTTTGAGGATGTGCAAGAGAGAGAAAATTCACTTAACATGAAAAACATATCACCTTTTTAACCAACTTAGAACACAGGCGCACATTTTCCTCGATGTCCAGTAAGAAAATTGTCACATCATACTAACATTTTGAAATATTTAAGAGAAGACAGTACATTTTTAAAAGTATGCAAACAAAATTAAAATCAAATTCTAACAATAAGGAATTATACACGTGCCATTTAAAATTTGTGTTTTGGAGTAGTAAATTAATCAATAGCAATAAAATAATAATACGATGGCTTTAAAAAAAGTAACCACGAACCTAGCAAGTAATGTGAACATTTTATTTAGTTGAATCATTTAAAAAAACAATAATAATAAGCGCCGACAATAAAGAAAGTATAAAATAAAATAAAAATAGTTTATTTGTTTTTTGGAAATCAACGAGGGTTTTAAATAGTGTTTAAATACAATAAATATGATAATTGACAGAAACTTGATGATCTTTAACTCGCTCGAGGGGAAAAAAATTGAATAACTCACACAATTATGTGAAGTGTCATTATATCACTTTAATTTTATTTGATTCATTTAGTAAAACTATGTAACTGGTTAAAATACTTTACTCCTTCAACTTCGGTCGGAATATCTTATTTAGATAAAGAAAAAACATTCAAATCTTCAGCATCCTAGAGATCATGATTAAGGGTCAAGTCAAATACGACTCTCATGAAAGTCCAACGTTATTTTTGCCAAAATATGAACTGTACTGTATCCTTCTTGCTTGATGAAATTTGTATATTGAAACAAGCGCTAGGTAAGAGACTTCTTAACGCCACCCTTAAAGAATCGGACTCAATCTTTGAACGAAGATTTAATCTTTTATCTTGTATTTGTTGTACTAAAATAAAAATGGTGGTACTTACATTAACAGCTAATTCAAACATATATTAATTAATTAGATAATTAGTAACTTCATTGAATTAAGATATTTAATTAATTACGTAACAAGGTTCACAACATAAAAAAAATCAAACATCAACCATAATTATTTTCAAAATATATAACTACTCTATTTTAATTGGGCGGGTATTATAATTTTAACGTCAAA
Organism: Momordica charantia; assembly: GCF_013281855.1. Taxonomy (NCBI): domain Eukaryota; kingdom Viridiplantae; phylum Streptophyta; class Magnoliopsida; order Cucurbitales; family Cucurbitaceae; genus Momordica; species Momordica charantia. Next base: position 22,908,087 of record NW_028275163.1, on the reverse strand, counting down.
TGATGATTAACTCGATAATAATTGACATATATCGAACTGTACAGAATTGATATCGAATTCAGTATTAGGAGCTTGAGAAATGCCAAAGAGATAGCGAAAGCCAGCCAGCAGTCCCCGCCGGCTGATCGACAATTTAAAAATTCAGCAGCTCAGCCAGAGCCAGCGACCGTGGATTTAGGAGAAGGGACACACACACTCGGGGCTCGAGCGAAAGGCCGCGGACACTTCAAATTAGACAATCTCCAGCAGACACCAACTCCATTTTTCAAAGACCCAACACAGCAAATTGTCACTTTCCAGCCGGGCGAGATAATCCCAGTTAATCTGGTGGAGGAAGAATCAATTCTTCAGAAAAATGGATCTGGGTTTTCTTCTTCAAGCATCAATTCCCTCTTGGGAAGCTGTAAGTGTTGATTCTCTTGCTGTGAATCCGCTATCCATTATAACCATGTTTTCTCCACTTCACTGTGTTTGAGATTCTCCTGTTATTTGTTATTGGGCAATCAGGTTGCTATTCTCTTGATCTTCTTTTCTTACTTGGCGATTGCTGGATCTATTTTGCCGGGAAGAATAATCCCTGGAGTGATTTTGCCTGACCGCACCAGGCTTCAATATCGCTGCAATGGTTCTGTTATCTCATACGTAAATCAATGCAGTTTATGAAGTTTGATATCACTGAGAGTTTAATTCCATGGCGAGTTTTGAAATTTGAATCTCCCTCTTGTCTTTTTTTTTTTTTTTGTTGCTGCTACAGGTCTACTCTCTCTTTTGGTGCTCGTCGCCCTTCTTGGGATTGGTGTTCAAACGAATTACATTTCTCCCACTGTAAGTGTTTCACTGCTTCTCATCGTGTATTGATCATTCTACATGTTTGGCTCCACATTTCTTTCTTTCACGGAAAAATTATTCTTAAATCACCACAAAACTCAAAACAATGTTTAGCTTAAACTGATAGGTTATTTATGCTTGAATATTAATTTGATTCACAACACATAAATTATTGATATCAATTGGACAGAAGATACTTTGATACGTGCCTTTCCTGCTGAGATGACTGTTCTGGGATGATTAGTGTGTTAGTACAACTTATATGCAGGCAATATCAGATAGAGGACTGGAGCTGCTATCAGCAACTTTCTGGTTTAGTTTCCTGGTATGGGAGTTAAACATCTGAACTATTTGCTACAGAGCTAACTTTTGTCCTGTTGAACATATTTTTGTTTGAACTATGATATTTACTGATATCTTTCTCCAGTAGATGTGGTCTTTTGATATCCTGCCAACATCCCTGTTGACGTTTTACTCTTACCTCTTTCCTTTTGAGATTTAAATGGTGTGGCCCTGTGGGTGGATAGAGAATAATTCTTCGATAATAGAGAGGTACAAGCCAAGAGAGATTCCGAGAGCTCTAATTTCTACTAAGCCAAAAGTATATCTAACAAATAAAAGAAAGAAAAAAAAAACCCTCTAAGCCTAAGCGATGCACTTAAATTATTCCTCTCGTATTTACTGAAGTCTACATCATAAAAGCCACATGGGCCCCAATGCAATAATCTTCGTATGTACTTGCTGATCATTTCCCACCCCTCTCATTCTCTTTATACGATAGACATTGACCACTGACTATCAGGTGGTTATTTTTATCGTGTTGACAAGCTTCCCTATCAACACGAAGTAACTAGTTCTGTACCTCAATATGCTAAGTGGTTTCTTAAGGTTTCCATTTTAATTCTGAGAGGACCTTCTATATGTTACAAGTGGAGTTAATTTTGAGATTCAGTTGGCTTGTAACTGTTCCTTGGAAGATTTCCTATGATGGCCATCGATAGACTTGTTTCTATGTCCCCAAATCCCGAACCATCATGTAAAAAATTGATGTTACTCAATTATCAGTAACATGCAATACCAATACCATCATTCTTTTACTAAGAGAACATTCTTATTAACATGTCCTTTCCATTGTTTGTCAAGTTTGGTCTTTGAGTCTTCTGATCTTCTATTATCAACTACTTTTCATTTTTAACTCCCCTTTTTAAACTCTACTTAATTTCTCACTTTCAGGCGACATTGTTACTCTGTGTTGCTGGATACAGTTCAAGTAGTGAAAGTTCTTCTCTAAAGCCTCGTATCACAGGAAATCTTATTCATGATTGGTACTTTTTCAATTTTAGATCATTTTTCTATATATGTTTAATGTAATTGAATCTCATTTTGTGGTTTGTTTGCTCAGCTGAGATGTTTAAATCAAGTAAGGAATCAAGTGCATAATGTTAAGAAATCAATTCCTTGCATATAATTGGTTTTATTTTTCTTCTCATTAACGTTGTCATTTCCACATTATAGATGTAAAAGAAAGATTGGTTTTAAGAATCTTTATATATTACCCTTCTAAAAAGAGATGGAGAGAAATATGAATTTCTTCAGTTATTGTACATATTGCCATAACATATATGAACACCAAATTTTACTTCTCTATTCTATTGAGTAATCTATTAAATGTAATAGCTAGAATTAAATTACCGAGGCATACCATGTACGACTTTAGGACTTTCAGCTTGTTTCTTAGCTAAATGCCTGTTAGTGTTGCATGATTATATATCACAGAGCTTTCTAGTTCTATCGTTGGTTGTGAAAGACTATTTGAGTTTCAGAAAGGTTACTAGTTAAGGTAGTTTACAACTAGAATGTAAGTACCTTGAGAGATCTGTGAGAAAGGACGATCATTCATCTTTATATTCTTTATTTCAATCTCCTATCCCAGAAAATTTTGCTTTTATTTTTGTAAATCAGTATGGTTTAATTTGGATATATCCTCAAATTTGTTTATTATCTTCCAAAAATTAAGTGTTAAATTTTTGTTTGCTAAGTTCTAGAAATTTGATTTGACCACTTATCTTAATATCGCCGTCTTATGCTGCTTGCTTAATAGGTGGTTTGGTATACAGTTGAATCCTCACTTTTTGGGCATTGACCTCAAGTATGCAACTTTTTCTAACTTTTTCGGTGTGCCATGCATGAATAACGTCATTAGTTTAATACTCATACAAGTTTTTGTTTAGTTTCACTTTGGTGGTATTATTGTCTATGTTAACAAGAATGCTGAAATTCTTCATGTAGATTTTTCTTTGTTAGAGCTGGAATGATGGGCTGGCTACTGATTAACCTATCAGTTCTTGCAAGAAGTGTTTTAAACACCACCTTGAGCCAATCCATGATCCTCTACCAGACATTTTGTGCGGTAAACTGATCGTCCAAAGTATTCCTTCATTTTTTGTATGTTTATTTTGGTGGCCTCTAATAATTGGGCGTTTGGTCTAAAATGGTATTCAGTTATATGTCTTGGACTATTTCGTTCACGAGGAGTACATGACCTCCACGTAAGTGTGCTTTCAGATCCTTCTTGACTCGCAATATATTTGAAATGCTTCTTACCTCAGTTTCTTTGCAGTGTAGCAAGTAGCTTTAAGTGGTGAAGTTTCATGTCAAAAAAATTGGATGGCATCTGTAAAAATGTTCTAGCAATCTAAGAGCTGAAGCTTATATGTTGCTATCTTAGACTACCATTTCTTGTCTAATCCTAGTTGTGCTTATTGTTATTATAATAATTCTCTGTTTGAGGTGTTTGGAGACTCTAAATCTTATCCATATTATCTGGCTTCTAAAATTTTGTTTACCCTAATTGGTTACTTGGAGACAGTGATGAATCTAATAGAAACCAAATAGCTAAAATATATTGAAAGATTAAAGGATAGAAGGACTACAAAAGTTGTCTAAGTAATTAAAGCCTTAAAGGTACTTGGACGCTCCCCTCCCTTGAGTATTCTTACTCAAGCTTAAACCACACTAAACAATTGTCTACCTTCATCCTTTCTCCCATCACTCTATTTATAACAAATCTCTACTAACCAATTCCTTAACTAATTACTAATATTTCCTTACTATTCTATCAATAAACCCAATTATCCCAAAAGACATTCCTATCAGAATTTGATTATGCTCTTCAACTAAGGAAAAGTTTACAATAATTTTTGAAAGAGTAAAATGTGACTTTAACCCATTAAAAGGTTAACAAAAATTTATGGTGTTTGGTTAAATGATGAAAAGTGATTTTAAAAATTGTAAAAATATTTAAAGTACTAGGAGAAACACTTAATTAGTACTTATTCAAAAAATGCTTATTGAAGTTGAAGAAATACTTCTCACTTAAAAGCACTATTTTTAAAATTCTCCTCAAACTCGCACTAACCAAAAGCTGGAATACATCGTATGAAAAATGTGTTTTATTTTTATCACTCTTCTTCTATGTTTCATTTCAAACGACTGGTCTCTGTTATGCTACGAATAAAACCTCTGCTTGAATATCGAAAATAGTCTTCATTCGATTTTGTGGCATCACGAATTCTTATTTATTGTCTTCATACGAATTGTGCTCATTATACCTTTTAAGCACACACTCACTTCGTTACACTTGTGATTATGTGCAATCAGACTGAATATTGGGGAATGGTTTGTCTTTTGTAGATGGGACATAATTGCTGAGAGATTAGGCTTCATGCTGGTATTTGGAGATCTTGTTTGGATTCCTTTTACATTTAGTATTCAGGTAATGATGAAGTAGTTTACCAATTTTTTTCTACTGCCACTTGATTTGTGGGATGTCTTTTGAGAAAGTGTGATGCTCTTTTTCTAAGACTTCTGGAAGAAAATTGTGCAAATGGTTTCTCTAAAAACACTTTAAAAGGCATGCCGAACACACCTATAATCATGTGCATGCACTCGATCTTCATTAAAAGGTGAAAAGTTACCAAGTGAAAAAATTCTTTTAGGAATGTACAAAGTCACTTCGTACATAAAGAAAACAAGGAAAAAAAACTATAAGAACACTAGGTAAAAACCGTAAAATACAAGAAAACATCCCCACTAGAAAGAACTTGCAAATTGATCTTCTTCCTCACAAAACTTTTTTAATGTTAAAAACCCCATGAAAGCACAACCAAAAAGAATACTCAAGAGCTTCCCACAAAGACCTCCTTTATCTTTCATAATTTACTCAAAAGACTTCAAAAATTCTGAAAGATCTTGTTTTTGTTTTCATCCTTAAATTTATCTTTTAGAGCTTAACTCAAGCACTGTTTCATGTCAAATATATATATATATATATATATATATATATATATATATATTTTCTTTTTCTATATGCAAGTTCTATATGTATATTGTAAGGATAATAACATTGTGTTCATATTCAGGGAAGTTTTTGTCGATGCATACCTGAAAATCCACTAATATACCTAAACTTTGTAAGACTTGTTTTCTGGAAAAGACTGTCTGTGTTTGTTTTATAGGGTTGGTGGCTTTTGACAAACAAGGCAGAGTTAACGACAGCTGCTACCATAGCTAACTGTTTAGTCTTTATAATGGGGTAGGTACCATGACGTGGCTTATGACACTCTTTTTCTCGTCATGAAGGTTTGCTAAACGCTTTTTGTGTACTATTTTGGGCAGATATGCTGTGTTTAGAGGATCTAACAAGCAGAAACACATGTTTAAAAAGAACAACAAAGCGCTTATATGGGGTAGGCCTCCGAAAGTTGTCGGAGGGAAGTTGCTTGTTTCTGGTTATTGGTAAGATTTTCATCTCTTTGATTTACTTGTCATCATAGGCATAACTTCCACATATATTTCTTCTAAAAACTAAAAGAAAACCAAGAAATTATTTGGATGATCAACTTCTGTCCTTAATAGACTCTTCAGGAGAGGGGATGGAAATTTTCTGATAGTTTGTTTTGGGTTATTTGTTCCCACTTTTTTGTTTCCTGATTCTATTTTCTAAGAAAGAAAGAAGAATGTGTCTGGTAAGAATTTGTTGTTATTTCATATTTTAAAATTAAAAAAATTAAAAAAAATTCTTGAAAAACAGTTTCTTGAAATAAAATATTCAAAATTTATATACAATTTTAGAAACATTTATTAGACATGAGAAACGAAAAGTCTAGAAACAATAAATGAGAATTGAGAAATGGAGATGTTATGAAGACCCCATTATTTTTACTTACAAGGAATCGGAACGAAATTAATCGAATTGAAAATGTTATTCCTTTAACGTTGTTTACTATAAATTTTATGGAATCGGAATTAGAAATCTTTTGATGTTGTTTATTGTCTGAAATCGGAATAGGTATTATAAATTTGGAACCATGGGTATTGTTTCTTATTTTCTTATATATACTTATTCTCGAACAGGGGAATTGCGCGGCACTGTAATTACCTTGGAGACTTGTTGCTTGCACTTTCTTTCAGCTTACCATGTGGGATAAGGTAATTCTGTGGTTTCTCTTTCTCAATAAGAGAGGGAACGAAACAAAAATTGCAAAATATACTTTCGTTTGAATTTAGTGTATATTTAGTCCTGATGTTTCAAAACGGATACTTTTAATCTATGAGATTTTAAAAATGGTTCTAAATGATCCTAAAAGTTAATTGACCATTGCTCAGCTAAGAGAAAAATGGCGTGGCTATGGTTATGTGGCAAAATATATTAATTTTATATTGTTGTTCTTTACTATCTTATGATGTCGCAAATGATGTGGCATCTTCTTCCTCCCCACTTCCCCTTCTTCCCTCTCCTCCTTTCTCCCTCGTACTTCCTCTCTTTCTCCAAAAAACCGCCATAGCCATTGCTGTATCTTTCAACCGCCGTCCCATCTCCACTTTGACCACCCTCCCTCATTAACGAGAAATCTTCGTTCCAGATCTGGAACGAAACTCCTCGTAATGAGGGTCTTGTTCCACTTCATTCTAGATGGGGCAACGGCGACAGAAAGTGGTTTGTCGGAGAAGGAGAGAGGAGCTATGAGGGTGCGGAGACACGGTGGCGGTAGTTCACCGGAGAAGAAGTATGAGGGAGGAGAGGGAAGGAGATGCAACTTCATTTCCCACGTCACATGACAACAAAAAAAAAAAATATAAAACTAATATATTTTGCCACGTAATCATAGCCCAATCAACAAATGATGTTCACGTCATATTTCTATTAGTTGACTAACGATCAATTAAGTTGAAGGACCATTTAGAACGACTAGAAACCAAAAAATGTATTTTAATTTTTACCAACCAAACAAAAAAGGAAGAAAGAATACCAAACCCATGAAGATAAATCTCCCTTTCATTTTTGCAGCTCCCCAATGCCATACTTTTATCCTATGTATCTCCTCATTCTGCTAATATGGAGAGAGAGACGAGACGAAGCTCGTTGTGCTGAGAAATATAAAGACGTTTGGGCAGAGTATACCAAACTCGTCCCTTGGAGAATACTGCCTTATGTTTATTAGCATCTACGCAGATGTTCGTATTCATCTTGTTGGGTGTTGTTTCTTCTATGCTTGTTTAGAACACAACTTTCACATGTTTTTTAGGTACATGGATTGCTTGTAGTTTACAAGGTCTATGTTAAGTTATTTCTTGTCTGCTCATTCTGTCTTAACTTGGTCTGCCCTGCCCTTCATTTTCTAGAATTGTTGGAAATTTTTGTGACAATGGGTATAAATATTAACGTCTTTATTATCATCCTTTTTATATATAAAAGTTTCGAGGTATATACCATTTACCGCCAAGCTAGGCTCGTTTTAGCTTTTTTATATATAAAAGTTAAAAAATACTTTGGGTTCCTAATATTTTTTATTGAAGTAAAAATTTAGTCTTTCTAACTTTAGTGTAACTGTGTAATCTTAGTACTTTCAAATTAGTAACAATTTAATCATTGAACCATGTAAAAATTTAAAAATTTTGTTCTTGTAATTTAAAGTTTGTAACGATTTAGTTTCTATCGTGAAAATTTTTATGAAATTTCTCATATATATAAACCGATGAGAGATTAAATATGTTTATAAATTACGGAGATCGATATGCTAATTACCGTTGAGCTAAACTCATGTTGGCCATTGTTGATTTCTATTACATCATATTATGAAGCTTAAATCTACAAACTCCAAACAAAATAATTAATGAATGCGAAGGTGAACTATTTTACAATAATAGGTATATTGATTTGAATCCAATTTTGGTTCTTCAACTTTCTTATTTATCTTTTTGCTGGTTTAAAATCTTTCTTTTGATTTTCAAAATTTTTCTCATATGTAGTTTTACTTAATTCGATATCAAACTCAATATATATTGTTTAGATGGTAAAATATACTTTTTAGTTTTTATTTTGTTCTTAAGTTTCAAATGTGACACATTTAGTCCATGATTAAGGTTTAAGTTTGTTTTCTAATTGGTTATTGAGTTGAGTTGACTGGTAGTCAACTTAACAAAACGATGGTGTGGCAGTTAATATATGTTGACTAGACAATGAGAGATTGCATAAATGATTTAATACGAGCGTTGAAAATTTGATTGGCTGTCGAGAAACTTGTTGATTCACAGTATAAATTAGAACTTAGTCAATTTAAATGTTAAACAAAAGATGAATGAATAGGAAAATTTGATTGGATGTCGAGAAAAATGTCACTAAGGCAAAAGAGAATAAAGAATAATAAAAATTTTCTGCTCATTTAAAAATTGCATATCGCCAAAGTCTAGTCAAACATATGTTAGCTACTACGTCGTTATCTCATCAGGTCGATTAACGGTTAATTCAACTCAATGACCCATTAGAAACTAAATTCAAACCTCATAAACTAATTAAAAACTCAATTAAAACACGTCACATCTGAAATTTCAAGCATTAATTAAAACTAAATTGAATCTCAAAAGCAAAAATGATGATTTATTAAACTCACTAAATCTAAATTTCATGAACCAACAGTGTATTTTATCCTTGTTTAAAATACAAGTTATGATTTTTTTTTATTGCAAATGATGGACGTAATTATGTGTGCCAACGTAAGCATAACTCAATAGTAATTGATAGAAGTCAGATTAGAAACGTTTAAACTGAAACGCTTTAAACAAGTATATTTTAAATCGTAATTATTTATGAATTATTTTTTTAAGGAATTTATTCCTTGAGAGAAATTCTGAGTGTAAATTCCACTCAAAGACACAGATTCTCTGCCTTCAAAAAAGTAAAGGTTGCATTGATTCCTATGTTGAAATTCTTCCTTCCATCAACTCTGCCTCCCAATTTATAATTTTCTTTTAACTTTTTTATAAAAGAAAAATCACTACACTCTTTTATTTTTTATTTTTTGAAACAAAGAAATAATCACTACACAATTGAATAAATAAAGTACTATCAAATACATAATGGATGTAATAAAGCACTAATTATATTCAATGATTTCTTTTTTATAAAACATTATTTCTCATTTTATTCCTTTTTTTTATTACAACATTTGGAGGGGAGATTTATTCGAACTCATGTCCTTTTGATTGAAAATCGATGTCTTGAACAGTTAAACTATGCTCAAGCTGGCTCTCATTTTATTATATTAAGAAAAATCTTTATCTCTTCCAAAATTTTTTTTACCGTGTTCAAATTAAAGTTAAATACCAATGGTTGTCCTTATAAAATAAAAAAAATAAACTACTACATTTTAACTTGTTTGATTTGATTGTCGTCATTTCTTAGTTCACATTCAATTTTAACTTATTTTTTAAGTATAGCATGTAGGGCGACGATTCAAACTCATGATCGTTTTCGATCAGAGATAATATCTTAATTATTGAAGCTATGTTTAAGTTGACAATTTTGGAAAATTTTAAAAATTGTGTCTTTGTTTCTGATGAATAACGAACATACATACATATGGTGTTATGTTCAATTATTTTAGGTAGTAAATAATTATTTTCCATAAAAGGTGGAAATGATGGTGGTGGGCATGGGAGAAGTAAATATAAAGTAATTAAACTTGTATATGATCAAGTTTTAAAACTTTAATCATTACAAAAATCATTATTTAATTTAATTATAATTTCAAATAATAAAATAAATCTCATTTATCGAACACTTTTTATTTCTCTTATTTTTAATAAATACATACATCTTATAAATATTTTGATATAATAAAAAGTGAATTGTATAAAAAAAACATAACAATAAAGACTCATTCTGTTACGGTTGATGTTTAACCTTCACAAAATAAATAAGTACCAAAAAACCTATCATAATAAAGAAAAAAAAATAGAGATTGTGGTAGAAATTACATCTCAAGGATTATAAAAATTTTGAATTATATAAATTCAAAAGAGAAAAATAATATATACGATATAAAATTATGCATGAAAATTGAACAATTTAAGAATGTTGTACATGTTTGAAAATAATATTTAAAATTTTTTGAGACACATATAACAAGCTGCATTTGATGATTTTATAAATTATGTTTCAAAATATTTATTTTTCATATATAATTATTCTAATCATAGATTGTTCTATCTCATATTTTATGCGAAAAAAAGATTCATAGATTAAATTAAATGAGATTTGAAACCTGAAAGAAAACACGCAAAAATAAATCTAAACACTTCAATTACAGCCTTTTTTCCTTCAAAATCATTTAAAAAAACCACTCTACCAAATAAGTTTGTGACATAAAAAAAAAACTAATTCATAATTTTGAAGATAAAAAAAAAACCATTTTGTTCTTAAACTTTACCTGGAAATTTAAATTTAAAATTATTTTATTAGTTGAGCCGTCGCTAATAACTAAAATAAAATAACTTGAGTTGACTTTCCTCAAAGATCAGGAAAAAAAATAGTTAATAATTTTAAAAAGATAGTTAATGGGTCCCACAAATCTATTTATAAAAAAAAAATGGTATTATTTTAAAGGGTTTTGAAAGCCTACTAGATTTTTTTTTGGGACACAGTCTTTATAATTTTCAGTGTCCCATCTTATCCAATTTACAATGGGACACGTTTCCAACCATATCTTATAAATCTAATCATATGTATTTTGTATATTTTTTTTCAATTAAATATATAGGTTATGATTGCATACAATAATTTTTTTTTAATATTCGATTGCATACAATCTTAATATTCATATATATGAGATTTTATTTAATAACGTTTTTTTCTTAAACTATTTTCACCAATATATTAACTACAAAACTATTTTCAAGAATGATGTTTAGAAAATAATTAATATGTCTAGAAATGATAAATTGTTTTTTTTTTCTCTAAATCCCAACATGTTTGAGGAAACGACCATCTGCATGTTGGTTATGTATTGCAGATTTTTTTTTACGAGGAAAAAAACCTGCAATATATGTCCAACAGGCAATACATATTGCATGTTTCTTTTTTACAAGAAAAGAACCTTTTACAAGGAAAAAAAAAAACTGCAATACGTGACCAACATGCAATACGTATATCGCAGGTTGTCTCTTGAAAAACAGACCTGTAATAAAAAAAAGACATGCAATACGTGGCCAACATGCAATACTTACGATAGGTATTGTAACTATTTTTATTTTTAAATCTCCTTACCCATACATGGCACTTCCAAGATTTTAATATTTTTTTTTAAAAACAAACTTTGAATAAAACTTTAACTAAAACAACCTAACAAAATCTTAAAACAAATCAATTATTAAAAAATCTATTTTTTTAAAATAAATTTTAAATTAAATTTAACTCTAAAATATAACAAAATCTTAAAATAAAAATTGATTATAAAAAGATGAATTTTAAAAAAATAAAAAATCTATATCATCATGATTGCATACAATCTTAATACTCAAATATATAGGAACTTTTTTTTAATAATGTTTTTTTTCCCTAAAACTACTTTCACCAATATATTATCCACAAAACAATATTCAAGAATAATGTCAAGAAAATAGTAGGTCATCTTTAGAAACGACATGGATAAATAGTTTTTATTTTTTTTTTCTAAATCCCAAAATTTGAAGAAATGATCATCCCTACATGTTGGCCACATATTGTAGATTTTTTTTACAAGTAAAAAAAAAAATCTGCTATACATGACCAACAAGCAATATGTCTTACAAGAAAAAAAACATTTCACAAAAAAACCTGACAATGTAACCGTTTCTATTTTCACTTTCAAGATTTTATTATTTTTTTAAAAAAGCAAACTTTAAATTAAACTTAACAAAAAAACAATCTAACAAAAATCTTATAGAACTTTTTTTTAATAATGTTTCTTTTTTCTTAAACTACTTTCAACAATATATTTTCCACAAAACTATATTCAAGAATAATGAAAATAGTGAGTCGTCTCTTCAAGAAATGACATGGGTAACTGAGTTATTTTTATTATTTTTTTATAAATCCCAATATCCATACAGGTTGGCCTTGCAGTTTTTTTTTCAGAAAAAAAATCTGCTATACATAGCCAACATGCAATACGTATGGTATGTTTGTAAGTTATTTTTTACAACAAGAAAAACATTTCATAAAAAAAAAACCTGCAATAGGTGACCAACATACTATACAGTATTGTAGGTGTTTGGGAAAAGAATACCCTGGACACGTGGAGGATCCCTATTGGTGCTCCAAGATGACCCATGAGTCATGCCCAGCTCGGACCGCCGAGATCACCACCACTAGCGTTGACAGATGCTAAGTATGAGGGCCGAGGTGAACCTGGCCGAGGTCCGATCTACCGAGAAGCTCGGTGGGGGCCGAGGTCCGATCTACCGAGAAGCTCGGTGGGGGCCGAGGTGAGCTACTGTCAGCGGCGTGATTAGCGGCGTGATTATTGGGTGTAACCGTCAGTCCCGAGATTGTCGGGTGTAACCGACGGTCCCGTGATTAACGGGTGTAACCGTCGCGAGATTAGCGGGACTACCACCCATAGGTACGATGATTTCTGACCTCGAACTAAACTGGGAATCCGAGAGAGCGAGTTCGAGCTGCAATGTGCATATCGTAGGTATTGTAACTGTTTTTATTTTCACTTCCAAGATTTTATTATTTAGAAAAAAACAAACTTTAAATTACACCTAACAAAAACCATCCAACAAAATCTTTAAACAAATCAATTATTAAAAAACTTTTTTTAAACAAATTTTAATTCAAATTTAACCATAAAATATAAGGAAATCTTAAAAGAAAAATTGATTATAATTAGATGAATTTTTAAAAAAATCAAGAACCTTAAACTAAATTTAACTAGAATAATCTATCAAAATCTTAAATATATAGGTTATGATTGCATACCATCTTAATACTCGAAACTTTTTCTTTTCATAATGTTTTTTTTCTTAAACTACTTTCATAATATATTCTCCACAAAACACGTCTCTTAAAGAAATGGGTAACCGGGTAAAAAAAGCTCCTATACATGACCAACATGCAATATGTATTGTAGGTTTGTTTTTACAAGAAAAAAAAAACCTTTCACAAGAAAAAAACCTACAATACGTGATCAACATACAATACGTATCTCATTTTGTCTATTGTGAGACAATTTGTAAAAAAAAAAAAAAAAAAATCCTGCAATAAAAATGGCCAATATGCAATAAGTAATGCATGTATTGTAACTGTTTTTATTTTCACTTCCAAGATTTTATTATTTAAAAAAAGCAAACATTAAATTAAAGGAAACCAAAAGAATCTAACAAAATCTTAAAACAAATCAATTATTAAAATGCTTTTTTTAAGATAAACTTTAAATCAAATTTAACTATAAAATATAACAAAATCTTAGAAGAAAAATTGATTATAAAAAGATGAATTAAAAAAAAATCAAGAACATTAAATTAAATTTAACTAGAATAATCTATCAAAATCTTAAATAAATAAGTTATGATTGCATACATTCTTAATAGGGGAACTTTTTTTTAATAGTTTTTTTTTTCTTAAACTACTTACACCAATATATTATCCACAAATATGGACAACTGGGTAAAAAAATCTCCTATATATGGTCAACATATAATAAGTATAACTGTTTTTTTTTCACTTCCAAGATTTTATTATTTTTTAAAAAAACAAACTTTAAATTAAACTAACAAAAGACAATCTAACAAAATCTTAAAACAAATCAATTATTAAAAAAAACATATTTTTTTAAACAAACTTTAAATCAAATTTAACCATAAAATATAACAAAATCTTAAAAGAAAAAATAGATTATAAAAAGATGAATCAAAAAAAAAACTGAAGAACCTTAAATTAAATTTAACTAAAGTAATCTATCAAAATCTTAAATAAATCGGTTATGATCGCATACAAACTTAATATGAGAACTTTTTTTTAATAATGTTGTAACTGGGTACAAAAATCTCCTATACATGGCCAGTTTGTTTTTAGAAGAAAAAAATCTTTCACAAGAAAAAACACCTGCAATACGTGGCCAACATACAATACGTACTGTGGGTATTATAACTGTTTTTGTTTTCACTTCCAAGATGTTATTATTTAAAAAAACGCAAACTTTAAATTAAACTTAACAAAAATAAACAAACAAAATCTTAAAACAAATCAATTATTAAAAAAACCTATTTTTTTTAACAAAATTTAAATCATATTTAACCATAAAATATAACAAAATCTTAAAAGAAGAATCGGCTATAAAAAGACGAATTAAAAAAAAATCAAGAACCTTAAATAAAATTTATCTAAAATAATCTATCAAAATCTTCAATAAATTGATTATGATCGCATACAATCTTAATAATAATACGAGAACTTTTTTTTAATAATGTTTTTTTCTTAAACTACATTCACCAATATATTTCCCACAAAACATACTAAAAAAGAAAAAAAAATTATATATATTCTCCACAAAACACGTCTCTTAAGAAACGAGAGGGGTAACTGGGTCCAAAAATCTCATATACATGGCTAACATGCAATACATATTGTAGGTTTGTTTTTTAAAAAAAAATCTTTTACAAGAAAAAAATCCTGCGTGGCCAACATACATATGCAGGTATTGTAACTGTTTTTATTTTCACTTCCGAGATGTTATTATTTGAAAAAAAAAAACAAACTTTAAATTAAAGTTTACGAAAGCAAAATCTTAAAACAAATCAATTATTAAAAAAACATATTTTTTTAAATAAATTTTAAATCAAATTTAACCATAAAATATAAAAAAAATCTTAAAAGAAAAATCGGTTATAAAAAAGATAGAATTAAAAAAAATCAAAAACCTTAAATTAAATTTAACTAGAATAATCTATCAAAATCTTAATTAAATCAGTTATGATGGCATACAATCTTAATACTCAAATATACAGGAACTTTTTCTTTTAATAATATTATATTTCATCCCTATATGTTGGCCACGTATAGCAGATTTATTTTTCATATGGTAGGTTTGTTCTTACAAGAAAGAAAATCTTTCACAAGAAAAAAACATGCAAAACATGCAAAACATACAATACTACTCCTATTGTAATTGCTTTTATTTTCACTTCCAAGATTTTATTATTTAAAAAAAAAACTTTAAATTAAACCTAACGAAAGCAAACGAACAAAATCTTAAAACAAATCAATTATTAAAATATCTATTTTTCTAAACAAATTTTAGATCCTATTTAACCATAAAATATAACAAAATCTTTAAAAAAATGAAGAACTTTAAATTAAATTTAACTAAAATAATCTATCAAAATCTTAAATAAATCGGTTATGATCGCATACAATCTTAATACGGGAACTTTTTTTTTTATCTTAAACTACTTTCACAAGTATATTCTCCACAAAACGTACTAAAATATATATATACATATATTCTCCACAAAACACGTCTCTTAAAGAAACAACGTGGGTAATTGGGTACAAAAGTCTTTTATACATGGTCAATATGCAAAGTCTTTTATACATGGTCAATATGCAATACGTATTGTAGGTTTATTTTTACAAGAAAAAAAATCTTCAATACATGGCCAACATACCATACGTAGGTATTGTAACTGTTTTTATTTTAATTTCACTCCCAAGATTTTATTATTTTTTTAACAAAACAAACTTTAAATTAAACCTAACGAAATCAAACCAACAAAATCTTAAAACAAATCAATTATTAAAAAACCTATTTTTAAAACAAATTTTAAATCAAATTTAGCTACAAAATATAACCAAATCTTAAAAGAAAAATTGGTTATAAAAAAGATAATTAAAAAAAATAAAGAACCTTAAATTAAAACTTTTTTTTTATTAATGTTGTTTTCTTAAACTACTTTCACCAATATATTCTCCACAAAACACGTCTCTTAAAGAAACGTGGTAATCTAGAATTTTTTTTGGAAAAAAAATCTACAATATGTAGCCAACATGCAATAGTTTGTTTTTATAAGGAAAAAAACATACACTACACGTGGCCAACATACAATACGTATTGCAAGCTGTCTCTTAAGAGACAATTTGTAAAAAAAAAAAAAATACATGACCTGCAATACGTGCCAACATGTATACTGCAGTATTTATTTTCACTTTCAACATTATATTATTTAAAAAAAAACAAACTTACTAACGGAAACAAAGAAACAGAATCTTAAAACAAATCCATTATTAAAAAACTTATTTTTTTAACAATTTTTAAATCATATTTAACCATAAAATATAACAAAATCTTAAAAGAAAAATCTGGTTATAAAATGATGAATTAAAAAAAATCAATAACCTTAAATTAAATTTAACTAAAATAATCTATCAAAATCTTAAATAAATTAGTTATGATCGTATACAATCTTAACACCGGAATTTTTTTAATAATGTTTTTTTCTTAAACTAATGTCACCAATATATTCTCCACAAAATGTACTAAAATATATATATTCTCCACAAAACACGTCTCTTAAAAAAGAGACATGGGTAACTCGGTACAAAAATTTCCTATACATGGCCCACATGCAACATACGTGTAGGTTTGTTTTTACAAGGAAAAAAAAACCTACAATACGTGGCCAACATATAATGCGTACTGCAGTTGTAACTGTTTTTGTTTTCGCTCCCAAGATTTTATTATTTTTAAAATTAAGAAACTTTAAATTAAACCTAACGAAAATAAACTAACAAAATCTTAAAAGAAATAAATTATTAAAAAACCTATTTTTTTAAATCAAATTTAACCATAAAATCTAACAAAATCTTAAAAGAAAAATCTGTTATAAAAAGATGAATTTGAAAAAAAAACCGAAATTAAATTTAATTAGAATAATCTATCAAAATCTTAAATAAATCGTTTATGATTGCATACAATCTTAATACTCAAATATAGGGCAATTTTTTTAATAATGTTTTTTTTTTCTAAAACTACTTTCACCCATATATTCTCCACAAAATTATATTCAAGAATAATAAAAATAGTGAGTCGTCTCTTAAAACAACATGAGTAACTGAGTTTTATTTTATTTTTTTTAAATCTCAATATTTCATCCCTACATGTTGGCTACAAGCAATAAGAGGTTTGTAAAAAAAGACCTACAGTACGTAGCCAACATGCAATACGCAAGTATTGTAACTGTTTCTATTTTCACTTCCAATATTATATTATTTTTCTTAAAAAAACAAACTTTAAATTAAAGTTAACTAAAACAATCTGACAAAATCTTAAAACAAATCAATTATTAAAAAAAACCTATGTTTTTTAAACAAATTTAAATCAAATTGAACTATAAAATATAACAAAATCTTAAAAGAAAAATCGATTATAAAAAAGAATTTAAAAAACTAAAAAAACCTAAAATTAAATTTACTAGAATAATCTAACAAATCTTAAATAAATCGTTTATGATTGCATACAATCTTAATACTAGAATATACGAGAACTTTTTTTTAATAATGTTTTTTTCTTAAACTACTTTCATAAAATATATTCTCCACAAAATTATTCAAGAATAATAAAATAGTGGGTCGTCTCTTAAAGAAACAACATGGGTAACTGAGTTTTATTATTATTTTTTCCAATATGTCATCTCTACATGTCCCCTGCACCCACCCTCCGAGTATATGCTCCAACAGGAATTAAACAATGGTAGATTGATATAATAGAAACCTCTGGTAAAATGCCCACCCGTAACCCAGCAGATAAAGTACATTACATAGTCCGTTTTTGGGATTGGTCACGTATTTTAAATCTTAAAAAAATCTGTTATACATGGCCAATATACGTATTGTAGGTTTGTTTTTACGAGAAAAAGAACCTGCAATATGTGGCCAACATGCAGTACATATTACAGGAGAAACAACTTGTAAAAAAAAAGAACTGCAATAAAAAAAAGGCTTGCAATACGTGGCCAACATGCAATACCTATTGCAGGCCTTTCCGATACCTGACATTTTCAAGATTTTATTGTTTTTAAATTAAACTTAACTAAAACCACTCAACAAAATCTTAAAACAAATCAATTATTAAAAAAAATCTATGTTTTTAAACAAATTTGAAATTAAATTTAACTATAAAATATAACAAAATTTTAAAAGATAAATTGATTATAAAAAGATAAATTTAAAATAATAATAATAAATTTTAAATTAAATTTAACTAAAATAATCTATCAAAATCTTACCGAAATCAAATATAGAAAGATGGATTTAAAACCCAAAAAAACAAAAACAAAAAAACCTTAAATTAAATTTAACTAAAAAATTCTAACAAAATCTTAGAAACAAACTAATAAAAAAAATCGTTATTATTAAACATTTAAATTGTAAATCTATTTTTTTTTAATTAGTTCATATGTAGCATGGATTCTAGTTATAATTATTCTATGGGATTCTCAACCAACAAATAAAGTGTTGAATCTCTAATTGGCTAATCACTCATTTACTCGTGTTCCCTTCACCACGACATCTAGACTTAACATCCACATAACAATTCTAAACAAAAATTTTTCATGATAGCCTTTCCATTAATATTTATGGGAAGGTGTCATTTGATTTAATTTTTTTTATCGATATATTTAATTTAAATTTTGAATGCTTGATCAGTTAAATTGAATTTTAAATTGAATTATTTTAAGAGTTTGTTAGATTTTTAAGTTAAATTTAATTTAGAGTTTATTTTAAAAAAATAGATTTCTTACTAATTGGTTTGTTTTAAGATTTTGTTAGATTTTTTTTAATTAAATTTAATTTAAAGTTCGTTTTTTTTAAATAAAATCTTGGGAGTGCCGTAAAGAGATTTTCAGGGAAAAAAAAAACAACTACAAGTCATATCTTCTTCAATACGTGGCTAAATTGAAGCAATGGTTGTCTTTTCAAGAAAAGATATTGAAATTTAAGAGAAAAAAAAGCTAACCAGTGGTTTCTTCAAGAGATGATCATCCCTGCCATGTAAAATTAGGTTGTTGTCTCTTGAGGAGACGACAATCTATTTTGTTGGTGGATAGTATATTTTTGGAAATAGTTCCAGAAAAAACATTATTTAAAAAAGTTCCTAACATATGCACGCATACACATACATATAAATATTTAATCAATTTTGATAGTATAAAAAATCTATCTTTTAAGTAATAATCGGTACAGTTTTGATTTATTTATTTTCAAAAAACTTGCTTTGCATAAAAAAATATACAAAATTATAAAAATCTAGTTTTTATTTTTAAAATATAGCTAAAGTTTAGATGCATTTTTAAATTGGAAAAGTAAAATAATGAAAACATGAGGGAAAAAAATATATATTCTTAGAAAATAAACTAAGGACAAAATATTATCAAACGGAAATTAAATATACTGTATTTTACTCCACGATAAAAAGGCTAAATTACATAATATATCACTAAATATTTTCTTTTGTTTAAAAGATATTTTATTTTATACTTTCAAAAAAGTGAAAAGTTTCAATACTAGTATTAACCCTTCATAAATTTTCAAAAATACCTTTTAAGAAAATATCCACTAATATTTTACACAACAAATTTGAAACGACGTGATAATTAACGTGGAAACGTATTTGAGACGTTAATTTTCATATAATTCTATATTTTGCCATGTCAATTTTTTGTTTAAAATATTAACCGATATTTTTTTAAATGATATTTTAAAACGTTTCTAAAGAATCAAGGATTGTATTAAAACTTTTAAAATGATAAAATAAAATGAAACAGCAAGACTATTTTTAAACCAAGAGCAAAGTTGAGAGGTGTTTTTTTTTTCGTTGGTAATTTAACCTAATAAAAACAATGGAATAATATATAATAATTTTGAATTTTTGAGATAAGAAGAAAGGTATGGCCAATGGGCCGGGATTGGGAAAATAAAAGGCGGCCAGCGCAGTGCCTGATTACACGTGTCGATCATGGAGAATGGTAGCACACAGTTCCGGTGATTCGTCGGGTGAAGTTATCAAATCCCCGAAACAAGATGAATTAGAATAGGCCAAAAGATGGAAAAATTCGGAAGATTCCCTCAGACTCACAAGGCACGCAAATGGAGGTATTGACTCACAGAAATTACACCGTCTGCTGACGAAGTTCGGTAGTTTCCGTTTGCCTGCCGTATTCAACCAGGTTGCCGTTACATACTACGGTTACCAAACGATTGCCGTTTTCTCCTCCACCCCCAACCCCCAACCCCCAAAAAAAGTTAAAATTATTTTTGTATTATTTTCAATTTTCACTTTTTAAAGTTTCCATTTCATTTATATATTTTAATTTATTATGGCCTAAGAAAATTTTCTCATAAATAACACTAACATAACCATAAATATAAATATCTGTACTACCATAATGCTAAAAAAAAAAAATTCAAACCCAATAGTAGATCAAAATAGTTGTCTATTACCCCAAAGAGAAAAAATACTAACTAACGTGATAGGTCACAAACCTACAATCTGAGTTAAAAAATTTCTCGTTCAAAATTAAATAATAATAAAAGTTGTTAAAATTAATTTTTTTTCAATACAATAAATAAGGATAAAAAAATTCAAACTCCTGTCTACTTGATCCAGGTATCAATTATCCTTGAGTTAAATTCATTATTGACTTAAAATTAATCATTTAAAACATATGAATAAAAGATAATGGAAATATAAAACCAGAAAATAGTCTATTAGAGATTAGAATAAAGTAAATAACTTAAAATGTATTATAGTTACATTTTTCCATAATAATAATTTTGTTAATCTATTCTAAAGACTATTGATTATTTTTAAAAAAGTTGTACGTAAAAAAATAAATATTTTATTGCATTTAAGTAACCAAGAATATTGCATATCATTAATAAAATATGTAGACGACTCACCACCGCTTGATGACGATCATCATCAAGCCATCAAAAGCAAAGAGCGTGTCCACATTAGATTACTACTCCAAAGCCCAGAGGGGGACCACTAACGATTCTGTCACGGCATGGAATTTTACGATTGGATAAGAGGGAATACATATAGCACTTTCTTGGTCTTAACGTCAAATCTTTAACGTCGTAGATTTGTCGTTAAAATCGGACGACCGTACCTTCGGGACTTCTGACCCCTAACACGCGCCAAATATCAACACTACGTTGCCACGTCAGCCTCTTAGTTTTTCGTTAGCTCACGTGTTTGTTCGTAGTTTCGACGCTTAATGTACCGTGGTGGTTAATTATATTATATTTCCAATTTTGTGCCTGGTTCCCACCCCCAATTATCAGTAGCCAATAAAAAATTACAGGTTAAAAAATATATTTAGTACATGTAGTTTAACGGAGGTAACTATCATATATAACAAGGTAGTCCATAATAACAATTAATCCCTTAAACTTTAATCTCTATAATTAAAATTTATAATAATTTAATTCCTACCCTAAAACATCTATATTGATTTTTATTATATAATGATTTAATTTTTGTAATTTATAAATATATTTGATCCCTCATCGATTTATCGATGCACACATATAAAATACTCCACAAAATTTTGTATTATACTAACTAAATTATTACAAATTTTAAATTATAAAAATTAAATTATTACATATTAATATTTGAAGATTAAATGATTTCATACTAAAGTTTAATAACTAAATTATTATTTTAATAAAACAACAAAACAATTACTTTTTAAATAAAATAAAAATAAAAAAAAGAGAAAGAAATCTATCCAAATCTACTATGCATCAAAAGGTACCTACTGAAATAAAAAATTATATATATTATATAATAAAGTCAACGAGAATGGTAAGGTCTCGTTGAAATTTATAAAATATTTACGAATATTTTAATATCAGAATTGTAAGAACGTAACCTAACAAACCATGCATGATATATCTTCATGGGACGAAAGAAACTTTTGTACAGCTCCTGATACGGTACTGAAAACATAAGGTGAGAATGGCCAAGAAGAAAATAAGTAATCAACTGATCAAAGAGCTCTGCAAATATATAAAACCCTCTATCTTTTTGTTTGGTTTTCTTTATCAATTCTCTCCTAACAAGAGATAGAGAGTGAAAGGGTTGGAGGAAGATAAAGATTTCTGGGCCTTCCGGTGAGTAGTTACTCAGATCTCGCCGACATTGACTCAGTCCTCCGGTAACTATTCGCCTGAAAGTATGCTAATTTTTCAGCTTAATTAATCTAGTAATGGAAGGGAAGGGGAAATATTGAGGCTTTCTGGGTTTTTTTTATTTTCATTTTTATTTTTTCCTCGTCTTCTATTTCAATGATCATTGAAGCTGTGGACTGGAGCTCTATTTCTCTCTCTACTTTCTTCTACCTTCACCCATTTTTGAAAGTCGGCAGTTTATGTTGCCATGAAAGAGGAGCAGGGTTTTTCAAGGGAGATCTTTAATTCAGATGGGTTTTTAATCGTCAAGTCTAATTTTGTACTAAATTTCAGCTACGATCTGTTTGAGCTGAAACACAAAACTGGCTTTTTGGGTTTCTCTGTCCTAAGAAACTCCATGAAATTTCTAAACTTGTCGCGTTTTCTCACAGTGAACAGAGAATTACATTAAAAGAGAGAGAGACATACCTTTGCCGGGAAAAGAGAAGCAAGCTGAGGACAATTTTGGCTCCTCTGCTTGGGTAAACGCAAAATAATGGATTCCGGCAAACCTGAAGGAAATGAAGTCCATGTTCAAGGTGGTTCTTGGATTCCGGCGACACCCATGAAGCCCATTCTACCAAAACCGCCGCTGCAGCCGCTGATCTATGCAAGGATGGACCGGAATCAACCAAGGCCGCACTGGTTGGGATCGGAGAGACTCTCCTCCGGCTCTACCAACGAAGCTGAAGCCAGCAGTGGAGTTGCATGTTACGGTGGAGCTAATTCCATGGGAGCTAATGGTTCTTACGTCTGGGAAGCAGCTTCAGCTGGGCAATTCCAAGTACCCAGTGATGATAATGGAACAGTGGCGATGAATTCTATTGAAGCATTGGGGGGCATACCTTTTTTGCAGCTAATGGCACTGGCAGATGCGGCTACTACTGTGGGTGCTGATGCCGCATTGGGTGGCAATTCAAGCGATCTATTCGATTATGGGTCCAGCTCTCAAATTGGATTGGAGTTTAGCTCTATGAAGGGTCGTCTCAATGGCAGCTGCATACCTGAAGCCGCAGGGTGTAAGTCCAACTAGTTTAAATCAAAGTAATTTACACTTGGGATTCTTAAATATGGTTTGATTTTGATGCTTGAATAATTAATAGTCTTTTATGTACAAATACAAGAAGCAATAAAAAGATAACACTGGTGAGATCAGAACAGCGCTATAGTATAAAAAGTGTAAATCTTTGGGGAAATTGAGCCAATCTAACAGAATATTAGAGAATTGGTGGGAGAAAACTGATAGAAAATGGAGGATACTTCCGGTTATTAGTTGATTTCTGGCATGTACATTTTATTTATTTCACTTTCCAGCATTCTGTGAAGTTCTTCCATTGTTTTTCTGGCTGCTGTTACATGCTTCAATTAGTTTAAAGTCATATTCCTTCTACTTGTGCCATGTAAAAAAGAATGTAATTATAATATGTTCCTATTATGAATAATATGACAAACCTCTAAGTTCATCGTTGTTGACATTCAGTGTTCTGAAATTTAGTACCTGAAAATTTACAGATGAAATATCTGATCGTTGCCAGCATGCTTATGACCTCAATTTTCCATCTGGGACAGAGTCAAATGCAGCTGCTATTAGAATCACCTCCCAGTTTGCACCTCCGACACCAGATATGGGCAAGAGTAAATATACCGAAATGGCGGCAGAAGTACAGCAGCTACCAACTGAAAACATCAGAGATGAGAGAGAACAGAACCACAACTGTGATAATTCAATAACAATTGATGGTGAGAACCTGAGCAAAGATAAAGAACTTCTTGAACCTGCAATACATTCAACAATTACTGTTACATGTACCCCAGATGGAAAAGAAGGTATGCATACTGTTAACCTGAACCAAACACCAGCACAAAGACAGAGAAGGAGAAAACACAGACCTAAGGTTATAATTGAAGGAAAAACTAAAAGAACAAGACCAAACTCAAAGACCCCTGGTTCCAATCCAAGTTCGAGAAAGCGTGTCAGGAAAAGTGGACCCAGTAAGCCTTCAGCAACTCCCCTAATAGAAGTAACAGGTGAAACCTCAGACCAAGAAGTGCTTAAGCCTAAGATGAAGTCATGCAAAAGGGCCATAAATTTTGACTCTCATGCCCATACAAGAGATGAAAGCACTTTGTGCAGATCATTCAATTCAGGCCCACTGGAACAAGATTCACTCACCCAGAACATTGAATCAACTACAGGACTTGTGGAAGTGAGGCTTGAAGAAGTAGGCTCTTCCAGTGATCCAAACTGGTCCATGAATCAAATTCTAAAAAGCTACAAGTCTTTGCCTGAAAAACAAGCCTCGTCAGCTGGAATTTCAGCTGTACATAGTTCTCCTGAGAGAAGACTGCCTACAAACAACCAAATTGAGAACAATACAGAACAAAATGATAAAGTAATTTCCAGTTCTGAAAAAGGAAACATGGTAGAAACCATGCTCAATGATGATAATCAATCATTACCAAGAAGTCCAAATGGTCTTATCTCCTGCACGAACTCCACTTTGACTGAGAAGGTGCAAGCACCTTGTTGCCAGAGAAAACGTTCTCAGACCATCAAACAAGCAGATGGCGGGAGCATAAATTTAACAGGGGCCCATTACAATACATTATCTGCATATCAGTCGATGTCCTGGATTCATTTTCCCCATATTTACAAGAAAAAAAGAACTGAGAAGGGGCAGAACCCAGTCACATCTAGTGCATTTACTTGTGCGACTGCAGCAACACATTTCATGGGGCCAGAAAGTGCATGCTCTATCAATGATCCCCAGAAAAATCACATGTTATCAAAATCCAACCACTGCTGGATAGCTGGAACTCAGTTAAATACTTGTAAAAGTAAAACTGCAGCTGCACGTGGAGGAAAGGACCTTCTGGATGAGTTGCAAATATATGGAAGTATCACGGCTTTAGGTCAGACTGAGAGAACGAAAAAAAGACCCAGAACAACCAAACGACTGCGTGACTTGGCTCCACCAGCAAGACTTGCTGATTGTGAGAGAGAGCCAATACATCCAACTAATCGACCTCCCGTGGAACATGCTGAAAAAAACATCAATACATCTCGACCATGCATAAATGCACTATTCGAGAAGTTGCATGGAACAGTGGCAAAGAAGAAACGAAGCAAGAAGAACTTTCCTACAAATTCAGCACTTCTCAATATGAATAAAGGTCTTCAGGACAGCAGATTTGTATCCTTCAATCCTTACCAATTCTTTCCCAAAACATTAGGTACCACAATTAATACTTTCTTTCCCAATGCTCAAGATATTCACTCATTTAAAGAATTTTTCTTTTTTCCTATACAGGCACTACTTCAGAACATGGCAATCAAATGTGCTTTATTGATGCCATAGTTGAACAATTAAAGCATCTAGACATCAACAAGGAAAGCAACAATTTTGTATACACAGAGGAAGCACTCGTACCTTATAACATGCATAATCAGGAGCAGAATGCCATTGTCATTTATGGAAGAGATGGAACTATTGTGCCATTTAATCCTATAAAGAAACGACGCCCACGGCCTAAAGTCGAGCTTGATGAAGAGACTGGTAGAGTATGGAAGCTTCTGATGGGAAATATAAACAGCGAAGGCATTGATGGAACAGATGAAGAAAAGATCAAATGGTGGGAAGAAGAGAGGAGGGTGTTTAGAGGGCGAGCAGATTCATTTATTGCTCGGATGCATCTTGTTCAAGGTACAACATAAATTATTCAACTCTTAACCAACCACTGAGAGTTACTTCTTGAACTCCACGTAGACATCAAATGAATAACAAACTCCAATGTATGCGTTAGCTTCACATTAGGACAAGTTCATAAGACAATTGCAATTATGAGTTGTGGAGTATTATAATAATCCTGGAAAACAAATCCAGGCAAGAAAGAAGAGAGAGTAAGAGGAAGGTTAATAGAGAAATAACACCTTTAACATACCTTCTTGTATGAATTAAACAGGAAGTCAAATTCCTCGACTTAGAAGTTTGTGCTTGTGAGTTGTGACATACATTCTTGTATATTCCTTGTTGGAGGGGATTAAACAGAAAATCAAGTTCCTAGGATTGGAAGTCTCCTGCTTCTGCACAGATATATGTATTTAAAAACCAAATTAAAAATTAACTTGCATGAAGGTTTAGTCTAGGCATATTTCACTGGTTACTGTAGCAACTACTTTGACGATCAAGCCGAGCACTGACATAATTGCATTTCTCCAGGAGACAGGCGCTTCTCTCAATGGAAGGGATCTGTTGTGGACTCCGTGGTTGGAGTATTCCTGACTCAGAATGTCTCAGATCACCTTTCTAGGTAAGCTAGACTGTTAAATGGCGTGACCTAAGTAGTATAATTCAAAGTAATCTTTATCTCTCCCCTTGCTTTTACTAACTCCTTCTGATGTTGGCAGCTCTGCCTTCATGTCTCTTGCTGCACGCTTTCCTCCTAAGCCAAAGTATCACCAAGCATGCTATCAAGAGCCAATTATAGAGTTGGATGAACCGGAAGAATACATGTTGAATTTAGAGGATGACATGAAATTGAGCAAACATATAATGCTCCAACAAATAAGTGAAGAGGGCTCCTTGATGAAAAATGAAATGGAAAAAGGTGAAGGACAAATAATTCTTGACAACAATGAATCTTCCGGAAGTAATGCTGAGGGTGTGAGCTCAAACAAGGAACCAGAAAATAAAATTTTTAGTTCATCTCATAACACTCCTGAGACATGTAACAATTATGTGGGAGAAATATCATTGACTGGAACCAGCACTATGCAAGCGTGTTTCTCTGGAGAGAGAGAAACATTTGATTTATTCTCATTTCAAGACTGCTTGGATTCATCAATTTCTCAAACCAGTGAGAGCATTGAACCATCCTTGGAAGGCAACTCAAAAAATCTACCAAGCTGTTCCAAAGAGGCACAGGTAGACTCTTCATCAGAGGGGCTTATGCAGATGGCTGGACTAAATACTTTAAATGCTCATTTCACTATTGATACTTCTGTTGATCAGTCAGAAAACACCAACAACAACAAATTAGCGGGAAAGAAGCGTGACGATGGAATAGAAGACACTTTCCAACCAGATGATCATGAAATAGCCGTAAAAGATTCTGCCAATCATTTGAGTGGCTATCAAATGCAGATAAACCACACCTCGGAATCATTGGAGGATGACTGCTGTCAGACGTGCAATGGAGTTCAAACTTCTTATGTTTGCCAGAACAAGGACGAACATTTTCAGTCTGAACAAAGTACACTGAC
Source organism: Momordica charantia (assembly GCF_013281855.1). Taxonomy (NCBI): domain Eukaryota; kingdom Viridiplantae; phylum Streptophyta; class Magnoliopsida; order Cucurbitales; family Cucurbitaceae; genus Momordica; species Momordica charantia. The sequence continues at coordinate 22,880,437 of NW_028275163.1, read as the reverse complement.
TGTTGAATCCGACAATCGTACCAATGTTGAAATAGAACTAGATATCCATGAAGCTCCATTATCTAGTAGTGAATTAAGCATCAATGTAAAGGAGCCAAGTTTGACCTTACAGTCTCAAGGCAGTGTGATTGAAGACCCTCAAAATGTTGAATCGCCAGCAGAATGTACAAATAATCTGCATGAAATTCCACCAAATTTTTTGCCAACTCCTACAGAAATAGCAACACAGTCAAATCCAAAGGACTATGATCATTCATTTAGCAAGGAGTTCAAAGAGATGAAACCTGCTACTTCAAGAAAACAAGTTGGAAAGGAGAGAGAAGGTAACATTAAGTGGGACCACTTGAGAAAACAGGCAGTGGCCAATGGAAAGACGCAACAGAGAACTGAAAATACAATGGACTCATTGGATTGGGAAGCTGTAAGATGTGCTGATGTGAAAGAGATTGCAGACGCCATCAGAGAACGGGGCATGAACAACATGCTTGCTGAACGAATCAAGGTATCAATATACCATTGATTTCTAATTACATGATCTAAAATTCTATTCAATCCCTGACGAGTTGAGTATTGGATGAGTAATTTATTTGTTCAGGATTTTCTAAACCGATTGGTGAAAGATCATGGGAGCATTGATCTCGAATGGTTAAGGGATGTTGCACCAGACCAAGCAAAGTAAGATTACTTGATGACTTAATGTCAAATCCTAAAAATAAAAACTGAAGAATAATGATAATGCTACCTTCTGCACTTGAGAATATGTTGAATAGGAGATCCACCAAAATTTTATGACTCGTACATTGGGATTACACATAAATTGAAAATGTGCAGAGAATATCTACTAAGCTTCAGAGGATTGGGACTAAAAAGCGTGGAGTGTGTGCGACTTCTTACTCTTCATCATCTTGCCTTCCCAGTAAGTTCAAAATGAAGCATTGATATAAAAGCTAATTAAATATATGTATAATTGTCACTTGTATCTATAACAGGTGGACACGAATGTTGGACGTATTGCTGTACGACTGGGATGGGTACCCCTTCAACCACTACCAGAATCCCTACAGTTGCATCTTCTAGAATTGTGAGTATGACAAGCCTATATGTTAGCAAATCATACATATTTACCATATAAAAGATATGAGAAAAAATATTCTTCATTGTCCATTCTTAAAAGTTAACAATTTTAAAGAAAAACTCAGTTTATTTTTATTTCATGCATTTATTTCAATTAATGCTATAAGTTATTTCAAACTATATCACTGCAATATAAGCATAATTTATCAATGATTTGCATATTTAAAACATAAAATTCAACATTCTATTTTTGTTATTGTATATAAACTGAACTTTAGAACACTACATGTATTTCAAAAATATAAAATGAGAACAAGTGTTCTTTTTAACTATAATTTAGTTTATAATTTCAGTTCTTAAAGTAACATAAACTTTGAAACTTAATACATACATGGATTAATAATTCTAATCATAATATCTATTTGATATTTTGCA